>NC_044557.1:3711842-4404760 GCF_007565055.1 Rhinopithecus roxellana | reverse complement strand
ATGAGCATTTTTTCATGTGTCTGTTGGCTGCATAAATGTCTTCTTTTGAGAAATGTCTGTTCATATCCTTCACCCACTTTTTGATGGGGTTGTTTTTTCTTGTAAATTTGTTTGAGTTCTTTGTAGGTTCTGGATATTAGCCCTTTGTCAGATGAGTAGATTGCAAAAATTTCTCCCATTCTGTAGGTTGCCTGTTCACCCTGATGGTAGTTTCTTTTGCTGTGCAGAAGCTCTTTAGTTTAATTAGATCCCATTTGTCAATTTTGGCTTTTGTTGCCATTGCTTTTGGTGTTTTAAACATGAAGTCCTTGCCCATACCTATGTGCTGAATGGTATTGCTTAGGTTTTTTTCTAGGGTTTTTATGGTTTTAGGTCTAACATTTAAATCTCTAATCCATCTTGCATTAACTTTTGTTAATTAATGGTGTAAGGTGTAAGGAAGGGATCAAGTTTCAGCTTTCTACATATGGCTAGCCAGTTTTCCCAGCACCATTTATTAAATAGGGAATCCTTTCCCCATTTCTTGTTTTTCTCAGGTTTGTCAGAGATCAGTTGGTTGTAGATGTGTGATGTTATTTCTGAAGCCTCTGCTCTGTTCCATTGGTCTATATCCCTGTTTTGGTACCAGTACCATGCTGTTTTGATTACTGTAGCCTTGTAGTATAGTTTGAAGTCAGGTAGCATGATGCCTCCAGCTTTGTTCTTTTGCCTTAGGATTGTCTTAGCTGTGTGGGCTCTTTTTTGGTTCCATATGAACTTCAAAGTAGTTTTTTTCAATTCGGTGAAGAAAGTCATGGGTAGCTTAATGGGGATGCCATTAAATCTATAAATTACCTTGGGCAGTATGGCCATTTTCATGATATTGATTCTTCCTATCCATGAGCATGGAATGTTCTTCCATTTGTTTGTGTCCACTTTTATTTCATTGAGCACTGGTTTGTAGTTCTCCTTGAAGAGGTCCTTCACATCCCTTGTAAGTTGGATTCCTAGGTATTTTATTCTCTTTGAAGCAATTGTGAATGGGGGTTCACTCATGATTTGGCTGTTTGTCTGTTATTGGTGTATAGTAATGCTTGTGATTTTTGCACATTAATTTTGTATCCTGAGACTTTGCTGAAGTTTCTTATCAGCTTAAGGAGATTTTGGACTGAGGTGATGGGGTTTTCTAAATATACAAATATTGCCTATGCTTGGAATTCTCTTAAAAGTGAGACTTTCAACAGGACCAAGAATAATTTCAATGCATTTTTGTTTCTAAAACATCTCTTGATGAATTAGAGTTTCAGCTGAAAATAATAATATATTAGTAAGAGCCAGATGAGGGTTTAAATCTACTCATTGCTCAGGCTACACATAGCTTAGGTCTTAATTTGCTCAGAAAAATGGCTGACTTTTTCTAATTTTTATAACAATGTCATTGACTTGTCAAGTGACATTCTCAAGGGTCCTCCTTTACCTAGAAGTCCACACACAGGGGAAAGTTTTTCTAATTTGCTTGAAGGTATTGTGCATTTAAATGCAGTTAAACATTTTTGAATGATACTTTATCACAATTACTAACTTAGGGAACAGAAAGTAGGAGAGATTGAAACACATCATGGGATTTAAGTGACACACTATGCAGTATTAAAGAAAGAACAATGCTTCCAAAGCTGATGCCTAGAACTGATACAAAGAAATACAAATGCTAGAGAAACGAACTCTGGATAAAGATCAATTTTTTTTTTATTCAATTATTTATTTGGAAGGAAGGTGTGATTGGCAGAACGCTTTAGAGGTTACGTGGGTAGAAGATGGAACTGGGAGAAAGCAAGACCATGCAGATTCTAGCACCTAAATTTTATATCTCAGTCAATTCATTTCTATATGTGGCTTCTAACACTTAAAGAAACTTCTTAAATAAATGTAACACTAAGTTACATTTATTATATAATTACAATTATATAGTCATATAGCTATATTTGAAAACAACTATCTTAGAAACTTGATTATAGCTATAATCATTGTGTATTTGCTATGTGACAGGTAGTCACAGGTATTACCAATTTGATCTTCACAACAGCTCATGTGGTCTTATCATCCTCTCTCTATACATGAAACAGTCTTGGAAAGGTTAAGTAACTTGCTTAATATTACTTAGTCAATGACAAGGCTAACATTTTAATGACATCTGACTTTCTTCAAAAGAGTTACTACTAAGAAATTCCATACAGTAGTTTAGCTTGATTGTAATAAAAATATACTGAATTAAGCATCTATTTTTATAAAAATAATAAAATTCTTATTAAAAAACACAATCACAAGAAATAATTTGATCTCAATATAATCTCAATTAATTTGACTATAAGAGCTTTATTTATAGCTTCATGTGGAGATTATTGATCCACATTTGTCTAGCTGTGCTTTTTTTTTTTTTTGACAGCATCTCCCTCTGTTGCCCAGACTGGGGTGCAGTGGCATGATCTCGGCTCACTGCAACCTCCACCTCCCAGGTTCAAGTTATTCTCCTGCCTTAGCCTCCTGACTAACTGGGATTACAGGCACATGCCATTGCACCCAGCTAATTTTCGTATTTTTAGTAGAGACAGGATTTCACTATGTTGGCCATGGTTGGCCATGCTGGTCTCGGACTCCTGACCTCAGGTGATCTGCCCACCTCGGTCTTCCAAAGTGCTGGTATTATAGGAGTGAGCCACTGCACACAGTCTCTAGCTGTGCCTTCTGCCATATCACATGCAAACCTGACCCTCTGATCCCATTGAAAAACTCAATAATCTTGAAACAAGCATTTCATTTCACAAGGGTGCAATTTTGCAGTATGTTTCCTACAATAATCTCTCTATTGCCTCTCATCTGGAGAACTTTCTTACCTTCGCTGACATCTCTATCAAGTCTATTTAGTTTCCTCCTCTTCTGTCTCTGTAGCATTTTGAATGAAAATTTTAATTATTTTGCTATATAGATACAAATATAAAAATATGACACAATTATCACTTTATATGTCTGTTAGGGCAAGGATTATATATGATTCACCATATATACCCTAACATATATTGGACCTGCAGTGAAAGTTGCTTCAGTAAATGAATAAATGAATGAATGGCAACTACTGAAAATTTCCACAACTTGAAAGGGTGAGCAGTTAAATATGGTTTAAAAACAGTCTCCCCACATGGCCCATTCTTCTGTTTCCGGATCCAAGAGGACACTTTACCAACAAGTAATGCCCCAAGAGATGACTGAAGGCCAGTCCCACTTCTCTCTCTCTGGTTCATTCTTCAGCAGGTTCATCCCTTCATTCTTCAGGCCTTAGCATCAGGAAGGTTTTGGCCTTTGAAACTTGGAATGACTTTCTATTGTTGATTGACATTTACCCCTGCACAGTTCCAACTGGAATATTAGCACAAAGGAAGCACTGGAAGTTGCCAGAGAGATTCTGCACTTCTTTCCTTTCCCAATATTATTCACTCCCTTACATTATTTATATTTGCATGATTTTTGTGTCTGTCTTACTATATAATAAGTTTCTTTGGTGATGGGTACAATATCATGACTTAGTCCTTATTTCCTAACATCACCATTCCTTACCAGCACCTTCATGCAGGACTCAGCAAGATGTTTTGTTCACAGTACAATCCCTGAGGCTATTAACTAAATGACTATCTTTGGTAAATATCCTTACAATATGCAATAGTGCTTACCAGTGCAATGCATTCCCCGTGGTACATCAGACAGGACTGTGTAAGCAATAATTTTCAGTCTCTATTGTTAGAAGGTTTTCTTCAAGTTAGTAAGGAGGTTTTTTTGTTTTGTTTAGTTTTGTTTCACCAGGCATTTGATTGCATAATGTGCTTTTCACATGGATGACCTCACTTGAGATAAGTGGTCATGGTCATTTGCTTGCACATGGGGTGTCATACTCAGTCATGTGATGCTGTTACTCTAACTCCAGTTTTTTGGATGAGAAGATCTAGGGTATACTGAAAAGTTTGGTCAGTTATCTATGAGGCAATGTGGTCAGATAATTTCAACCAATAGTACTGAATAGTGATTACTTGATTCAATTAGGTCTTTTTTTTTTTTTCTTTTACAGAATTAGGAATACAAGTAACAGAGACAGAGAAAAATGGTAGAAAGGGTTAAAAGCAGTCTTAGTAACCTTGGAGATGTGGGGAGAAAATTAGAAGAGAGAAGCAGAAATAAGAAGGCCCTAAGTCACAAGTAAGGAGAACCTCTGGAATGAAAGTAATGAAAACCAGCATTTGAATGGGCAAGATGAAAAACAGAGCGACTCTCAGTCCTAAGCACGATGGTTGAGTTTTGGACAGTAATGGCAGACATTCCAGTTCTCCGTGAGGTTTGCCCAGATGTTCCCATTATAGTCTATTTTCTCCTGTTTTTGTAGTTCATAGATTTATTTCTCACTAGGTTACCTAAATGCCTTAGGCTTTTTCAGGTTTCTTTGTGAAATGTTATTCTGTCAATGAGCTTTCAGTTTAACAACAACAACAAAATTAAAGTTAATAATTTTTCAGTTAATTAAGAGCTCGCCTTCTAGTTGAAGACTTTGTATATGAGCTGAATTTGAATTTAAATAGTTCAGTATATTTGGTTAGTGTTTATGAATCAAGTAACTAACACTGAAGATGTGGGTAGAGATCCTCATTTCTAAGTCTCGTCTCCTTATATCCTATGTGTTGCCATTTTTCTTAAGGTCAAATAATAAAATTTGTATTTAGGGACCAAAGAATGTCCAAGGGGATTAAAGTCAATTAATATATTTATTGTAAAAAGTGTTAACAGAGTTGGAAAGTTTCAGTATTCAATCTCAAAAAGCGAAATCTATTATGTGACTTCAGTGTGATAGAGGAGGCATGAAATATTTTTTCAGTCCCAACAAAGAAATAGGTATATTCTTAGATATATGTATAATTTGCTCTTACTTACTCAGCTTATAGCAAAAGTTCTTGACAAAATGGTGATCAAGTACCAAAACAGTCCATTTAAGGTGTTATGCACAGTCCATGCCTTATGATTTTTTAAGTGGGAATTACAACCATATGTCTTTGATGGTTTGGATATGTAACTATTTAAGGCAGTGGACTGGATAAAATTACTTTTTGGAGATCCTCTTCTAAGCTATAATTCTGTGATCATTTATGCATTTTGTATAGCAGATGTTAAAATGTGAATACATGCAGTTTGAACAATGAAAACATTTTATCAATTGCCCTGTAGATGTGTGTTTCAATAGCTTTGTGACATGTAGGAAGCACTTTACAGTATTAGGGAAAAAATGATACAGTATCATTAGAAAGTATAGTAATCATAGATGTGATTAAGAAAGCCCTGTGTCATGGTTGACAATAATCATCTGAATAAATTGCTATTGCTATACAGTATTCATTCTGTGCAATTATCTTGCTGGTTTCATTAAGTCTGCAGATAGTTCAAATAATCTGCAACAACAAGCAGGACAAAGGTCACTTAAATGAAGGGCACTACAAGTACAGAAACTTCATAGAAAAAGTCAGAGTTGCCCTGGCTAAGGCATCATAGTATTTCCCCCACACAAAAACTCTTCTCCCAAACCACTTGGGTGTCAACACACTTTGAAAAAGCCATTAACAATGTAAATGCTTTATTACCTCTGAGTTTTGTGAAATAAAACAAAACTCCTAGAAGGCTATTTATTTCCTTCCTCAGTTTTCCAAAGGGGCATATACACAAATAGCCAAGATGGTCTGAAGACATTTGAACCAGTAACTTGAGGGCTCTTGGGAATGTGCACTCACTCTGATTTACTTTCCTTTCAAATGAGAAGCAGGGGAAGATCTATTCCCATGAATGAGTTGTTAGTGACCACACCTGTTGCCTCACCCTCACGGTTCATCTGATAATTCACTCACTCACTCACTCATTCATTCATTTATTCAATGGATCCAGGTTGAGTGTATAATATATGTCAGCCTTGTATCAGTTACTGGACAACTCAGAACCAGAGGGAGCTTTGACAAGAGCGAAGATTATCTTCTATAAAGAATAGTCAAGAGTTATCCTTGTAAGTAATCGTTCATAAATCATCACTAAGGGCAATTGTTTAAAAAGCCAAACTCGAAGTGGTGAAGAACTTAGAGCCTGAAATGAGTGTTTCAAAGGAATATTTGAAGAAGTTCATGAAGTACCTAGACCAACAGAATGTGCTTATTGAGTGGAAGACAAATGATATTCTGAGAAAACTCTGTCTGGGACCCATGGGCAGAAAACAGAAGGCCAACATAATTTTGATTGAAATAGAGATGTCCTCTTTTCTAGAGCCTCATAGCATACTAACCAAGTTTAAATTTTAAGGACATTTTCTGAGTGTTTTTTTTTTTTTCCCTTTTGTTCCTCTGTGATGTCGTCCCATGGGAGAAATATACATTATTAACAGTATATTTTTGCCACCGGATTCATCTTATGGATCACTGATGCTCACACCACTAAAAGCCACTTCTTCTATACTTGTACTCAGTTAATAGTTCCCTAGTTTGTAGTTATAGTTCTGTGCCACAGGCACTAACCACCATCTCTGAATCAGGAGCTGACAGATAAGAGAAAGGTATGAACAAAACCTAAAACCTCATCTAGAGGAAAAACAGCTTCCTAGAGTCATTATAATAAAGTAAGAGTCCTCACCAACAATAAATATCATTTATTAAAAACAAAATCTATACGAAGCTTTTTGTTGGACAGTTTTCATACATTATTTCACTGAATGCTTTTCCTCAGCCCACAAGGTAGAAAGTATTTCTCTTCTTTTATAGATGAGGAAACAAGTTTAAATTGAGTAGTTTGTTTTAGACCAACCACACAGCTAGTGAGTGGGTTTAAATGGAGATTTGTCTTACCCCTCAAACCTGAATTCTTACTGACTTATATGATGGTAAACATCTGCTGGTGACTGAGTACTGAGCCAGGAGCACTGGAGTTATAAGTCAGAGGACAGAGAATACAAAATGACAGCCAGGAGAGGCTTTAGATTCCTCTGGAACTAACTCAAGTCCTGTCCACAGTACTTAACGAGCTGTGTCACCCTAAACAAACCTTCTGAACAATGGTTTTTTTCTTGTTTAAATGGGGGTCCACAGTTGTGTAAATCTCCCAGGATCCTTGTAAATTTTAAATGAGGTGATGCATATTGCATAAGTTTCCTGTTGGTGCTTTAACAAATTACCACAAGCTTAGTGGTTTAAAACAACACAAATTGATTATCTCACAGTTTGGTAGTTCAGAACTCCAAAACGGACATAGTTGGCTAAAATCAAAATGTCAGCAGAGCTGCATTTCTTCTGGAGGCTGCAGGGAAGAATCTGTTTCCTCGCTTTTTGAGCTTATGGACAATTTCCATATTCCCTCCATCTTCAAAGCCAGCAAAGACCTGTTGAGTCTCTCTCACATCTTATCGCTTTGACATTGACTCTTCTTTTGCCTTCTGCTTTTGCTTTTAAGCACCCTTGAGATTACATTGGGCCCACTCAGATATTCTATAAACGTCTTCCTATTTTAAAGTCAGCCAGTTCCCCTTTAATGCAACCTAATTCCCCTTTGCCATGCAACAAAACATATTTCGATTCTAGTCATTCAAATGTGAACATCCTTTTTCTTTTTGTCCAGGGGTGGAGGCATTATTCTGCCTGGCAAAAATATAAAGTATCTTGTGTTTGTAGAGAACTCAATGTATAATTTCTGATGTGATTATTAGTATTATTTTAATATGCAGATAATATAATTTATGAATCCATTATCCTTATGAAATGCTCAAACAGCTCAAACACACACACATAGTTATGTATATAGTTATCTGTATAACTATATACATGTACACATATATCATTATAGCTCCAAATTCCTGAATTTTACTCCCTCCAAAGGTAGTTTAGCATGCATTCTAATATAGAGTTTTCATTATGTATTCCAAACATATAAATATTCATATATATATATATATAACGTGAAATGGCATAATATGAGATTGGTGCAAAAGTAATTGCGGTTTTTTGCTGTTACTTTTAATGCAAAAACCACAATTACTTTTGCACCAACCTAATATCATTCATATTATTTAGTAACTTGCACAATAGTCCCCCTCAGTAAGTGTATCTCTACCTTATTCTTTACTCTATGGTGTCTTACAGTGGAAATATGCTATAATTTATTAAACCATTACCTTCATGGTTTAAGGTTTATATCATTTTTGGAATTATAAACAATGCTACAATGAACATCTTTGTGTACCTTTGCAAATGTAATCACTAGAAGAGATTTCTTGAGTAGAATGAATGTGCTAGCTTAAAAATATTATGTAATCTCTATACAATACACACACACATACATTTCCATTGAATATATAAGTGCAATCAAATTGTACACCCCTCATCCTCTCTCCTCTGCTCATATCCCCACTCTAACTACCACATTACTTCTCCATGCTAGTAACATGTTCCATCTCCAGTCTGTTGCTAAGCTTAGGTATATAGATTATAATATAATTCACTGTTACTTTGACTCATGATTCCTTGCTCATCAGCTATATTAAACCACTATCCATATGTTTATTGGCCACTTAGATTTGCTTTTGGTAAATTGTTCATACTGCTTACCTATCATTCTTTGAATTGGTTGTCTTCTCATTATCAATATATAAGTGATTTTTATTATAGAGACGAAACCTATGTCATCTGTGCTACTTAAACATTTTATCAGTCTATTAATCTTCTACTGACCTAGCTTTTGATATATCTTGCATTTTTTTTCTACTGTATGTTGCCCACCCTATCTTTCCTTTCTTACTGAGCTACTTGCCTTTATTTTTTTTTCCTTTTTTTGACAATTTACTTAATCTTAGACATTCTTCCATTTAAAAAGATTATTTTTATTCAATTCAAAACAAACATAATATAGTAACAAAATAAAAAACAAATAATATACCAACATCTTATTGGGAGCACAAATGAAATTGCATTCAATTAATATATTTGTTTTAAGAAAGATACTTATTTTCCCTCTTCCTTAGCCACACAACCCTCAAATTTGAGCTAGGCCCATGGCTACTTGGAGTAAAGTCTGTATTAACAGCCTTCTTTGCAGATGAGTGAACTCTGTGCTTAATTTCTGGTAATGTTCTCCTTACTCTCTGCAAGCGTCTGGCCTAGATAGGATAAAATGGGTGATGAGAAAAAGTAGCTACGACTATTAACTTAGAGCTTGTGACTGGCTCTGGAAATGAGGACCTTTACAGCTATGGTTTATGTTCATTAATTATTTATTTCTTCCCTTTATTCCTAGTAATTTATTTAAAATACAATAGTAGGCTTAGTTCAAATCTATATCACTCTGCTGTTGAGACCCTGTGTAAAAGACATTTGTCACCTGGAAAAGGGAGAAAGACACTAACGGGCACACATCGTTGTCTGTGTAAATAAGTTCTCTCTGTCTCTTCGTATTCCATTCCATGTTTTTCCTTCCCAACAATTGCCCTGAGAAGCTCACTCATCTGCAAAAAGGCTATTAATACAGACTTTATTCCAAGTAGCTATGTGCCCAGATCAAATTTGAGGGTCGTGTGGCTAAGAAAGGAGGAAAATACATATCTTTCCTAAAATAAATATATTAATTGAATGCAATTTCATTCATGCTTCCAATGAGATACACCAATAAACGTCTCTCATCTCTATTTTCTTGTTTGGCTCACTCTGTGTAGACACCATCAGGAGATTAGAGGAAAGGAGAAGACATCTACATTTATGTTGCTCAGAGTTTTTCAATGATGGTTTTATCTTAAGTTAGCTGCAACCCTCTGCTGAAGTACACTGCTCCTGCAAATAATAGCTTTTTCTGTACAGCTACTCTCTGAGTTCTAGTATCTACTCCATATCCTTGCCCCTTCAGACCTAGAAGTGGTAATGGCTCCTGCCGTTGCTGTTCCTGGAATACTGCCCTATCCTTTGTTCATTTCTTTAATGTTCAATTTTTTTTTTTTTTTTTTTTTTTTTTTTTTTTTTTTTTTTGAGATGGAATCTCGCTCTGTCACCCAGGCTGGAGTGCAGTGGTGCGATCTCGGCTCACTGCAAGCTCTGCCTCCCAGGTTCATGCCATTCTCCTGCCTCAGCCTCCCGAGTAGCTGGCTGGGACTACAGGTGCCCACCACTATGCCCGGCTAATTTTTTGTATATATATATATATATATATTTTTTTTTTAAGTAGAGACGGGGTTTCACCGTGTTAGCCAGGATGGTCTCGATCTCCTGACCTTGTGATCCACCTGCCTTGGACTCCCAAAGTGCTGGGATTACAGGCATGAGTCACCACGCCCGGCCAATGTTCATGCATTTTAATGGGCCATTTTACTAAACTATTTTTAATTATCTAGTTTGAGTGTGCCATTTTTTATTGCCAGGTTCCTGACAATACACCCAATTTGCTACAGAGAGCACCCACCCTGTGCTGATCTTGGTGCCTTCAAATACAGGTCCCTGTAAGTATCTCAGCCTCTCTTAAAGGTCTTCCTTTGGTTGGTGTATAGTTTTTTATGGTTGAGTAACAAATTAAAACAATCATTGGGAAAGAGTTCTCTGGGTAGCCTTGGAGAAATTCAGCTCTTCTCCCTCTTTCTCACTTGTAGTTCTCAATGTAACTGTGGAATGTACTGGGAATGGAACACCTTGATGTAAGGAGGAACTGGTAGGATCAGCCTACAGTCTGTTCCAGTTCCCCCATAGAAACAGGACATCCTTAAGAGGGTCAGCCCAGCCAGTCTTGTGACCCAGAGGTATAAAGCCCAGGGTGGGCTGGCTGCAAGAGAGGCACATAGAGATGAGAGTCCATCCACCCTAGGCAGCTTTCCTGAGCTTTAGGGGCATGACATTCATTTAGGAGCCTGGCTCAACATGAGTCTTAGGCTTCTATTGTCCCTTGCTGCCTATGTATAATTAATAAACCTGCTTCGTGTAACCTTGTGTGTGGGTGTTATATCTCACCCGACTCAGACTAGTCAGTAACCTGCGCCCAGTGAATGCGCTTCACAATGATAGCAGTTTAACGTCCACCTATTCATTATCTCACAGTTCTGTAGGTCAGGAGTCTGGCCTTGGCATAATTGGCATAATAGTCTTCCACTCAGCTTCTCACAAGGTCAGAATCAAGGTGTCCTCTGGCTGTCTTCTTGGGAGCTTGGGATCTTCTTCCAGGCTCATTCAGGTTGTTGGTGGAATTAAATGCCTTGTGGTTTTAGGCTGGGGTTCCATTTCCTTGCTGGTTGTTGGCTGATCCTAACCCTCTTACGACATAGTAGCTACTTCTTCAAAGCCAGCAGGGGAATTTCTCTCTAGCCCACCAAGAGGGAGTTGTAAAAAAGATCATGTAGTCCCAGGAGGGACCCTCCCATCATATTTACCATACAAGGTGACTGATAGAGTTTGGGTATTTGTTTCTGCCCAAACCTCATGTTGAAATTTAATCCCCAATGTTGGAAATGGGACCTGGTGTGAAGTGTTTGGGTCATGGGGGCAGATCCATGACCCCACTGTGATCCATGGGATCACAATGAGTGAGTTCTCACGAGATCTTGTTAAAAGTGTGTGGAACCTTCCCCACTCTCTCTTGCTGCTGCTCTCACCATGTGACATGCCTGCTCCTGATTCACCTTCTATCATGAGCGCCTCTTCAGGAGCTGAGCAGATGCCAGCACCATGCTTGTACAGGCTACAGAATGATGAGCTAATAAAACCTCTTTTCTTTATAAATTACCCAGTCTCAGGTATTTCTTTATGGCAATGCAAGAAGGACCCAATACTGTTACTTAATTAAGGGAGTGATATACCATTATATTCACACATTTCCCCCAAACTCGAGGGAAGGGACTATATAAAGTATGTGTGTCAGGCATGGGAATCCTGGGGGTCATTTGAGATTCTGCCTACTATAGTGGTGAAGGGGGTTGGGGGTATCTAACTGCTTCAGATATACCTACAACTAACTTTCCTATTTTCTTCATTACTGTACCCTCAACTATCTAAGATACTTTTGTCTCAATTACTCAGCCTTACTGTAGTATCAAATGATCTGTTGATAAGCTTTCCCAATGGTTGGCTTAGATGCAGAATTCTTGGGTCTGATAAGACTTAGTGATTTAGTTTGTCTTGAGATAAATTTTCCAGTCTCCTGCCTGAGAGTGTGGTGAGTTTACACCAGATTGTGTCTCTTCTGTGATTGACTGAGGAAAGAAAGCTGGAGGCCTAATCATCATCAAACAGGCACACTTTAACTTAATCATTCTGCCTTCAGAACAGCACTTCACCTTAATGATCTTCTGCCTATAACTCCAAGTCTCTCTGGTTTATTATTTTTTTTCCAGAAAAATGACCCCTTTTCTCCTATGAAGATAGTGCAGGGTGTTGCTTTTCTGCTCCAAGTGGTGTTGGAAGCTGGGCTTTTACCTGTTCTCTTGTTGTCTGTTAATCTAGACTCACCCTTTTGATGTCCCACCTTGTTTTTCCACTTCAGTCTTCCCAGTGCCCAGTTTCTCAGCTGTTGGGGGATTCTGTGAACAAAACCTGCTTGTTATCTTCAGATTTACATGTTTGGGAATGAGCTCTCCTGACAACTCCTTTATTATCCTTGACTAACAGCTTTTAATTTTCATCTATTGTGCTTTGAAGTTACCTCATTTCCTTGAATATAATGCTTTTGTTTCTGTGTCTACTATGATTATTGCTTGAGGATGAGTCATTTTCAATTAGAAAAGGGGACACATGTGGTTTTATTCTACCACAAATACCAAAGACCAATATTATAATAATAATTACTATATTATTATTATTTTTATTTATTTATTCTTTCTTTTTGAGACAGAGTCTCACTCTATCGCCAGGCTGGAGTGCAGTGGCACAATCTCAGCTCACTGCAACCTCTGCCTCCTGAGTTCAAGTGATTCTGCTGCCTCAGCCTCCCTAGTAGCTGGGACTACCTACAGGCACCTGTCACCGTGCCTGGCTAATTTTTGTATTTTTAGTAGAGTTGAGGTTTCACCATGTTGGCCAGGATGGTCTCAATCTCCTGACCTTGTGATCCACCTGCCTCGGCCTCCCAAAGTGCTGGGATTAGAGGCCTGAGCCACTGCGCCCAGCCTGGTTTTATTTTTTACTTTATTTTTTGACTGGTAACAGCGGAATTTACTCAAATGTGCCTTAACATAGGCACTGGGGCTTGTCCACGGTCCTCTTGATAGTAAGACCCGGACATTCTGCCAGTTTTTCTTGAGCAATGACACTAGGAAGTTGACAGCCAGGTGAATGTTATACACAAGTTCATCGTCTGTCATCTTCACGTGACCAACAGCCACAGCCAGTGGTAACACCTTCTTCATTTGGAACTTCATTGTAAACTTCACCTCGTCCACTTTGGCCACCATGTTTTCCTTGTGTGTGAGTAGGGAAGGGAACTTTCCTGCCTTATTTAGGCCTGGGCCGAGGATTCGTGGGATACTCTGAGGTCAAAATTGCATCATACTTCTTGGCTAGCTTCTTGACCAGTTTCTTATTCTTGTTAGTTTTTTCAGAGCCTCGATATCCATGTGGGGAATATCCACGGCCTTGGGCTCCTCACAGTGCTGTTGCTCCCCCAGGACACACACGGAGAACTTGGGACGGGGAGCGGACTTAAGTGTGACTGTGCCCGAGAAGCGCTTATCCTTCTGGGGGTCATAATTCTTCAAGATGATTTGCAACTACACCGTATCCAGGAACTTGAGGCGTTTGTGCTGGTTCCAGTGCACAACTTCCTGCACTGCCTCGTACAAGGTGTCGCGAGAGACTTTGCTACTCACGGCTTCTCGAGCCGAACTAACAGGAGAAGAGTCTGTTATTATTTTATAATAAAGTTCATATAGCATGGCATCTACTCTGGAAGTTTGGGCTGTTCTTATGGAAAGAGGCTTAAACCCATTGTCTCTGAAGAAATAAGAGTGCTAACAGGATGGCTCTTCATATGAGTGAAACTGCGAATTTGCATGGATTACTTGTGTTGGTTTGTTAGTCTACCTGCCCTCTGCAATGCATAAAATCACTTTGCCAAGTTAATAAAGGCCCTTGGAGTTGCTGGAGTGATGATTAGATGGGTTTCTGCCTGCAGAGAATTCATATCAGCAATAGATCTGCTGGCAGCATTTGTGTTGTTCAACTTTTAGAAAAAAAAATTAAGTAATAAACATAAATATCAGTGGTTTGAATAAGAAATGTACAGTATGGTATTTAGGGGAAAGAATTAGCATTAGATAAATTTTCTGTGTTTCCAAAGGTAGAAATATTCTCACCATCCTCCCACTTTAATCAAGCCACCAATTGCCATTTTACCTATTTAATTACAGGCTTCCTATTGAAAGATTGGCCGCTGAGAAATTAGTTTCCAGGGTCACTGAACCCATGTGAGCAGCCTCACTCACCTCTGAATGCCACAGAGGGTGCTCATTCTCAATTCAAAGGCTTGTCTACTTAGATCTCTGCTGCAAGCCCTAGGATGTAGTCAACCTGCAAAACATTGCTCAGAAAGAAAGTTACAAGTGCTCGACCAGCCCCTGTGAGGATATTGAATTCAGTTCTTATTTTTAATCATGTTTAAAGATGGGATCTCTTATTTTCATTTGTTATGATAAAACCCATCTTTCATTCTGAAAGGTAAATCAAAGCAAGAACAAAATAGTGTAATCAGTGCCTCTGACGGTTTATACATGATATGGACATATTTTAGAATTGTAAATATGAATGTGAATTTTTGTATGAGTGTAAACTGATGCTGATACCAAGAAAAATTTATCCCTTCCATTGTCAAAGAGAATAGTGTTAAAGTAGTTTCTCTCTGTCTATCACTGTTCTTTTTTTCTGACATAAGCAGGTTTTAATATGTTTGTTTTAGCCTCTGAAGACTCGTAGATATGCATAAACTGATCTGGGTATCATTCTATTTCACAAATCAATGAACAAAGCTGTCCTCCTGAAAAATTATTGAAAACTCTTCATTACAAATGACAATAAAGGAAACTGGAAGAACCAGATGGAGTTCTAAATCCCAAGTGGGTTTTTTGAGCATCAGAATAGGCTGAGGTAAAATAAATAAATAAATAATAAATAAAGCCAACTCTGTTTGACTTGCAAATTTGTTATGAAATAAATATGGAATGCTTCAATGCTGGCGTAACCAGCCCTTCTTCTCTGAAATAATATTGCGAATTTATTTAGCTTCTTTCCTCCTTGAAGATTCTCAAACATTCTATAAGTTATGAGTAGAGATGTTCCCCAGAGAGACAGAAAAACTGAGAATTTGCATGGATTACTTGTGTTGGTTTGTTAGTCTACCTGCCCTCTGCAATGCATAAAATCACTTTGCCAAGTTAATAAAGGCCCTTGGAGTTGCTGGAGTGATGATTAGATGGGTTTCTGCCTGCAGAGAATTCATACCAGCAATAGATCTGCTGGCAGCATTTGTGTTGTTCAACTTTTAGAAAAAAAAATTAAGTAATAAACATAAATATCAGTGGTTTGAATAAGAAATGTACAGTATGGTATTTAGGGGAAAGAATTAGCATTAGATAAATTTTCTGTGTTTCCAAAGGTAGAAATATTCTCACCATCCTCCCACTTTAATCAAGCCACCAATTGCCATTTTACCTATTTAAGTACAGGCTTCCTATTGAAAGACCTAGCAGAAAGGGGCAGTAAACATTTCCAGCCCTTCAATGATGTTAGAAACTCTTTGAATTCAGGATAGTGACAATATTCCTTCCTCCAACGTATGTATTAGGCAGTTTCCCAGGTTTTATAGTTGAATAGTTCATGTTGGAATAGCGAGTCACCATACAAAAAAAGTCTTTATTTAGAATTTCTTGGTAAAAAGGAAGAGAAAACATTTATTTATACTATTATAAAAAAGAAACAGTTTTCTAAAAAGTGACTACTCATTGACACTATCTAATGTGAAAGAGTTTTGAAAACATTTTGGCACATTTCAATATTTCAATTGGATTGGAGAAGACATCCTTCAAATGGTAAACATATTTATTTCAGAGCCTTCCCCAAGAGGAAGGCTCACTTTGTTGTCTTGTTCTTTAGGAATTTAAGGGAGTGACACATCTTTCTGTCTTATAATCTCTGTTGATCCAAATTCACAAATATTTAGCCTATGGAATTCAGCACTATGTTTTGCTCAAATTGGATTGCAGTGAGCTTTTCTAGAACAAGTTAGATCTTTATCTCCTTCCTTTCCTGGACTTGAAGGTTTTGTAATCACTCAATTGGGTTCTTCTTGCCTGCTGCCCAGAAAAAGCTAATACACCGAGAACAGCAGGAATACTTGCAGCAAAGAAAGAGTTTAAAGATCACAGGGCCTGCCAAGTGGAAGGATAGGAGATAATCTTAAATTTGCCTCCCAAGAATTTGGGGACTAGTGTTTTTCAAGGATAGCTTGGCAGTCAGAGGACTAGGGAATGAGGATTGCTGATGAGGTGGGTCTGGGATGAAATCCTAGGGGGTTGACACTTTCTTATTGTGCTGAGTCAGTTACTGGGTGGGGGTTACAACTACAAGATGTTAGTTGGTCTGTATAGAATGCAAGGTCTGAAAAATATCTCAAACACTAGTCTTAAAGTATTTACAGTAGTGATGTTATCCATAGGGGCAACTGAGGAAGTTAATCTTGTGACTATTGGCTGTGATACTCCTGAGTAGTAAGTAGTTTTAAAAAAAGTAAGTTATAAAACAATGACTTCTTAGAGTTTATGCCAACAAAAGAAACAATGGCTGGTTAGAGTTTCACTATGCCTACAGCTTAGCAGAATTCAGGGCCCTACCTACTCCAATTCTAACCTTGCAGCCCTTCTTTTGTTTTACAAAGGTGGTTTCAGCCCCTGAGCAAGGAGAAGGTTAGTGTTTGGAAAGGACCTTTATCATCTTTGTTTTAGGCTTAAACTACAAATGAAATTCCTCCAATAGTTAACTAAGAATGAGCAAAGACAGTTATCTTGCAAGATTAGAAGTAAGACTGAGTCAGTTATGTTAGATTTCCCCCACTGACATAAGTTTCATAAAAGTGGTTTCAGCATTGCTTTGGGTTCTTAGATCACTCTTAACCTCTTGCTGGCCTAGGACATTCTACATATACTTTTAAGCAACTCCATCAACTACTGCATTATGTAAACGCCTGGAGTTAATTTAGTTTTGGTATTCTTTATTTCAAGGATTTATTAACATTTACATTTTGGGAATATAATAATGAGAAAGACACTCCCTGACTTCAGTGTGCTTACACACTACCAGGCAAAAAATTAAGACATGATATTAATAAAATACTTTAAAGAAAATACATACGCAAAAGCAAAGCATAAGTCATAAGTAAAGTCATAAAGAAAATACATAAGTCATAAGCAAAGCAGCATAAGGATTTACAGGAAAACTATTCTTCTGATCAAGGTAATTAGTAATTAACACTTCAACTAGACATGTAGGCGATATATTTGAGTTGGATCGTTCAATGGTAACTCTAAGTTTAGATACAATAGGCAAGATGTTCCTGGAACTAGGTAGCTGTGAAGAGCTATTCCCATATCTAAATTTCCTTCCATAAATTCATGAGAGAGTACCACAAAGAGATTGCTACTCAGAGCATCCCATTTTTTCTTTTACATGTTAGGCTTTAATAATCTTAAATAAGCCAATGATTAAGTACAAAGAAATAAGCAACTGAGAAATCCTGTAAGATGGAGCCAGGCTAATGCAAAGCATCATTCTGATTGAGCAAGGTGATGCTGGATACTCCTTATTATACTCACCCAAGGTTCAATTCCAAGAAAACTCTGTGGGGCAGGCCGGGCAAAGTTGGTGCAGCCTCTGCTTATTCATTCCTGCTGATTCACGACCCCAAACAATGCCTATGTCTTTTCTGAGTAGTCCCAGGGTTTGCTGCAACCCTAGTATAAATATTCCAAGACAGCTCTGATTCTCTAATAAATGTAAGTAAATAGATTCTGATCTATAAGATGTGATTTATGAAACATACAAATCTTTCCTTGCAAAACTATTACTTTCTCATCGTTTTCTCCATATGTCCGAAATTACATACCTTCAGGAATAATATTTTAATTTAGAGATAAATTCATTATAGGTTGACACACATATATTTCAAATAGGTTCCCCATTAAATCTAATCAGTCATTTATACCTCAGTGTAAATTAATTTAATTAGATATTTTACTCAGAGAAAAATTTAATGCAAAGTAAAAGAAGGGAAGAAATAACATTTGTTAGGACTAGACAATTAAATACATTTTTTTCAAGTAGCCCATAAACATAGTGGATTCTGCATCATTATTAAAATGGACTCTAGAGTTCAAACTGGCTCAAGTTAACCCGGCGAGTAGTAGAAGTAGTATGTATCCAGGTCTGTGTCAATGTAAGTTAAATACACTTGAAGATGAGAAAGTAGGAAGAAGAGGAAGAGGGAGAGGGAGATGTGAGGAGTCAGAGGATTCAGAGATCAGTGTTGCCAAAATTTTTGCTTACATTCTATATTCATGCAACATACTCTGTTGGAAGAGCACCCTTGAATAAAATACATAAATAAAATTTATTTCTGTGCAGTAGTACCTAAGGGAAATGATTATAAGCTGTATTTTGATTGCACGTGATGCAATATGAACATCTGTATCACATGTAGATAGATAAACTTGAGTGATAAAGGCTAAACAAAAAATATAAAATAGCAAGCAACAACAATATTTTTTCTCCTTGCAGTCTCACTCTTTTATTTGTAAATAAAACAAAAAGAATATTCATATGTTTTCACTTCGGGGGCTATAAAGATGCCAGAGACTGGTTGATTCTATCATTTAGAGTAGCCATAAGTAGGTAGTAGCTTGAGTTTACCATTCAGATGAATGGTAGATATCGTGCAACCGTTCAGAATAAAACTGTTTAGAAACAGTTCTGAAAAGTAAATTTGGGGGAGCGTATTTCCAAATGTATTATTGTGCTGGCTTTTGGTCATAGAGTTGAAAGATCTCCAAAATAGAGCAGCATTTCATTGTCCTCTATACATATGTGCTAGTTGAGACCTTGGTAATAATGCTATATTAAGAACATAAAAACCATTTTTTATGGTTTTTCCCATAAAAAAAGTCATAAAAACCCTGGCATTTTCCCGAGTGTTGTATGTATACTTCTGGTGTTATAGAAGATGATTGTTTTGTGCTGGTGGTGGTGGTGGTGGTGGTGGTGTGTGTGTGTGCATATGTATGTGTATATGTAAATATATATATATGCACACACATGAAGAGTTCATTATTGTAATAAATAATAAATAGGCCTTTGTTTAAAAGGAATATTCTATAAGGTAAGGCTAGGTTCATTTAAGTATTGAAAGTTTGTGAGTTGATTAAAAATATTACATTAGTAGTGTAGGTGATATCCAGATGTGACAAAAATTGTGATAGTAAAACATGAATTAAATTTGAAGAAAAATAGTATCATAGTAGACAACAAGCTATTGGAGGCCAGGGAACTTAGAATCCTTATTTGCAGTCCTTTGTATAAAGCCTCCCACATAGTTGATGTTCAATAAATTTTGAATGAATTAATACTAAATGAATTTTTAAAAATTAACTTTGCCTCTACTGTGAGATTGTGGAAATTGTTTATTCCTTCTGAACTGTCAAGCATTAATCTATTGAAAGAAAATGATAATTAGAGTCCCCCAATTTCACAAGACTATTGTAAAATGCAAATACAATAACATAAATAAAAGTACTTTGCAAACTGCTTAATATCATACAAAATAAAGATAATTTTATATTGTTTCTAATTCACATGTTATACGTTGACAACCTAGGTAAATTACTTACTACATCATTTCTCTTAGCGTTAGGGACCACAAATGTGTCATGAAAAAATTCAGTACTCCAGGGGCATGTTAGACATTTTTATCTAAGTGCTACAAGAAATGTATCCTAGTCCCTGGTGTTTTATCCAACCACACAAAGTTTTTTAGCTTTAGAAGTAAAATGAACTTAAATAACTTAGCTACATGCATCATACACACATGAAATACACAATTGGCTATGAGCATTAGAGACTTGCAGTGTTCATAATTGTCATTATGGAAAGTTGCTCATGTACAGCTAGATTGTCTCCATCACATAACCTTGGTGTGGTAGATTAAAGACAACCACAAATTCTTTGTTACCCTTCTCATTGAGAAGTGGACTCTAATTCCCCTTCTCTTCAACCAGGACTGGCTTTAGTGAATACTTTGACCAACAGAATATGGAGCGAGCTTCTGGGTCCATGCCTTAAGAGACCATCAGCTTCCACTTCTTATGTCTAAAAATGCTTTCTTGGGAAGTCCTGAGCCATCCACCATGTGACACTATGATGTCCCTAAGACTGCTGTCTGTAGAGGCCATTTATTAACTCTCTGAAAGACAGTTCTGGCTGAGCCCAGCCTGATGGCTATCCTTAACAAAAACCCAGTCATGAGTATCAAGTTGTCTCGGACCTTCCAGATCAGGCTTGGTATTCTGCCAGCTGAATAGTCAGGTACCTCTGTCAACATCGTGTAGAACTGAAAAGTTCTCCAGCCCTTCTGTTTCATTTTATTTATTGAGATGGAGTCTCGCTCTGTTGCCCAGACTGGAGTGCAGTGGCACCATCTTGGCTCACTGCAACCTCTGCTGCCTGGGTTCAAGTGATTCTCCTGCCTCAGGATAGTGATTCTCTCCCAAGTAGCTGGGACTACAGGCATGTGCCACCACGCCTGGCTAACTTTTGTATTTTTAGTGAAGACAGGGTTTCTCCATGTTGGCCAGACTGGTCTCAAACTCCTGACCTCAAGTGATCCAACCAGTTCGGCTTCCCAAAGTGCTGGGATTACAAGTATAAGCCACTGTGCCGGGCATCCCTTCTTGATTCCTGACCCATAAAATTGTGAAATAAAATTAAGAAGTTGTTCCATTAAGTATCGGGGTAATTTGTTATACAATAATAGAAGACAAGAACACTCAGCTCACAGTCCATAAGATTTTCTTCCTCCATAATAATTCCATATAATGTGTGTGCTATGTATATTTGCAAAAGATCTCTTATTTGCCACTTTTCTATTTCTTATATCCTAAATTCATGCAAATAAATCAATGGATTGTGGAAATACTGATGTAGTAAAGTAGTAATTTTAATGAAAACATTACAGCTTCAAAAATAACATTAGAATGAATATTGAAGGAGATTCCAATACAAACACAAGGTTTTTATGTACTAAGGGTTTTATGTACACAGGGTTTTTATGTGCATACATTTTTATGTACTGAGATAAATGAGACTCTGAGTATGATATGTAATTGGAAAAAAGAGGTAAAATTGAAAGTATGAAAACAAATATTTTAAAATTCAGACTGGTGTGTTCACTGTTAAGAAATGTTGTCAAATGGTAGCATAGAATTTACTGAGTCTTTGTGTTATTTTCAAACAAATCAAAGTAACAACTCTAATCCAAATTAGTTTTTCTTTAACAAGTGAAAAACAATGCTTTCAAGTAAACATTATGGCCATGAAGCATCATTCAAAATTGCTCTCTTTGTAACTAAAATGAGATTTAACTCGCATTGAAACAGAGAAGCTTGTAATATCACCTGAAAAGTTATTAGCAAACATCATGCTCTGAACCTTATCCCTAAAATTCCATTTCAAGCGACAATAATGGATATTACATAATAGCAATGTCATAGAGTATAGAAATACAATTACTGGTTTGTGAATTTCTGCCAGTAGAACAGACAGTTGACCTTATATTTAGATAAGTTAAAGTACAAAACATGAATCAGTATGATGCCTTAAGTGATAATATATAAAAGAGATGCTCAACAACTATGCCCTTTTAATCATTGATAGTATAAGCTATATAGGGGAAAATAGTTTTGGTTTACTTTATCATTATTTTGTAAACCATGATATAGGCTCCTACCATTTCATTAGACTGAGCGGAGACTGTGTAGGTATGTACCTGCTCTGTGTGGTATGTGCTGTTATGGAATAAACACTGCTTTACTCACAAAGAAACGTGGTGGTCAGTGATACACTTTCTCATGTCTATTCAGCATGGACACGAACACTAAGCATTGGGATTAAGATTGAGTTTTAGTCATTAAGAGTTAGTACTTTTATCATGTTATTTGAAGAAACATTCCACAGTTTTGTTATACTGACCATCTAGGGAATGTTGGTCACATGTAAAGTGAGCAATTAAGATATTTCAAATATTTATTATTAATTTTGATAGCTCAATAGTTTTATTTCAGGTGGCTTAGTCAAGTGATGATATATTCAGATTTTAAATTATGAATCACTTTACAGGCAAAAGAAAGCAAGTTTTTAACTTTAAGGCAATATAGGGATTTAATAAGACTGAATTAATTATTGTGGAAATAATTAAGTTTTTTAATGTTTTTATTTAGTTATTAAGGAAAAATAAAATGCCCATGATGTAGTAGAAATCTCTCTCTACAGTTTCTTCCCAAATCAAAACATTCAAAATTCTCCTTTTGAAAGCAAATGCTTATG
Organism: Rhinopithecus roxellana; assembly: GCF_007565055.1. Lineage (NCBI taxonomy): Eukaryota > Metazoa > Chordata > Mammalia > Primates > Cercopithecidae > Rhinopithecus > Rhinopithecus roxellana. Next base: position 4,382,126 of record NC_044557.1, on the reverse strand, counting down.
GTTTTTTCATCTGACAGGATCCTGAGATTAGACTTCATGAAAAAAATTACTTCAAATTTCAAGGTCTATTTCAAAGTAAATATTCAAAATTAACTGTCAGTGACTCAAAAAGCTTGTATCCATTCCAATATCCTTTAATTATGTTGTGGGTTTCTTTTTTTATTTAGTATACATGGAATAAACACAGAAAACTTAATTGGTATCTGACCAAAATATCACCTATTCATTATTGAGTCAAATATTTTATAGGTTTTTTGGTGAAAGTTGGTGAACAATGTCACCCTTTTAGTGAAACAAAATAAAAATTTTACTAATTTAAAACTCTGTGTTCTTTTTATGGAAAGTATGTCCCATTCCTTCAGGAAAAGGCAAAATATAGGAAGAAAGAGGAAGTCAGTAGTTAGGGTGAAGAGCTGCGTGGGTGTCTGATGTAGAGGAGCAGTATGAAGACTTCTTGAAGTGTTCGCAATGCTGGGCATTCTATCAGTGGTGGTGGTTACAAGTGTGTGATAACTCATGGCACTCTATGCCAAAAAGGGTAAACTTTTCTGTGTGTGTGTGTGTGTGTGTGTGCGCGTGTGTGTTTTTCTGAGATGGAATCTCTCTGTGTCACCTAGGCTAGAGTGCAGTGGTGCCGTCTCAGCTCACTGCAACCTCCGCCTCCCGGGTTCAAGAGATTCTCATGCCTCAACCTCCAGAATAGCCAGGATTACAGGTGCCCATCACCACAACTGGCTAATTTTTGTATTTTTAGTAGAGACTGGGGTTTCACCATATTGGACAGGATGGTCTTGAACTCCTGACCTCAAGTAACTCGCCTGCCTTGGCCTCCTTGGTGGGATTACAGACATGAGCCACTGTGCTCAGCTGTTTGTAATTTGTAAAAAATAAAATGAATCTATTTTAAAGTGATACAGAATGAAGTGTTCATATTTGCATTAAACTCATTGATTTGTCTGAATATTGAAATACAATTTTTCTTTTCTTTCTTTCTTTTTTTTTTTTAACAATAGATTTACAGAATGTATGAGTCTTTATCTCCTTATTCAGGCTATCATGAAATCCTAGAGTTTAGGTGGAAGGGAATGAGGAAAGATACTAGAAGCAATAAAAACAGAAGTAGAGCTATGAAACCCGTGGAAGAGTTGGAAGCCATGCCTGTTCTGCTGAACTAAATATAGTGAAGTTCTCAGCACTGATGCCCAGGTGCAAGTAAGCACATCTGGATTTGATGGCAACATGCTCACAGAAAGACACCAAGAAGCAGTGGATAAAATATTCTGTTGTCACATTCAGAATATTTTACAAAATATTCTGTTGTCACATTCAGAATATTTTACAAAATATTCTGTCTCTACATGAAAGTTGCCTAGTATTTATTCCTGGAATTGCATTTTCTTTAGTATTCACTACTTAAATGTATTACCTTCTTTAGATAAAAACCAGGAGACTAATGATTAAAGTCCCTTTTGTCTTTCCTTCCTTCCTCAATATTCTTCTCATAAAAGAATATTTACTTAAAAAGTGCTTCAGGTACTAAAGCAATTGGTCAGACCTTAGAATTACTTCCCTAACAATTGAATTTAAAGCATCTGTTGCAAGCAACGTAACAATCACCACAGTAAGAACGGAGCTGTGGAGAGACAGGAGATTAAGAATCATAAGGTTCCATGCTAAACCCAGTTTTGTCATTTGTGGGATGACCTTTGGTGACAATGATTATGATGATGATCATGACACTGATTTCTTAATCCCAAATCCAAGAACACTGAGATTGGGTTTGAAGATACTGGACCTGAAAATAATAGACTCTGCTCAGTTCAATGCACAGGATTATTAAACACCAAGAAAGTCATGGGTTCTGGAAATGGATACTGGTGATGACTACATAACACTGCGAAAGTATATAGTGCCCCTGAATCGGACACTTATCCACGGTTAAAATGGTAAGTTTTATGTATATTTTGCCACAGTAGAAAAAAGACATGAAAACGGCATAGGCAAAGAATATACCTAATACAAGCCTGTTTCTCAAGTGACCCCTTTTTAATCTTTATGATTAAAAAGATCCCGTGTGGAACCCTGGAATCCGGGTGGAACCATGATAATAGTCAGCAACTTCAGGAATCTGCCACACCTGAGAATCCCTCCAGGAAAGCATCTTGAGTTTTATCCTCCCCTGTGCAGAAGAGCCACCTGAATGCCCAAACACAATTTCTAGCAAGTAAGACAATAAGTTTGCCATGAGGTCAGCCACATTCCCCAGGCCTAATGTCTTGATAACAGGGCTGAAAAATTCCTGCTGCACCAAAGTTGTTCAATCTCCTTTTCCTCATCTTTGCTGCTCATTGAGAAACCTATTTTGCTTGTGTCTATGCGGCAAAACCTGGGAATTTTCACTGATGTTCATGTCAGCTTGTCCACAGTCAGGCATGATACACACACACACAAATAAAACCATTACAGTGGTATGAGCTCCTTCTCCTGTCTAAAATTTTCTATGTGAAGGGAGCTCCATTATTATAACACTCTTGGTTCTTCATGCACTTTTTTTCAAGAGTAGTAGCTTAATCAGATTACTGTGTTTGGAAAAATAGAGAGGCATAAGTAGCCCAGCTTCTTGCTAATTCATTATTCTTGGAAGCAGCTTTGCTCACATAGATTATGCATTATCTTTTGCTCCTTCATATTGTCTATTTTATAGGGACCTGCCTCTAGGTGAGGAGATGTCTGAGAGCCTGAGACTGGATAATTCTGTCTAGTTTCAGGGAGCACTGTTGGCTCTGTGTGTGTGTGTGTGTGTGTGTGTGTGTGTGTGTGTGTGTGTATACAACATTCTTCAATATCGGCTTTTCCAGTAAATAAAGCCAGGATTTTATCCTTCCCCCAGCCCCGCTATTCTCACTCCATTTGTTTTATTTCCAAGTTAGTTCAGAACTTAGGCAGACAAGAGAGATGCTATTTACTGAGCCTATCAAAACACCCCAACATCTGCTGCATGAATTAATGAGTTTGAAAAAGAGACAATGAATAAAATGTGGAAGGCCAGAACATAAGAGAAGTAATTGAGGCTTCTTACGTGCCTTGAGCGGGAAGGTGAACTTTGGAGATGCTTCATTAAAACAAATTGGGTATACAGTTCATAACATGCAGGCCTTGCTCTTCCTGAACAAAGGCCTCAGCAACGGCGCAGGCCTCGGAAGGCTGATTGTCTTAGTAAAGGTTTAGGCCATACAAAACAGTGAGCAAGTTTCAGCAAGGGGATTGGGCTTCAGCAAAGATTTCAGAGTCCAGACCTCAGCTAAAATGCTGGCTTCAGGCCTTAAGAGCATTATCCAAACACCAGCTGGCCCTGACTGTATCAGCAAAGGCTGGAACATTTGCACGCGCAGGCCACGTGGGGGCTACAGCAAGGTTGTGTGGGAAGTGGGGTCTCTGCTCATCTCTGCTGCTCACAGAGGCCTTATAAGCAGGCTCAGGTTTTCAATTAGACAGAAAAGAGAGTTTTACTGGCCTTTTTAACTTTGGAGAAAAAGCAATGTTTGATGCTTTTAAACTGCAAAGCAGCTGACTTCTACAGAACACTGGTGAAGTTCTTGCTTTAAATTGTTACTGCCAACTGGAGTGTTTATAAGTGAAATAATAAGGTGTTTTGTTTTGTTTTCAAATAAACAGCAACAGTATCAGCATAAGGGCAGGAATTGATCCAACTAGAGTTTTATAAAGTTTATACTTGTGGATGCAAGGAAATTGATGAATGGAAGTTAACTATATGTTTCTCTCGCTTTTGTGAATTTTAATGCCAGGTCTAGGCACATGGTCCTAGACACTATATCCCAAGTTGCTTTCTGCATTTTAGAGCTGGTGAAAATATTGTGGGCAGTTCACGTGGATTAAAATGGCTTGTTCATGTAGTCTCGAGAATGATCTCTATAAGTTAAGTACATAGAATTGAAACTAACAACATGGCTATTCACTAGCAATATTTAAATCTGTTACCAAACAGTGTCCACCCTCAATATGTCACTGGATTGACAAAGCTCTGGTGGTCAAAGGAGGAATTAAAATTGGAATATGCTGGATGAATAAAGGAAGACACCTAAAATATACCATCTCTGATGGAGTTTATTGGTCAATAAAATTTGACATAATTTGGGAATATCAAATAAAATAGAGATCAAATTTTCAGGTTTGGGTCTGGTGTTAATTTAATAATTGATTTTTGTGAACTACTTAGGAGCTTAAGGGAAAAATCTACCCTGCATATCAACAGCCCCAGGAGAACCCTTAAAAGATTTGTACTTGCTTTATGTTGGAGGGTAGTTTTATGAAACTGGGAGCACTTGTCTCCTAATAAAACACTGATCTTCTCAAAAAAGACAAAGAAGGACAGTACATGATGGTTCTGTACAGCAAAAGAAACTATCAACAGAGTAAACAGACAACCTACAAAACAGGAGAAAAAATATTTGCAAATTATGCCTCTGACAAGGGTCTAATATCCAGAGCCTTTAAGGAACTTAAGCAAATTAACAAACAAAAAATAAACATCTCCATTTAAAAGTGGGCAAAGAACATGAACAGACACTTGTCAAAAGAAGATATACACGTGACCAAGAAGCAAATAAAAATAAGCTCAACATCACTAAGCATTCAAAAAATACAAATTGAAGCCACAGGGAGACATCATCTCACACAAGTCAGATTGGCTATTAATAACATGTAAAAAAATAACAGATGCTGGTGAGGCTGAGGGAAAAAGGGAATACTTATACACTGCTGGTGGGAGTGTAAATTAGTTCAGTCACTGTGGAAAGCAGTTTGATGAATTTCTCAACTTAAAAGAGAACTACCATTTGACCCAGCAATTCCAATATTGGGTATATACCTTTAAGTCGTTCTACCATAAAGACACATGCACGCATATGTTCATTGCTGTTCACAATAGCAAAGACATAGAATCAACCTAAATGCCCATCAACAGTAAATTGGATACAGAAAATGTGGTACATATACACCATAGAATACCATGCAGACATAAAGAAAACCAAGATAATGTCCTCTGCAGCAACATGGATGAAGCTGGAGGCCATTATCCTAAGTGAACAAATGCAGGAACAGAAAACTAAATATTGCATATTCTCACTTGTAAGTGGGAGCTAAACACTAGGTACACATGGACATAAAGAAGGGATCAGCAGACATCAGGGCATAGTTGAGGGTGGAGGATGGGAGGAGGGTGAGGATCAAAAAACTACTTATCAGGTACTACACTTATTACCTCGATGACAAAATAATCTGCACACTAAACCTTCATGACTTGCAACTTACATAAGAAACCTGCACATCTGCCCTAAATTTAAGATAAATGTTAAAAAAACAGCAACAAAACACTGATCTTGGTAGAGAGGAACAGCCACGACTTGAGTGAGTCATGAGGTTAATGGTTAAGATTAATGTGTTAACAGAACAAATAGTTGAATTGTTTGGGGAAGAATCTTACTTAATTTTATTTTTTATTTTTCTCCAAGATGGAGTCTCACTCTGCTGCCCAGGCTGGAGCGCAGTGGAGCCATCTAGGCTCACGGTAACCTCTGCCTCCTGGATTCAAGTGATTCTCCTGCCTCAGCCTCCCAAGTAGGTGGGATTACATGTGCCAGCCACCACGCTCAGCTGATTTTTGTATTTTTAGTAGAGATGGGGTTTCACCATGTTGGTCAGGCTGGTCTCAATCTCCTGATCTCAGGCGATCCACCCACCTTGGCCTCCTAAAGTGCAGGGATTACAGGTGTGAGCCACCGCACCCAGCCAAGAATCTTCTTTTCCAGGACTGGAGTGTCCTTTCATGTGGAAGGCTCTCCATTAGCATAGCTCTCTGCACCTCTCTTCCTTCACTCATTCTTTTCAACAGAGGAGAGACATCATCCCTTTAATCAGTTGGAAAAAGAACCTGGACACAAGAGGCTATGAAAACATTAGGCTGTTTTCTTCTGTCAGACACATGATAGGGTTACACTTCTCTACCCAAATAAAGTCAGACCAGTTATTCCTTCCTCTTACCATAAGGATTAGCAGCCTGAACTATTAAGCAGGATGGTGTTGATGTTGAAGAGAGTTCCCAACCAACCCTTGATGGACACGTAGTATGAGTCTCTGTGAGTGGAAAGACTTGCTACCCATATTGTTATGTAGCCTATTTTCACCAATGCAGAAATTAGCTCCTAGAAATGGAGTGATGTCTTAACAAAAAATCTAAACTATGTGGTATTGCCTTAAAGACTGGGGAACAGAGAATCAGGGAAATATTAAAGCCTGGAAATATTGTGAACCATGTTTTTCATTGACATGATATTTGATAGAAGGCACCACCTGTAATAACTAGACAGGCAGATAATATATCCAATGAACTTATTGGTCTTAGTGAAGAGTTTAGAAAAAAAGAACATATTACCATAAATTGGTGCTGTTTGCTCCATTTGAAAAGGTTCTATAATCACAGAAAAGGCTTATGAATTTGCAAGAAGAGAATGAAAATTGGGAAGAAGCTTGAAGGTTTATAAGGCTTATTACAAAGGCAAAATATAAAACTGAGACGTTCCTTGAGTGACAAAAACTTAAAGGTTGATATAACTCAGCATTGCTGGTGAGGATAAAATCAAGGATTTTACTTATCACAACAGTTATTAAAACCTGAAAAAAATAGGTTAATATCATGCCTAGCAATTCCCCTGAGTTTGACAATATGGCTCAGGGAATTAAAGCTAAAAGTATAGTTCTCACCACGAAGTTTCACAAGCTCAAAGTATTTAGTAAGTCCAGAGAATGAGGCATGCCTCTAAAAGAAAGGTGGTCCTGGTTATTGGTATCTGGATCCTACTAGAATCAAATAGAAGTCATTCTTCTGAGTTGTAGTGTCAGAGAAGATATGAAACAATACTAAACACATTCTTTGAGACCTAAAAAAATTACTCTTGAAGTGCTAACCTTCCTGAGCAGGAAGCAAGCTAAAAAGCTGCTCTACCTCCCAAGAGGATATGTCCTCTAATATCCTCATCAGATGTGGTCAAGAAAAATAATAAACAAATAGGACTTTTCCGAAAGTCAGAACCAGTTGCCATAGAAATTATTTGACTATGGAGCCTTTTCCAGGAATGAGACGTGAGGACTAATCAAGGAATGGTTACCTTTGCCAGAGATAGGGCCCATCCAACATCTGCTCAGTGGGATTTAGAATTTCTATGAACTGGTAACTACATGATATCTCCTCTCCTCCAACCCACCCCTTTTCAAATGAGAATGCTGAGGTTGTCCTATTTGCCTTCCACCATTTTATACTCTATATGTGATTGTAGTGGTTGTGGCAGGATGAGGATTTAGAAACAAAATCACTTGTTTTTGTATTTCGTAGGTGTTTAGAACAAGAAGAATTATATCTGGTCCTGATATCAACATTTTCCCCATTACCTCTTGATGCGTTGACTACAAGTTCACCCAAAGATCCTAGACCTTGACTTGATGCTTTGACTTGATGGAACTTGGGGTGGCCTTCCTTGAAAAAGTGGTGAGTCTACTTTGTGTAAGGAGGAGAGTGAAGCAAATATTTAGTGGCAAGAAGGGAGAACTATTGGGGATGTTCACAAATATGCTGCTTGTCCTTCATTCTCTGCACAGAATAGAATCAAACCTCCCTGCCTACTTCAGTTTGTTTGAACACAAGGCTTGGTTTTGCCAATACAATGTGAGAAGAACTGGTGTGTGTCACTTCTGGCTGTGTGTGTTTCACCAAGCTTCCTTTACCATTGCCACAGCTACCTGCAGGGTTCCAGATATTGGGTACTCCATCAGCTTAAGTCCTAAAATGAGATGCATATGGACCACATCCCTAAAACTGACGAACTGTAGAAATGTTGTGTGAGCCGGGAATAAACCAATCCTGCCTGATACTATAGGCCTGGTTTACTGCTGCTCTTGGATGCCATAAGTCTTACAGGTCCAATGATGCCTGGAAGATGTAATCAGAAAGCCCCATTGTCTAAAGATGTAAGTTAAATTTTCCAGCCTGGCCTCTATAAATAACAAGATCTTATCAGTGAATTATTTGTCTTATTCTTTTTTGTATGGAAATTCAAGTATAGAATAGAAGGACTGATCTGGAACACAACAAATGCAAAATTTTTCAGCAACATGTGTCGGGCACTATTCTTACAAATCTTCACAACTACTTTAATAGGGAGGTTTTGGTTATTATTCTCATATCCTTACAGATATTGTCACTATTAACAGTTTTTAAAGAGGAAGAAACTAAGATACAGAGAAGTTAATTGTTGAACAAATTAGCTTCATTTCTTTTAGTTTATGATTTATTAAAAACTAAGATGCCCAGAAAAGTGAATGAAACATTATCCTTTTTTATTTGTACAACCAAGTGGGACTTTTGATTGTGTCTGCATTATGCTTTGAGGAAAAAAGGAAATAGGCTTTTTAAGAATAAGAAATCATTGGCTCCTAAATAAATAACTTACTAAAATAGAATTCCAGGCAAGTAAAGGAATCTGAAAACTTATTTTAAAATGTACTCATTAATAGCCTGTCAGACCAGAAAATTGTAAAACTCTGTAGCACTTCATATTGTCTATTATGGGTAATAGTACATGGTGAAAATTTGATTTCACATTGATTGAGTCATTAGACAAGTTAACTTTAAACATTCTTTGAAAAGTCATATCAATATGAATAGATGGATAAGTAGATATGCTGGTTGTATAATGAAATATTTTTAGAAGTATGTAGGAGTCTTTGGGGGTAAGAGGTGCTGAACTTTTAAACACCATGGATACCTGCATGGACTTCTCTAGGGGTCAACACAATTCTGGTATAATTATGCCTGCCCTTGCACTGTCAAAAGTGTCACAATATAAACAATTGATTAGTGGTTACCCTAACTACATGCTATCTTTTGATCTGCGTGCATGAATCTCATACCTGCTGTGAACTGAAAATTTGTGCCCTACTCTCATTTGTGTGTTGAAATCCTAACTCCCAATGTGATGATATTTGGACATGAGGCCTTTGGAAAATAATTATGGTTAAATTAGATCATGAGGTTGGAGCCACCATGATGAGATTAGTGCCATTCTATGAAGATGAAGGGAGCAAAGTGCTCTCTTTCCACCAAGTGAGGATATAATAAGAACACCACCTTCTTCAAACCAGAAAGAATTATCTCACCAGACACTGGATCTGCTGGCCTCTTAGCATTAGATTTCCCAGCCTTCCAGAACTGTGAGAATAAATTTCTGTTATTTAAGCCACCCAGTCTATGGTGTTCTTTTATAGCAGACTGAACTGACAAAGACAGGTGATATCTTCCTTGTATTAAAAATAATGTACTGTGGAAATATAAGAGAATAATTACCAGCTAAGAGAGAGGGAACTACAGTTCATGGTCAATTTTCTATCAAGATAAAATAATTTAAATGCACAATATAGGTGTGTTTCTTTGATATGGTTTGACTGTGTCCCCCACTCAAATTTCATGTTGAATTGTAATCTCAAGTTTTGTGGGAGGGACCTTGTGGGAAGTAATTGGATCATGGGAGTAAATTTTCCCTTTGCCATTCTCGTGATAGTGAATGGATTTCCATGAGATCTGTGTGTACCACTTTAAAAGTTTGTACCACTTCCCCCTTCACTCTCTCCTGCTGGCATATAAAGTGTGCTTGCTTCCTCTTCGCCCTTTGGCCATGATTGTAAGTTTCCTGAGGCCTCCCAGCCATGCTTCCTGTATAGCCTGTGGAACTGTGAGCCAATTAAACCTGTTTTCTTTGTAAATTACCCAGTCTCAGGTAGTTTTTTATAGCAGTAGAGAAAGGACTAATACATTCTTGTAGCAAAAAGATAGAAAGTGTTAGAACACGACCTTGTGTAGTTTTCAAGGCTGATATAATAATGCATTTGGTCAAGTAGGTGAATAATGCATTTGGTCAACTAGGTTGGTAGAGGATTAGTGTGTTGTTGGGTGGGGTAAGAAGTTCTTGATCTCTGCTAACCTCTATATTTTTGGCGAGAAAAAAGCAGACTCATTTACCTTATCTCCAAAAGCAATCTTCAATACATAGTTGATTATGACTTTTATGAGTACCTAAGCTCTCAAAGCAATCATGTATTATCATGTTTTCATATAGAAAAGCTATACCCACAAGTCTATTCTCCAAATATGTCCACTTTTAACCTTATTTGTACTGTTATTTCCCAGTATAAATTTACCTTGAATTGGTCTGAAGCCAGAATTTCTGAAAGAGTCAGACAACTAATAAAGTTAGAGTTTCAGTTGCACTTACTTCTCAGGATATAAACCCATTAAGTTATGTTAGATGGAGGGAAAGTCTTCAACGTAAAAGGATTATGCAAAGAAATGCAATTAAGTAGGTGGATGGAAGCTCGCTATATTGTAAGAGTTCCCAATGTTGGAAATTTCCATTGTTTATACAATTTTGTCCTAATTTCTACATAATATATCTTTGAATATCTTTTTCATTGTTAATCAGAATAATGTGCTTTGATCTTGACCCCTTTTCAATCAACATCTGCTTAATGAATCAGACATGAAGGTAGACCCAATAGTTTTTGTAATAGACTATTTTATATTTGATACATTCTCATTAGCATTCATGTAAATCTTTTAAAGATCAAGAGGTCTAATACATATTTCAAGTGGTATATATCAGTAATTTAATCTTTCAAGAATGAAGATATAAATATTAAAGGATCCCAGTATTTAAAAGCATATTCAAGTAAAAAAGCCCTGATAATTCAGAAGCAACTCAGCTAGGTATATTTACTATTCTATTTCAGGTTGTTTCCAATATTTAAGGCCCTTTAGATTAGTGATCTGAGGTTAGGTAAGGAAATATGTCTCCAGTTAAGCCATTGCTGATCTTTCATATTTATATGGTAACTTAATATTTTCAAATAACTTTTATATACATTAAACCATTTAATCCTTGATATAGTCATCTGAGTCAGGATTGTTATCTTCACTTTTCATATGAGAATGTTCCAGCTGAAAATCATAGTCCAAAATTACATAGCCATAAAATGATAGATCTGAGACTCAAAATAAAAGATTTTGCTTCCAAGTTCTGTGCTCTTTTCAGAAAAGCATTGTTCTGGGTTAGTTGCAATATGTATTTATAAAATTCAATATTTATGTCTGTTTAATTTTAAGTAGAGGCCTGATGCTGCTTCTGTACTCATGGAAGAGGCTGGAATATCAACTGCATATTAACCATGTATTAACTTAAAAGTAATCCATGCATATAGTTTGTATAGGTTGCTAGAATACACTGAAATTCATGTACTTCCTTGAAGAAATTCATGCTAAGATTAGAAAAAGTAATTATTGACCTTATGTAGCCATTCAGGTGAATGCCTCTGTTTTTCATGACTGCAGGTCATAAAATGGACTCAATTATATTCAAGCCCCATGGTACAAACAACCAGTGAAGTCCTCAACTCTTCAGGCTGTCTTGTTCATGGCTGGCACTCTAAACTCTTTGCCTTGACCTATCAAAAATAAGACTTTTGGAAGTGTTTCTCTTCGTGGTTTGACTCTTCCCTGTACTGTCCTCATTACGATTGGTGTTGTTCTATAGTATTGCACTCTGGCTTTCTCAACTCTCACTCATTTTAAAGTATTCCATGACATTGCTTCTATATGCTTTGGGTAAAAACTCTTGCTGTCTGTTCCAGCATTTCTCTGAGTTTTACTCCAGGTCTAAGAAATGAGCCAGAAAAATGGGAAATACCAAACTTGGGAGCTTCTACTTACACAAATAAAGAAATATTGGCCACAGCGACCTATTTTAATGATCACTTAAAAGTGAGAGCAGATTTCAGAAGCCTAATTCACCTCATATTAAATACAATATTCATCTCTGGCCATCTGAAAGTGCAGTAGCTATCCAGCTGCTACATTCCATTTTAGAAATAGCTGTCATTGAAGCAGTGGATGGATTAACACTTTCTTTATATATATCACTTTAAGATTGAAATTAAAATGCTCTGTGAAAATGTAAGTTCTTAACAACCATTTGCAGGATTGAGGACTTCTCCAATATAGGTTGATGTCAGATACATTAATAGTTCTGAAGAAGCCATTACAGTTTACGGTGTCAGTGATCTGATGAGAGAATATAATAGGAACATCATCTCTGTGACCCAGCAAAATATCATTTATACCTTTGATGAGATGAAATAAAAGACATTAAACTTATGGGATATCTTAAGGTACAAAGAATGGTAAGAGAATGTTAGGCGACCTTGTGAATCAATTCTGTCACTGTTTCCAGGAAGAGTAATGAAAAATAAAATGGCAAAATATTAACTCATTTATGAAGTCTTTTGAAAATATCTGGCAAGCTTCATGGACAATTAAAGTAAAATAATTATAAATTATCATATGGTAGAAACCAACCACAGCATTAATAACCACACAGAATTTCTTCAAGCCCCTGAGCTAACTATCCAGTCATAATTTCTTTTTATTTTGAATTGCACTATAAGAAACAGTCCCTTACTCCACCAATTCCTAGTCTCATAAGATTAGATATACAGCCATTTTGTATAATATAAGTTTGAAGTTTATTTTGCATATGAGTTTTACATATGTTTATTACGCACCCTCTATATACTTATATTTGCATACATCTATCAATATATACTTATATTTGCATACATCTATCAACCTAGCAAACAGATTCCATGAAGGCAGGGTGACGGAGAACTAGCCATTGTACCCTTGACTCAGTTGTGTTTATTTGCTCTCCTTAGTTTCCTCCAGCTTTCTTTTTGCTTCTATAAATGTTTCGTTGATTTCACTTTTGAGAATCATTTTTGATTTTCTCTCGATCTGTTTGAGTTGTATCTCAGTAAATATCAGAGGAGTGTCAGAATCAATATACGTAAGCAGCAGCACTCATAGGAAAATTAGATCTCAGTGTAAGTGAGAAACAATTTGGAAGAAAATACAAGAAAATAAATTAAGAGAGAAAAACCCCTCCCATGGCTACACATTGTTTCCTACTGTATTTGTATTTATTTCAACAGGAGCAAATATGCTTTCTAAATGGGGCAGGGTCAGATACACCCTTAATAGGAATCAGGGATGAGAATATAATATCTGTCCAATGGCAATGTGCTGCCTAGTTGTGTTCTTGTCATAATTCTAATAGTTTTGCCCCCTGATATTTCAAAAATTTATGTTTTTGTAAAAGGGTTATGAAGACTTTCTTGTACATAAACTCATTAGAATCTCAAAATATATCTGTAAGGTAGGAAGAAATTATTATATCTTTCAAATAAGAATATTAGAACAAAAAGACGCTATGTAACTATATTACCATTTTCCATGGTCACATATTTCATAAGGGGCAGAGGAGAGATTTGAAACTTAGTTGTTGCTTTTTTATTTTTTCTGGCGTTGAATTTGTCATTACTCTCTTAAACTGTCTCCAAACACAGTGCATGGTTAAAAGCTGGCTAAGATTCTAATGATAGTTGGGAATGTTGTCCCTTACTGAGGACATCTGAACCAGCCATCTGGCCTTTTCCTAAGACTAACTGCTACAGAAGCTAACACTGATCAATAATAACATAGAAATAGAGAGCTCTAATTATTTTATGGGGAAGGTAAAATGTAAGGAGGCTATTTCCTTGGAAAAAGTGTGGAGGCCATTACGTGATCATATTCCACAATTTCCATACCTTTACAAGTTTATGTCAATCCAAATAGTCTCCAAAGCTGCTAGGGGAGGCAAATATTAGCTATGTTCTCAGTGTCATGTTTTTTATTAGAGATGCTGATAGAGTTGGAGTGGGAATCTTGATTGCAGGGAAAATAATTGCCATTTTGATACATTAGTGCTATCGAATAATCCTTCATCAGAACACACATGCTGCCACAGTTTGCCTGTGTTTGTGCATATACACACACGCATGTGGGTGGTATGATACAGTTCCACTAAGCTCCTCTCCACACCCCTCCCAGCAACTCTAGGTGAATACTCAATGAAGTTTCCATGTACACAAGCAGAGCTGACTAATGATTTATCATATCACCTTTGAATAGGCAAAGAAGAGACTGGGAAATGGGTGAAGATGAAACCCTATCAGAACAAGAGATGATCCTGCCAACTGACATAAACCAAAACAAATTCTAAATCAATGTGGTTCTTCAGCCTCATCTTATACATACATCCTTAATTAAGAGAAAGGTGGGGTAGTTATGTAATTACTTTTTTGTTATCCATACCCTCTGTAGTTATTATCAGAACAAGAGGAAGGTCTATATTCCTCTCTTTCTGTCTCTTTTTCTCTCTGTCTCTTTCTCTCCCTATATTTTTTTTATTTTAATTTTAATTTTTTAAAATTAAATTTAAATTTAAACTAAATTTAAAATTAAATTTAGATTTACAGGAAAGTTGCAGAGATAGTTCAGAGAGTTTCTATTCCTGTCGTCTAGTTTCTCCTATTGGTAACATCTTACCTTAATATGGTATATTTGTCAAAAAACAAAATTAGCCAGGCGTGGTGGCAGGCATCTGTAGTCCCAGCTACTTGGGAGGCTGAGGAAGGAGAATGATGTGAACCCGGAAGGCGGAGCTTACAGTAAGCCGAGATCACGCCACTGCCCTTCAGCCTGGGCAACAGAGCAAGAATCCATCTTCCTCTCTCTCTCTCTCTAAATACACACACACACACACACACACACACACACACACCCCAACATCAGTACACCACCATTAATTAAACTTCAAACTTTATTCTAGTTTTACTAGTTTTTCTCTAATACCATGTTTCTGTTCTAGAATACAATCCAGGATGCCACATTACATTTAGACATCATATCTTCTTAGTTTTGTCTAGCCTGTGACTTTTCTTGTTTTTGATGACCTTGAGAGTCTTGAGGAGTAATGATAGGGTATTTTGTAGAATGTCCATAAATTGGGGTTTATTGGATGTTTTTCTCATGGTTAGACAAAGGTTGTGACTTCTTGGAAGGAAATCACAGAGGTGAAGTGCCATTCTGACTACAGTATATTAAGGCTACATGTTATCAATGTGATTTCTCACTGATAGTTAACCTTCATCGTCAGACGAAAGTAGTGATTTTCAAGGTTTCTCCAATGTAAGGTACTTTTCCTCTTTTTTCATATTCTACTGTTTGGAAGCAAGTCACTAAGTGCATCCCACAATCAAGTTTGCTAGACAAGTGAGTTAAGCTCTACTTCCTGGAGAGTATTCACATAAATTATTCAAAATTTCTTCAGTTTGAAAATTTTTTTTAACTTTCTTATGGAGCAAGTATACTGGTGAAAAATCTCGGTTTTCATTGATCTGAAAATGTCTCCTTTGACTTCATAGTTGAAGGATGTCTTTGCTGAATATAGAAACGTAAGTTAACAGGATATTTTTCTATTTGCTTACAATATTTTAAGTATATTATTCAATTTTTTTTCTGACTTGTATTGTTTCTGATAAGAAGTTAGCAGTTATTCTTGTCATTATTCCTCTATAGGTAATGGCCCTTTCAAGGTTTTCTCTTTATATTTGTATTTTATAAATGTAACTATGATCTGCGTACACAGTTTTCTTTTTATTTCTTTAGATCAATTTCCCTTGAGCTTCTTGGATTGAATGCATTAATAATTACAGTCAGATTTGGAAAATTCTGGTCACTATTTTTTCTGATGCTTATTTTTACTTTATTTTCTCCTCTAGTTCCAGGAATTGAATTACAAATATTATACACAACTTTGGTGACCAGCAATTTGTTTTGTGTTGCTGTCAGTGGTGGTGGTATGTGTGCTTCATTTTCATGTATTTTAATTTACATAGCTTTGTTTGACCTATCTTTAAGATTATTGATATTTTAAAATGCAGTGTTAAAGTTTTTATTTCTCTGTTGTGATTACTTATTTATTCACTCATTATGTCCGCATTTCTATTTGAGGCATTGGATATGTTTCTAAGAGCTCTTTTAAAGTCTTGACCTGCTAATTTCAACATCTGCATCATCTCTATGTCTGCTTGTATGAGTTGTTTTTTAAACTTTCTCTTGATTACAGATCACACTTTATTGCTTCTTGTATCTAGTAGTACCTTTTAAAATTTTGGGATAGACATGGAGAATATTACATTCTCAAGAGCAGATTGTCAACTTTGCCTTGTTTCTGTTAAGACTTGGTTTTAGGTTTTGTTGGAGTAGGTCTAGAGTAGCTTTACTCTTCATGTGAGGCCTTTTAGGAACTCAATGAAAATCTCAATATATTTAGAGAGGATTTTATACTTTGGCTGGTCAGAACTTCAATACCCTCCAGTATTGTTTGATGTCCAAAATGTTCATTTGGCTCACAAATCCTCAGCAGCTTTTCTCTGAAGACTTTGTCTCATATTTTCCTGCATATATGCAGCTCTGCATTTGGCAAAAAGTGGAGGGAAGTCTCTAGATTTCTGGACCTCTTCATGTATGTAGCTAGCTCCTCTCTGGTGTCTTGCCCCACAAATAACCATCTCCTCAGAAATCCTGGACTTTGTGTTCTAACTAATGAGAATGCTACTTTCTACTTGCAGTCCACTTCCTTGTGCTGCAGTTTCAATATTGACTTCAGCCAGAAAGTCCTGGTGAATTTGCTGTTTGTATTATATACCTCTTTTATCTCAAATATAATATGCCTGTACCATTTGTTTTTCACTGCGTAAAAAGAATTGCCTCATATATTTTGTTTAGTTTTATGGTTTCTCATGGTAAAATTATAATATCTGTTATTTTGTAATGATTAAAAGTGGAAGTCACTTACTTTGACATTTTTTAGTCATTTTATAAATTTGGTCAATGTCTTTAAATATTTCAGACTCACTGTTTTCCCACATATTATTTTAGATCCATGTCTTTATTCCCTATGCCCACCATTAATTCATAAAAATATAAGGCTACACAGATTCTATATTACAAAAAAAAAAAAAAAAATAGGGAAACTTGGACACTAACAGAATATTTTAAATGAGTGACTATAGAAATTAGTTCAGGTTTTCTTCTGTCATTTGAATCTTATCAAGGACCAGAGATAATCCAACATATAAATATAAGGCCATTCAAAGATATTGAGCATTTTTTGGGAAAAATGTCAGATCTCTGGTTAAGACACAGGAAGAAGCAAAAGAGACAATAAGAACCTGTTGCTTTTTGGCACAACTTATTCCAGTTTTATTTGAACTTTGGATGTTCATGTGATTGATATCAGGCTTCCAAAATATTAGCTTTAAAAGATTCATGATTATGATGCTTTAACTTTAAACTTCGTCTTCAATTAACTCTTCAGGATGAATAGACTGGTGCTTTGCTTTTTGTTTTGTTTTGTTTTGTTTTTCTGTTCTCTTATAACCATGACATGGATGTTCCCAGTACCTTTGTTGCAGACATAGATATTTGGTACAAGCACATGAGACCAAAATAAGAGAGTTAGCATAACACTCCTTCATTCTAAGTAGTTGTAAGAACATACACAAGTTATGATCTTCCTAAAAATCAGGCATTTTGTCCAGTAATGTATATATATTAAGAAATAACTGTTTTGTTTGCTTAAAACATAATGTATATGAAAGCACTTTTAAATTGTAAAGTGCTATTTAGAACACAAAATTATACTTAAATTGGGTGTGGTGGCTCGCGCCTGTAATCCCATCACTTTGGGAGGCTGAGATGGGCAGATTACCTGAGGTCAGGAGTTCGAGAGCAGCCTGATCAAAGTGGTGAAACCCTGTCTCTACTACAAATAGAAAAATTAGGCAGACGTGATGGTGCAGGCCTGTAATCCCAGCTACTGGGGAGGCTGAGACAGGAGAATTGCTGGAACCTGGGAGGCAGAGGTTGCAACCTGGGAGGTGGAGTGAGCCAAGATCACGCTGCTGCACTCCAGCCTGGGTGACAGAGTGAGACTCTATTAAAAAAAAAAAAGAAAAGAAAAGAAAAGAAAAAATAAGGGTGCTTTTGTGGTACAACTTAAGGAACATCAAAAAGCATCAATACATATCCCTCGTTAGATATTAATAATGCCTAGAAGTCACATTATTTGAGTCTTTCCTCTTATTTAAGATATTGACTTCCAAGATCGTCAATAGGAATGTATGAGAAATTAGTTTATGTGACTAGCATTCTTCACTAAACAGTGGACTAAAGAGAAGGGAAAATAGAGAAGTTTTTTTGTTTTTTGTTTCATTGTTGTTGTTGTTGTTTGGTTTTGTTTTTTTGTTTTTTTGTAGGAGAAGGGATTGGGAAGTTCTGACACATGGTGTACTATTGGCATGAAAAAACCTAGAATGGTGAAGTGGTCTGAGAAGTAAGGAAAAGTATAAAGCAGAATGGGACACTGAAAAGAAGAAAGAATCGTGAAGCAAAAGCTGCTCATTGTGCTTTGGTTTAAAACCTACCTCTCCTAGAAGTTTTTGATAGGACTCAGCTCATCAATCTTTGCAATAGTCCGGAAGTGGAAGTTAATAGTTGTACAAAAGAAAATACATTAGAGAATATTAAAGATAATTTAATTTTAGTTCAAAGATTAATATATCAAATTTTCTTTTAGTTTTGTGGCCAAGGATATAAAATAACTCTCCAACACAGAGCTTGTTAGTATTTGATTGAGGTCGAGACCTAAAGGCCCCTTGTTTTTGGTCCTTTGTTCTCTCTTCATCTTTTTCTCACTTTTTCTTTTTCTAGTTACGGGCATTATAAGTGAAGACTGACTTGCCTACAGTCACAGCACAAACCAAAGAGGCAACATTAAATTTCTGCCAAGAATTCGAAATGCATGCTCATACTCTCAGGTGTTTCCAAACCTCTCTAAGCATGCTGTAGTAAAGTTTGCATAGAAATATGGATATATGTTTCGACCTTCAGATTGATCTATTCTTATAGTATATAGCATTGTTTTCCATAATCCTGTGCTGGCATCGCTATTACCCAAGAGGTTAAAAAGATTGATGCATAACCTGGAGCTCTTTCCATTAGAAGGATAAATACATGCTGCAAAATTGTCTTCTGGACTTAGTAATTGCCAAAGCCTGTGATTCTTGAGGTTGCGTGGGCACAGTACATATAATTTAGCATATTCTACATCTAAACTATGTAAAATAAGTAATCATATATGTTAATGAGAAGAATGAGAAATGGAGCCAGGTATTAACAACTCAGATTCATTTTCTTTATGTCTAAGGTAAGACTATCTGGGAATTACTCCCAATTTATTTATAGTTTAATTTATAAACATAGAATAATGAGATTCTAAAAGTGCAACTCCTTATTTTTATAAATGAGAAAAATATAGATGCCAAAGGTTAAATGACTCACTTAAGGCCACACCAGAGAGTTTGTGGCAAAGCTACAATGCAGTCTGCGCTCAAAGACTCAGTCCAGTGGTCAGGGATCCTACAAGGATTTTTACTGTTCCAGTGGAGAAAACCTAGGTCAGGGAACTATCTTGAAGAAATTAGTTTTTAATATTTCAAAAACAATGAAACAGAATATTACATGATATGGTGTTCAAAATGTGTGTCTTTTATTGGATACCATGTTCATGATCAGACATACAAACTCAGACACATACAACATTCAGTCAGAAACCTATTCTGAAAAAAAAATTGGGTAAATTTTCTGAATTGCTGCTATCTTGGCCACTGGTATCATCAAATATTTTTAATCTCTTTTCTGAGCACAACTCGGATATTCAACAGCTGGGAATAAATAAGCAATATAAATCTCTATTTCTTGAAAACAGAAATGAAGTCTATACCTTTCAGATAACTTAATAACCTCTAGCATCAGTAATAAATATCCAGCTTTCTGTATAAATTACATTGGGTCTTGGAATATTGTACTCAGCTCTGAATTATTTGTTTCATATATTGGATCTCTAGGTATACAAATTAAAAAGAAATACTTTGGAATGTGATAAAATTATGATTGGAGAGAGGCGTAGGCTGGCAATACAATGCTGTGAAGTGTTCCTCTCTGTAGATTCCCTAGTTCTTTGTTATAATTGCATTTAATTAAATAAATGCTCTAGAATTTCAGAATAAGGCATGCATTCTCAGTGTCAAGAGGAACCAGCTAGCCACCCTGATGTGAAACAGTCTAACCTTGCCCTGTACAGGGAAGTTTCAACAATTGACAGTCATAAACTCTCATTAGTTGCTTCAGCCTTTGTAGAGAGCCAGGGTCAGAGACAAGCACGGCAAAGTTCAAACAGTTCTATGATTCAGGTTGAGCTGTGGTGCTTTGTTTATGTTCCACTAATGACTAGACCTGCTGCATGGCCAATCTGGTCTAATCACCTGTCGTCCAGGCAGATACTGATCATCACAATTACTCTCAGTTCAGAACCGATTTTAATCAGGGTCCATTCTTTCATGACTATCTGTCAGCAGTGAGAAACATGTCATTACAGAGTTAAAGGTGATGAGTGGGTCTCCTTCTCAGAAAGGTCTTGAAAAATGGCATGAATTGTTATTGTGAAGTCAATAAACTTAGACACTGACTAAACTAAACCCTGATGTTCTGGGAGAAACTGGTGAAGATTATTTGGGCAGCACATTCATTATCAGATCAACACTTCATTTTAATGAAATGCGTTCTGCAAGCATCTAATATCTGATATGCAGAACAATAACTTTATATCTGCCTGTACATAGACCCATGCATAAAAGATGCATCACACCCTATTTGTGTAAATCAGTGTCTCCTGGAGTCACATATTTCATTATATAAAAATCTCATTATGAATTTTGCTTGAATCACTATATTCTTGACTTTTTTCAGCAAAACAATATTAAGTTTAACATAATATTTTAGACAATACATGAAAGATGTTTGGGATGAAATTAAATCTATGTCATATATGTGTATCCATATAAGTTGAATTGAATATAAGTTGGTCTTGTGTCTTTTTCCTGTAGATTTTTGATAGGGTTCATAATAATTCAGAAGGCCTAAGTTAAAATGTCAGAGCTTTCAGTTTTGTAGATAGATGGCAAGACAGCTAGATAATCTTGCATAGTACAATGTACATGTTCATATTTCAAGTTTGTAACATGGCAGTAATAGCCTGTGGCTTCATTCTGATATTTGGCACTGTCTGGGCATGTCAGGCACACTGAAGGAACAGTCTTGGCTAATGGTCATTTGCACGAGGCTCTAGAAATCTCTTAGACAAACTCATCTGTGGAAAGGAGGAATAAAACAAAACCAAAAGCTATTTATTGCTTGCCTTGTCCCCTGGATACCTCATGGTGTTAGGAATAGATGCAATTTGAAAAAATAATTATGATATTTTTCTGATCTTTGTATTACATTGGGGCACAAATGTATACTATTTTGTGGATCCCTCTAACATAGTGTTACAAAAAGGGACATTCTTCTTTCTCAGTATAAGCATAGATCACCTTTTGACTTTGATACCTTATGTTACAGCTTCATAAGACAAACTGGGGTGTCTAGTGGCAGATGGCATAACAATAATCATTTCACTATTCACAATTTCTTTCATAAGAGAGGAATTTGGGGAATAAAAAAACAGATGAGGAACAGAGACTCATGTCTTCCGGTTTGACCACCAATTTCCCAAGTGATTAACCATTTGAATTTGGATTATACATTATCAGTGAGAAAGCTAAGAATCCTTATTACTTCTTTTATTCTAAGGTGTTCATATTACTCACCAGTGTGACTGAGATTTAGGATGGTTAACATGTATGTAACAGACTGACTGGTAATAGCACTATAATAGCTTATAATGGTCTTTCAGTATGACTTTTTGATTCCAACAGATATGGCAAAAAGCTTATATTATGCTGCAATTTGATAATCATTATATAATATTAATGGTTAATAATATAGTCTTTTATTTATTTATAATTTTATTTTCAACTTTTATTTTAGGTTCAGGGATACATGTACAGGTTTGTTATACAGGATGTTATACAGCAAGTCACAGAAGTTTGTGTAAAAATTATTTTATCACCCAGGTAATAAGCATAGTATCTGCTAGGTAGTTTCTAATTCTTACCCTCCTCCCAACCTCCCCCGCTCAGGTAGGCCCCAGTGTCTGTTTTTCCCTTTTTTGTGTCCAAATGTACTAAAAGTTTAGCTTCCACTTAAAAGTGAAAATGTGGTATTTGGTATTCTGTTCCTGAATTACTTTACTTAGGATAATGGCCTCCAGTGCCATCAATGCTGCTGCAAAGGACATAATCTCATTCTTTTTTAGGACTGCATAGTACTCCATGGTGTATATGTACCGTATTTAATATATCCAGTCTGCCTTTAATGTGCACTTAGGTTTATGCTATATCTTCACAATAGTGAATACTGGTATGATAAACATATGCATGAATGTGTCATCATGGCAGAACAATTATTTATATTCCTTTGGGTATGTACTCAATAATGGGATTAGTGAGTTAAATGGTAATTCTGTTTTAAGTTCTTTGAGAAATCCCCAAACTGCTTTCCACATGGCTGATCTAGTTTATATTCCCACCAGTAGTGCATAAGCCTAAATGTTTCCTTTTTTCAACAACCTCGCAAGTATCAGATATTTTTTCACCTGTTAATTATAGCCATTCTTTCTGACTGGTGTGAGATGGTATCTCATTGTGGTTTTGAGTGGCATTTCTCTAATAATTAGTGATGTTGAGTATTTTTTCATATGGTTGTTGGCAACATGAATGTCTGCTCTTGAAAGGTGTAAGTTTATGTCTTTTGCCCAATTTTTAATAGGTTTGTTTGTTTTTTTTTCTTGTATATTTAACTTCTTTATAGATACTGGATATTAGACTTCTGTTGGATACATAGTTTGTGAATAATTTTCTCTCATTTTGTATACTGTCTGTTTAATCTGTTGGTAATTTCTTTGGCTGTGCAGAAGCCCTTTAGTTTAATTAGGTCCTATTTGCCAATTTCTTTTTGTTGCAATTGCTTTTGGCATCTTTGTCATGAAGTCTTTGCCAGGTCCTATGTCCATAATAGTATTTCCTAGATTTTCTTCTAGGGTTTTTATTGCTTCTCATTTTAAATTTAAGTCTTTAATCCATCTTGAGTTAATTTTTGTATGTGGTTTAAGGAAGGGGTCTAGTTTTAATCTCCACATGGCTAGCCAGTTATCTCAGAATCATTTATTGAACAAGGAGTCCTTTCTTTATTGCTCATTTTTGTCAATTTTATCAAAGATCAGATGATTGTAGGTGTGTGGCATTATTTTGGGGCTCACTATTCTGTTTCATTGGTCTATGTGTCTGCTTTTGTACCAGTACCATACTGCTTCATTTATGGTAGCCATGTAGTATAGTTTAAATTTGGTTAGTGTGATGTCTCTAGCTTTTTGCTTTTTTCTTCAGACAGTCTTGGTTATTTGAATTCTTTTTTGGATCCATATGAATTTTAAAATAGTGTTTTCTAATTCTGGGAAGAATATCTTCAGTAGTGTTATAGGAATAGCATTGAATCTATTCATTGCTTTGGGCAGTCTGGCCATTTTGACAATATTGATTATTTTTTTCCATGAGCAAGGAATGTTTTTCCATTTGTTTGAGTTATCTCTGATATGTCTCAGCAGTGTTTTGTTTTCTCATTGCAGAGCTCTTTCACCTCCTTGGTTAGCTATACTCCTAAGTATTTTATTCTTTTTGTGGCTATTGTGAATGGGACTGCATTCTTGATTTGGCTCTCAGCTTGGATGTTGTTCGTATATAGGAATGCCAGTGATTATTGTACATTGATTTTGTATCATGAAACTTTGCTGAAGTTGTTTGTCATATCAAGGAACTTTGGGACAGAGACCATGGGATTTTCTTGATATAGAAGCATATCATCTGCAAACAGACATAGTTTGAGTTCTCTTCCTATTTGGATGCCTTTTATTTCTTTGTCTTGCCTTATTGCTCTGGCTAGAACTTCCAGTACTATATTAAATAATGGTGGTGAAAGATGACATTCTTGTCTTGTTCCAGTTTTCAAGAGGAATGCTTCCAGCTTTTGCCCATTCAGTATGATGTCACCTGTGGGTTTTTCATAAATGGCTCTTATTATTTTGAAATATGTTCCTTCAATGCCTATTTTTCAGGGTTTTTAACATGAAGGGATGTTGAATTTTACTGGAAGACTTTTCTGTATCTATTGAGATAACCATGTGTTTATTTTTATCTGTAGTTCTGCTTATGTGGTGAATAACATTAATTTGCATTATGTTGAACAAACCTTGCCTCCTGGGGATAAAACCTACTTGGTCATGGTGTATGAGCTTTTTGATGTGCTGTTGGATTTGGATTGCTTGTTTTTTTCTTTTCTTTTCCTTTTCCTTTTTTTTTTTTTTTTTTTGAGATGGAGTCTTGCTCTGTCACCCAGGCTGGAGTGCAGTGATGCAACCTTGGCTCACTGCAACCTCCACCTCCCAGGTTCAATTGATTCTCCTGCCTCAGCCTCCCAAGTAGCTAGGATTATAGGTGTGCACCACCACAACCAGCTAATTGGTGCATTTTTAGTAGAGATAGGATTTCACCATGTTGGCAGGGCTGGTCTTGAACTCCTGACTCCCAGGTGATCAACTGGCCTCGGCCTCCCAGAGTGCTGGGATTACAGGCGAGAGCCACAATACCTGGCCAGGACTGCTTGTATTTTCTTGAGTATTTTTGCATCCTTTTTCATGAAAGATATTGCCCTGAATTTTTCTTTTTTTGTTGTGTTTCTGCCAGGTTTTGTTATCAGGATGATGCTGGCCTTACAGAATGAATTAGGAAGGAATTCTTTCTCTTCAATTTTTTGGAATAGTTACAGTAGGAATGGTACCAGCTTTTCTGCATACATCTGCTAGGATTCGGCTGTGAATCTGTCTGTTGGGCTTTTTCTGGTTGGTAGGCTTTTTTTTAATTTAAATTTTATTTTTTGAGATGGAGTCACACTCTGTTGCCCAGGCTTGGGTGCAGTGGCATGATCTTGGCTCACCGCAACCTCTGCCTCCCAGGTTCAAGCAATTATCCTGCCTCAGTCTCCTGAGTAGCTGGGATTACAGGTATGGGACACCACGCCCAGCTAATTTTTGTTGTATTTTTGGTGGAGATGGGGTTTCACTATATTGGCCAGGCTGGTCTCAAACTCCTGACCTTGTGATCCGCCCACCTGGGCCTCCCAAAATGCTGGGATTACAGGCGCCTACCACCATGCCCGACTAATTTTTATATTTTTAGTAGAGACGGGGTTTCACCATGTTGGCCAAGCTGGTCTTGAACTGCTGACCTCAAGTGATCCACCTGCCTCCACCCCCAAAGGGATTACAGGTGTGAGCCATCATGCTTAGCCGGTATGCTTTTTTAAAAATTTTTTTGAGAGACAGAGTCTCATACTTCCATGCAGGCTGGAGTGCAGTGACATGATCTTGGCTCACTGCAACCTCTGCTTCTCAGGCTTAAGTGATCATGCCACCTCAGCCTCCAGAGTAGCTGGGGCTACAGGCATTTGCCACCATGTCTGGCTAATTTTTGTATTTTTTATAGAGACGGGGTTTTGCTCTGTTGCTCACACTACTGTTAAAGTCTGAGGTTCTAGTGGTCCACCTGCTTCAGCCTTCAAAGATCTGGGATTGAAGGCATGAGTCACTGAGCCAGACCTGATAAGCTTTTTATTACTGATTTAATTTTGGAAACCATTATTGGTCTGTTCAGGGATTCAATCTCTTCCTGATTCCACCTTGGGAGGTTGTATGTTTCCAGGAATTTATCCATTCCTTCCAGGTTTTCTAGCTTGTGTGCATAGAGGTGTTCATAATAGTCTCTGAGGTGTGTGTGTGTGTGTGTGTGTGTGTGTGTGTGTGTGTGTGTGTATTTCTGTGGGGTCAGTGGTAACATACCCTTCATCATTTCTGATTGTGCTTACTTAGATCTTCTCTCTTTTATTTTCTTTATTAGTCTAGCTCGAGGTCTGTGCATTTTATTGTTTCAAGAAAACAGTCTGAATTCATTGATTTTGTGTGTGTGTGTGTGTGGTTTTCTAAATCACAGTTTTCTTTAAATCAGCTCTAATTTCGGTTATTTCTTGTCTTCCTCTAGATTTGCGGTTAGTTTGCTCTTGTTTCTCTACTTCCTCTAGATGTGATGCTAAGTTGTTAATTTGAGATCTTTCTATAGTAACTTCTTGATGGGGGTGTTTAGTGATATAAACTTCCCACTTAACACTGCTTTCACTATGTCCCAGATTCTGGTATGTTGTAACATTTTTCTCAAGAGTTTCCAAGAATATCTTGATTTCTGCCTTAATTTCATTATTTACCCAGTAGTCATTCAGGAGCAGATTGTTTAGTTTTATTCAATGTTTTGAGTGATTTTCTTAGCATTGATTTCTATTTTTAGTGCATTGTGGATTAACAGTGTGGTTGGTATGATTTTTTTTTTAATCTGCTGCTTTGTTTTATGCCCGATTGTGTAGTTATTTTAGAGTGTGTGCCATGTGCTGGTGAGAATGTATATTCTGTTGTTTTGGGCTGGAGAGTTCTGTAGATGTCTATTAGGTCTATTTTGTGAAGTATTGAGTTAAGGTCCTGAATATTTTGTTAGTTTTCTTCCTCAATGATCTAGCTAATACTATCACTGGGATCTTTTTTTTTTTTTTTTTTTTTTTTGAGACAGAGTCTTGCTCTGTCGGTCCAGGCTGGAGTGCGGTGGCACGATCTCGGCTCACTGCAAGCTCCGCCTCCCGGGTTCACGCCATTCTCCTGCCTCAGCCTCCCACGTAGCTGGGACCACAGGCACCCACCACCACGCCTGGCTAATTTTTTTTGTATTTTTAGTAGAGACGGGGTTTCACCATGTTAGCCAGGATGGTCTCCATCTCCTGACCTTGTGATCCGCCTGCCTCGGCCTGGTCACTGGGATCTTAAAAGATCCCACAATTATTGTGTGGTTATCTAAATATTTTCAAAGGCTCTAAAAACTTACTTTATGAATCTGAGTGCTCTTGTGTTGGGTGTATATATATTTAGGATTGTTAGATCATCTTGTTGAATCGAGCCCTTTTCCATTTTGTAATGCCCTTGTCTTTTTTGAACTTTGTTAGTTTAAAGTCTGTTTTGTCTGATTTAGAATAGCGATCCCTGCTTTGATCTGTTTTTTCATTTTCTTGTTAGAGTTTTCTTCATCCCTTTACTTTGAGCCTATGGGTACCACTACATGTAAGATGGGTCTTTTAAGACAGCATACCATTGGGTTTTGCTTCTTTATCCAATTTGCCACTCTGTGCCTTTTAAATGGGACGTTTAGCCTATTTTTATTTAAGGTTGATATTAATATGTGTGGATTTGATTCCGCCATCATGTTGTAAGCTGGTTATTATGCACACTTGTTTGTATGGTTGTTTTATAGTGTGACTGGTCTAGGCACTTAAGTACGTTTTTGTAGTGGTTGGTAACAGTCTTTCCTCTTTCCATATTCAGTGCTCCCTTCAGGACCTCTTGTAAGCCAGGTAGGTGGCAATGAATTCTCTTAGCATGTGCTTCTCTGAAAACGATCTTATTTCTCCTTTGCTTATAAAGTTTAGTTTGGCCAGATATGAAATTATTTGTTGAAAATTCTTTTCTTTAAAAATGTTGATTTCAGATCCCAAATCTCTTCTGGCTTGCAGAGCTTCTGCTGACAAGTGTGCTGTTAGCTTGAGGAGAGTTCCCTTTGTAGGTGACCTGCCCCTTCTCTCTAGCTGCCTTTAACATTTTGTCTTTCATTTCAGCCTTAAAGAATCTGATTACTATGTGTCTTGGGAATGGTCTTCTTGTGAAGTATTTCTCAGGGGTTTTCTACATTTCCTAAATGTAAATGTTGGCCTCTCTAGCAAGCTTAGGGAAATTTTCATAGATGACATCCTGAAATATGTTTTCCAAGTTTCTTGGTTTCTCTCCCTCTATCTCAGGCACACCAATGAGTCATAGTTTGAGTTTCTTTACATAATCCCATATTTCTTGGAGGTTTTGTTCATTCTTCTTTACTGTTTTTTCCCTTTAATTTTTTTTGACTGAGTTATTTCAGAGAGTCAGTCTTCAAATTGTGAGATTCTTTCCTCAGGCTGATCAATTCTGCTGTTAATACTTGCTATTGCACTATGACATTATTGTAGAGCATTTTTCAGCTCTATGAGATCAGCTTGATTCTTTTTTATAAAGGCCATTTTGTCTGTCAGCTCCTGTATCATTTGACTGTAATCCTTATATTCCCTGGATTGACTTTCAACTTTCTGTTATATGTTGATGATCTTCATTCCTATCCCTATTCTGAATTCTGTTTCTGTCATTTCAGCCATCTCAGCTGGTTAGGAAACATGGCTGGAGAACTAATGCAGTTGTTTGGAGGTAAGAAGACATTCTGGCTTTTCCAGTTACTGAACCAGTTACAAGAACCAGTTGCTTGCACTGGTTCTTTCTAATATTTGGGGGCTGATGTTCCTTGAATCCTTGAAGTTGCTGACCTCTGGATGATTTTTTTTTTTTAATCCTATTTGGTGTCCTTGATAATTCCATGTTTGCTATTGTTTCTTGTTAATATACATGTAGGTCTTTGCATTGAAGGATTGGTTATTTAGCCTTCTCTTTCTGGCTTTAGTTTTTATTATGTTTGCTTACACATTCTCTATAACTTATCTGTTGATTTTCTTTATTTCTTTCATTTCTCACTAGGTTGCTGCCTCATATTTGACACTATGTGGCACCTTAATCCCAGGTTTGCTTCAGTTCTAATAAACAATCAGATAACTACCCGTCCTGAATGGGGTGGAAGGAGGATCCAAAAGGGGGTTGATACTTCCGTGGTGTGGGAAGCCTGGCTAAGGATTTTTGTCAGGGGACCTGTGAACAAATTTGCATAGTGATGCTGAAGAACTATTCTGATATGGCATCTCTTTTGTTATAGAACAGAGTTTCCAGGGATGGGGATGGTAGTCTTGCCTCCCTCCTTTGTCTTTTGCTCTCAGACAGCTTTCTCCTTTCAGGTGCTCCCAACGTTCCCTATGTGTTAAGGCAGATACAGTTCTGCAGTAAGGGAATGCAAGATGGTGAAGAAGCTGATTGTCTACCTCATCTAACTTCTCCAGTATGGAAACAGCGAGTTGGAGGGATATCTTTTACATGCTTGGTGATGGGCAGATTGAGGAAAGGGGAACTGCAGCTATGGAAGTCTGATTCTCTGACCATCTGCTTGGATATTTTTATGTCTCTGCGACCCTGGGAATTGTCTCATCCTCAATATTCGAGTTCAGGGATAGTGTTGGTGATAATTTTTATGCTGTATATTTGTTTTTGGTTTTCTGTGGGGAAGAGTAAAGTCAGCTTGCTTCTATGCCACCATTTTGGAACCAGATTCCCTCTTTTAAATACTAATTTAATTTTAGAGTCAGAGACCCTGGGATTATAATTAAGCTTTTAAAGTTATTAGTTATATGATCTCAGGCAAGTTAACTAAGGCTTCTATTGCTTGGTTTCATCAACCTAAAATGTTTATTAAAACACTTCTATATTTAGAGCTGTTGTAGAGTTGAATGATTAATACAAAGTGATTTAAATAGTACTTGATATATAGAAATATCTTAATAAATATTCATTCTCAATATCATGGAAAGAGAAAATGAAAACATGAGAACAGATGTCTGAACATTATGCTGACCAAGGAATGCTGGTTTGTATGGAAACTTGATGTTTAGCATTTTCGGGACTGTCAAACTATTTTCCAAAGTGGACACTTTTTACATTTCCACAATTAGTGTTTGAGGGTTCCTATTTCTCCACATTGCCACCAATATTTCTTATTGCCTGTTTTTCTTAATATATCCATACTCATAGGCATAAAATTATATCTCATTGTGGTTTCAACTGGCGTTTTCCTAATTACTAATTGTTTTGAGCATTTTTTAATGCGCTTATTAGTCATTTGTGTAGCATCTTAGAAGAAATTTCTATTGAAATTCTTCATTTATTTTTAATTGGGTTATTTATCTTTTTGCATATTCTGGTTATTAGATCCTTATCAAATTTATGATATGTATATATTTTCTTTTTTGACTTATTTTTATTATACTTTAAGTTCTAGGGTACATGTGCATAACGTGCAGGTTTGTTACATATGTATATTTGTGCCATGTTGGTGTGCTGCACCCATCAACTCATCAGCACCCATCAATTCATCATTTATATCATGTATAACTCCCCAATGCAATCCCTCCCCCCTCCCCCCTCCCCATGATAGGCCCCAGTGTGTGATGTTCCCCTTCCCGAGTCCAAGTGATCCCATTGTTCAGTTCCCACCTATGAGTGAGAACATGCGGTGTTTGGTTTTCTCTTCTTGTGATAGTTTGCTAAGAATGATGGTTTCCAGCTGCATCCATGTCCCTACAAAGGACACAAACTCATCCTTTTTTATGGCTGCATAGTATTCCATGGTGTATATGTGCCACATTTTCTTAATCCAATCTGTCACAGATGGACATTTGGGTTGATTCCAAGTCTTTGCTATTGTGAATAGTGCTGCAATAAACATACGTGTGCATGTGTCTTTGTAGTAGAATGATTTATAAATAATAAATAAAGGCACCCAGATTGAAAAAGAAGTAAAATTATCTCTACTTGCAGTTTACTTGATCTTGAATATGGAAAATCTTAAGGTATCTACCAAAGAAGTTATTAAATCTAATAAACAAATTCAGCAACGTATCTAGATACAAGATTATATTTAAAACTCAGTTGTATTTCTATACACTAGCAATAAACAACCCAAAACAAAATTATAATGACCATTCTATTTACAATAGCATCAAAAATAAAATATTTAGGCATAATTTTTAATTTAAAATGTATACACTAAAATTTATAAAATATAATTTAAAAAATAAAGAACCAATATGTATATATTTTCTATATTTTTTGCCTTTATAATTTTTGATAGTGTCTTTGAAGTACAAACATTTAATTTTGATTATATCCAATTTATCTTTCTTTGGTTGATTATACTTTAGATGTCATATGTGAGAAATTATTACCTAATTATATTATCTTAAACTTCATCACAAACATTAGTAAAGTGATATTGTTTATTCTAATTGTATTTGATTATATTTCAAGATCTAGGACTAAATAAGGCAATTCATCTTGCAATCTTCAGTAATGATAATAAAACTTGTTGTTTTTAAAAAAACTAATTATTGCCTAATCCAACATCACAAAGATATATACCTATGTTTTCTTCTATGAGTTTTACAATTTTATCTTTTCCATTAATGTCTTTGATCCATTATGAGTTAATTTTTGAACATGGTGTGAAACAGTAGTTTGACTTCATTCTTTCACATGTGGCTACCCACTTATCTTTGTACCATTTGCTTAAAAGGCTATTCCTTCCTCTTGAATTGTCTCAGCACAATTGTCAAAAATCTGCTGAGAATAAACATATGACCTCATTTCTAGATTATCAATTCTGTTCCATCGATCTATTTTTCTACTATTATGTGAGTGCCTCATAATCTTGATTAGTATAGTTTTGTAGTAAGTTTTGAAATCAGGAAGTATAAGTCCTTTGACTTTGTTCATATTTTTTAAGGTTGTTTTGGCTATTCTGAGTCACTTGCGCTTCCTCATGAATTTTAGATTCAGCTTATCAATTTTTGAAAAAATGTCAAGAGGGATTTTGATAAGGTTTTTTGAAAAATGTAGATCAATTTGGCAAGTGTTAAATCTCAAAAACATTGTTTTTTTTAACCATGAATATAGTTGTTTTTTCATTTATTGGTTCTTTATTTTTTAAATTATATTTTATAAATTTTAGTGTATACATTTTAAATTAAAAATTATGCCTAAATATTTTATTTTTGATGCTATTGTAAATAGAATGGTCATTATAATTTTGTTTTGGGTTGTTTATTGCTAGTGTATAGAAATACAACTGAGTTTTAAATATAATCTTGTATCTAGATACGTTGCTGAATTTGTTTATTAGATTTAATAACTTCTTTGGTAGATACCTTAAGATTTTCCATATTCAAGATCAAGTAAACTGCAAGTAGAGATAATTTTACTTCTTTTTCAATCTGGGTGCCTTTATTTATTTTTCTTGACCATTTGCCCTAGCTGGAAACTCCATTACAATGTTGACTAGAAGAATCAGGAGTGGACAGCTTTGTCTTGTTCTTCATCTTAATGTGAACAGTTTTGGTTTTCTATGTCTTTTGAGCTGATCATGTGGTTTTTGACCTTTATCCATTTAATAAATCATATTGTATCGATTGATTTTTATATGTTGAACAAATCTTGCTCTCTAGAGATAAATCTCACTTGGTCTTGTTTCTTTTTTAATATATTGTTGGGTTCAGTTTGTTTTGTCAATAATTTTTGAAGCTATAATCATAAGGGATAACAGTCTGTAATATTCTTGGAATCTTATTCTCTGATTTTGCAATAAATATAATACTTGTCTTATAAAGTGACTTGGAAAGTATTTCCTGCACTTCTATTTTTGTCGTTGTTGTAGTAGCTAGAAGAGTTTGCAAAGGTTTGGCATTAAATATTGTTTAAACATTTGGTAGATTTCATCAGTGAAACATCTGTTCCTGGGCTTTTTTGTGTTTTGATTATTAAATAAATTTTTTACATGCTATAAATCCATTTACATTATCCATTTCTTCTTGAATCAGTTTTAGTAGTTTGCATCAGTTTTAGAAATTTTAGAAAGTTTTATAAATTTATGCAAATTTATTGACCTAAATTATTTGTCATATTTTCTTATGATTATTTTTATTTCTATAATTTAATTAGTAATTTCTCCTCTGTCCTTGATTTTAGTAATATGAGTCTTTATTCTTTCATCTTAGTTGGTCTAAAGATTTGTTAATTTTGTTGATCTTTTCAAAGAACCAACCTTTGTTTTGACTAGTTTTAAAAATTGTTTCTATATTCTTACTCTCATTGAATTTCATCTGATCTTTATTATTTCCAGAATTTTGCTTTCTTTGGATTTAGTTTGTCCTTATTTTTCTAGTTTCTTAGGGTGGGATGTTGGGCATTTGAGTTGAGATTTTTCTTGTTTCTTTTAATATAGGTGTTTTAAATGATAATGTTTTTTCTATGCATCATTTACCTGTATTACATAAATTAATATATTTTATGTTTTTGTTTTCATTTATCTCAAAGTATTCCTAATTTCCCTTGTGATTTATTCTTTGACTCATTGGTTGTTTTATTGTATGTTGCTTAATTTACATATTTCTATTTCTTATTGACATTTAATTTTACTTCAGGGTTCTCAGAGAACATACTTTGCATGATTTTAATATTTTAAGTTTTCTTGAGATATGTTTTATGGCCTAACATATGATCTATTCTAGAGAATGTGACAGCACTTGAGAAGAATGTATATTCTCCTGTTGTTGAGTGTAGTGTTTCATAGATATTTGTTAGTTCTAGTTGTTTTATAGTATTGTTCATATCTTTTATTGTCTCATTGATTTTCCTGCTAGTTTTTCTATTATTCAAAGTGAAATATTGTAGTCTAGAAGTACTATTATAGAATTCTCCATTTCTCTATTCAGTTCTTTCAGCTCATACTTCATATATTTTCAGCCTCCATTATCAGTTTCCTATGTGTTTATAATGATTATATCTTCTTAATGAATTAATCCTTTATTATTATAAAATATTCTCCTTTGTCTGTATAACAATTTTTGTTTTAATATCTATTTTGTCTCATATTAATACAGTCATTCCAGCATGTTTTTGTTACTGTTCATATGGCATATAATTTCCCTCCTTTTACTTTCAATCCATTTGTGTCTTTGAATCTAAAGTGTCTCTAATGTAGACACCACATAGTTGGATGATTTTTAGTCTCTTCTCCCAAACTGTACATTACATTATGGAATGTTCAATTCACTTACATTTATTTATTTTTAAATTTATTTTATTTTTTGTTACATATGTATACTTATGCCATGTTGGTGTGCTGCACCCATCAACTCGTCAGCACCCATCAATTCATCATTTATATCTTGTATAACTCCCCAATGCAAGCCCTCCCTCCTCCCCCCTCCCCCCTCCCCATGATAGGCCCCAGTGCGTGATGTTCCCCTTCCCGAGTCCAAGTGATCTCATTGTTCAGTTCCCACCTATGAGTGAGAACATGCGGTGTTTGGTTTTCTGTTCTTGTGATAGTTTGCTAAGAATGATGGTTTCCAGCTGCATCCATGTCCCTACAAAGGACGCAAACTCATCCTTTTTTATGGCTGCATAGTATTCCATGGTGTATATGTGCCACATTTTCTTAATCCAGTCTGTCACAGATGGACATTTGGGTTGATTCCAAGTCTTTGCTATTGTGAATAGTGCCGCAATAAACATACGTGTACATGTGTCTTTGTAGTAGAATAATTTATAATCCTTTGGGTATATACCCAGTAGTGGGATGGCTGGGTCATATGGTACATCTAGTTCTAGATCCTTGAGGAATTGCCATACTGTTTTCCATAATGGTTGAACTAGTTTACAATCCCACCAACAGTGTAAAAGTGTTCCTGTTTCTCCACATCCTCTCCAACACCTGTTGTTTCCTGACTTCTTAATGATTGCCATTCTAACTGGTGTGAGATGGTATCTCATTGTGGTTTTGATTTGCATTTCTCTGATGGCGAGTGATGATGAGCATTTTTTCATGTGTCTGTTGGCTGTATGAATATCTTCTTTTGAGAAATGTCTGTTCATATCCTTTCCCCACTTTTTGATGGGGTTGTTTGTTTTTTTCTCGTATATTTGTTTGAGTTCTTTGTAGATTCTGGATATTAGCCCTTTGTCAGATGAGTAGGTTGCAAAAATTTTCTCCCATTCTGTAGGTTGCCTGTTCACTCTGATGGTAGTTTCTTTTGCTGTGCAAAAGCTCTTTAGTTTAATTAGATCCCATTTGTCAATTTTGGCTTTTGCTGCCATTGCTTTTGGTGTTTTAGACATGAAGTCCTTGCCCATGCCTATGTCCTGAATGGTACTACCTAGATTTTCTTCTAGGGTTTTTATGGTATTAGGTCTAACATTTAAGTCTCTAATCCATCTTGAATTAATCTTCGTATAAGGGGTAAGGAAAGGATCCAGTTTCAGCTTTCTACTTATGGCTAGCCAATTTTCCCAGCACCATTTATTAAATAGGGAATCCTTTCCCCATTTCTTGTTTCTCTCAGGTTTGTCAAAGATCAGATGGCTGTAGATGTGTGGTATTATTTCTGAGGACTCTGTTCTGTTCCATTGATCTATATCTCTGTTTTGGTACCAGTACCATGCTGTTTTGGTTACTGTAGCCTTGTAGTATAGTTTGAAGTCAGGTAGCGTGACGCCTCCAGCTTTGTCCTTTTGACTTAGGATTGTCTTGGCAATGCGGGCTCTTTTTTGGTTCCATATGAACTTTAAAGCAGTTTTTTCCAATTCTGTGAAGAAACTCATTGGTAGCTTGATGGGGATGGCATTGAATCTATAAATAACCTTGGGGAGTATGGCCATTTTCACGATATTGATTCTTCCTATCCATGAGCATAGTATTTTTATTTTTTGAGACGGAGTCTCGCTCTGTCCCCCTGGCTGGAGTGCAGTGGCGCGATCTCAGCTCACTGCAAGCTCCGCCTCCCGGGTTCACGCCATTCTCCTGCCTCAGCCTCCTGAGTAGCTGGGACTACAGGCGCCCGCCACCGCGCGCGGCTAATTTTTTTGTATTTTTAGTAGAGACAGGGTTTCACCGTGGTCTCGATTTCCTGACCTTGTGATCCGCCCGCCTCGGCCTCCCAAAGTGCTGGGATTACAGGCGTGAGCCACCGCACCAGGCGACTTCACTTACATTTATTATAATGACTTGCAAGGTAAGAGTCATGTCTGCCTTACTATTTGCTTTGTATATTGGCTTATGTCTTTTTTGTTTCTTTGTTCTCTTAAAATTTTTGCATGTTAAATAGATACATTATAGCTTACCAGTCATTTCCCTATCATTTATTTTACTGTGTGTTTTACAGTTATAATCTTAGTGATTGATTTGCTCTGGGATTACAATGAATATCTTAATTTATAACAATCTAGTTTGGATTAAAACAAACAAAAATTCAATGGTATAAAAAGCCTATATATGTATCTTTCTGTTTTGTTCCCATTCTTTGGTGCTATTTTCATAAAAATCAGATCTGTATACATTGTGTGCCCATCAAAACAGATTTTAATGGGTGTTGTTTAAATTAGACAGGAGGAAAAACAGAGTAAAAAAAATACCTTTATAATGTCTTTTATATTTAATGTCTTTTATATTTAGTAGGTATCTTTAATAGTTTTTTTATTGCTTCATGTTTATTCTCATTATTGTCTGGTATACATTTCTTTCAACCTGGAAGAGTCTCTTTAGTATTTTCTGTTGAGTTAGTATTCTATCAAAAATTTCTCTGTTATTGTCTGAGTATCTGATAATGTCTTAGTATTTACTTTTAAAAAATAATTTTTCTGGCTATAAAATTACTGGTTGATGATCTCTATTTTAGCACCCTTGAATATATCATCCAACTGCCTACTGGCCTGTATGGTATCTGATGAGAAATCAGGCACTGATCTTATTGTGGATTGCCTAAATAAAATGTGTCACTTCTCTCGCCACTTTTATGGTTCTCTTTGTCTTTGACAATTTGACTATAATGCATCCGGGTATGGATCTCTTCAAGCTTATCCTATGTGGATTTGCTGAACCTACTTAATGTATAAATTGAAGTTTTTTAAAATCAAATTTGGGACGTTGTGGTGATTATTTCCTCTAATATTCATTATACTAGTTCATTCTCTCCTTCTGGGAGTCTGATTGTGCCTATGTTGCCGTACCTAAGGTCCCCCACAGGTCTCTGAAGCTGTGTTCATTTTTCTTCATTCATTTTTTCTTTCTGTTCCTCAGACTAGATAACCTGAATTCATCAATCTTTAAGTTTGCTCACTCATTCTTCTACTATTTAAATCTTCTCTGAGCACCTCTAATACATTTTTAATAGAAATCATTAGACATTTAAATTCCAGAATTTTTATTTGGGTCTTTCTTCTGTCTTTATTAATATTCTCTATTTGGTGAGGCATCATAATCACACATTTCTTTCGTTCCTTTAACATAGTTTTCATTAGTTCTTGAACATACTTAAATAGTTCATTTAAAATTTTTGTCTAGTGTGTCTGGACTGGAGAAAAATTTAGTTAATGAATTTTTAAAATGTCAATGTCTGGTCTCCATAAGGCACAGTTACCATTGATAACCTGCTCCCTCCGTGTGTAATGGCTGCACTTTCTTGTTTCTTTATATGTCTCATAATTTTTTTGTTGAAAATTATACATTTAAAATAATATAAAGGTAATTACTGGAAGTCAGGTTCTCCTTACTTCCCCTTGTTCCCCCAGTGTGTGTTGATGTTGCTGTATGTTGTTTATTTGGTAACTTTTCTAAACTATTTCTGCAGTTTCTTTGTCATATGTAATCACTAAAGTCTTTTTTTTTTTTTTTTTTTTTTTTTTTTTGAGACGGAGTCTCACTCTGTCGCCCAGGCTGGAGTGCAGTGGCCAGATCTCAGCTCACTGCAAGCTCCGCCTCCCGGGTTTAAGCCATTCTCCTGCCTCAGCCTCCCGAGTAGCTGGGACTACAGGTGCCTGCCACCTCGCCCGGCTAGTTTTTTGTATTTCTTTAGTAGAGACGGGGTTTCACCATGTTAGCCAGGATGGTCTCGATCTCCTGACCTCGTGATCCACCCGCCTCGGCCTCCCAAAGTGCTGGGATTACAGGCTTGAGCCACCGCGCCCGGCCATAATCACTAAAGTCTTAATGATTCAATGGAAATTCTTAAAATGGCTGAAGCCAGTAAGTCTCACTCTGCTGAAGTGTGTGTTGTCACATGTCTTTAATACCTAACCAGATATTATACAAGTCTGCATTACGCTTCCTGCTTACACAGAGACTCAAGTTTAGCTAGATGTGAGAGCTTGGATTCTTCTCTAGTCTGTCCTGATTGTGCTATATGACCCTACACATGAACATGGATTTCTAGATTCCCAGGAATATGCCATAGCTTTTCAAAGACCCCTATAGACAACTCATTTTCAGGATTTCTTCTTTTGAACTCTTTCATTAGCCTATTATTTGTCCATTTTTACTCAGTGCTTCAGGCAGCTGCAATGTGAAATAATTTTCTGTGATTGTTTTTGACAAACACACTAACAGAAAGGCTTTTCACACTCGTGAATTATGACTTAGGTTAAACAAAGAAAGTTTTGTGAATGGAGTCTTCCAAGGAATCATCAAATGAGTATAATAATGGCAATCTCTGGAAATGAGGCATTGAAAGAACCCCAATCCTGCTCTGCCCCTTTCAGTGATTGGCAAGCTGCTGATTTTCACTGTTATTGTAAGCTATTGGTTGCTTTCCAGAGTTCTAAAAATGATGTTTTAGTTTACCAGTGTTTTCATTGCTTACATAAAGGAGGAAGTTTTGAAGGTCTTTGGTATTTGTTATCGCAGTCCTAGAAATCTAATATGGCATTATTATTATTATTATTATTCATCAGTTTGAGATACTCCTGGTTCTTGGCATGATGAGTTATTTTTAGTTGAAATCTGGACATTTTGTTGCTGTTGTTGTGTTATGAGACTCGAATCTCTTTAAAGCTTCTGTTTTATCTGGCTTCCACTGCTATTGCTCTACCAGAGGAAAGGGAAGTTCACCTCCATGTAAAGGTAGAATTCTATGTCTGCCAATCAGCCTCTGTTGACACCTGAGGAGGTACTTCTCTTCACTGAGTGTCCTGGCTCTCTTCTAACCCTCCACTGGTAGCTTTCTGAGGGTATAAGCACATAACTACTGCTCCCCACATGGCCTCCATTGAGATCATGAGGAGGAATGGTCTCCTGACCACTAGGAGTGGTGAGACTCTGTCTCTATGAGACACCTGAGAAGAGACATAAGGGTCATCTTGTTACCACCACATGAAGGAAGAAGTTCAGGCTCCCTGCAGGGTCTCCACTGACACTGCAGTGGTGGGCCCTTGTTACAATCTAGCAAGGATCAAGGTCTCAGCTGTCTATTTTACTTTTCTGATACAAACCCACAACAAGGCAGGGGCAACATTTGGGTGCCTTGTTATAGTCTGGTGAAGGTGAAATTCTAGACTTCCCATTTGACCTTTCCTGGTTTGGGTGTGAGTAGGGCTACAGTTTTGTATTCTGTGCTATTTGGCTAAAGTAGAGCAGTTTATTGTCTTGCTAGGCTGCCCCTTTTCTGTGCCTTCGGCTAGAGAGATTAGGCTTTTGTGCATGTCTCTTTTGATCTTTGCCTTTTGATGTTTCCTGCTTGCTGACTTCTTTACCTTCAAGTTGGGATACATGAGACCAAAAAAAAAAAAAAAAAAAAAAAAATCCAAATAATTTACCATGGGGTAAATTCAGGCCTTGAGTCCCTAGCCAGTCTTCCTTCTCTTCCTTCTTTCAGAGTCTTCTCTGTTTGTTTTATCTAAAAACAAAGATTTTAGTGGGAGGAATGAGGAAAAGTATGCCTATGCCATCTTCCTAAAAGTTGAAGCTGGATATATTTTTAAGCATGACAACCACTTTAATTGTCAATGCAAGAAATTTAGAAATGTCAAAATCAATTTGAGCACTCTAGATATTAAAATTCTGTATCACACAACATACCCATGAAACAAACATGCACATGTACCCCCAAATCTAAAATAAAATATGAAATTATTTTAAAAAATGAAATATAAACAATTCTCATTACCCTTTATATTTAAAACAAGAAATCTAATTTGTTTGTTTTTGAGTTAGCGGCCATGTTGCCTTGTTTAAAAAAAAAAAAAAAAACAACTGGTATGTTGATTTTCTGTGCATTAAGAATGATTGCATATGAAATTACTATAAGGTTAATCAAAGCATTGTAGCTCTTGAGAGGTTCACTAGACTCCAACTAGTCACCAGTCCTTCACAACTATAATTTGTAAACAAAAGCAAACTTAAAGAGTCTCAGGTCTGAAGGTATTAGAAGTTAAAAATTGACTTAAAGCTACTACTAATAGCCAATCTTTGTTGTGGAATGCTTTTAAGAAAAGGAGTATAGTCAGTTAGCGCAAACAGGATTGGGCACCAAATAACCTGAAAAACTATCTGATGATGATAAAGTAAAAACATAACCAACTCAAGAGTGTGAAGAACTGGATTTGAGTCCTACTTCGGCCTTTAATCTGCCATGTAAACTTACTCAAATTAATTAAACTTCCCAAATCACTGCCACTGTGGCTGTCTAGGGCTGAATGAACTTATTCAGTAGACTAGTGAGAACTGATATTATTATTACTATTCTCTTTGTATTTACATTTTGGGAGATGCATCTTCGTGTACTAATATTGGGGGAGGCATAACCATCAGTGTTTTTGAAAGCCCCCTCTCCAGCTGGCTGTAATGCTGCAGGGTTGAGACTCTTCAGTCTAGACAAATATCTCCAGTTCTGACTCAAGATGTCACTCAACCTGAATGATTCAAGTGATCAGCCAGGTTTGGGTA
This sequence comes from Rhinopithecus roxellana, assembly GCF_007565055.1. NCBI lineage: Eukaryota > Metazoa > Chordata > Mammalia > Primates > Cercopithecidae > Rhinopithecus > Rhinopithecus roxellana. Next base: position 4,341,470 of record NC_044557.1, on the reverse strand, counting down.
CCATTGACCTAGTAATTTTCAAAGCAGGGTTGGGGAAGAGGGCTAGTTTAGGAGAAATTTCTGACTCGTTTACCCTTCTCCTTATCCCTCAAGATGAACATTTTGAAAATGTTCCCTAGTGATTCCGATATCTGACTTGGACTTTCACACTCCCCAGTTTATTGCCATTTTTGTCTCCTCTAACCTTGCAGTTGAGAGTTGTCTTGATGTAACGGTACTTTCAAAGCTTGAGTGCTCTCTACAACATTGCTACCAGCTTCCGTTTGAACATCATCTATGACAAAAATCTCACTAGCTCTTGGGCAACTAATTCTGTCTCTTGAGAGTCTCAATAAGGCAAAAGATACAATAAGTTACCTGGGTAAGGTGAGGTAATGAGGAGACAGGTTTCTGATCACTGTAAAGAAGATTGCATGTGGTATTTTAAAAATAAGTCACAACTCAAGTTATAGTCACTTTGGAAAATTGCTAAGTTTCAAAACAAATAATATATTTCACTTACTAAGTCTCTTACCCTAAAAAATTCCTGTGGAAATGTTATAATCTTCATTTTTTGAAAATAAAAAGAAATTTTCTTGTTAGAGATGAGAAAGCTGAGTTATATGGAGATAAGTAAATTAACAGAGTCAGCTGGTACATAATCACGTGGGATTTGAACGATGGCAATTACCCTCACAGCCACACTCTGACATAAGGCTTCCGTTAGTGAACAGGTTGATTTTGCTCCCCTCCCCATCACCACACACATACAACATGAAGTGGTGATGCTCTTTCAGTCATATGCCCGAAACAATGTTTTCCAGATCAGTCCATATATATGAAGAAATGTCAGATAGGTGAAAGGAGGAGAGGGACACTGTTGTGACCAATCTGAAGAATAGGCTACAGACAGGACCCTCAGAATCAGTCTGAGAATCATGTGATGGAAGACAGCATTAGCAAAGGCAATGTGCATGAACCCAGCTTGTTTTTCTCTTGGCTACTGTTTTCAGCTAAGTGTGAACTCAGGTCATTTCCTGCATTTAAAGGCAAAACCTGTCACTCCCAAAAAGAGCTCTCTGTACTGACCGGTTCACTAATTCACTGCTGACTGGGCTTGTCTGGTAAGGGAACACATTAAATATTTAAACCTTGTCCTTCCTCAGATGCAGAGCAGCAAAGATGATTTTCCACAGAATTTAGCATTAAACTCGAGCAATTTGTACAGCTGTGCATATAAATGGCTTTTCACATAATCTCTAGAGGCTAGGGTCAATGTTCCTCGTACATTTTAATACTGTAGATGACATAGCAACATCCTTCCAATTTATGTTCCCTCGTAATTGAAAGGGGCTTAATAAAAGTGAGGAAGAGGCAATATGTACACAGCAACATCGATTTCTGCTGACAGTTGAGCGGAAGTTAATTGTAATTTTAATGTAATTTGTTCCATGGGTGATGTTGAGCCCTAGAACGTACCTAAATCCATTTTTAAAGAAATTGTGTGTGTGCATATGTGTGTGTGTGTGTGTGTGTGTGTGTGCGCGCATGCATTATAATATTAGAATGACCTAATTATACAGCTGTCATGAAAACACCAAATATAACTTGCCTAGATGAATAATTATTTTTCACACAGGTATATTTGTTTAAATAAATGGAAACTGGGTCCTTATTGTCAACACGGAATTGTGCCCGATTAGATTTAGGGGTGACATAGATGTTATGTTGCATAAAATAAATGCAGACTTTATTTGTCAGAGTAAGAGTACAACACAATCCTAATTGCTAAATTAAGCTTATCTGCATGAACTGTAGTTAATATTTATTCTGGGTGAAACAGTTTTTTATTAAGTTATTTTTTCATTTAGTAGAGCAAGAACATGCTAATAGTTTTGTTGGTAGTTCAAACATTTCCTGGTGTGGGTAAAAACAAATGTAAAACTGAAGAATGATGGTGTTCCCTGGCTCTGAAATTTGCTAATTGCAGAGCTATTCAATTATAGGTAATATCCTTTTATTGCTAATAAGATTACTGTGTGTCAACACAACTGCAGTTCTGAAATGGAATTTGGCCAATTTGCCTTGTATGGAATTTAAAACTGTTCTGTGTAAGAGACTTTAGAAAATTAATACTGAAATATAAATGAGAAAGAGAAGAAATCAGCAAAATGTCTAATGAATTTTTTCCCCATGCAGATGCTTTTATTTTGGGACAGTTTCAAAATGGATATTTTGTCACCAAAAAAGGGAATAAATAAACAAAAGGCAATTGTATGATCGAATATATTGCTCTCTAAGTTAAAAATTATTTAAGTAGTTTATGATTTGCTTTAATACAATTTAATATTTTCCAAATATCCCTCCACAAGCCAGGGTTTAATATTGTGTTGAGTACACAATAAGCAAAGAATGAATGTAATTTTAACACAGGTAAAGAATCAAGAAAATAGCCAAGTCACCTGGCGGGGAGAAAAGGATGTGTAAATTGCGTATTCTTGAATTTCACTTCAGCGCAATTAAATCAGACTCTTAGACTATAGAGTACAAGAATGTCCATGTTGAGCCGATCCCCATGTGCTTCTTATACACCTGGAGTCTGAGAACTACTGGGTTGATGAGATCATTCCAATGCCTGAGTAATGGTGACAGTGCTTGTCTGGTGTCCCTAAGTCATGGTCTTTGGCTGCAAAGGCTGTAAAATGACTTTGGATCTTCTATTAAGGAAAAGATGAGTTATCCAGTTCCTGCCAAATACATGTGAACAGAGGCCTCCAGAATGATGATTATCTTTAAATCAGATATTACTAATGATGCCAGCAGATACAGGTGCCAGGCTCCTCTGTAGTAGGACCCTGTAAGAGCATACAAGAGAGACTCCTTGGGAAATCTCTCTTTCTTAGAAATACTTTCTAAAAATGCGAACTATGATCTATGTGTGTCAGAATAATTTAGGAAGATATTAACAGTATGTGGTCTGGAGTCTCATGCCAGACCTATTCAATCAAAATCACAGAGAATGGGTCCAGAAATCTGTATGTCTTAACATGTCACATCAAAACTACACCCTTACCTCTCTCCACCAAAAAAATTGTGTCACTGGCATTTGGTGATCTTTCTTCACTTTTCTCTGGATTTAGGACTAACCAAGGTGAGCAATTATCTCAGTTTGCCTGACTTTTCCAACTTTAACACTGTAAGTCTCATGTCCTAGGAAACTCCTCAGTCCTGGGCTAATCAGAACAGTTGTTCCCCTAAGATCTAATTTCACATCTTGTTCTACCATATACTAACTATAGTGCTTTCAGCATTGCACTAAACCATTTTAAGATCCAATTTCCTCATCTGTAAAATGTCTATAATAACCATTTCACAGAGATATTGTGTGGATTAAATGAAATTAGATGTGATTACATATATGAAGCACCTAGCAAGCAGACATTCCGTAAATGTTATTTCCTCTTTCTACCATTGGAAAAGTCGTATTCTCAAGCCCGAGGGGAGGATCATGTTACACACAACAAGACAGTGGATGCCATTTAATTTATTTCACCTTAAAAAAAAAGAAAGAGAGATACCTTTTTGTCAGTAAATAACAGGTTGCCATATGCTGTTTTCAGGCAGATTTGGTTTTGATTTTTTTTCTTCAATTTGCAAATACGCAAATCAAGAGTCATGATTCACTTCATTTCCATGAAAAATTAATTAACTATAACATTCTGGATATAAGCAAAAAAGAAAGAAAAAAGATGAGTTCAAAATATAGAGTCCTAAGTCCTAGAATTTAGACAAGACATTTGGAGTCATATAAATCAAAGCAGGTATTGCTTCTACACTTTGAGTAGATATGTGGACAAAGCCCTCAGGGCAGGCTATGTTCCTACCACTGGCTTTATTTTATTTTATTTTAAGATGGAGTTTTACTCTTGTTGCCCGGGCTGGAGTGCAGGGCACAATCTCAACTCTCTACAACCTCTGCCTCCCAGGTTCAAGCAATTCTCCTGCCTCAGTCTCCCAAGTAGCTGGGATTATAGGCGTGCACCACCACACCCAACTCGTTTTCTGTTTTTAGTAGAGACACAGTTTTGTCATGTTGTCCAGGCTAGTTTTGAACCTCTGACCTCAGATGATCCACCTGCTTTGGCCTCCCAAAGTGCTGGGATAATAAACTTGCCTGGGCTGGCTTTAATAAGGTATATGAATTTAGATAGGTCTCAGCTTTTCTGGACCTTAGATTTCACTTATAGAATGGAGGTTGGAGTAGTATATTGAATTGATATCTAAAATTCTTTCAAGTTTTATGATTTTATTCCAGATAAATTATTTTGCTTTGATTTGAATTAGTAAAAGGGAGCTGACTGCTTTTGGGCAATTGATGTCATAGTAGAAAGATTAATTTTAGATTGTCCTTTATTTTGGATCAAAATCTTCTCTCTATAACTTACTCCTGCTAATCTTAAATCTCTCTTAGAAAAACTCAGAATAACTCTATTTTCTTTTTCATGGATTTGTTCTTCAACTATTCGCAATGAATGACCACATTAAGCCTTGGCAAATCGTATTTCTAGCTCTGCCAGAAGTGGTATTGACATGGCTGTGTTTAACCATGATGGGCTTGATTGAAGCTCAGAGGACTTATCAGGCCAGGTGAGACTGTCCTAACCAAGCATCAAAGTTGATAACTGAATGAAAGGGTTTACCCTTACTTATTAGTTAGCTTATAACACGAGGGTCAGAATTTAAAGGTAAGAGTGAATTAGAAGAAGATTAAATTGGCAGGAGCTCAATCATAGAAAGATTTTGGAATAGGTAAATTTGGTGAGGAGATGTCTGGGTAAAGGCTGAGAAACAGAAGTGTTTAATTTGTAGCAATATCCTGAATTGTAGTTGAGAGGATAGAGGGCTTAATGAATATTAGAGAAATCATTCATTTCTTCAGTCATTAATTCACCAAATATTTGAGTACTCACTATGTGCCAGGCATGATTTGGGCCCTGAGATATTTCAGTGAGCCAAGATAAACCTAGCTCTTGTCCAACATGGCATGGGGCACCAAACTGACCACCTGTCAAATGCCTCCCATTAGTCCATTAATGATCTGAGATTCCCTGTGCATGTTGAAACATACAGATTTCTGGATCCATTCTCAGTGTGATTGGATGGGTTTGACAAAGGACCCAGGAGCATACACTTTTTAATAACCTTCCTAGATTATTCTGAAACATAAGGCCCACAGGTTACATTTATATTAAGATCATTTTAAAAGGAGAGATCAGATTTCCCAAGCAATTGGTCCTTTATATGCTTAAAGGGTCCTAAGATATCCCGAAGGGTCCAGATGTCTATATTTGTGGAAGTACTTTCTACTTATCGATAAAATGGCACTGACGACCTGTTTCTCTTTCTACGTGTCTTGACAGCTTCCTGATTTCCACCACATGTTAGGGATCTGGAGATTGACTCTCACTTACCAATGTTATTCTTTAAGAATAAAGCCCAGAATTATCCTTAGTGTGCTGGATATGTTACATCAGCCAGTGGGTATATTCGCTTTGGCAGGGCAGTGAATTTTTATTGACACAATCAAAGAATACATTGTCTTCTTTAGTGGAGTCATATTTTCAGCTTTTGTTGATCTGATAGTCAGTTAGAACCTTCATATCTTTCATACATTTCTCAAGTGAAATTGTGTCATCCAATCACCTCTGAGCTTTTGCGAGTCAGCTTCTTTACTCAGGGACAAAACTGAATTCTCAGTCTCTAGTTATTCCATGTTTTGCTGCATTGACCCTTCCCCAAGGGCCATGAACAGCCACTTTAGCGTATTCAATCACTTTTCTGATTTCTGGAATTAATCCACTGTGCTTGTATCCTTGGATATCAATAGAAATCCAAGTTTCAATACCATACAGCATAATACAAATGATTATCCCCCTACAATTGTTTACATTTAGTGATCGGATCTTAACTCTCAATGCTGCACCTTTTCCAAATCCTTCAGTACCTTTTGGAATCACTGTCACAAGCATACTCCATTCTGTTCTCAACCCCTTCTTTGAATGATCACTTTATCTTCTTGCTTAACTGAAATGTGGCTGCACTGAAAATACATCTCTATAACCTCTTGAATGGAGACCTGTTTTTTCTTCTACACTCCCTATAACTCATGTGTCTTTTCTATTCTGTGTTGGGAATACAGAGAATCATTTCTTGAGAAATGAGAGAACTTGAGAACCATTTCTTTCCCTTCCTCCTTGAAAACACTAGCTTTTTGTCAGGTTCAACCATCAGACTTTCTTAGTTCCCACTTCCATTACTGCCATCTATAGACACCGTATTTACCTCCTCCTCTCATAGGATACTTAGCTCTTGTCTCTCTCCCCACAGCTATGACTTTTTAAAGATTTCCTCGTGCATACTGATGATACATCCACCTCCTACATTCTTAGAACCTTTAAATAATTGTTTCCAACATTTTCCTCCTATCTCTCTTGACTGTCCAGGAATGATCTTGTCATTACCTATAACTATGCTACTCCCAAAATGTTAGTTTCAAATATTTCAATCTTTAATTATCAACTTTTCTTCTTTTAGCTTATTTACTTCAATATTTTTCTTCCAACAATCCTCAAAAAGCATGAAAATTTGTATTCCATTTGTTTAACACCTTTTCACTATTGGTCAATCACTCCCAGTCCTAACTTTCAATAGAACACCTGATTCTTTAGTCCAGCTATGTGATCCCTTACAGACCTTGTGAATTCTCTGTTTTCTCTCTCCTGGAATTCTATTCACCTGGAATATCCAGAACCTTGATTAAGCTCAACTGCCATTTTATTTTGTATTTATTAACAAGTATCTCAATATTTAGAGAAGAGTTACTGATCGGACTTACTTTACATTTATGTCCACTGTATCAAAAGCAGTCTCCATATTAAGACAGTTCTGCTAAACGTTCCTATTAAATGCACTTAGTCACTTTCTAAAGTAACAATTGCATGTCTTTTTGTCAAATCTGTAGTATCCACAGCCACATAATGTTTGAGCTGATGACCTTGCATACAATAAACAGAATTAGAAGCTAATTACTTCAGCTGCACCAAAAATTCGACTACCCTACTGTATCAGTTCCCTTATTATAGTTTCCCTTATTGTAGTTTCTCTCATTATAGTAAAAATGATGTTCCTACTTAAGACCAAGTTAGCTTTTGCCACAAATTTAATCCACCATTAGTATCTTAAGAATTTAATTTCTGCAATTAAACACTTTCTGTCTTGAATCACCACATTTCCACTCTTTCCTGCTTTTTTCAAAACATCTTTAAAAATATTTTTTCTTACCCTTATATAACCTTGCAGTGAGAGTCCTATTTCTCTGATCCTATTCATGGAAAAAAAAATCATGAAAGTACTTTCTTGTGTTTGTAGTCTTCATATACTCACCTTGCATTTTGTTTTCTACCCATTCCAATTAGACATTGGACCCCCTAACTGTATGTAAATAGTTCTTAACAAGCTCACCGTTAATCTACATCTTCCTATGGCTAATAGTTCTCCATCATCTTGCTAGTGCTGTCTACAGTATTTAAGGTAATTGATGATTCTATCCATCTTGAAATATATTTTTCTTTTGCTTCCAGGACACCATGCCCTCCTGGTTTCATTCTTACTTCACTAACTGCATTTTTAAAAATTTTCTTTCACAGCTCCATGTTAATACAATTTGCATTTTGTTGAACTTTTAAGATAAGTCCATCTGAATATTTCCCCAGCATGCAAGTCTAACATAACCAGCTAACATAGCCAAATAATCACTACTAGAATATTTAATAGGGGGCAGGCCTAGTAGCTCATGCCTGTATTCCCAGCACTTTGGGAGCCTGTGGCAGGAGGATCATTTGAACCTAGGAGTTTGAGACCACCCTGGGCAACATCGTGAGATTGTGTCTCTACAAAAAAAAAAAAAAAAAAAGAAAGAAAGAAAGAAAAGAAAAAAAAAAAAGTAAAAGTAAAAGAAAAAATAGCTGGGTATGGTGGCACAAACCTATAGTCCCAGCTGCTCAGGACGCTGAGGTGGGAGGATTGCTTGAGCCAGGGGGGGTTGAGCCATAATTGCGTCACTGCACTCTAACCTAGGTGACACAGTGAGACTCTGTATCAAATATATATATATATATATATTTAGTAGGTATCTCAAATTGAACAGGGCCAAAGAAGAACTATCAATTGTTGTTTTCCAACTTAGTTCAAAGCATCCCATTACCTCAAGAAATGGTAATACCATTACCACTCAGATGCTTAGGCTAAAAATCTAGGTGTTAATAATTCTTGATTCTTATTTTTCTTTCATAATCTAGTCTCAATCTATTAGGTAAGTTCTGCCACCTCTTCTGATAAAATATAACAAAATTCAACCAATTCTCACTATCTCTACTACTCTACAATAGTCCCCAAAGCCATCATTCCTTATGGAACTCTAGCAAGAACCTCCTCTCATATCTCTCTGCATCCACTCTCATTGTCCTATAGATTATTGTCCACAAAGCAGCAATGGTGATATTTTTAAATGCATGTCCTTATTCAATGTCAAACTCTGCAATGGCCTTATATTATATCTAGAATGAAATGTTACTGTAACCTACAAGGCCTTATGTAATCTGGCTTCCATTTATCTATATTTCTTCTCTCAGTTGTTTATGACACAACATCACTTTAGCATTATTTCTGTCCCTTGAACATACTAAGGTCTTTTCCATCACAAAGCCTTTGTACCTACTGTTTCTTCTGATTGAACCGTTTTCTTCCTTCTACATGTTTGTGTAGCTGCCTGGTCCTTATTCAGGATTTAATGTAAATAGTACCTTCTAACCGAAGGCCTTCTGTGGTCACTATAGCTAAAGGAGACCTCTCAGTCACTTGTTGTTACATTACCTTATTTTATCCTTTTGATTGACTTAATCAGTTCCTGAAATTAGCTTAGGTTTTTCTTATTTGCTTTATGTGTTTATCACATCCATCACTTGCATACTGAAATATAAGTTTCTGAAATATTATGTGCTGTATTTTCAGGGCCTAAAAAAGCACCTGAAAAGCAATGAATTTAATACTTTTTGACAGCTGAACAATCACATTAGGATGTTTTTGTTTTGTTTTTGAGATAGCATCCGGCTCTTTCACCCAGGCTGAAGTAAAGTGGTGTGTTTATGATTCACTGCAACCTCAAACTCTTGGTCTCAAGGTATCCTCTCGCCTCAGCTTCCTGAGTAGCTGGGACTACAGTGGCACACCATCATGCCTGGCTAATTACTTTTTATTTTTTATAGAAACCGGGGTGGGGGGGAGCGGAGCAAAATGGCCGAATAGGAACAGCTCCAGTCTCCAACTCCCAGCGCGAGTGACACAGAAGACCGGTGATTTCTGCATTTTCAACTGAGGTACTGGGGTCATCTCACTGGGGAGTGCCGGACAATCGGTGCTGGTCAGCTGCTGCAGCCCGACCAGCGAGAGCTGAAGCAGGGCGAGGCATTGCCTCACCTGGGAAGCGCAAGGGGGAAGGGAATCCCTTTTCCTAGCCAGGGGAACTGAGACACACAACACCAGGAAAATCGGGTAATTCCCACCCCAATACTGCGCTTTAAGCAAATGGGCACAGCAGGAGATTATACCCACACCTGGCCCGGAGGGTCCCATGGCCACAGAGCCTCCCTCACTACTAGCACAGCAGTCTGCAATCTAACTGCAAGGCAGCAGCGAGGCTGGGGGAGGGGCGCCCGCCATTGCTGAGGCTTAAGTAGGTAAACAAAGCCCCTGGGAAGCTCGAACGGGGTGGAGCTCACAGAAGCTCAAGGAAACCTGCCTGTCTCTGGAGACTCCACCTCTGGGGACAGGGCACAGCTAAACAACAAAAGGGGAAGCAGCAGAGGCCTGTGCAGATGGGAACAACTCTGTCTGACAGCTTTGAAGAGAGCAGTGGATCTCCCAACATGGAGGTTGAGATCTGAGAAGCGACAGACTGCCTGCTCAAGTGGGTCCCTGATCCCTGAGTAGCGTAACTGGGAGACATCCCCCACTAGGGGCAGTCTGACACCCCACAACTCACAGGGTGGAGTACACCCCTGAGAGGAAGCTTCCAAAGTAAGAATCAGACAGGTACACTCGCTGTTCAGCAATATTCTATGTTCTGCAACCTCTGCTGCTGATACCCAGGCAAACAGGGTCTGGAGTGGACCTCAAGCAATCTCCAACAGACCTACAGCTGAGGGTCCTGACTGTTAGAAGGAAAACTATCAAAGAGGAAGAACACCTATACCAAAACCCCATCAGTACGTCACCATCATCAAAGACCAGAGGCAGATAAAACCACAAAGATGGGGAAGAAGCAGGGCAGAAAAGCTGGAAATTCAAAAAATAAGAGTGCATCTCCCCCTGCAAAGGAGCGCAGCCCATCGCCAGCAACAGATCAAAGCTGGTCAGAGAATGACTTTGATGAGAGGAGAGAAGAAGGCTTCAGTCCATCAAACTTCCAGAGCTAAAGGAGGAATTACGTACCCAGCGCAAAGAAACTAAAAGTCTTGAAAAAAGAGTGGAAGAAATGATAGCTAGAATAATTAATGCAGAGAAAGTCATAAATGAAATGACAGAGATGAAAACCATGACACGAGAAATACGTGACAAATCCACAAGCTTCAGTAACCGATTCGATCAACTGGAAGAAAGAGTATCAGCGATTGAGGATCAAATGAATGAAATGAAGTGAGAAGAGAAACCAAAAGAAAAAAGAAGAAAAAGAAATGAACAAAGCCTGCAAGAAGTATGGGATTATGTAAAAAGACCAAATCTACGTCTGATTGGGGTGCCTGAAAGTGAGGGGGAAAATGGAACCAAGTTGGAAAACACTCTTCAGGATATCATCCAGGAGAACTTCCCCAACCTAGTAGGGCAGGACAACATTCAAATTCAGGAAATACAGAGAACGCCACAAAGATACTCCTCCAGAAGAGCAACTCCAAGACACATCATTGCCAGATTCACCAAAGTTGAAATGAAGGAAAAAATCTTAAGGGCAGCCAGAGAGAAAGGTCGGGTTACCCACAAAGGGAAGCCCATCAGACTAACAGCAGATCTCTCGGCAGAAACTCTACAAGCCAGAAGAGAGTGGGGGCCAATATTCAACGTTCTTAAAGAAAAGAATTTTCAACCCAGAATTTCATATCCAGCCAAACTAAGTTTCATAAGTGAAGGAGAAATAAAATCCTTTACAGATAAGCAAATGCTTAGAGATTTTGTCACCACCAGGCCTGCCTTACAAGAGACCCTGAAGGAAGCCCTAAACATGGAAAGGAACAACCGGTACCAGCCATCACAAAAACATGCCAAAATGTAAAGACCATCGAGGCTAGGAAGAAACTGCATCAACTAACGAGCAAAATAACCAGTTAATATCATGATGGCAGGATCAAGTTCACACATAACAATATTAACCTTAAATGTCAATGGACTAAATGCTCCAATTAAAAGACACAGACTGGCAAACTGGATAAAGAGTCAAGACCCATCAGTCTGCTGTATTCAGGAGACCCATCTCACATGCAGAGACATACATAGGCTCAAAATAAAGGGATGGAGGAAGATCTACCAAGCAAATGGAGAACAAAAAAAAGCAGGGGTTGCAATCCTTGTCTCTGATAAAACAGACTTTAAACCATCAAAGATCAAAAGAGACAAAGAAGGCCATTACATAATGGTAAAGGGATCAATTCAACAGGAAGAGCTAACTCTCCTAAATATATATGCACCCAATAAAGGAGCACCCAGATTCATAAAGCAAGTCCTTAGAGACTTACAAAGAGTCTTAGACTCCCATACAATAATAATGGGAGACTTCAACACTCCACTGTCAATATTAGACAGATCAACGAGACAGAAAGTTAACAAGGATATCCAGGAATTGAACTCATCTCTGCACCAAGCAGACATAATAGACATCTATAGAACTCTCCACCCTAAATCAACAGAATATACATTCTTCTCAGCACCACACCACACTTATTCCAAAATTGACCACACAATTGGAAGTAAAGCACTCCTCAGCAAATGTACAAGAACAGAAATTATAACAAACTGTCTCTCAGACCACAGTGCAATCAAACTAGAACTCAGGACTAAGAAACTCCATCAAAACCGCTCAACTACATGGAAACTGAACAACCTGCTCCTGAATGACTACTGGGTACATAACGAAATGAAGGCAGAAATAAAGATGTTCTTTGAAACCAATGAGAACAAAGATATAACATACCAGAATCTCTGGGACACATTTAAAGCAGTGTGTAGAGGGAAATTTATAGCACTAAATGCCCACAAGAGAAACCTGGAAAGATCTAAAATTGACACTCTAACATCACAATGAAAAGAACTGGAGAAGCAAGAGCAAACACATTCAAAAGCTAGCAGAAGGCAATAAATAACTAAGATCAGAGCAGAACTGAAGGAGATTGAGACACAAAATCCCTCCAAAAAATCAATGAATCCAGGAGTTGGTTTTTTGAAAAAATCAACAAAATTGACAGATCACTAGCAAGACTAATAAAGAAGAAAAGAGAGAAGAATCAAATAGACGCAGTAAAAAATGATAAAGGGGATGTCACCACGGACCCCACAGAAATACAAACTTCCATCAGAGAATACTATAAACACCTCTACGCAAATCAACTAGAAAATCTAGAAGAAATGGATAATTTCCTGGACACTTACACTCTTCCAAGACTAAACCGGGAAGAAGTTGAATCCCTGAATAGACCAATAGCAGGCTCTGAAATTGAGGCAATTATTAATAGCCTACCAACCAAAAAAGTCCAGGACCAGATAGATTCACAGCTGAATTCTACCAGAGGTACAAGGAGGAGCTGGTACCATTCCTTCTGAAACTATTCCAATCAATAGAAAAAGAGGGAATCCTCCCTAACTCATTTTATGAGGCCAACATCATCCTGATACCAAAGCCTGGCAGAGACACAACAAAAAAAGAAAATTTTAGACCAATATCCCTGATGAACATCGATGCAAAAATTCTCAATAAAATACTGGCAAACCGGATTCAGCAGCACATCAAAAAGCTTATCCACCATGATCAAGTGGGCTTCATCCCTGGGATGCAAGGCTGGTTCAGCATTCGCAAATCAATAAATGTAATCCAGCATATAAACAGAACCAAAGACAAGAACCACATGATTATCTCAATAGATGCAGAAAAGGCTTTTGACAAAATTCAACAGCCCTTCATGCTAAAAACGCTCAATAAATTCGGTACTGATGAAATGTACCTCAAAATAATAAGAGCTATTTATGACAAACCCACAGCCAATATCATACTGAATGGGTAAAAACTGGAAAAATTCCCTTTGAAAACTGGCACAAGACAGGGATGCCCTCTCTCACCACTCCTATTCAACATAGTGTTGGAAGTTCTGGCTAGGGCAATCAGGCAAGAGAAAGAAATCAAGGGTATTCAGTTAGGAAAAGAAGAAGTCAAATTGTCCCTGTTTGCAGATGACATGATTGTATATTTAGAAAACTCCATTGTCTCAGCCCAAAATCTCCTTAAGCTGATAAGCAACTTCAGAAAAGTCTCAGGATACAAAATTAATGTGCAAAAATCACAAGCATTCTTATACACCAGTAACAGACAAACAGAGAGCCAAATCAGGAATGAACTTCCATTCACAATTGCTTCAAAGAGAATAAAATACCTAGGAATCCAACTTACAAGGGATGTAAAGGACCTCTTCAAGGAGAACTACAAACCACTGCTCAGTGAAATCAAAGAGGACACTAACAAATGGAAGAACATACCATGCTCATGGATAGGAAGAATCAATATCGTGAAAATGGCCATACTGCCCAAGGTTATTTATAGATTCAATGCCATCCCCATCAAGCTACCAATGAGTTTCTTCACAGAATTGGAAAAAACGGCTTTAAAGTTCATATGGAACCAAAAAAGACCCCGCATTGCCAAGACAATCCTAAGTCAAAAGAACAAAGCTGGAGGCATCACGCTACCTGACTTGAAACTATACTACAAGGCTACAGTAACCAAAACAGCATGATACTGGTACCAAAACAGAGATATAGACCAATGGAACAGAACAGAGTCCTCAGAAATAATACCACACATCTACAGCCATCTGATCTTTGACAAACCTGAGAGAAACAAGAAATGGGGAAAGGATTCCCTATTTAATAAATGGTGCTGGGAAAATTGGCTAGCCATAAGTAGAAAGCTGAAACTGGATCCTTCCCTTACTCCTTATACGAAGATTAATTCAAGATGGATTAGAGACTTAAATGTTAGACCTAATACCATCAAAACTCTAGAAGAAAACCTAGGTAGTACCATTCAGGATATAGGTATGGGCAAGGACTTCATGTCTAAAACACCAAAAGCAACAGCAGCAAAAGCCAAAATTGACAAATGGGATCTAATTAAACTAAAGAGCTTCTGCACAGCAAAAGAAACTACCATCAGAGTGAACAGGCAACCTTCAGAATGGGAGAACATTTTTGCAATCTACTCATCTGACAAAGGACTAATATCCAGAACCTACAAAGAACTCAAACAAATTTACAAGAAAAAAACAAACAACCCCATCAAAAAGTGGGCAAAGGATATGAACAGACATTTCTCAAAAGAAGACATTCATACAGCCAGCAGACACGTGAAAAAATGCTCATCATCACTGGCCATCAGAGAAATGCAAATCAAAACCACGATGAGATACCATCTCACACCAGTTAGAATGGCAATCATTAAAATGTCAGGAAACCACAGGTGCTGAAGAGGATGTGGAGAAATAGGAACACTTTTACACTGTTGGTGGGATTGTAAACTAGTTCAACCATTATGGAAAACAGTATGGCGATTCCTCAAGGATCTAGAACTAGATGTACCATATGACCCAGCCATCCCACTACTGGGTATATACCCAAAGGATTATAAATCATGCTGCTATAAAGACACATGCACACATATGTTTATTGCGGCACTATTCACAATAGCAAAGACTTGGAATCAACCCAAATGTCCATCTGTGACAGACTGGATTAAGAAAATGTGGCACATATACACCATGGAATAATATGCAGCCATACAAAAGGATGAGTTTGCGTCCTTTGTAGGGACATGGATGCAGCTGGAAACCATCATTCTTAGCAAACTATCACAAGAACAGAAAACCAAACACCGCATGTTCTCACTCATAGGTGGGAACTGAACAATGAGATCACTTGGACTCGGGAAGGGGAACATCACACACTGGGGCCTATCATGGGGAGGGGGGAGGGGGGAGGGATTGTATTGGGAGTTATACCTGATATAAATGATGAATTTATGTGTGCTGACGAGTTGATGGGTGCAGCACACCAACATGGCACAAGTATACATATGTAACAAACCTGCACGTTATGCACATGTACCCTAGAACTTAAAGTATAAAAAAAAAAAAAAAAAAAAAAAAGAAAGAAACAGGGTCTCACTTTGTTGCCCAATCTGGTCTCTAACTTCTGGCCTCAAGCAGTCCTTCTTCCTTTGCCTCCCAAAGTGCTGGGATTATAGGCATGAGCCACTGTGCCTTGCCAATTAGCATTTTTTATCCAGTATCTGTGCATCTGCTCTATACCTAAATTCAGACATGTGTGGTAGGTTAACATTTCATTTGGTTGATTTTGGTTAATTGTTCCAGCCCACTGAGCCTTCTTTGCATCATGGATCTGTTACCCTTCATCTATTACCTTTACTATTAATTATTATTTAGCTTTGTACACAAGAGCATTGTTTTCTAGCATATACTTATTTGAACTATTTTGAGAAGCATTTTGCATTTTGAAAAGTGAAAATAACCTAAGTGTTCATCAGTGGATAAATGGATAAAGAAACTGTGTTACGTACATACAATGGAATATTATACAGCTCTAAAAAAAAATGGGATCCTGCCATTTGTCACAACATGGATGAGCCTGGAGGACATTATGCTAAGTGAAACAAGTCAGACACAGAATGACAAATACTACATGATACCACTTATATGGTGAATCTTTAAAAATGTCAAATATACAGAGACAGAGAATAAAACAATGATTACCAGGGGTGATGCTTGGGGAGTAAAGGGGGAGGTATAGGCCAGAGGATATAAAGCAGCAAATGTGCATGATGAACAAGTCTAGAGATCTAATGTAAAACATGGGCACTATACAACAAGGTAATAAAATTGTACTGTATGTGAGATTCATGTTCAATGAGTAGATTTTAGCTGCTCTTGCCACAAAACAAGCAATAATGAATAACTGTGAGATGATGGATATGTTAATTTGCTTCACTCTACTAGCCTTTTTACTATCTATATGTGTCCTGTAACATGTTGCATACCTTAAATATAAACAATAAAATTTATTAAAAAATAAGAAAAGTGGAGATTGAGAAGTGACCACTATTTGAGAAGGGGAGGAGGGGCATGTTTTGCAATTTAAAAATATCTAAATTTGAATCTTGTCTTGATCCTATTCTTGTTTTTGCCAAAAAGCAACAAGTTTCTAACATGTAAATCATTTTGTTTGAAAGGTTGTTTTGAAGCTCAGTGAAATAATGTATATTAAGTATTCAGGGAAAAGTTTGGCATGGAGAAATGGTATCAAAAAGAGAATGAACTATTTTGTGGTCAGCGTGGGTTAGGCAAAGGAGGGCTCAACTTACAAGAGGGACAAAAAAAGACAGTATATGCTCATACATATTACCTTACACATTTTAGATTTACAGTTCCATTTGAATTACTAAATTACCTTTCAGCATTTTAGTTTCCTTTCCTCTAAAATAAGGGGTTCGACTCCTAAATTCTTGTAGCTGTAGAGTCTCTGATCAGATTAAGTAATTCACATGGGCAACACAAAGAATGTTTTGCCTCAGGCCACAGAGAGAGTCCAGTTTTCTCGTTTTAGTTCATTAAATACTGTGATTTTTGCATCTCACATTTCAGCCTCTGCCTGGAAGAATGAGTTCAGAGGAAAGAGGAGGCTGGACAAGGGAAGATAACATTGGAGCCTGGGCCCTTCAAGAGGAAGCAAGAGTCATCCTAGTAGGAGATTGTAATGGAATGCTTCAGCTTGTCAGAGGTTTCCAGGAATCTTCTGCGCAAGGAACAGGAGAACCAGTGGATAGTACAGACCCTCAGTGAGTGATGAGAGGTTATGTTTTACTTTGCAATTTTGTCCAGAGCCTTTATCTTGAGTAGCTTCCATGTGATTAGCAGTGTAGCAAGTGGTTCAGCATTTGGTGGAGAAGTATAAAAAAAAATGAAGCCAGAGGCTGGCTGTGGTGGCTCACACCTGTAATCCTAGCACTTTGGGAGGCTGAGGCAGGCACATCACTTGAGCTCAGAAATTCGAGACCAACCTGGGCAACAGTGAGACCCCATCTCTAGAAAAATACAAAAATTAGCCAGGTGTGCTGGTGCATGCCTGTAGTTCCAGCTACTCGGGAGGATGAGGTGGGAGCATCATTTGAGCCCAAGAGGTCAAGGCTGCAGTGAGCCAAAATTTTGCCACTGTACTCCAGCCTGCATCGATAAAGTGAGACCCTGTCTCAAAAAAAAAAAATGGAGCCAGAATATGTGGGTTTAAGATCTAGCTCTGCCACTTTTTAGCTGTGTGACCTTCACCATGGTATTACATGTCTCTGAGTGTCAATTTTCTCATTTGTAATAATTGGAATATCATCTATCTCATAACTCCTACTTCAGATGGTTGCTCAGATACATTTCAAATAAAATGAAACAATTAATCATTATTTCTCAATCTTTCCTGATAATAAGAATTGCCTGGGGTTTCTGTCAAACATGAAGATTATAAAGTATTTACCCTGAGAAAGTCTGATTTAGCTGATTCTGTTTGGTGAGCAGAATTTATGCTTTTAACAATAACCAAGATTTTTTTTTTCTTCAGGCAAGTGTAGAAGAAAATGAAATGATAGTGCTATGTTATGGTAATGGTAATGGCAATGGTAAAGTTAGTTAATATTGTGAGAACCAAAGAGTCCTGAGTTAAAAATGAGCCAGCCCAAGAAAAAGATCTGCAAGATACTTTCTTCATTTGGTTCTCATTCACATAAAGGAGATAGTTGTTCAAAGAGTTCAAATAACAAAGAGTATCTTGTTGTTCAAAGATATTGCTATTGTGGGGTAGAGAGAGAGGGACTTGCTTTGCTTCTGTCTATCTATCTATCTATCTATCTATCTATCTATCTATCTATCATCTATCTATTTATCTATCTTTATCATCTATTTTCATCATGATCATCATCTACAAATTAAGCTAACTACCTAGCTATCATCTATGTATCTATCTACCTACATATCTACCTACCTACCTATTTATCATATACAATTTACTTTTACTGTGTGTTAGAAGCCAAGGCAAACATGTTACTGTGTCAGAAATCTAAGTCTCTGAGTACTGACAGATTTAGGTCTACCTATTATAATCTTATTTTTATATAATAAACCTCAATATTGTTGAGGGAGAGAGAGAAAAGAAGAGACACACAGAGCCATATTATGTTTTCTGTTGTTATAATGACAACTGTGTCAATATCTTAATTGTTTACTTAAATTAAAGGCAATGTTTTCTCATATAACTGTGTTTAGAAACACAAAACTACAAGGATACCACTTTAATACTGGCATATGGGGCAGGTGTTAAACCTTATGTGGTGCTCAATTTATTGCCCTGTGTTTGGTTAAAACTAAACTGATAAAGAAAAATGGGATACTATTTTTCTTACAAATCAGCAACACATTAGCAGGTGAATTGTTTTTGAATCTCCAAAGTTCCAAGAGCCACAGAGTGTTTTTGCTTATCCATTCTCTAATTTCAGTCAACTCCACTTACAAAGTAATACATATGAGATTCATTATCAGCAAGAGACCTGGTGAGATTTAGCAAACTGTTGTGCAGTATTGAGGCTCTTTTACTATTTCCCTCTTGTCCTGAATCTGCCTTTGAATAAGTACCTAACAGGGACTATAAAGAACTGCTAAGGGAATTTTCCAATTTTATGGTGCACATATGGTCCTTGAGTCTACTTTGTTTTAGTTGTGGTTCTGTACTTAGTTTCTTTAAATCTTCTGTATATGAAAGGGTTTGGCTCCTACAGCAGTCATCTACAAATGAATCGTTACCATGAAATATTAATGGTTACTTTCATATATCCGATCTAGCACTTTACATATCTTGCATAAAAAAAATGCCTAAATAAGTGTGTAAATGACTGATGAATTTTTTCCTTCATTCATAATCTATGAGATACAACTTTTGAACTCTAAAAGTTTAAGATGTATTATGGCTAACAAAACATAGGTATAATATGCAACAGACATTTGCAAGTAAAGTACCCGCCCCCCCCATCTTATCAAAAAAGGAACTTGGATTCACCTTCCATGGCTTCAGGTATCCATAGGGGATCTTGGAACATATTCCTTATGGACAATAGAGGACAACTATCCTATTTATTGTATAACACGTTCAAACAAAATGATATGATATTCTGAGATTGACGAAATCACTTCCAGATAATGTGTATTTATATACCTACATTTTCACCCATATGCAAAATTTAAAATAAATCAAATTGTCATTCACCTTTCCTGAGTTGTAAGGCATCAGCAGCTTTCAATACTCTTTTTTTTGCTTCTCTTCCTCTCCCTCCCCAAGTACCCAGTTATCATAATCTAGTTCCTCTTATGAACAGTGTTTTGATACATGATAGAAATATGGTAAAAATAAATGTTTTGGTCCTCTCAGAAGTATTCATGTTTTACAGAGTGTCACAGTAAGAGGAAACTTTAAGAACTTTCTACAGGTAGAATTTCAGACCATATTACAAATGAGAAGAGTGTTTTGAAGTGGGAGGGTGAGCAGCCTTTCAGATTTCTCTTGAAATGTGACAGACGACACCACCACTTGTTCTTTAGTGGCTGTAACCAAGATCCTTTGAAACAGACTGAGCAGTACATGAGAAGGTATTGAGGGAGACAGGCTATGTTTACAGAATTATTTGTAGAACCACTCTAGCACACTTCTCCACTCACATTGACTCTGGCCATTCCCTTCTTAACTATCAGTTTATTCTTCTGCTCTCCTAGGTCAATATATGATTGGACAACTTATATATGCACTAAAATCTTTTAATTTTATGTCTTGGAACATTTTCTATACATTTTCTCTACCCAAGGATGACTTGGTAATGATTTCCTTTTAGTATAACCCCAGGATAACTCCTAATTTAGTGCCACCTCTGAGATATACAGGACCTGACAAAGCTCAGACTTTGGTCCCTATCCCATTCTTCACCTGGTTTCAGAATATGAACTTCAGATGCCATGTATAAGCCTCAGTTGTTCAGCATTTGGTCTTTAATGCATGCTGAAATCTATCTTTCTTACTAACTGGTTTCTGAGAAATTATAAAGTCGCACTCATCATGGGCTCAACTATAGAACCCTGGCTAAAACTAGCTTCTCTTTGCATAAAGTCCCTGCGGGAGGTACAGCTTCCCTCTACAGGTCAGTTACAAACAATTCAGGACTTCAAGTCCGGAATGTAAAGAGCTCAGAGCCATCACTACCATTCTCACAACAAAAAAGCCCGAACTGAAAATAATGACTAATTCCTGTTAGCACCATCAAAGAAGTCAATGGGCAAACTGCTTCTTCCCAAACTATAGAGAAAGAGAGGTGAATACAGAGAATCACAGCTTACTGGGGCAGAAGCCTAGGAGCAGACTGCATCACTTGAGCTGGTACAGAGATAGAAACATTTAACTATAATTGAGGAATAGCTTGAGGCTTACTGTGGATAAGCTTGAGAGCTACAAGAAAATCCACAGGGGCCCTGTCGTAGTGAGACCCTCATACTTTTGTGAGTCTTTCCTCCAGGAATCTACCAGGTTTTCACAAAAAAAGAACAAAGAAAACCTCCTGTGTGCTTCTGGCATGAAGAAGGGAAAGTAGCCATCTGAAATATGCTCAGAACCTTATGCTCTTTTTAACATGAACTTCCCTTAAAGGAAAGTATTTTTCCTGAGTCTAACCCCAAATGGAGTTTACTAGTCTAACCAACCAAAGAGAAAGAAAATACTGAACTGCAGCTCACTCCAGCCTCCATCATAGGGGAAGGGAAATACACAAATCCAACCTATTCTAGCATTACTGCCTCGTTTAAGGGGCGGGGAGAGACTGAAGAGTACTTTTGAAGGCTGTAGCCCAGAGTTAGAGGCTTACAAAAGGAATAAGGCATAGTAACAGGACCTTAGAATTATTCCTTTACCCCTAAACCTTATCACCACATCAATAGGGCTGCTGTATAAATAACAGAGGAATACACCTGAATGAACTGCACATCTCAGATCTTACTCAAGGGAAACCCAAAGACGACAGAGGATACAAGAAAAAGGATACCAGAAGAAATCGTCGCTTCTGACCCATATAGCTATAGCAAGCAGTGACACAGCCTAATTCCTAGCCACAAAAACACAAGATCTCACACTTAAAGGTGTATTTACTTCCATTTTTTCCCCCAGTACATCATGTCCAGTTTCTTCAAGATGACTGACTAGAGGCATCTGGTACTCACCTCCTACTCAGAGAAGAACCAAAATAGCAAGTAATCACACTTCACAAATAGATCCTCTAAGAGAGAACACTGAAATTCAACAGAGAAGTGACAAAACCACCTAAGGGAAGGAAGGAGAGGTGGCTTCTTTAGCCAGGATCAGCTGGCAGCCTGGAGAGGATCCCAATGCAAGGAAAGAGTAAGTGAAGAATTCCCAGCAGTCCACTTTCCCACCATGAATTCCTGCCATTTTAGCCAAAGGAAAGCCCCTTGACCCTCACAGTCTCTGAGACTAACATAGGAAGCTGCCTGGAGACCATATGACAACATTGCTCCAGAGGTGGTTATGATGAGTCTCATACACCACTGAGTCCTAAGCAGCTACAACAAGATGCCACTTTGAGAACCCAGTCCCCCACCAGACTGCATCCTGCCCTGCAGGGAATACCCCCTACCATTGACATTCCCCACTCACAGCTGCCACTTTTGCTGGTTGCTGCTGCCAGGGCCAAAACATGAGCCACTGGCAGCAACCCCATCATACCCAGCAGCAGGATGAGCAGTGCATGACAAGCACCCTGAAAACAGGCTACCCTGCCCGTGGCCACAACCTGGGGCTTACGTGGATGTATTATCATCATAAAAAACAAACAAATACATTGCAAGAAAGGAAAAGCAGACACTAATCTCTCTCATGAACACAGATGCAAAAACCTCAACAAAATATTAGCATATTGAATAAAAAAATGTATAAAATTAATTATCTCCCATGAACAAGTGATATTTATCCAGGTATGGAAGGCTGGTTCAACTTTTAAAAAGTCAATGTAATTTATTGCATCAACAATCTAAAGAACACAAATATGACTACATCATTAGATGCAGAAAAAGCATTTAACAAAATTCACTATCCATTCATGATCAATCTCTCAGCAAACTAGGAATAGAGGGAATCTTGCTCAAATTAATAAAGAACATGTACTAAGCACCTACAGACAACATCATATTTAATAGTGAGAAACTAGATTTTCAATTAGAATCAGGAAAAAGGCAGCAATTCCTCCACCCACTATTCCCTTTCAACATCATATTAAATGTCCTATCTAATACATTAAGACAAGGAAAAGAAACAAAGATGTACTCATTGAGGAGAAAAAAATAAAACTTTTTTCACAGATGACATAATTGTCTATGTAGAAAATCTGAAAAGTAGACAAAATGAACCAAAAAAAGCCTCCTAGAACTAATTAGCAACTATAGTAGGGTTGCAGGACACAAGATTAATATACAATAGTCAATCACTTTCCTATAGATCAGCAACAAACAAGTGGGATTTGAAATTAAAAACACAATACCATTACATTAATACCCATAAAAGTGAAATACTTTGATATATGTCTAAAAATGTATGAGATCTATAGGAAAAAAGCTACAAAATTCCGATACAAGAAAAAATGCATATACATGAAGATATTTCTTGAAGATGGATAAAAAATCTCAATATTATAAACATATTCATTATTCCAAATTTGATTTCTAGGTTCAGTGCAATTCTAATAAAAATTCCAGCACATTGTTTTGTGTTTTTTTTAACTTGGAAATATTTTAGATTTATTAGATTTCTGATTTTATTACCTCTTATTTTCCATACGGTTTCAATTGTTGTGTAGATTTTAGCAGCCTGATTCTAAAACTTATATGGAAAGGCAAGGACCCAGAAGAGCCATTACAACATTCTTGTGGAGAAGAACAAAGATGAAGGGCTGATATTGCCCAACTACAGGATTTGCTGTGAAGCCACAATAATCAACGGAGTAAGGTTTTGGTGAAAGAATAGCCAAACACATCAATGGAACAGAATATAGAACCCAGAAATAGATTCATACACATGTAGTCAACTGGTGTTTGACAAGGAGCAAAGGTAATTCAATGGGAAAATAGTAACTTTTTCAACAAATGGTACTGGAACAACTGGACACCCACGTGTTAAAAAAAAAAAACTAGATACAAATTTTACACATTTCACAAAGTTAACTCAAAATTGATCATAGACCTAAATGTAGAACACAAAACTATAACATTTCTATGGGGACACATCTCCTTTGTTATGTAGATGTCTTTAGATTTGGTAATGATGTCTTTTTTGGTACAACATCAAAAGCACAATCTATGAAAGAAAAAATAGTAAGTTAGTCTTCGTTAAAAATTTTTAAAAGTCACTCTAAGAGAATGAAAAGACAAGCTACAGACTGAAGGAAAATTGTTGCAAAACATATATCTGATAAATGACTAGTATTCAAAATATACAAATAACTTTTTTTTTATTATTATACTTTAAGTTCTAGGTTACATGTGCACAACATACAGCTTTGTTACATAGGTATACATGTGCCCTGTTGGTTTGCTGCACCCATTAACTCATTATTTATATTAGATATTTCTGCTAATGCTATCTCTCCCCCTGCCCCTCCACTCCACAACAGGCCCCAGGGTGTGATGTTCCCTGCCCTGGGTCCAAGTGTTCTCATTGTTCAATTCCCACCTATGAGTGAGAACATGTGGTGTTTGGTTTTCTGTCCTTGTGATAGTTTGCTCAGAATGATCATCTCCAGCTGCATCCACGTCCCTGCAAAGGACATGAACTCATCCTTTTTTATGGCTGCATAGTATTTCATGCTGTATATGTGGCACATTTTCTTAATCCAGTCTATCACTGATGGACATTTGGGTTGATTCCAAGTCTTTGTTATTGTGAATAGTGCTGCAATAAACATACATGTGCATGTGTCTTTATAGTAGCATGGTTTATAATCCTTTGGGTATATACCCAGTAATGGGATGGGATGGCTTGGTTAAATGGTATTTCTAGTTCTAGATCCTTGAGGAATTGCCACACTGCCTTCCACAATGGTTGAACTAGTTTACAGTCCCACCAACAGTGTAAAAGCATTCCTATTTCTCCACATCCTCTCCAGCATCTGTTGTTTCCTAACTTCTTAATAATCGCCATTCTAACTGGTGTGAGATGGTATCTCATTGTGGTTTTTATTTGCATTTCCCTAATGACCAGTGATGATGAGCATTTTTTCATGTGTCTGTTGGCTGCATAAATGTCTTCTTTTGAGAAGTGTCTGTTCATATCCTTTGCCCACTTTTTGATGGGGTTGTTGTTTTCTTTCTTGTAAATTTAAGTTCTTTGTAGATTCTGGATATTAACCCTATGTCAGATGGATATGTAGAACAATGGAACAGAACAGAGGCCTCAGAAATAACATCACACATCTACAACCATCTGACCTTTGACAAACCTGGCAAAAACAAGAAATGGGAAAGAATTCTGTTTAAGAAATGGTGCTGGGAAAACTGGCTAGCCATATGTAAAAGCTGAAATTGGATCCCTTCCTTATACCTTATACAGAAACTAATTCAAGATGGATTAAAGAGTTAAATGTTAGACCTAAAACCATAGAAACAGTAGAAGAAAACCTAGGCAATAGCTTTCAGGACATAGACATGGGCAAGGACTTCATGACTAAAACACCAAAAGCAACGGCAACAAAAACCAAAATAGACAAATGGGATCTAATTAAACTAAAGAGCTTCTGCACAGCAAAAGAAACTACTGTCAGAGTGAACAGGCAACCTACAGAATGGGAGAAAATTTTTGCAAAAACATACAAAGAACCCTTAAAGCTCAACAATAAGAAAACAACTAAAATATAGGCAAAAGATTTGAACCTAATTGAAGAATATAAATAGATGGTAAATAAGTATATGAAAAGATTCTCAGCATCCTACATCATTAGGTAATTGCAAATAAACCCACGGGACAACATTATATACCTATTAGAATGGTGAAAATCCAAGACACTGACAAAATCAAGTGTTGGCAAAGATGTGGAGCAACAGGAACTCTCATTTATTGCTGGGGGGAATGCAAATTGATATAGCCCCTATGGAAGACAGTTTGGCAGGTTATTACAAAGTTAATCACATTCTTTGATCCAGCAATTGCACTCCTTGGCATTTATCCAAATGAGTTGAAAATGTATGCCCACATAAAAATATACACGCAAATTTTTATAGCATCTCATCTTTATACATAATTGCCAGAATTTGGAAGCCAGAAAGATGTCCTTCAATATAGTAATGCTGTGAGTGGATAAACCAAGTGAGGTACACTGTACAATGGGATATTAATCAGCAATAAAATGAAATGAATTATAAAGTCAATAGAAAATGTGGAGAAATCTTAAATGTATATTTCTAAGTGAAAGAAATCAATCTGAAAAGGCTATGTACTTACTGCATGATTCAATTTTATGACATTCTGGAAAAGCAAAACTGAAGACAAAAAGAAGATCAGAAGTTGCCAGGGGATCAGAGGGAGGGAACAACGAATAGGTGGTGCATGGGATTTTTAAGTCAGTGAAGGTATTCTTTATAATAGTATAAAGGTGAATATATGTCAGTATACACTTGCCAAAACCCATAGAATAACAACACGAACGGTGAATTCTAATGTAAACTAGGTACATTCATTAATCATAGTGTATCAGTATTGGGTTATCAATTGTAACAAATGTAATACAGTAATGGAAGATGTTAATGATGGGAGAAAGTATGTGGCAGGGCAGGGAGTGAGGAAGTAACAGGAAGTCTTTGTACTTTCTGGTCTGGTCAATTTTTCTTTAAACCTAAACTGACTGATGCATTTTAAGTTCCAAGTACCCTCCAGATTTCTTGGCTCATAGATAAATAATGGGTATTAATCCTGGTCTTTCACATCATGGAGTAATGAGATATGGAAGATTCTCTGAAAGTAAGAAAGGGCTTTCTTTTTTCAATATTAGTGGTGAGTTTAGCCACATTCCCGATGCCAACCAGAGTTTTAGAACTGCAGAACTTATCCCAAAAGAGGCAATAGTCAATGAGGACTTGTCACATTACCAAACTACATGCAAACCCTGGATTATTCTTTGTCTGAAAGAATCTCACCAAATATTCTCATATGGATGATTTTGGCCTGCAGTGAGTTGTGGCTGGCTGAGATGTCACATTATTGCCTCTAATATACAGAAAGGTAAAACATGTACCTTACCTTATTAGAATTCCTACTTGCCAGATTGTTTTCTGCATTCTTGCCTGCAAGACTTTTGGCTCCTCTAATGAAAGATCATAGACTTCATAAAAGCATAAAGATTATAAAAACACAACTTATTTTTCACAGTTCTGGAGGCAGGGAAGTCTACAAGCAAAGCGCCAGAATATTTGGTGTGTAGTGAGGGCCCACTTTCTCATGGACAACTGCCATCTCACATGACAGAATGAGCAAGACATCTCTCTGGGAGTTCCTTTATAAGGGCACTAATCCCATTCATGAGGGCTGTACCTTCATTACCTCATCACTACCCCAAAGCCACACCTCCTAATATAATCAGTTTGGGGGTGAGGATTTCAACATATGAATACTGGGGGGACATAAACATTCAGATCATAGCACCTTTGCAGCTTCAAATTTTTTCAATCCCTCTACTCTCCTAGTTCTCAATCATCCTACTTCCTATCACAGTCTTTAAAGTAGCTAGTTTATATCCTGACTGAGTATTGTCATGTATTAATTGCAAACCTTTCATTACACTGGGATTCAATCAACATGAAACTACCTTGATACACATTGCTGATTGCATTACCAAGATTACATAGATCTTTTTGTTTCTAGCCTAGTTTAAGATGGGAGGTGTATTAGTTACGTATTCCTGTTTAACAAATTACTCCATCTTAGTGGTTCAAAGCAACAAACATTTATTGTTTTACAATTCCTGTGAGTCAAGGATTCAGGAGTGGCTTAGTTGTATAGCTCTGGAGAAGAGTCTTTCATGAGATTGTACCCAAGAAATTGGACTAGGGTTATAGTCATCTAAAGGTGTGAATGAGATAGAAGAATTTATTTCCAAGATGGCTTACTCACAAGGAGGTTGGCAGGATGCCTCAGTTTTTTTTGTTGGCTATTGTCAGGAGACTTCGGTTCTTGCCATATCATTCCCTCCACAGGGGTGCTTGAATGTCCTCACAACATGACACTTGGCCTTCCTCACAGTGTTCCAAGGCAGAGAAAGAGAGAAGCCATAATGTCTTTTATGATCTAGCCATATAAGTCATATATAATCGTTTCTAAAATACGCTAGTGGTTATATAGGTTGACCTCATTCATTTTGGAATGGGGATACAGGGCCATGAACACCAGGAGGTGAGGACCATTGGGCTGGGGTCAAGTTAGAGGCTACCACAGTAAGGCATTTGGATGTTTTTATAATTACAAATATCAACCAGATCCCTCTCCCCTAAATAAACCACATGGATAAAGGCTAATATGTATTTTTAAATAACTTGTCTTATATTTAATTAATTAATTCTCACAATCACTTTTTGGGGGTAGATTCCCTATTTTACAATTGAAGAGGTTGAGTTTTAGTACCCAATATTACCCAACTAATAAGCTGCAAGGCCCAAGTTTGAACCCAATGAGGGCAATGCTAATTCTGTTTGAATTTCTATAGAATAATATTCAACATTGTTTTCATTTTGACTTTCTTGATGAGAAAAATGTTCATAAAGGCATGCATCCTCATTATATTGGTCATTCATGTGGCTTTCTGCACTGTCAGACTGTAAATTATGTTCAATATTCCACCATCCAGATACAGTATCTCCTCCTCCCACAATTTCTTTTCCACTAATCACTTAGCAGACAAGGTTACTCTGTAGTTGGGGCTCACCACTGCGAAGCATTTAATTTCCAAAGAAATATCATCTATTTGCCATCATTAAAATATAGACTTCAATATCATCATCACAAATGCTTGGAAATCCCCTGTGAAGAAGCTCCTCTTTGCTGTAAACATCAAATTTTGTCTTGTAGATGAAAAAGGACATTTTATCTTCTACTCATGAGTCTTTGTGGCAGCTTCTGCTCTTCCAAATTCATGTTCCCTTGGGGAACAAATGTGTATAAGAACTGCAATTTTCATTCTAACCACACATCTAAGGGCACAGAGCCCTGAAGATATGATCTGTCTTAGCCTTGATTCATGACTGTTTTAATACCTCCAGTTAGCATTTGGTGCACACAGTTTCAACTTCAATAAAAACACTGTTACTACTGCCAAAGAGGTAGAATGGCATAGCAAGCTGGGCAAATCACAGAGGATGCTACATTCATTTTGACCAAAAATCTAAGATTCCTATTGTGGCTTATTTAAGCAGCAGAATTATAAAGCTTGGAATGTCATGTGCAAGAGTCAGTTTCACAGATGTTAAATGTGTTGGCTTTCTTTCCACTTTGCAAGCTTGATCACAAAGTATGTCTTGGCCCTGATTTATTTCTTAGTCCCCTGAACTCCAATTGTGGGGTCGAGTTCTGATGGTTCTTTTTCTATCCCAGATCAAAATTAGGGCATTTTCTTTAAGACCTTCCAGGCTTGGAATGACAATGAAATAGATCGACTGCTAAATGGTTGCTGCTACTCTAAATAATATTGGGGATGTAACACAATGGACAGAATCTCATATTCTCTTAAGAAAAGCCCTCCGTGTGGTAAAGAGACACCTTCAGGAGGTCTGGGTTGACCTTAGTGTGAGAGTAATTCTCCAGAAAGCAGATTGCATAACAATGGATGCTCCATCTCTATGTTACTATCCAAGGAAGCCAGTTCTCATTAAATTCAGGTTGTCAGATGGCATTAAAATATATTTTAATTATCTTAGATATAACAATAATTCTGTATTTACATGAGAACATTTCCTTATTTTATGAAGATTCATATTGAGATACATAGGACTGACATGACCTATTGTCTGTAATTTAAGCTACATCAGCAAGTAAAATAGATGATGCAAGTATGGCAAAAGGTTATCAATTGTTAAATACAGGTAGTAGATATTTAGATGTTTAATTCACACACTTTTTAAGAAAAAAAGTAAAAGAAGAGCTGAATGAGGTACAAAAATTGGGGGACAAAGTGCACAGATTAGAACAGTAGAAGAAAGGGTCAGCCCTGCTATCAGCTATCTTTCTTCTCTGTCCTTCCCTAAGGCAACATTCAGGCTACTGTCTTAATAAATATTGGATAAATATTTAAAGAACATATTTTAGGAAACACTAAATTATTAGCCTGCCTACAAGTTTGGCCTGTACAGTAATTCTTTTCAAATCTGTAGTTCAGTAACTAAACTTGTAGAAGAGCAACAAGACCTAAGAAGTAAAGAAGATGGGAGGACAGCAGCTACCACATGGCAAAAGAGAACTTCCTCCAGAGGAAGTGAGTATAATTTTAATTAATTAATTAATTAATTAATTAAATTTTGAGCCAAGGTCTTACTCTGCTGCCCAGGTTGGAGGGCAGTAGCACAATTACAGCTCACTGAAATCTCAAACTCCTGGTACTCAAGAGATGCTTCCACCTAAGCCTTCCTGGGACTATAGATGCATACCACCATGCCTGGCTAAATCTTCTGGTATTTTTTTGTAGAGACAATCTTGCTATGTTTCTTAGGCTGGTCTGGAACTCCTAGCCTCAAGTAATCCTCCTGCTGCAGCCTTTCATATTGCCAGCATTACAAGTGTGAACCATCACACATAGCCGAGGAAGTGAATTTAGACAGACAAAAAGATGCTGTATCTATATATCTCATGGATGAGAACTTCAAAACACAGTAGTCAGAGGCCATTTTTAAATAGTCCCAAAGGTATTACTGCCTCACTGCATGTTCACAGTGACTATTCCAATTTTTAAATAAAAGTCATTATTTACAGAATAATTTGCTTAAAGAATAGAAAAGTGAAGTCAATTTTTAAAACTATTTGATAAAAGATGACTTTTTTTAACTGTGGTAATCCAGAGTATTCATCAGTTATCTGAAAAATGTTTATTATCTTATTTCCTCAGTGTGTAAAATAAATGATATAAAGTAATACCATGATCCAGGAGGACTCTGTTTTGGAGGCATGTTTGAGAAACCGGTCAGTTATTTTAAACTCCTTTATTCTTTTTTGGTGATGCGGAGTGTGTGCTTATGCATGTGGATTTTATATTTATTTTTCTGTTTTATTTTTGCCATGGTCATTGTCACTTCATTGTTAGGTAATATAGCACATTTATTCTAAAAAAAAAAAAAAAAAAAAAAAAAAAAGAAAGAAAGAAAGAAAGAAAGAAAAGAAAGAAAAAAAAGAAAAAAAAGGCTATCTGTGAAAGCATATGGGGTTTCCATGCAGATTAAACTACATGTTAAGGAAAGATAAAAAAAAAAAAAAAAAAAACCTGAAAAATCCTTTTTCCTCTTCCTTTTTCTTTGCACAATTTGCAAGGGAACAAGCAGTTTGCAACAAGGATGACAGTAGAAAATGAGGTCATTAACTATACAACTGAGAGTCAGAAGATAATCCAAAGAGAAGCTGAGAAAGCTTAGGCCAGCTGGGTAATATAATTTTGTCATTAGTGATAATCAATGCTTGCTATTCATCAAAATAATCCTAAAATGGGATCAAAGAGAAAGTTCATAGTCTTGATGATGTTAACCTGAAGATTCCTATTTTTTTGTTTGTATGCATGTACATAAGAAAAGTAGCTATGGATGTAAAAATTATTAATAAACACATTTTATATTACATGTATAAAAATTATTATTTATTCCTCCCCATAATGTTACTTTAGATTCATATTTCCTTGAGTAACATCAAAGTTGATAGAATTTGAAAATTAAATGTGAAACTGTGCGTAATTCCTTAATTCTAGATTATTTAAAACAATATTGAGTCCTGAAAAGAAATGTTTAGTATTTTTCCTTAATAAATTATTATTTTGAATGCCTCTTTTCAGCCTTCCTGAGGTATTTTAAATGGAATTCAGTTTGTGAATATTTTACTCTATAAAGATCTTTAAAATAGTCAAGTATATTTCTTCTCATCAATTTAAAAAATGTTTTGTTTTTTTTTTTCATTGTGTTGAGGGGAAAATTCCACAAAAATTCTAGCTGCCCAAACTTTACTGATCCAATAAAGTTGGTAGCATGGACCCTGTAGAAAGTTATTTTCTGACTTAACTTTATAGCATACTGTTAGAAAGGCAACTTTTTCCTGAAACCATTGTGGCTTTGACTCAACTCTTGACATCATGTTCGGTTGAAATACTCCTAGATAAAATTATACTGTGATTTCTCACAAAAGATTAGGAGAGAAGAGATGTAAGAACAATATCCTTGAGCTAGTATTCTAACTTTAGGCAAAGTATCAGAGTATTATTGGTAAAATTAAGTTTAAGCTTTTTATCATGTTAGAAAAGCACATAAAACGGTTAAGAAAGGCAATGGTGTCATTAATTTTTCTATCTTCCCATCTGCTTAACTTTCTGTATCTACCTTCAGGTACACATATAAACACATACACATCTTTTAAAGAGCAAGATGAAATTAGAAAGATGTGGGAAACTATAGAAAATGATGTACCAGATGGTAGGAGCTATGGAGGAGACAAGTTCTCTCACCTTCAGCAGTGAGATTACATGTGTCAACAAATCTCCAACACATGTACTTTAAAAAAAAATGTAGCATTGTATATAGACTTTTGAATATGGGAAATACAATTTCACTCTAATTAAGATGAGAAATAGTCATTACCATTTGGACTTGTTCCAGTTCTCACAAGGGCAAATTCCTAAACTGCCATTTTCTTTTCCCATTATAGATTCTGGCACCAGGGCAAGATATTAGGATTTTAATACCTTAATATATTCTATGAAATATACTAGTGTACTTTACTATTTTGACCTTTTGGCACATCATATTTTGATTCGGATGGCCATTTCACTCTTTACTCTCAATCTCAGGGAGGCCATAAAAGACCAAAATGAATGGATTGACTACAGCTAGTCACAATACAGAATACTGAAAAGGTCATTGTATCTCATCGACTCTGCTATTATTCATGGAATATACAGGATCTTAAATATTTGATACTGTAGTCTTGTGACAAAGAAATCCAGGAGAAAGCGGGACCAAGAATCACTTCTCATGGCAAAATTGCACCATAATTCAGGAATAAGAAATAGCAGAAGCCTAGTAAAAGGGGAAAATCAATCATTTGCACTTCTTTTCCTCCCTTTCTTTTTGGTAAAAGATATCTATGAGCACGTGCTTTCAAAAAGAAAAGGAGGCATAAAAGTAATCTGAAAATGTTAAAGGAATAGATTGACATAAACAGAATTTAGGAATTTGGATTTCTGGTAGCATTTTCCAAGAGTTTCTAGGTCAGATTTGCTTCTATTCTGTAGAAGAGATTATGTGGCTACACAGCTAAAATAAATTTAAGGAAATTTACCCAATTGAAGGCATTAGCATAGAATGCCTAAATAACATTTTCTCTACTAGAAATTTTAAAATATGTTTTTTCGTCCACTTATAATATTAAGTAGCCAGAGGAGTTCCAGGTTCCTCATCCACAGATAGAGAATAAGCTCCTAGGTGGTGCCTTAACCGCCATGTCTTATAGAGCTGTATTTGTTAATGCTGATATGTTGTATTGATTGACTCAAATAAAATCAACCATAAAAATTAAAGGAACAGTGGGTCAAACTGATCAGCCATAAAGAGCCAATTCATCAAGAAGAAATA
Organism: Rhinopithecus roxellana; assembly: GCF_007565055.1. NCBI lineage: Eukaryota > Metazoa > Chordata > Mammalia > Primates > Cercopithecidae > Rhinopithecus > Rhinopithecus roxellana. The sequence continues at coordinate 4,308,168 of NC_044557.1, read as the reverse complement.
CGTGTCACCAAAGAAAGATTTTGACACAAAGCTCAATCTCACTAGTAATTCTTTAAATGCAATTTAAACATTAATTATATTAATTTTCAACTATCTATAATAGAAGAGGAAAAAAAGATTAAAAACCACCACTATTTGTGAGAGTTAGAAAAAATGATATTCTAATATTTCTTAGGAAAATATATTGATAAATCCTACTTGAAGGGCACTGCTATTCAAATGCATTTAAAATGTGCGTACCTTTAATTCAGCAATCCACTTCTGTATTTATCCTAAGGAATAAACTAGTTGTGTGCAATGAGTTATCTTCAAGATAATTACAGTCATAATAATAGTGAAACACAATGATATTAACACTTGTAAAATACTGAAGACAACAGGAGATTAAATAAATTGCATTCTGTTTACATTATTTAACTTCAGAAAAATCTTAAGGACTTAGAAAATGTTCATATGTTGTAAGTGGGAAAATCAAAATAGCAACTTAATATCTTGAATATGTTTCCAATTGGTAAAGTGTGTGTATGTGTATGCATGTAGAGGTGTATTATTGTATTAAAATCTATTGGTAATTTTAACAATGATTGAGTCTAGGTAATTATATGATGATCAAAATGGGTAATTTTGTGTGAGTGTTCGTGTGTGTGCATATATATAGAAAAAGTTTTGGAGAACCAACATCAAAATGTGAGTAGTTGTTAATTCTGAGACATAAAATTATAATTATGGGCAATTTTTGTATGTGATGTGTTTGTGTCTACTTTTCTGAATTTTCTCAATATTCTATAATCAATATGTATGGCTGCTTTAAAAACTGAAGAAAATATCACTTAAAAAAAGAAAAAGAAAAAGAAGCCAGGAGAAATGTATTCAAATGGTGATAAGAAATCAGAAAGTTCTGAGTTACAGTGATACTTCAGAGAAACATCGGAAGATTCCCTGAGCAAATACATTGCTCCTTTGTACATTGTCATGTCTTTACCTAGGACTAATTTCCTGGGGCGTGGGGGTGGGGGGTATGAGCAGTGAGGGAAGCTACACATAAAAAAACTAAGAAATTAGGAGAAAAAATTCACTGGTTGTTGCAAAACTACAGTTAATTAAATGTTTAGCCCTTCTAAAGTTTCTACCAGAGATGTACTAGGGAATATGACACAGCCTGAATGTGAGAGTTTAGTGCTTACTAAGCCACTAAGTCACATAATTCATGACTAACGACATGTACTTCTCTTCCACAAATTGTATAAACATCATACACAACAGACCTTTCGAAATCATTCTATACCTTGCCAAGAATCTCTCTCAATTCTCAGAAAATTAGTCTGAGCCCCAAAAGTGTGGTTTAGATTCTATTGATGTCAGGAGAAAACTTAGCCACTTATTGCTTGATATACTTTAGTTTCTAGTCCCTTAACAAAGATTTGAATTTGGTTAGATTAGTTTAATTGTGGGGCATTTACCAGCACGACATTTTTATTTATTTCTAAGCTGCGAACTGATAGGATAAAAATTCTATCTCATAGAACCCTCTTTGAATTATGAAAATAACAGTTCTTTGGGATACGTGACCCTATCTTGATTTTATTTTGTGGAATACAATGATACACTCCAAATATCAAGAAGGAATTCATGCTACTGATTTTATTTTTCAGAATATGATGCATTAATTTGTATTTTGTTCCTGATATTTTTTTCTCATCATTTTTTAAAAGCTAGCCTTGACAGAAGCTTCTCACAGACAACCTCTCATCAGCATTTGAAATTATGCAGGGGGAAGCCCCAGAGAGAGGTGAGTAATTTAAAAGGCAGCAAAAGAGAGAAGAGATTTCTTTCATTTTCAATGAAGTAGAGACTTTTTTTTTTTTTTTTTTGAGACAGAATCTCGCCCTGTAGCCCAGGCTGGAATGCAGTGGCACAATCTCGGCTCACTGCAGCCTGCACCTCCCAAGTTCAAATGATTCTCCTGCCTCAGCTTCCCAAGTAGCTGGGACGACAGACACATGACACCACACCTGGCTATTTTTTTTTTTTTTTGGTAGAAACAGGGTTTCACTATGTTGGCCAGGCTGGTCTTGAACTCCTGACCTCAAGTGATTCATCCATGGCAGCCTCCCCACAATGAGAGGTTTATACAACCCTTGATCATAGGATATAGACAACCTACTTCCTGGCCATTCCCTGGTATCTGTGGGAGAATGACATTTAGGCACTGGGGCTCCCAGTCCTGGCAAATATCTTTCTCCTCTAGGGAGGCATAGAAACCACAGAACCATCAGACTTGAAAGAAATGATATGGACATCGGTCTTTTTAGAATTCTCAATTTGGTTCGCTATCTCTCAAACCTTTGCCCATCCCTTGGGGAAGAGGGCAGATAGTATAGGAATAACGTTACTGAGTCATTTGCCAGTTTTGCAGAATGAAAATGGGAGTCAAATAGGATTTGCTTTAAAGGGGAAAAATGTGATGTTTTAAAATGTATCTAAATTTGGGTTGCAAATTTATATTGGGTATAGAAGTCTGGGAAATATATACAATCTAATAAACTGCTAGATGAAAATCTTAGGTTATTTTTGCATTACCATATACTCTTTTCAATACTCCAAAATGCTTTCCCATACCTTAATTCCTTTGTATTTTCTGCATTCCTCAACTTTCTTAAACTGTAATGAATATGAAGTTATTCTTAGGAGCCACGTGAAACGTACACTTCCTTTATGATACTTTCTTGCCCCTTCTGGATAGACCAATTTATTTCTGCCTCTGAGCACAATTCTAGTTGGTAGACCCGATTCGTATAGATGAATCATAATAAGTTAGAGTATTTCCACATTAGGCTGTGATATTTTTAGGTCAGGGTGGGCAATATCTTATAATCATCTTATTTTTTGAGCCCCTACTAGGTACCAGGGACATAAAGCAATAAAGATACTTTACATGGTTTAAAATGTTGCACAATCAATATGTATTAGAGTAAGATATATCTAAAGATATCATCTAGTAAATCTTCTATTTTTGTAGATGAGGAAACTGAGTCACAGAAAACTTCTATTGCTTAAGGCAATGGTCCTCAAATTTTATATTAAGCCCAATATCCGGGGTGCTTGTAATACAAAGAGTTCTGGATCCTACCCCTAGTTGCTGATGCTATAGGTCTAGGGACTGAGAATTTGCATTTGATACTGCTGGCTGGGAACACATATTTAGAAACACCGAGCTAATGCCACACTGGTCATTCAATGGCAAGACTAGGATCCAAGTTTCCTGAGTTTACTACACTGAGGTTGCTTGTGACAGCTATTCATTACAACCTTCTTTATTCATGACAATTATGTGACCACACATAAATAACAAAAATACCATGAGAATTAATTGCTGGGTTTTAGAATTGCATTTAATAAATGAAAAATCCAGGCAAAAATGGAGGTAAAAGTCTGCCCTCACCCCTTTTAGGGATATTCTTTGGTTCAGAAGCAGCTGACCGGTTTGCTTCTCTGGGAATTATGGACAGACCTTCTTCCACTTCTCTCTGGCCATATCTTACTGATATTAATTCAGCATCTTTTTTCTAAGATTTTTCTCAAAGCCTTTGTAAAGCCCCCAAGTTTCTCTTTCCTGACCTACTGTCTCAGAGATGGAGAGTGAGGCTTAGGCTCCTGACAGTCTTTTTCCACCTTCCCCCCATGCACAGGATTTAGGAAAGCTGTCTGTTTACTTCCTCCTATCTGGTGCTCTGGGAAAGAACAAACATCAGAAACAAGCATGTTTCTAACATTTAAAGACAAACCAATACTAGTTTCATTTTCTGTGTAGATCAGGACTGAATGCTAACGTATGATTACTCCCTGCCAGGCCATACAGCACAAGCTGGTATTTGATGGATCCAGGGAGTCAAAAAGCAATAATGTTTTAACACTTACATAAAACCACCTTTTGTTTAATAGGAATAAATAACGTTCCAATCGTGGTAATGCCAACTCTCTGAACACAGAGCTGTAGCATCTAATGAGATGGGACCTCCAGATGTGAGGTGGGTACAACAGCATCAAGCATGCAACAGAGCAGCAGGAAAGACTCATCCTAATCCCATGTACCACTAAGGAAAATCACTGAAGAAAACAGCATAGAATTAATGCTTTATGATTCATAAATAAATACCCTGATAGTGTTCTGAAATTAGGGACAGGTGATATGAATTTTCAAAATAGAACTCCAGTAGTCATTCAGAGCTCCTGAAAGTAAAACTTAACTAATTAGACCAAAATATAAGAAACAGCAGAGAAAAGAAAAAAAGCAAACATTATAAAATCTTCCATCTCCATGTTTCTACAATTTTTCCACACTCCCCACACGTCTAGTTCTCTCGAAATTACGGAACCAAATGTGGTTATTGTTGGGGAGAGGGGATCAGAGTCTTTCTTTGTTTGTTTAAAACAGAGTCTGGCTCTGTCACCCAGGCTGGAGCACAGTGGCACGATCTCAGCTCACTGCAACCTCCACCTCCTGGGTTCAAGCAATTCTCCTGCCTCAGTCTCCCAAGTAGCTGGGATTATAGGTGTCTCCCAACCCCCAGGCTATTTTTTTTTTTTTTTTTTTTTTGTATTTTTAGTAGAGACAAGGTTTCACCATGTTGGTCAGACTGTTGTCGAACTGCCTTGGCCTCCCAAAGTGCTGGGATTACAGGCCTGAGCCACCAGGCCTGGGAGTCTTTTTATTTTTATTCTATTTATGTATTTATTTTAGAGATGGCATTGTCTTACTTTCTCCAGGCTGGTCTTGACCTCCTGGGGTCCAGTGATCCTTCCTGCCTCACCCTCAAATAGCCGGGACTATAGGCATGCACCACTGTGCCCAGCAAATGCACCTATTTCTGACTCATGTTGGTTTTCTTAACAATTACTTCCCCAGCACTGATGACTAAGTCTAGCAAATGATGTTGTCTTAAAAAATATTTGTAACAGGGTACAGTGGCTCATGCCTGTAATGCCAGCACTTTGGGAGGCTAAGACAGGCAGATTACTTGAGGTCAGGAGTTTGAGACCAGACTAGCCAACATGACAAAACTCCATCTCTACTAAAAATACAAAAATTTGCCAGGCATGGTGGTACATGCCTGCAATCCCAGCTGCTTGGGAGGCTGAGGCAGGAGAAAGTCTTGAACCTGAAAAGCAGAGGTTACAGTGAGCCGAGATCATGCCCCTGTACTTCAGCCCAGGAGACAGAGTAAGACTCTGTCTCAAAACAAAAACAAAACAAAACTAAATAAAACAAAACAAACAAACAAACAAAATATATCTGTAGGATTAATGCTTTGAAGACTGGTCCTTTACCTGGAATTTTCTTCTTGGGTGGCCTTCCTGGCTCTCTACTTTTTATGGGTTTTTCCTTCCAGTTTCTACTACTACAGATATGTACCCCTTTGTACTGACTCTGGCTGCCCACGGTCCTGTGCTGAATGTCTCACCTGGATGCATCCTATCAAAATAGCTGTGTGCCCCCTTCTTACCATACACTTCTCTGCCCTCACTGATTTTGCCTTATGTCCTAATCAGCCTTGCTGTGCAAGAAATTGCAGATCTCTTGAATCCTTCATGACTTTTTTATAGATGCATGCCCTGAAGGATTTCATAAGAAAAATCCTAAATAGATTCAAAGATGTAACTAGCAATAGGAGTTAAGATACTATATTCATCCAGAAGAGCATGAGCAAAGGCAATATTGAAATGAACATGAGATGAATGACACCAGCATTGGCTGCTAATGCCACCTAAACAGTTATGTGGGTGACTCCTTTTCCTGGAAATAAGTTCTACAGCTCACTCAGCAAGTTATACTCCTTTCAGTCATCTTCTTTTCCCATATATATATATATATATATATATATATATATATATATATATATTCTTTTCGGGGAATTGTCTAAAATATCAGTATGCCTCTTCCTTTAGATCTCTGCCCATATATGTGTTTTATTTTATGTTATTTTTATTTTTTGAGACAGAGTCTTGCTCTGTCACCCAGGCTGGAGTGCAATGGCATGATCTCCATTCACTGTGAACTCTGCCTTCCAGGTTCAAGCAATTTTCCTGCCTCAGCCTCCCGAATAGCTGGGATTATAGGCGTGTGCCACTGCATCCAGCTAATTTTTATATTTTTGGTAGAGACAAGGTTTCACCATGTTGGCCAGGCTGGTCTCAAACCCATGATCTGCCCACCTCAGCCTCCCAAAGTGCTGGGATTATAGGCTTGAACCATTGTGCCTGGCTCTTTGTATAGTTTTTAATGAGATAACAGAAGGGCCGTGGTCACCATGTCTTTACTAGCCTTGGTGTTAAGAGTCTATGTTGCACCCTACCCAGGAGGGACCTGTCAGGAGACAGACATAAAAATAAAATGATATCAATAATAGAGGCATCATTTTAGGAGGTAGTGTGGATTATGGCTTCATGGTTTGCTCTGTGAGCTGGGAGAGCCATTTACCTTCATTTATGAGTGAGAAAAACCAAAGTTCAGGGAGGTTAGAACTCTCTCTGCATTCCTCAGAGATTTGGAAACTGAGATGAGAGTATCTGAGCACTTAAAATTTTTAAAGCAGTATAGTTGATCATTGGTTAAAGTGGATTATTTCCTCTCCATAAAAAATGGAGGAAGGGTTCAGTGTTACTTTTCCAAATCATAGATCAATTATTTTGTTTGACCACAGAGTATTATGCAGTGAATAGGCCATAGTTTACTAATTGCTTGATTTGTTTAGATTTACAAAATACTTTGATTCTTAACTCTTCCCAAAATTGTAAAGTGGTCCAACTAGTAATTGAAGGAATATATTACTTATGCTGCTGTGAAGATAAAATAGTGATGACTATAAGAGCCATTCTTTTCATGTTATGATTACCATTGGGAGTTTAGAACTCCATAAAGGGAATTGGATGTATGCTCCAGGGAGGTTTTTCTTTACCTTGTAGATTAAACTTGGCTCAAGTGCTGTTTAAGCTTGTTAAAAGGATGATGCTTGAACTTGAGGATTGTGCAAACTGCTATATTCACAAAAGACGACCTGATTCCTGTCCCCTCATTAGCTTGGCCACTTGAGAAGGAGACATTCAGGCTGCTCTTTTCTGAAGCCCATTCTGCCTGCCATTTCTCATACACCTAACAGACCTTCTCACAAGAATTCTCATCTCAAATTCACAGCCTGTTATTGTCTCATTGTTTTAAACGGAAAATAAACACAGCCGCTAGCAAGGCTGTCTATACAATATGCTCTCCACTGCAAGCCTCCCACAGAGCAGATGAATGTTTATATGTGAGAGTTCACTTTTCCACAGGGTGGTATGAATGATATTATCTGAGGCTATCACTACTCCTGAATTTCTTCAGTTTAAACACTAATCCTTTTTTTCTTCATGTTTATTTATTTATATTTATTGAGATATAATTTCCTTACCATAACATGCACAGATATGAATTGCTCAGTTTGATGATTTTGACAACTCTTTACGCCCATGAAGTATACACTCATCACAAAACTACATTGACAAGATGTGGAATATTTTCATCCTCTGAGAAGAACCCTTTTTGCTCCCTTTTTAGTTTATTTTCCAAATATTTGTCCTTCCCCATCTCTCCTCCCAGCCAAGTCATTTGCCAGATACATGTATTGCTAGCGATTTCTTCTGCCAGAGACAATCTCACTCTGACTTCACCATGGTTTGGTTTGCCTGTCTGTGGTCATTATATAAACAGATTCATACGGTATGTTTGTGTTTGTATTTGGTTTCTCAACATGACATTCTCAGAGATTAATTCATGTTGTGTATATAAGAAGTTATGTTCCATTTTATCACTTAGCTGTATTTCATTCTATGATTATATAGCAATCTGGCAATCTGTTTCTTTATCAGTGGGCATTTCAATTGTTTACACTTGAAAATCAGGCTACTATGAATAAAGTTGCCGTAAATATTCACATACAACATGTTCATGTATAAAACATATGTTTTTATTTCTTGTATTTACCTAAGAGTTCAATTGCTGGGTCATATGGTATCTATTTGTGTATAAGAAGCTGCTGAACAATTTTCAAAAGTGATAGTGTGATATTACACTCATACTAACAATGAGAGCTGATGAGATTTCCTGTTTATTTCACATTTTGGCCAAAATTTAGTATTGTCACTCTCTTTGATTGTAGCCATTCTTATGTATGCAATTGTATTTTATTGTAGGTTTAATTTTTATGTCGCCGATGATTAATTATGTTGAACCGTTGTTCATGTTCTCATCTGTTTATTAATGATAAACTAAGTGTTTATCATTGTTTCAGAAATACAAGAAATATTCCTATATTTCTTTATTGAAGTGACTAAGATTGTTGCCCATTTTAAATTGAGTTATATGCCTTTTCATTGTTAATTTGTAGGAGTTATTTACATATTCTGGACAGAGTCATTTGCCAGATATATGTATTGCCAGTAATTTCTTCCATTCTATGGCTGTCTGATTCATTTTTCTCAACAATGTCTTTTGGTGAGCAGAAATTCTTAATTTTGGAGAAGTCCAACTTACTACTTTTTTCTTTTTTGTTAGTATTTTGTGATTTAACAAAAGCATATTTCTCCAGCATAAGGTCACAAAGATATTCTCCTTTGTTTTCCTCTAGAAAGTTTGTAGTTCTAGCTCTTATGTGTAGGTCTCTGGTCCATTGAAAATTAACTTTATGAGTAAAATAATTTTTAAGTCCTTTGTTTTACATCTGAATATCCCAGTGTTCTAGAACTACATATTTGTTGAACAAAAGATCTTGTTCTCACTGAACTGATTTGCTACTTTGGTTAGAATCAACTGATAATATAAGTGGGCCTATCTAAACTCTCTACTGTCTTCCTTTGATGTCTATGTGTAGTAAGTAGACAAAATAATGAAATTATGCTAATTCTACACTGTTTTGATTACTTTTGCTTTATAGTTGGTTGTGGAATTGGGTAGTAAAAATCCTCCACCTCTATTATTTTTCAAATTTATACTGGTTAATCTAGAATTTTGATTAGAATTGCATTGAACCTAAATATTATTTTGAGGAGAACTATATTGAGTCTTTTAATATAAAAAATAATACAATGTTTACTTATATAGGACTTTTTTCTCTTTTAGAAAGGTTTTACAGTGTCCAGTGTAGATACCATAGACATTTTATTGTATTTATTTTAATATGTTTAATGTTCTTTGATTACATTACAAACTGTATTATTTTCTAAACTTCACTTCTAATTGTGTTGCCATTACACAGAAATACAATTTTATTTAACATTTCTTTTATATCGTATTTACTTGCTCAATTTTCTAATCAGTGCCAGGAGATGTTTTTATAATTAAATTCCATACTTTTTGCATGTACACAATAATTTCATATAAGAATAAAAATAATTTCACTTAATTTTCAATCTTTATGACATTTATTTCTTAACTTGTCTTACTGCACTGGCTAAGATCTGCAGTACAATGAATGTTAAACAGAAGTAGAGTACACATCCTTGTCATGTTCCCAATCTTAAAAAAAGATTGTTGATTGTTTCCCCATTGATTATGATATTAACCATAAGTTTATCTGATGTACACCTTTTAAGTTTAAAAATATTTTCTTCTATTTTTACTTGGCTGAGAGTCTTTGTCATGAATGGTAATAGAATTTAGTCAAATTTAGTCAAAAAATGTCTTTTTTTCTGCATCATTTCTGAAAATCACATTCTCCTTTATTCTTATAGTGTGGTGATTTACATTGATTGATTTTCAAATATTAAGCCAAATAAGCATTCCTGGGATAAACTGCATTGATCACAATGTAGTTAGCTTTTCATGAATTGCTGGATTTTATTTTTTCTCATTTAATGAGGAATATTGATCTGCAATGTTTTTCTTTTAGTGGTATTAGAATTGTATATGGTTTATCAAATTATCGGGAACTATATCTTTAATATCACTTATATGAATTTGTATAGTATTAGATTTTTTTTACTTAAATATTTGTTGAAATTCAACCAGTGAAGACATTTACTATTTTCTTTATTAAAATGTTAATTTCTTTAATTGATATGGTGTTATTTAAGATTTTTATTTTATTTTGTTCTAAATTTGGTTTGTTAAGTTTTCTAAGATACTTGTTTATTTTATTTAAGTTGTCAAATTTATTACATGAAATTGGTTATAATATCTTCATGGGTTTCACAATTATGGAACATTGTGTGACATATCTTCTTTCATTCCCAATACATTTACTTTTTGTTTTCTCTCTTTTTTTGATCAGTGATGTTGGGGTTTGTTAGTATTATTAATCGGTTCAAAGAATCAATTTTTACTTTGTAGATTTTCTCTGTTGTCTGTATGTTTTATTTCAATGACTCCTACTCACATTATTTTCATTTCTACTGTGCTTTTAATTTGCTGTTTATTTATCTTTTTTTGAGGAGGAGGAGTGGTTGGACTAAAAGAGAAAACATAGGGGAAAGGCTCCATGACATTGGTCTGGGCAGTGATTTTTTTTTTGGATATCACTCCAAAAGCACAGGCAACAAACGCAAAATTAGACAAATAGGATTTATACCAAATTTAAAAGCTCCTGTCCAACAAACTGAGCAATCAACAGAGTGAAGACATAATCTTCAAAATGGGAGAAAATATTTACAAACCATATATCTGACAGAGGTTAATATTTCAATGATTTTATGCCTTTCTTCTTTTCTAATATATACAGTTAAAGGTATAAATTTTCTTCTAAGGGATACTTTAGCTATTTTCTATGAATTTTGATATGTTATGCTCTCACTTTTATTCCATTCAAAACATATCAATTTTTGTTGTGACTTTTGATTCATGGATTAGAAGTATTTTGATTAACTTCCAAGTATTTGGAAATTTTATGCATACTTTATGGTATTGATTTCAAATTTAATTTTATTGTCTCCTGGGAATATTCTCTGTATGATAATTATTCTTTGAAAAATATTGAGACATTTTTATGTCTAGTTTTTTTATGCCATATGCTTTTTTATGGTTCCACAGACACTAAAAACAATGATTATTCTGAAGTCAATGCGAGTGGCCTTCTATAAATATCAATTAGATCTAATTGGCGTTGTTCAAATCTCTATAGTTTTACTTATATTTTTGTGTGTCTATTTGTCCTTTATGTTTGTTTGTTTTTGAGACAAGGTCTTACTCTATTGCCCAGGCTGGACTATAGTGGCACAATCATGGCTCACTGAAACCTCAACCTCTTGGGCTCAAACTATCCTCCCACTTCAACCTTTGAAGTAACTGGGACTACAGGCATGCACCACTATGTCTGGCTGTTTTGTATTTTTTTTTTTTTTTTTTTTTTTTGTAGAGAAGGGTTTCACCATGTTGTCCAGACTAGTCTTGAGCTCCTGGGCTTAAGCAATCTGCCAGCCTCAGCCTCCCAAAGTGCTAGGATTACAGGTGTGAGCCACCGCACCTGGCCTCTCCTTGTTTTATCAATTAGAGAAAGAGTCATATTAAGATCTCTTTGTAAAATTATGACTTTGCCTATCTTTCTCTTTATCTTCATCAGTTTTGCTTTTTATTTAAAAAACATGCATAATAATTATGATTTCTGTGTCTTCTTGATGAATATTCCCTTTTATCATTACGGACTGCCTTTCTTTATCTCTGGTAGTATTTTCTGTCTTGAGTTGTTAAACTTAGTACACTCATTGTAGATATTTTTTCACTGTATTGTTTCCTATCTGTGTCTTCATAAAGTGTGCTTACTATAGATAGCATAAAATTGGGTATTACTTTTTTGGTTCAGTCTGTCAATCTCTGACTTTTAATTGGAGCTACCTTAATATTAATGTAGTTTTTGAAACAGTTAAAATTGTCTACCATCTTCATATTTGTTTCATATTTGTCCCATCTGTTCTTTGTTAATGACACCTTTCCTTTCACTTTTTTAGTGAAACAAATTCCATTTTGTTTTATTTATCCATTTTCATGGATTTATGCATTATTCCATTTTATCGCTTCTGTAGCATAAACTTCTCAGTCATTTACACATTTTTTGCCTTATATGTAATTTCTGCATATATGCAAACAATATGAGATGTTATTATTTTTACTTTAAACAGTCATTGGCTTTTTAAAGAAATTTGAGAATATAAATATAAGTATCTATTAGATTGGTGCAAAAATAATTGCAATTTTTCCATTACTTTTAATGGCAAAATCACAATTACTTCTGCACCAACCCATGTATGTATGTATATATGTATGTATCTATTTATCTAAGATATCTATCTATCTATCCATAGATACTTCTCTATGTATAAGTATCTATATAGATAGATAGATAGATAGATAGATAGATAGAGGATAGAGAGAATAAGAATATGTCTTATAGTTACTGGTTCTCTTCACTACTTTCCACAGATTCAGACTTCCGTCTGTTATTACTTCCTTGGGCCTGGAAGTCTTATTTTAGCATTTCTTGTAGTACAGGTCTACTAGAGACAAATCTGTCAGTGATTGTCATTTGAATATGTTTTCATTTTTAAAAGGTATTTTCACTGGATACAGAGTTTGAGGTTAGAATTTTTTAGCACTTTAGAGATGTCATTTCTTTTTCTTCTGTTCTTTACTACATCCAGAAAGGAAACAAGAATCACATCTGTCTTTGTTCCCTCTGTGTAATATGTCCTTTCTATCTTACTGCCTTTTTTCAAGTTTCTTTTCATCTTTGGTTTTCTGCAGCTTGACTACGATGTGCCAAAGTGTTTTTTCTTTGTACTTGTTCTGTTTCATTCACTTATCTTAATTTGTGGATTTATTCCTTTCAATACTGTGAGAAATTGTCAACATTGCTATTGCTCCATTTTTTCTTTTCTCTCTTTCTGATGCACCAAATATACATAAACTAGACCATTTAATATCGTCCTACTGATTTCAGATGCTCTATTTTGTTTCATTTTTTTTCTTTTTATGTATTAGTTTATTTAATTTCTACTGACATTTTCTTGAGTTAATTCTTTCCTCTGCTGGGTTCAGTGTACTTTAAGCACATGAGGAGACATTGTCATTTTGATTTTCATTTACAGAATTTTTATTTTCTTCCTTTTAATAGTTTACTTTTTTTCATGGCATTTTTCTACTCATTCACACATATTTTCTACCTTTCCCAAAACTCATTTAAAGAGTGTATCATTGTAGTTATACATTTCCATCAGACAATTCCAATATTTGAGTCCATTCTGGGTCTGCATCTATTAATCATATTTTCTTTTAGCTATGGGAAGCATTTTCTCATTAATTCACTTAAATTTTAATTTTTTTATTATATCACAATTTTTTTGGTAAGAGAATTAACTATCTATCTATCTATCTATCTATCTATCTATCTATCTATCTATAACTGAATTAAGTAGTATTACCTTAAAAAAAAAGGTCAACTTGTTTCTTCTGTCAGTCCACTGGTGTCAATATAACTAACAGCAGAGCTGAATTCAAGTTTGGGCCAGGTGCGGTGGCTCACACCTGTAATCCCAGCACTTTGGGAGTCTGAGGTGGGCAGATCACTTGAGGTCAGGAATTTGAGACCAGCCTAACCAACATAGTGAAATCCCGTCTCTACTAAAAAGACAAAAATTAGCCAGGCATGGTGGCAGGTGCCTGCAATCCCAGCTATTTGGGAGACTGAGGCAGGAGAATCACTTGAACCCAGGAGGTGGAGGTTGCAGTGACTCTGAGATTGCTCCATTGTACACCAAGCTAGGTGACAAGAGTGAGACTCTTGTCTAAAGAAAGAAGGAAGGGAGGGAGGGAGGAAGAAGGGAAGGAAGGAAGGAGAAGGAGAAGGAGAAAGGGAAAGAGAAAAAGAAAGAAAAAAAGAAAGAAAGAGAGAAAGAGAGAAAGAAGAAAGAAAGAAAGTTAGTTTGTGGCAGCTTTAGTTAGACTCAGTTGACCAGTGCTCCAAACGTTTTAAGAGTGGAAATAGGACCTTCCATTTAGCAAGGATATGAGCGTTTCTTGTAGTACAGGTCTACTAGAGACAAATCTGTCAGTGATTATTATTTGAATATGTTTTTATTTTAAAAGATACTTTCACTGGATATAGAATTTTTTGAGCACTTTATAGATGGGAGATCACTTGTTTTAGAACCTAGTTGCAAACTTTTTGAGTTGTTGGGGAATTCTCATTGCTTTCAAATCCTTCCCTTGGCTTTTTGCATCTAGGAGACTTTCTACTCACTGCCCTGCACCCAGCTTTTGCCAGGTTGCTGCAAGAATTTCAATAAAAACCTGAAGTACCACTGAAGAATTACTTTCAGCTCTCTTGCCACAACCTCAAACTCAGCATTTCACCCCTGTGCACTCACTGAAAGCCTAAATAAAACAGATGCATAGATACAGACTTACTTTGTACCTGGGCCTCTGCGAGATTCAATCTGTCACACTAACCAATCATAGTTGTTTTTCCATTGTCTCCCCTAGGGTGGTTCACCTTCTTTCTGCTGCTCCTCCAGGTATAAAACTATCAGTAGATGGTCTCTTTTTCCTAGGAAGAAAATTATCTCTGCAATTTGGCTCATTTGGGTGTCTTTGCATCCACAACTTTCTTACAGGTTTCAATAATCTATTATTTTTGTAGCTTGTCTGGCTTGTAGCACATTCTTTCGTGATTTCTTCCCATCCTATAAGTATACAGAAGTCTGATGTTTACTTCTTATTTTAGAAATACTAAGGTGTTCTTTTCCTTTTATCAGCTGACTTTAGCTATATTTACTCAGACAAATGTATGTCTAAAAGGGCATTTTACAGAACTGTGAATGTATTTCATGACCCTAAATGTACACACACTGCTAGGTAAACACAGTCAAGACAATCTATAAAGGTATAAATTAAAAAGAAAAAAATCTTGGCTCTGGTATCTTTAAAAGTTAAGAAAAGAGGTTTTACATGTGACTGAGTGGTTGTTTTAGTGCTACAGGCTAAGTTTTAAATAACAGTAGTCAGAATTCTGTGAGTCAATGCTGACATTAAACTTGGATGACATGGTGCAGTGTTGCCAAGGTACCCATCTCCAGAGTGCTCTGGGGCTTCTCAAGAAGTCATTTCAAGTCTTGTCCTCCCTTTCATAATTCCAATGAGGTTAGAAGTGGGAGGACATTATTATTCCCTATTTGCTGCTGAGGAGCAAAGTGAAGTCACAAAAGTGCCAGGTGTTTTTGCACATATCATAGAGCAGTCAATCAGCAGAAGGAAGAATTCACGGGAGTGAAACTAGCCTGTCTGTCCTGATCCTGGTCAGTGGGCACCTACTCCCTACATGACAAAATCGCCTATCTCATTTTAAAATGTCTCTTGAGACAGCATTGAGCCTTTGTGGTATTTAATAACCTTTATTTAGATCAAGGATATTTGTTACGTCTGACTAAACTCTGACAATCTTTCCATGGCCTCAAGATCATCAAGCCTAAGGACCAGACTCAAATGGAAATAAATTGTCAGCCTCATACATTTTTAGGTACCTAAGAATGGTAACCATACACCTAAGAGTTGTCTTTTCCCTCATGCTGAAATCTCCCTATAATTGAAACTTATTAATGTTTATGTGAAACATTCCTTGTTGAAACCACAGATTGGCACTACTTTATAAAAGTAGTATCTACTTTTAATTAAACATTTTTGCTAAATGTCTCACATATGATGAGAGAAAAACCAAATTCTGTCAAAACATTAAAAGAGATTTATTCTTAGCAAATATAAGTGTCCATGGCCTCCAGGAAACAGTCTCAAGCGGCCCTGAGATGGTAAGAGTTCTGGTTTTGTACATTCCGGGGTGACAGAAATTGCAGGTAAAATCATAAATCAATACATAGAAAGTATACATTGGTTTGACCCAAAAAGGCAGGATATTTTGAAATGGAGGCTTACAAGTCATAGACAGAGTTTAGGGATTCTTCAGTTGGCAATTGGTTGAAAGAGTTAAGCTTTGTCTAAAGTAGAAAGGAATGCTTAAGTTAAGATAAGGGGGTCTGTTACCTGTTATGTAATGCCATACCAGAGTTAGGTTGGAAAGTAAGCCACAATGTACCGGGTCAGAAAATACCTGTTTAAGGGCATTTGATGGTTTGTAAGGCATGATTCCTCAGGCTCCTTAGAAAGGAATTTGAGCAAGAAAAAGAAAAAAGGTCAGCATTAAATCCTCATATATATTATTTAATTTTTATGAAAATGACATCAAATATTGTTTGATTTAATTTTCACAAAAATATATAAGGTAGAAGCAGAGATATAGAAGGCCATGTCTACACAATTCATGCCTGGTAGAACTGGTATATGAAGGCAAGTATGTGTGATTCCATTGCTCTTGTTTTTTCTATTCCTATAATCACTTTCTACTGTTTCTACAATGTATCAAACCAAATTTGGGAACAGTTTTCTATAAGACAAAATAACTTATTATGGGGTTTCTTTGAATCACAAATACCCCTGATGCACTTAGAACTTGATTTGATTATACATATTAGATTTACACTTTTTTTTTTTTTTGAGATGGAAGCTTGCTCTGTCACCCAGGCTGGAATGCAGTGGGGTGATCTTGGCTCACTACGACCTCCGCCTCCTGGGTTCAAGCGATTCTCCTGCCTCAGCCTCCCGAGTAGCTGGGACTATAGGTGCCCGCCATCATGCCCGGCTAATTTTTGTATTTTTAGTAGAGACTTTGTCTCTATAATTGGCCATATTGGCCAGGCTGGTCTTGAACTCCTGACCTTGTGATCCCCCTTCCTCAGCCTCCCAAAGTACTGGGATTACAGGTCTGAGACACTGCGCCTGGCCAGATTTACACATCTTTATGGGGAAAAATGTATTGTGCAATGTGCAACTACGCTCTTAATTGTCATCCCTGGTTTAATCCTTCTTTTAAGTAAGAGAAGCAATCTGGGAAAGAGAGAAGAGTTTTATCCCCATAGGGCTTAAAAAAGAGGTAAGTAGTTGTTATATTTTGAAAATGGAAGATTTTACACAACAATAAGGAATTTTGAGCTTGTCTTGAGAGAATGGGCAATACTTGGCTTGCATTTCTACATGGTACATAGCAACAAAAGCCTTCAGAAAGGACATACATTTACTGGAGCTCCACAGTTCTCTGGTTCTATTGCTTCTTTCTTTGCGCTAGTTGTTTTGTTCTTGAATGCATTGAATTAACCATTTCTTTTTTTTTTTTTTTTTTTTTTTTTTTGAGATGGAGTCTCATTCTGTCACCCAATCTGGAGTGTAGTGGCATGATCTCAGTTCACTGCAACCTTTGCCTCCCAGGTTCAAGAGATTCTCCTGCCTCAGCCTCCTGGGTAGTGGGGATGAGAGGCTCAAAGCACCATGTCAGGCTATTTTTTTTTTAGTAGAGACGGGGTTTCATTGTGTTGCCCAGGCTGGTCTTGAACTCTTGACCTCAAGTGATCTGCCCACCTCAGCCTCCCAAAGTGCTGAGATTACAGGCATAAGCTACCGCATGTGGCCAACTATTTCTATTTTAACTAAGTATACATTGCTTTAATCAAAGAGCTGAAATGCTAGCAATGAGCTAACAAATAAGTAGAGTCTTCACTGAAAAAGTGGGCACAACCCTCATTTTTAAAGGCCATTACCAATAACCATCTATGGAAGCACTGTTACGTTTTTTGTGTTAGGCATTCTGTTGTTCTTAGATTTCAGACTACATGGCTGCCCTGTAACTTCAGCCTTCCAGTGTATTTTAGAAGAGTTATGATTTGGTAGTTTATCTGACTTTTTCTCAAGTCTGACTTTCTACTTTTTGCATTTTAAGTGAAGGAAGAACTTAGGCTTTTAAAAAATGCATATGAGCATTATTAACCTCACTATATCATGTATGGACAAAAGTAGTGACAATATTCAAAACATAGTAAGAGAAAGCATGAGGATGGAAACATACAAGAAAATTACAAAAGTTTGCAAATCCATTATGTGTGTATACACACACACAGAAACACACACGCACACTATATATGTGTCTGTGTGCATATGTATATAATTGTGTGTGTGTTCAGAAACATCTGTGGAAATTTAAAAAAATAAATTTAATTTAAAAAGTTTAAAAAATCCACATTATGTGTATTTCGAAGTTGTATATGTTTCAGTTGGACGTAAGTTCCAGTGTGGATTTATAAGCAAATACACTTGGGAAAAGCCTATCAAATTCTCACCTAGTTACTGAGAGGCCTCATTTAGTTATTACCAGAGTACAGAAACAAGACAGGGAATAGTGGCTTGGCTAGAGAGGCAGCAGAAAACCACTTGAGGCAAAGCCTTACTTCACAAACATTGTTTCTATCTCATCCTTCAGGTGATGAGGCACCATTTATAGCTATGAGTAGAAAATTGACCTGACAAAAATTATGTTAGAAAATTAATTCCATCACAAGTCATTTAAAAAGAAATCTACATGGAAGATAAATAAAATATAATATAAAATATAATAGCCCAGAGGCTATTATAAACAATGAAGGTCTTACCTAAGGCTTTGTAGACGAAAGGAATGCCCACTTTCAAGAAGCCATCAGGAGTTAATGTCAACTAGATTGTGTGATACAGTTGAATAGAGGGCTGGGAGCGGGAAGAAATGGTTGTGAATCTCAATCTGAATGGAGAGTATTCACTTTTGTTTTGTTTGTTTTTTGAGACAGGACTTTTCTCTGTCACCCAGGCTAGAAGCAATGGTGGGATCACAGCTCACTGCAGCCTCAAACTCCTGGGCTCAAGGAATCCTCCTGCCTTAGCCTCCTGAGTAGCTGGGACTATAGGCACATGCTGAAGTGGCATCGTTTGTCTGGGGTAAATACCCAAGATATATGGCCATGGAAAACTAGCATGCAGACACAACAGAGTGAGGTTAAGAGTGGAAGTTTAAAAGGTGAAAGAAAGAGAAAAGCTCTCTTGCTACAGTGAGGGGTCCCAGAGAAATGGGTTGCCAGTTCTGTTGTGAAATGCAGTGAGTTTTATAGATGAGTTTGAGGAGAAAGTGTCTGATTTACATAGGGCATGGAAGATTGCTTGGACCAGGTGCCCCATTTGCATAGGGCGCAAATTTCCGGTAGGCCTCACCCTAATCTTTTATTATGCAGATGGGTTCATGGCCTGGTTGGCACCATGTTTCCTGTTTCTTTATTGTACATGAGGTGACAAAGAAAAGAAAAGACGGAACCTCCATGTTGAACATACCTGGCCCTCAGGTAGCCCGTTTCTACTGGTACAGCTGCTGGCATTCACCCATGCAAACTTCCAGCTTGCTTAACTATGTCTGCAGCTCAGTTTTTCAGGCTACTCTTTGTTAGAAAAGAAATGATTTTGGAGCTGCTTTTTGTTAAAGGGGAAATTCTGCCAAGGACTCTGTTGCCCTTACTATCTGCCTAAATAATATCTATCTCTTATATCAGTGCCATCACACCTGGCTAATTTTTAAATATTGTTTTTATAGAGACAGGCTCTCATTATGTTGGCCGAATTGGTCTTGAATTCCTGGCCTCAAGCCATCCTCCTGCCTTGGCCTCCCAAAGCGTTGGGATTACAGGCATGAGCCACCATGCCTGGCTGAGTATTGGTGTTTTTCAATCAGAAACTGAACTTAGGTGGAAGGGGACATTGGAATGCTTTCTATACATCTGGGAAACTAAGAAATTATTTAAAATCTAAGGTGATGCATTTTCTCAATCAGACTTTTTTTTTCTCCCAACTTATCTGGGGGATAAACAATGTGTCATGTTTTTCTGTGTATGCATTTTTCCCATCCTGCCTAGATGTCACCCACATGATGGACCCTCAAGAAATATTTATTAATCAAATTCTCCCCTTCTCTATCCTTCAGCTGCCAGAGCTGGGATTAAGCCTCCTTATGGAAAGGATAATCAATATTTTATAGTACCTTTCACCAGAGGCTATCAAATGTAATGACAATCAAATATGTTTGTTCCTTTTCAAATTGGAAATCAATCAACATTATCAATTTTTCCATTACCAGTTATACATGGTTGATGAAATGTTTATGCTGATGACTTCATTGCATTGAGGAAGGTTTCAATGCCACTGATCTTCTCCCTTTGAGTACTTATTTTTCTAGCAGACAAAATTAGCAAGTGTGATAGACAAAGTTTGAAATATAATGTAGTCTTTTTCCCAGGTCTTTACTAATGGTATTATTTTACAGCACTTAAGTTAATGTAGAATTTTATAGCTTAAAAATAATTTTATAGACATGACTTTATATAGTACGCAGCATAGCCATATGAGAAAACTGAAGATAAACAATCAGAGCTGCAAAATGATCTGCCTAAGTTTACTTGGTAGTTAGCAGTCAAATCAAAATTAGAAATTTAGATCTTCTGACTCATCCTGACATTTTACTCTAGGGTTCCCTGATATATACAGATGACGCTGTAACCTCACCCTGATGCTGGGCATCCACTGAGGTCTTTGTTCCTAATGATAATTGAGAGATTGATAGGAATTCTCTTTAGGTATTGAGCCCCCATCTAAGTTCTCTGGACATATGTAGCAACTAAGGCTTGTAACCACTTTTCCTTATTTTAAATATTCTAAGGTTGAAATTGCCTTTGGAAAAAATTATAACAGTTAGACCGTTATGGCAGTAGGAAAGATCTGATCTAACCAGCACCCCTCTTGCCTTTAGCCTTCAAACTGCCTTTAATTATTCTTAAGATTGTGCCAAGCTAACTTTGGGAGACATTTAGTTTATAGTTTCAAGGCTAATACCCCTTCCCCAAAACTCAGTCACCTTTTTAAAGCGTGGGCGGCCTCATGTCAATTAAGCTCTTTCTTTACTGCAATGCTATGGTCTCATGAATTGCTTTTGACTATACAGTGGACAGGAAGGACCTGTCAGGTGGTTACAATGCCGTGATGCACAGGCCAACTAAATCTCAGATTTCTTGTTTCTACTGAAAGTGTATCAATCCCAAGTGGTAATGCGAATCACTTTATTCAGATTTATTTGGCAGTTTTACATCTCTGATATCTAAAACATGGCAATTCAATGTATTTAACAAACCCATTTTGCTTTGTAAAACTGCAATCTTTCACAATATAGAGTTTATAATACAGGTTGGGTAAGAACAGAAATGCTCAGATCTATATTATTATCTGACACCATATTAGTTAGCCTTGCTAAACTTCAATTGCCATATCTGCAAGTAACTCATTTAATATTTATTTAATAAATATTACTGAGCTTCTTCTATGTGCTAGCTACTACATGTAGGTTCTATATTATTATTGAGCTTCTTCTAAATATTATTGAGCTTCTTTTATGTGCTGGCACTAAAAACTGGATTCGAATTGCTCTTTTATATATATATTGGTGATTTCAAACACAATAAAGTCCATCACCCTGTGCCATAGCTTGCTGGCTGACTTGGAAGATGAGGTCTAGGACCTGTCCTTTACCAGCACCCTCTCCAGATAAGTCAGCTTGACAACTGTGGACATCACAGACCTTGGAAACTGCAGAAAACATTCATGGTGCTGATGCATCGTGAGTGAGTCATCAGAGGCAGAGGCAATGGGCAGGCTGATTAGAACTGAGACAGCTTCTGTTTACATATAAATATCCTGCTAATCAGTGATGACAAGAGAGGAAACATAGGCAAATGCCAGTTAAATGGAGTTTGAAGTTTTTAAAAAAAGTACATTTGGTAGCGCTTGCCAGAGTGTGGCAGTGGTTCTTTAATTATATAGGAAGAAATCTTTAAAACGAATTAGCCTCAGGCTGAGTTGAAGGGAACAGTTTTGTAACAGGTTGTCAGAGAATGTCTCTGAGAGTAAGACTTACTTTCCTTTGCTTTTACAAAATGATAGCACTTACACAGGTATCTATATTTCTCACTATGTGTTTGTGTGTGTGTGTGTAGGGGAGAGGGATCTTTTTTGATTAATCACAAAGAAAATATTTTTTAAATAGATTAATTATGGGCTCAGTCGCAGCTTTGCCTTTATTTTATTTTATTTTATTTTATTTTATATATTTTTTGAGACAGGGTCTTGGTCTGTCACCCAGACTGGAGTGCAGTGGCATAATCATAGCTTACTGCAGCCTGCAGTTCCTGGGCTCTACTGACCCTCCCACCTCAGCCTCCCTAATAGCCAGGACTACAGGCACATGCCACCATGCCCAGTTAATTTTTAAATTTTTATTGATTTTTCAGACACAGGTTCTCACTATGTTGCCCAGGCAGGTCTCAAACTCCTGGTCTCAAGAGATCCTCTCTCCTTATCCTCCCAAAGCACTGTGATTACAGGCATGACTGTCAACTGTGATAACAGGCATGATTATAGGCATGGTGTCCACCCACAGGTATGCATTTTTTAGATACTCTTTCAGGAAGCTGTTCCTTTTAAGATGTTCTACATCATGGAGCCCACTTCAGGTCCTGGCATTTTATAAGGTATACTCACCATTTATACATTTTGTGGTGCCATTGGCTCCTTTTCACATATACTGACGAATCCATTATAGAGGCTCCTGATCAGTTCAAATGACTTCAAAACATTTTATCTTTTAGAATATAGTTTTGTTAGTATTTCAGGACAATAGTACCAGATCCTTCCTGGGGAAACTGTTGTACCTGCTAAGTGGAAGGAATAGGACATAGTGTCTGTTTATGTTTTAGCTTCAAGTGTACTTGAATGAGTAAGAAGTTAAAGAAATTCCATGAATCCTAAGGCAGGTTTTTCTTCAATTTGTCCATTACTTTCTGTTACAGTCCCAGGATTGTCCTTTATTAAAAAAATAAAATGGCTAAAGCCATCTTTGGGGTCTATATGCCTTCCTCTTGATGTTCATCTTCCAGCCTCAATTGCTAATCAAGAACTTCTGCCTTCCCAGGTTGCTTAGATTTCTGCTTTGTGCTTTGGTGTTTTTATTTTTTCCTTTAGAGATAGAGTCTTGCTCTGTCCCTCAGGCTGGAATGCAGTGGTGGGATCATAGCTCACTGCAGCCTAGAACTCCTAGGCTCAAGCGATCTTCCCACCTCAGCCTCCTGAGTAGCTGGGACTATAGGCATGCACCACAACTCCCGGCTAATTTTTCAATTTTTTATAGAGATAAAGAGATGGGGTCTCACTATGTTGCCACAGCTGGTCTACAACTCCTGGCCTCAAGCAATTCTCCCACATTGGCCTTCTAAAGTATTGGGATAATGAGTACAAGCCACCACACCTAGCTATCTGGTAATTCTTATGCCCAAGTGTGCAAATACTCTATCAGATGTCCCTGAACATCTGTCTTCTAATCCAGTGTTTCATGCTTTGGATAAACCTTCATCCAGGAGGCTATCCCTGCTTTAATTAAGAAATCAATTGCATTCTAGAACAGATTATAACATAAGCATTAACCATCACTAGCCAAATTCTTCATATTTATGGAAGCCTTCATCATGACACAAGATTTAACTTAGTCAAGAGAGGAAAACGAACACTCAGAATTGCAGACACTTTAATAGTCCTTGTAAAAAACTATTTTATGTTAAATGGGACTTTTGTATTTTGTCTGTCAAATTACTTCATATGGGAGGATGACTTTTCCATTCACACACAGGCTACCCTTTCCTTCTGCCCTTGCCTTTATCCTGGAAACATAAAATCGTATTGATATCATTTGTTTCAAGCTGACCATGCATTTTTATAGAATCCATGAGCAAAACAAATGAACACCCCAAATAACTGCCTTCCTAGTAGCTGCAGCTCTCATGAGAATGTCACAAAAATCTGTCTTCAGATTGAGCTTCACAGCAAACTTGCAGAAAGGAAGAACATGCATAAATATCTCATTTTCAGATGAGGAAATGAAAGTCCGACCAGGTTGGATGTTCTTGTGGCCATAGTGTAACTGACTTAAGTCTGGCTGCTCGCTGCTCAGAGGTCAAAGCCTGAGAAAGCAAGGTGTGGGAAAAGGAAAGCAACTTTATTCAAATGATAGCAGTTGGAGAATGGTCCAAAGGCCACTCCCACTTTGGGGACTGAGCAAAGGGCTTGTGTAAAAAGGAAAAGATGTGTGAAACATGCAGGAGTGGGGCTGGGGGGTGCAGATCTCTGTGTCTTTTTCCAGTGATTATCTTGAGTAATTGCCCATCCAGGGGTTCAGTTGGCATCATCCTGACTTCGGCCCAGTGGTGGCGGGCTAACTGTAAGTCCCCCTAAGCGGGAGGATTCTGCAGCTGGATCTCTACAGCAGTTTGCCACGACTGGGGGACGAACGCAGAAATGAAAACTTAAAAGTAACTATTTTAAAGGAAGGGGCCATTAGGAGAAGAAGAGGGCTCCCAGACCCTAGTGAGCAAGGGCAGCCACTTGAGTCTCTCTAGCCCTTTGTATTTATTGGATAGAACGAGCAGGGAGCAGGAGGCAACCATTGGTCAGCTGCTTAATTGATCACAGGGTCACATTATTGCTAAGAGGCTTCAGATGTGCCTAATTACAAGAAACACTGCACTTGGGGCGTGACTGTCCTCAGCATTCCTTCTGGGCGGCAGACGCAGCTTGTCATTTTGCCAATAGTCTGTATTTATGAGAACAGTTTGCTGGTCATAGAGCCTCCAGTCGTGTACAGAGTTGATCGCGACCCTCACTCTTTTGGCCTGCAACAGATCTCTCTGCCTGGTTTGTGTTAAAATTTCTCAGCATGCACATAATTGGGTAAGCGAGCACTGTTCACAGAAGTGCCTGGTGGGAAAAGGTAGAAACAGAGTTTCAGAGTATGTTTCAAGGCTGAACACAAGAAAGGAAATCAAGTTTTAAAATGCATTTCAAGGTTTGGATGCTTGATTATAATACAAGTCTTAAGTGGCAGAATTATTATTTAAACTCAAGTGTGTTGATTCTTAAATATCTGAGATTTCTATTACCATATTGCTTTCCTGAAGCACTAAAATTGAAACCCAGACGGTACTATCTTCATCATAATTTCAAATCATAAAAGCTCAAATCAGAGAAAGTATTTTTCTTATAAACATTTCTTTTCTTTAATGCTATTCTCCCATCATGCCCACATCTACATTTTTTTTCTTTTTGTCCCAGCTTTAATAATCTTTTAATGTGTTTCTTACTATATTAATTGTGGGCTTTCTGGTTCATTCCCTCCCCAAGGCTCCTTGATGGCAAGATGATTTTGTGTTGCTTTGTTTTGGTCAAGTGCCTGGACCAAAGGTCAGCACAGCATAGCTTGCAGTTGGTTTTTGCATGACCTCTCAAACCAAAAATAGTTTGACATTTTTAAAGGTTTGTTAGAAAATACTAAAGAAGAAGGAGTGATAGAAACCATGTGTGGCTCACAAATCCTAAAATATGTACTACCTGACTCCTTCTAGAGAACGTTTGCTGACTCCTGGACTAGAGTTTTGCCTGCACACGGTAGGGACTCCATCTATTTGATGAGTGAATGTGGGCAGGCATGCACATGTGTTGAAGTGGAGTTAATTTCCTAGCAATAAGGCCTATCCAACCTGAACTCCTCGTCTTCCCACCGTGAGCCACTGGCATCTGGCAAATCTGATGGTGTTTTCTATCCTGTTGTTATTTCCATCTCCATAGCACAGATGTAGGTTAGGCATCTCAAAATCAGGAGCTATTCATCAGCTAGTGAGGAATATTCATTGTTATTTGGGCTGTCGCTGTAATTAGCTCATCTTTTAGAAGCCTTTGCTCCACGGCTTGTTTGTTATTGGAGACTTCTCCTCATCACCAGCATTCACATGCATATTAGCGTTTCAAAAAGCATGATGCTATTTTGATTTTTCCTAGGAGTTAAGATAAAATATTCAATATCTTTCTCATTCCCCCACCCCTCCCAGCCCTTGAAGACAAAGCCCCTTAGTCTGCATGTAGCTAATGGCCAATATTCCAGGAAGTCTTTGATAATGGCCCACATAAGAGAGAAGAGCAGCCAAGCACAAAGTACACTGTAATAAGGTCACTAAAGCCATATATTATTGGTTTTCATCCTTAGATATGTCTTCCAGTGGCCTGAGAGGGTTTCGCTTCATTAAATGTGAGAAGTCGCAACTCAAGCTAAATCTCTCTAGAGATATTAAATTCTGGACATATGCAATTACACCAAATGATGCTCCCAACTTGAACAGCCCCAGCTTGTTTTTAAAACCGTAAAACCTGTTATCTCACTTTCTTAACAACGTTTCCTCTGTCTTCACTGTCCCCTTCCCCAGGCACCCTATCCCCTCCCTTACAAATAGCATTTGAAATATCAGCCAGGGCTCTGGCACAGCCTGGCTGGCTGGCTGGCTGTTCTTCATGGCTCACTGATGATTCCCAGAGGTTTTTAGAATCAAACCCTGCCTCTGTCGTTCACAGCAGCCTTTCCTGGCTACATTTTAATTAATTCCATATGGTATAATGATGATAAGTTGGCCCAAAACAAAAGTGAGCCTGAGTTAATGCTGTTATCATTAGAAAGATTGAAGGAACAGAAGCAATTAGGAAGTTCTGGAAGTATTGAGGAGTGTGAAGGGAAAAAGAAGAAACTGGTGCCCCAAACTCATTTATCATATTAACAAACGTGAGAGCATGATTTCCTGCGTGAGTTCTCCCCTGGGTCCTTTCCTTGACTGCATCTGCTAGTAAGTGCTATTTAACATCTGCACAACCTGTGTTTTCTTTATTTTATGCTTGGTACTGAGACCAGGCTTGCAAAATCCAGAGGGGACAGAGATGGACAATCTTTTCTGGATCACCTTTGTGATCTCTGTTCATTGGGCTGGATGCCTTTTCTCAGTCACACCATCTTCTTTTGCAATGTATTTTCTTCATAGTTTTTTTTTCAAAGTGGAATGATCAAAATACAAACTTGGGGTGTCGTCTACTTTAAGCAGTTTTCTACCCATTATTTTTACCCCTAGTTGCTAGCCCACACCACTGGGTGTCCTGGCTCTCATTATACTTCCCTAGTTACAAAGCATTTCCTCAACTCTGAGCAGGATTTTCTTTCCAAACTATTCCCAGAGCTGTTTCCTCTATTATAGTTTATCTATCATGTGCTTAATCTACGGGATGTTGCTACCAACTCGTTGTCCTGAAGAATGGTTTTAATCTGAGCTAGTAATTACAACTGATAACAATTGATGTATTGCCCTTTCCAGTGATATTTGCACCCCAACGTTGAATAATGGTATCAAGTCAAGTCCTTTTATGTCAGAGACAATTTTGGTTTGAGGTAGACCCTCCTAGAATCTGTGACATTTCTTAACTAATTTTGATACATATTGCCAAATTGCTCCTAGGAACGTTTAATTTGGTTATACTAATAGTGTATACAAGTTTCCTGTTTCATAAATTCCTTGATGGTAATCCATAATATTTTCTGATAACTTTAACAATTCTATGGGAAAAAACGTATCTTTTAAAAAATTTTAATTTTTTTGAATCCTTTTAAGTTTTAAGATTTTAAAATATCAGTGTCTGTTTTTCTTTTTAAAACATTTCTGTATATATTAGTCCTATATATTTATTTTGAAGTTGTTTCAAGACAAATAACAAAATAATGTATAAAGGTAGTAAACAAATACATACTGGACTCGTGGTAGAATTGCCAGATTAAATATAGGATGCCCAGCTAGATTTACATTTCAAATATAAAACATTTTTTTTTTAGTATAAGTATGTTCCAAATATTACATGAGATACTTCTACTAAAAATACTCATTATCTGAATTCAAATTTAACTGAACGTCTTTTTTATTATTTGATAAATCTGAAAATTCTATTCACAAATCTTTATCTTTAGTCCTGTCTAAAACTATACTAAACTATCTTTAGTCTGGATTGCAGACTTAGTATCCAGTGGGCTCCTCAGCATTTCTATTAGGTTGATGCAAATGTAATTACGGTATTTGCCATTAAAAGTAACTTTTAATGGTAATAAGCTTTACTTTAAAATAAAGTTATTAAAAGTATCTTTTAAACTTTTAAAGTAAAGTTTATTACCATTAAAAGTTACTTTTAATGGCAAATACTACAATTACTTTTGCATCACCTCAATACTTGGAGGTCTATTAGGTATCTGAAAACCAACACATCCATAAAACGTGTAAATGTCACTTGTGCTCTGCCCTTTCCCAAGTCTGCTGTTATCCTTCTTTGCTTATCTTAGTTAATTGCATCAGCATCTTTCTGAAGCCAACTATTCTAAGGGTTAGACTTTTTTCTTTTTTCATATACACTCTCTCGTACTCTCAATATCTTAGCATGCCCTCCAAAATATAATATGCATGGGGTCCCACAACTTCTTGTCATCTCCATTGCTATCATCCTGGTCCTAACTCCTTCCTTTCTTAACTAGATCATTGTAGAGCTTCCTAACTGTCCTCTTTGCTACCCATTTTGCGGGCCCATCATTCATTCCCCAAACAGCTTTGAGGATGATTAGAGCTTACAACCTCCCTCCAAGAACTTCCCTCTGCAATGAGAAAGCATCCAAACTCTTTTACCAGGGCTCCCAAGTTTCTTTAGCTTGCCTTCAGATTCAGAGCATTTGACTTGTTTTTCCCTTTGAGATACACTTTTCCCAAAATTTATTGGGCTGCCCATTTCTATTTATTTACTTTTCAATGCAAGTTTCACTTCCAAAGAAACGACTTTTTTGATAACACAGACTGCATTCCTAATGTTTTCCTTCACAGGACTTCTTAGAGTCTGTTGTCATTTGTTATTTTGCATGTTTTCAGTTTTAACTCCTCCCTCTAGAATGCAAAGTTCATAAGGGAAGAGATTTTCTTTTCTCATTTGTGCTGCATGCTCAATGTTCAAGACTGTGCCTAGTGGATGGATAATGTGCAATAAATAATACATGCTTAATGCCCAAATGAATAAAGAACAAATGACACGTTAACATATACTGAATGTTTACACTGTGCAGGCACTTGACTTAGGGCTTTGCATATTTATCCTGTAGTGTGATACGTAGACCTCAGTTGGGTCTTAGATGACACCAGGCAATCAGATATACATCCCAGTCCATTTATTTCTCCACTTATTTTAGGTGACTGTTTCACCCCTTCTCCACTCTTTTCAAAATACCCAAGAGCCCCATCTGCCTTCTTCAGTTTCAGAGATTTTGTCTCTTAACTTCACTGAAAAATTGAGGTAAACAGAAGAGGTGTGCCATAGATTCCCATGACCACATGTACCCATGTAGAAGCATCTACACCCATATACCGAACCTGAGATGTCTGTGCTCTCATCTACAGTCAACATCAATACTTGCTTTTCAAATCCCATCTCTCTTCCCTACTTGAGGGCATTATTGCAGACATGTTTCCCACTTTGTCTTTTTTTAATCAAATATTTACTCTTCATTATACTCATCAACAAAAACATACTTTCATCTTAAACAAAAAAAAATGAAAAATAAGAAAAATTTTCAAATCTTTGACTTTACCTTTTTGCAAGCGTCACTGCTCATTTGCCCACATTTGCTGTAAAACTCCTTGGTTGAGATGCTTTCCCTAATTTCTCTCCTCCCATAATATTCTTCCTCTCTCATTGAGATATAATTCACATACCGTAAAATTCACCCTATTCTGTATTAAAGCCACTTTTGGCATTTGCCCCACTACGCTACCAAATATTACAATTGGGATCTCTAATAACCCACTTGTTGCTAAACCTGGTAGTTAATGATCAATTTCCATTTAATTTGACTTATCAGAAGCATTTGACCTGCTAGCATTTATCACAATTGTCTTTCTTCTCTTTGATTCACTTTCTTTACTTTGCTTCCAGGATTTTTGGTTTTCCTATGACTTCGCTACTGCTGCTTCTCAGTCTTCTCTGCTGGATCCTCTTTTTTCAAACTTTCTAATGGAGCACTCCAGGACTGAGTCCTTGGTCCTTGTCTCTTTATTTATACTTGCATTCTTCTTGTTTTCCTCCAGCCTCTTGGTTTTATATCTCTAGCACAGACTTTCTTCCTAAACTCTTCATTCATATATGCAGCTGCCAATTCCACATCTTTACATGTACAGTGAAGAGACAGCTCACATTCAACGTGTTCATATTTGGTAAGAAACGTGTCCATTTTTGGTAAGAAAACATCCTGGTCTTTTTTTTTTTTTTTTTTTTTATTACCAAATATGTCCCTCCTTCAGTTTTCACACATCAGGGAATGGTAACTCCATCTTTACAATTCAGTCAAAAACTTGACATCGTTGACTACTCCATTTTTCTCATATTTCACATGCAACCCATTTTAACCTTGGATCCATTTTTATATACAAGATGTGACTATATCTCACAACCTCTCTTACTACTACTACCTCGGTAGTACAATACAATAACTTATTTCCTGGATTACTGCAATAGCTCCCAGCAGGTCCCTCTGACCCTACTCTTGTTCCCCTACAACCCATTCTCAGCACAGCAGCCAGAGTGACAATTTAAATGTAAGTTAGATTTTGTCATTCCTTTTCAAAACACTGCAGTGACTCTCCATTTAACTTAGAGTAAAAGCCAAAATATTACACAAAGGGAAGCTCACAAATGTTCTATATGAACTAGTTTCTTCACATTTGCGGTTTCCTCTTCAACTACCCTCCTGTTTGTTCAGTCCACTCTGGCTCCATGTATCCTTGTGATTTCTGCCTATGTTTGATTCTGCTTAGACCCTTTGATCTGGTTGTCCTGTTTGCGTAGAATACGTTTCCCCAGATACCTGTTTGGACAGTTCCCTCCTATCTTCCACATCTTTGTTCGTCACCTTCTCAACGAGGCTGATTTTACAACTCCTGGCACTTAATTTTAAAATTTTTTTGGCACAGCACTTTTGACTCCTGGCATGCTGTATAATCTATTTTTTATTTATGTACTTCCATGAGGTCACACATTTTTATTTATTCATTAATGCATCCCAAGCACTTAACAACCCATCAATAAATATTAATGGATATATGCAGTTGTTAGGAGTATGGGCTCTGGAGTCAAACAGCTTGGGTTCAAATTTCATCACCGCCTTTAGTAGCTGAGTAACACTGCAAGCTACCTGGGATTTTGTGATATCATTACTTATCTGGAAGAAACAGAGTTAATAAGGTTACCTACCTCATGGAGTCAATGTTTTAGACTAATTAATCTTTGATTAACTAAAATAACATGCAAATTAAAAAAATTACTGCACATATAGCAAACTTTCTAAAATTTTCAGTTATTATTTACTCTCTGTAACAATCTTATCTCAATAAGTACTATTGTTATCCATGTTTTCCAAGTAAGATAAATTGAAATGTAGAGAGCTAAGCAATTTGGTAACAGACATGCACAGTAAGTGGCGGAGCTGGGATACAAATTCAGTTCCATTTGGCAACACATTTAATGTTCAGTCTCTCCTTATAGCTTATGATGCCTCTATTACATCTCCTAACTGTAGGTATATAAGAAACTATTGATTTTTATGTATTTATCTTGTATAGCCTATCATATGAGCTTTGTCCTTCTAATATTTAATTTAATCTTGTGTCAAATACTTATTTCACATCTTATTTTAGGTTTTAGTATATTGTGGAAAATTTTTGGAAAATATTAATAATAGAGGTAGTATTACATCCCTGGTTCATTCAAGTAGTTTATTCTATCTATGGAAAAGCTTCTAATGCTTAATCTTCATTGCTGTGTTCACTGTGGACTTAAAGGATGTGTTCTCTACCTTGCTTAAGAGGTATCTTCTTATTCTTAAAGTCTCATTTTTCTTAAGATTAAGAA
Organism: Rhinopithecus roxellana; assembly: GCF_007565055.1. Lineage (NCBI taxonomy): Eukaryota > Metazoa > Chordata > Mammalia > Primates > Cercopithecidae > Rhinopithecus > Rhinopithecus roxellana. The sequence goes on along the minus strand of NC_044557.1, from coordinate 4,276,367 downwards.
TGGTAGAATTTATCAACCACCTCCACATATTATTTTACAAAAACTTGGAAGAATAAATGAAATAATAGTTGTGAATACCTGTTCAATCGTTGGAAGAAAAGTCACTTATGAATTGCAGTTACCATACAAACAATAATGATTGGAGGTTTGTCTGTTGCTATAATGTTGGGATATTTGGACAGAAACTTCATTTTAAACATACAGGGGAATGTATCAATCCTTTTTCCGTGTGAAACCAAAGCTTAAGACACCTGATAGAAGGAGCAGTGGCTCCTGTGACTCCTAGAATCACACTATGTTCTGTCTTCCACTCTATTTTAAACACTTTCTTTCTGCCTTGACATCTCTCTTTTCTCTTTTGGGGAAATTGACTATTATTTCCAAATTTCTGCTGCCATACTTGGTAAGGAGATAGTAACACCCCACCCACTGATATCAGGAGTGGTGACAGTGACTTGTGCTGGCCAATAAAATGTGAACAGATGGCGCATGTCCTGACTGAGCAGGATATTTAAAAGCCATTGTTTCATCATTATTCCTTTTCTCTCCATTACAAAAGTGTCATGGCCCATAAAGGATCTTCTTTTTCAGTCTCAGTCTAAAAATAAACACAAGCAGCAGAATTACCTCCAATTGGTGGTAGACACTATCTTTCCTTAAGAAAGGAGTTAAGTGTATTATGGGAGTAAATGAAGGGAAGTAACTAATTGTGACCAAGAGAGGAGTTTAAGAAATCATATTACTTTTCTGCAGCACTCTCTCTTGCATTCTTTAGGAGGATAACACATCCCTAACACATTGCACTGTGACCCACTTGGTCAATAAAATGTCAGTAGAAAGGGTGCATGTCACGTCTAAGGAAAGCTTTGTCTTCCTGCCACAATCAGATGAGCTTTGCCCAGGTAGGGGCTGTTCTTTCAGCCCCATTTCCAGACTGAAGACAAATAGTAACAGAAATGCATCGAAAATACAACAAGGAATGCATGAGGTAAAGCTTTGTTGTTCTAAGGCACTGATATGTTTGGGGTTGTTTGCTAACATTGTAAAAACTGACTGATACACTTTCTCCTTCTTAAACCCAGTTTTTATTTCTCTACCAACTAGGGTGACCAAATTTTCAGAAAGCCAACCTGGGATATAGCCAGACCAAACAATGTATTTTATGACCTTATCACAAATGTATACAGAACAGGTATTAAAATAAAATTTATAGTATTCTGTATTATTTACTTTTCTGTTATGTAATTATGACATTATAAATAGTTAATAGTAGAACTAATTAAATAATGTATATGAAAAACAGCAGTATTTAATAATGCTTCTTTTTGTTCTGTGGTATAGTGGTTTATTTTTAAATTCTTACAAAGCTCTTACTTGGGTACATAAATTGGAAGGCTATTTATGTTATTTTCTAAAGCCTATAAATACAAGATGTTTTAAGAGAACATAAACTCATTAATATGACTAATTAAAAAATGTTACCTATATTTGATTTTAAAACTACATATTTTTTGTGCCATACATATTTTTATTTTTTTCTGTTTACTTTCCTGATAGTTCTTATTTGAATTTCCTGCATCCTTTAGAATATTGTTCTTTCATGTATTGGTAAAACTTAATGTAGTTAAGTGTTGCACAATTCACTTTGACTTGCAGATCTGTTTTCATTAAGCCCAACTTGCACTCATTCCTAGTGTCAGTTCAATGTGAACTGAACATCAAGTCAAATATCTTTTAAACAAAAATGTCTGAATATGGAATACTTGAGATTTTACTTACTGCAAGCAGCAGATTTTTAAACTTGTAGAAGTTAGCTTATACCTCTCCAAAACTGAATTTACTTTTTATTGACAGACTTATTTTGGTAGGCAGCTGTTTGTCAATCAAACCCTTTGCATCTTTAAATTTACTATGTAGTGTATCTACGTCTACAATCTCATCATTTAAAAACATATTGGATGTCATCATAAGTTACACCTTTCTTTGTCAGAGAATATGGTTTTAAAGCACAGAGGTCATTTGAACTTGTGAAGTCAAAGTTGAATTCCAAATAAGTTAGAGTTTTAGCAAAGAAATTGAGCAAGTCTTATTTAACTTGACTGCCCTTTTCTAGTGACATTTCTTAAGTTCTGAGACAATCTTATTTTCAACCAAAAGAGTCATTTAATTCCAGTAAAAGTTTTTGTCTCAACCTACACTTAACATTGAACACCACCAAGACAATCACTTCAACTTTCTCCTTTTGTCCCATCAAGAATTACCAAATAAAAACCTAGACCTGGCACAGTGGTGCACATCTGTAGTTCCAGCTACTTGGGAGGTAAGGTGGAGGCTCTCTTCTGCCCAAGAGTTTAAGTCCAGCCTAGACAACATAGAAAGATCCTGCCTCTAAAATAGGAGGAAAAATTACTAAATAGCTTTGGGAAAGCAATACAAAACTGTTTGTTTTACTACAGTTCTTTTCTTTATTCTCATCCTCCATGTATTCCCATATTAGAGATAGTCATTTTTTTGCTGCACTCCTTGAAAATGTGATTTTATGGAGGAACAGCATTTTAATATCTTTTTCATGGCCTGCAACGATCACAGCCATCTTGTAGGATTGTGCCTACGTGGCTGTATCCTTACATTTCTGTAAAACAAAATGTCAGTAAGTGTTTCTACACATTTTGAAGAAACTGAAAGTGACCCAAACTTCAGTATAAAAGCGCTATATTTCAACTCAACAGATCACACCTCTTTGTAACGTTCTTGGGTATAAAATGTGCAGGATATTAGCAGCTAAGATATTTTTCTGTCTTGCATAAGAAATCACAGACTGAATGGAATTGGCCAGAATGGAATTTGCCACAATTTACATTTGCACTGTCTACTGAATATGCAGATAGATGACCTGCATAGAGGCTGTAAAGGACTAACACATATGTTATCAAAATTTCCACTTTTGTTTGTCCACATTTTAGTTGCAATATTTGAATCAGGAACTATAAGTTTACTCAGTTTCATAGAATAATCAAGAGAGCGATGGGGCAGTGTATGTGCACATTTCCTGGGAGGTCCAAATTCATTGATGCCTGATTATTTTCAAGAGGAGCATTGGTGATATATAAAAAAAAAGAAAAAAAGTATTGATTTAGTAGTACTTTCCTACCTTATACCTAATTTGTGAGATTCCATGTCCCTATGGACTGATATATCTCTTTCTTCATTGTGCCCAATCCCAAATTATTTTTGACATATTGTGCAGAATGCTCTGTTTTGGTTATTTTATTTCCTAATCATATCACCTGTCACTGAATCAGCACAGCTATTTAGCCTTCTTTTTGTGGTGATGTCTAGCATCGATATTGTCACCATTCTCATTTTTATTACCCGAATTCTTTTTTTTTTCTAATGTGAACATCAAAGCTTTATTGTCAGCTGTTTACAATAGAGCAAAATATCACCAGAAGTGAACTGAAAATACATAGATATTGTGCCATAAAGCCCCACTGAATTTTATATTATCTTTTAAGACTGGTTGCCCAAAGCAGTTTCAGTAGAGTTACTCATCGCAAGTGTCTAGGGTCCTAGTATGTGTTAGATATTTCTCTAGATAATGGAATTGTCAAATGGACATTGAGTCTCTGCCTCTGAAAATCTCACTGTCTGGAGATGATTAAGGCCATGTGAATTATGATAAGACAGCATGGTAAATTCTCAGAGAAAGGAAAGCACTGGGTATGATGAGAACACAAAGTAAAACTCCTGGGTTCTGATCAGAGGAGCAGGACTGGGGGTAGATTGCTTTCAAAAGGAGGACATAAAGATAGGAGTTTTAAAGGAGACCTTAGGCCTGAGCAAGAGAAATTTGCAAATACCATTAACAAAATATCCAAACCAAGTTCAAGGTCTAAGGTGTCCACTGAAAATGAGGTAGGGCAGACACTTGGCTGAGGTCCAAGTGGATTAGGATACTTGGGGGGATTCAGCAATAGGGGTCCCAGACTCAGCCTCAGGGAAATTTAGATATGGGAGGATGAAGCTTCTCCTTCCCTTTGCCAAGAGCATTCCTCCCTCGAAACTGGACAATGCTGCCTTCTTCTCACTGATCAAACATGAAGCAGCACATCCCCACGTCACTTATAACTTGCCATGTTTTATTTCCTTTGCAGCATTTATCAATAAGAGATTATCTTATTTTTTATTGATGTGCTCCTTTATTGTGTGTTTCTCCCCACTAGAATGTGTTTTGTGGAGGCCTGTTTCATAAAAGAAACCTAATAAACATGCATTGAATGGTTGTTGGATAGAGTTCTAAGGCCCAGGGACAAGGCAGGAAGATGCCAGTGAACTGGAAACACAGCAGGTTGGTAGAGGCCTGAAGGACAAAGCGGATTTCAAGGTCACTGAAAATTGAATAAGGGGTTCAAATAGTCAAAACAATGGTCATTTTTAAACATTTGTATTCAGATCTTCCTTACGTGAAGCTGAATTCTTTTAAATGTTTGTGTGAATTTACTTTAGATCTTGAGGTGGCTTATTTAATCAGTGATGGATCTGTCCTAAGATATCAGCCCACTAAAATAAAATTGGTCAGAAAGCAGCATATTTCTTAGTACTGTCCTATGCCTTTGGTCTGAGATACTGCCATATGCAATGTATCTGATGACTTTGTGTACCTCTCTCCAATGTATACATTTTATTTTATTTTATTTTATTTTATTTATTTATTTATTTTTTTTATTATACTTTAAGTTCTAGGGTACATGTGCATAACGTGCAGGTTTGTTACATATGTATACTTATGCCATGTTGGTGTGCTGCACCCATCAACTCGTCAGCACCCATCAATTCATCATTTATATCATGTATAACTCCCTAGTGCAATCCCTCCCTCCTCCCCCCACCCCATGATAGGCCCCAGTGTGTGATGTTCCCCTTCCCGAGTCCAAGTGATCTCATTGTTCAGTTCGCACCTATGAGTGAGAACATGCGGTGTTTGGTTTTCTGTTCTTGTGATAGTTTGCTAAGAATGATGGTTTCCAGCTGCATCCATGTCCCTACAAAGGACGCAAACTCATCCTTTTTTGTGGCTGCATAGTATTCCATGGTGTATATGTGCCACATTTTCTTAATCCAGTCTGTCACAGATGGACATTTGGGTTGATTCCAAGTCTTTGCTGTTGTGAATAGTGCCGCAATAAACATACGTGTGCATGTGTCTTTGTAGTAGAATAATTTATAATCCTTTGGGTATATACCCAGTAGTGGGATGGCTGGGTCATATGGTACATCTAGTTCTAGATCCTTGAGGAATTGCCATACTGTTTTCCATAATGGTTGAACTAGTTTACAATCCCACCAACAGTGTAAAAGTGTTCCTATTTCTCCATATCCTCTCCAACACCTGTTGTTTCCTGACTTCTTAATGATTGCCATTCTAACTGGTGTGAGATGGTATCTCATTGTGGTTTTGATTTGCATTTCTCTGATGGCGAGTGATGATGAGCATTTTTTCATGTGTCTGTTGGCTGTATGAATGTCTTCTTTTGAGAAATGTCTGTTCATATCCTTTCCAGGCAACCTACAGAATGGGAGAAAATTTTTGCAACCTACTCATCTGACAAAGGGCTAATATCCAGAATCTACAAAGAACTCAAACAAATATACAAGAAAAAAACAAACTACCCGAATTCTTAGAAAACATGGTCATTATGTTTAGAATGTTCAAAATTAAACTGGCATCATCTTGATAAAAAACGGAACAGTTTATTCACAGCTTGTTAATGCTCATGATTACAGTTTGCTTAGGTTGCACATTTAGGTCACATTTAAGTCACTTGGAGTGATGGAACAGTGGCTGATCTACTGTGCTAAACCACAAAACACAGTTGCCAACATCAGCAGTAAGAGGACAAATCCATGACAGCAACTCCAGCAAGTGAGCAATCTATGTTTTTGTCATTTGATACTAGAAACAGTGTTCCTTTCAGACCTACTATGTTTTGGAATATTTAGTGGGGTTTTCCATTTATCCCTGAAACTTTTGCACTGATGACTGAATTCCAGGACTTTTGCATTCCAGAGAAGAATTCCCTGGGATGCTGAACCATCAGTGCTGAAACCAAGATAGTTCTAGAGAAGCTGGAAGGTTGGCCACAATAAGACCAACCCTCTCAGCATGTTTCCTCATGTGGCTGTTTGCCAAGACACAACTGGAACACCTGTGGCTTATTTCATCTTCTATTGTCACCTTTGGCTTCATCTTCTACAGCTCTGAGGTTAGTCATCAGGACCCCTGGACTCCAAAGTCTAAAGAGGTTCTCTTTTCAGAGGAACATATTACAACACTAGTCTTTTATTATTATTATTATTATTTCAATAGGTTTTGGGGGGAACAGCTGGTGTTTGCTTACATAAAGAAGTTATTTAGTAGTGATTTATGGTATTTTGGTGCACCCATCATCCGTATCCAATGTGTAGTCTTTTATCACTCACCCCACTCTCATCCTTTTCCCGGAGTCTCCAAAGTACATTGTATGATTCTTGTGCCTTTGTGTCCTCATAGCTTAGTTCCCACTTGTGAGAACATAAAATGTTTGATTTTCCATTCCTAAGTCACTTCATTTAGAATAATAGTCTCCAATTCCATCCAGGTTGCTGTATTTTGTTCCTTTATATGGCTGAGTAGTATCTCATGGGATACTACTCACATATATATATATATTATAATATATATGTGTGTGTGTATATACATTTTCTTTATCCACTCATTGATTGATAGGCATTTGGACTGGTTCCATATTTTTGGAATTGCAAATTGTGCTGCTATAAACATGTATCTGCAAGTATTGTTTTAATATAATGGTTTCCTTTCCTCTGGGTAGATACCTAGGAGCAGAATTGCTGGATCAAATGGTTAATATACTATTAATTTTAAAGAATCTCTACACTGTTTTCCACAGTGGTTGTATTAATTTACATTCCCACTAGCAGTGTAAAAGTGTTCCCTTTTCCCCACATCCCCACCAACATCTATTATTTCTACATTTTTTGATTATAACTATTCTTGCAGAAGTAAAGTGATATGCATTGTGTTTTTATTTTGCATTTTCCTGATCATCAGTGATGTTGAGCATTGTTTCATATGTTTCTCGGCCATTTGTATATCTTCTTTTTTTAAATTTTTTTTAAATTATACTTTAAGTTCTAGGGTACATGTGCATAACGTGCAGGTTTGTTACATATGTATACTTGTGCCATGTTGGTGTGCTGCACCCATCAACTCGTAAGCACCCATCAATTCGTCATTTATATCAGGTATAACTCCCAATGCAATCCCTCCCGCCTCCTCTCTCCCCATGATAGGCCCCGATGTGTGATGTTCCCCTTCCCGACTCCATGTGATCTCATTGTTCAGTTCCCACCTATGAGTGAGAACATGCGGTGTTTGGTTTTCTGTTCTTGTGATAGTTTGCTAAGAATGATGGTTTCCAGCTGCATCCATGTCCCTACAAACGACGCAAACTCATCCTTTTTTATGGCTGCATAATATTCCATGGTGTATATGTGCCACATTTTCTTAATCCAGTCTGTCACAGATGGATATTTGGGTTGATTCCAAGTCTTTGCTATTGTGAATAGTGCCACAATAAACATACGTGTGCATGTGTCTTTATAGCAGCATGATTTATAATCCTTTGGGTATATACCCAGTAGTGGGATGGCTGGGTCATATGGTACATCTAGTTCTAGATCCCTGAGGAAACGCCATACTGTTTTCCATAATGGTTGAACTAGTTTACAATCCCACCAACAGTGTAAAAGTGTTCCTATTTCTCCACATCCTCTCCAGCACCTGTTGTTTCCTGACTTTTTAATGATTGCCATTCTAACTGGTATGAGATGGTATCTCACTGTGGTTTTGATTTGCATCTCACTGATGGCCAGTGATGATGAGCATTTTTTCACGTGTCTGTTGGCTGTATGAATGTCTTCTTTTGAGAAATGTCTGTTCATATCCTTTGCCCACTTTTTGATGGGGTTGTTTGTTTTTTTCTTGTAAATTTGTTTGAGTTCTTTGTAGATTCTGGATATTAGCCCTTTGTCAGATGAGTAGATTGCAAAAATATTCTCCCATTCTGTAGGTTGCCTGTTCACTCTGATGGTAGTTTCTTTTGCTGTGCAGAAGCTCTTTAGTTTAATTAGATCCCATTTGTCACTTTTGGTTTTTGCTGCCGTTGCTTTTGGTGTTTTAGACATGAAGTCCTTGCCCATGCCTATGTCCTGAATGGTACTACCTAGGTTTTCTTCTAGGGTTTTTATGGTATTAGGTCTAACATTTAAGTCTCTAATCCATCTTGAATTAATCTTCGTATAAGGAGTAAGGAAAGGATCCAGTTTCAGCTTTCTACTTATGGCTAGCCAATTTTCCCAGCACCATTTATTAAATAGGGAATCCTTTCCCCATTTCTTGTTTCTCTCAGGTTTGTCAAAGATCAGATGGCTGTAGATGTGTGGTATTATTTCTGAGGACTCTGTTCTGTTCCATTGGTCTATAGCTCTGTTTTGGCACCAGTACCATGCTGTTTTGGTTACTGTAGCCTTGTAGTATAGTTTGAAGTCAGGTAGCGTGACGCCTCCAGCTTTGTTCTTTTGACTTAGGATTGTCTTGGCAATGCGGGGTCTTTTTTGGTTCCATATGAACTTTAAAGCCGTTTTTTCCAATTCTGTGAAGAAACTCATTGGTAGCTTGATGGGGATGGCATTGAATCTATAAATAACCTTGGGCAGTATGGCCATTTTCACCCCTGATATTGATTCTTCCTATCCATGAGCATGGTATGTTCTTCCATTTGTTAGTGTCCTCTTTGATTTCACTGAGCAGTGGTTTGTAGTTCTCCTTGAAGAGGTCCTTTACATCCCTTGTAAGTTGGATTCCTAGGTATTTTATTTTCTTTGAAGCAATTGTGAATGGATGTTCATTCCTGATTTGGCTCTCTGTTTGTCTGTTACTGGTGTATAAGAATGCTTGTGATTTTTGCACATTAATTTTGTATCCTGAGACTTTGCTGAAGTTGCTTATCAGCTTAAGGAGATTTTGGGCTGAGACAGTGGGGTTTTCTAAATATACAATCATGTCATCTGCAAACAGGGACAATTTGACTTCTTCTTTTCCTAACTGGATACCCTTGATTTCTTTCTCTTGCCTGATTGCCCTAGCCAGAACTTCCAAGACTATGTTGAATAGGAGTGCTGAGAGAGGGCATCCCTGTCTTGTGCCAGTTTTCAAAGGGAATTTTTCCAGTTTTTGCCCATTCAGTATGATATTGGCTGTGGGTCTCTCATAAATAGCTCTTATTATTTTGAGGTACATTCCATCAATACCGAATTTATTGAGAGTTTTTAGCATGAAGGGCTGTTGAATTTTGTCAAAAGCCTTTTCTGCATCTATTGAGATAATCATGTGGTTCTTGTCTTTGGTTCTGTTTATATGCTGGATTACGTTTATTGATTTGCAAATGTTGAACCAGCCTTGCATCCCAGGGATGAAGCCCACTTGATCATGGTGGATAAGCTTTTTGATGTGCTGCTGAATCCGGTTTGCCAGTATTTTATTGAGGATTTTTGCATCGATGTTCATCAGGGATATTGGTCTAAAATTCTCTTTTTTTGTTGTGTCTCTGCCAGGCTTTGGTATCAGGATGATGTTGGCCTCATAAAATGAGTTAGGGAGGATTCCCTCTTTTTCAGTTGATTGGAATAGTTTCAGAAGGAATGGTACCAGCTCCTCCTTGTACCTCTGGTAGAATTCAGCTGTGAATCCATCTGGTCCTGGACTTTTTTTGGTGGGTAGGCTATTAATTATTGCCTCAATTTCAGAGCCTGCTATTGGTCTATTCAGGGATTCAACTTCTTCCCGGTTTAGTCTTGGAAGAGTGTTAGTGTCCAGAAAATTATCCATTTCTTCTAGATTTTCTAGTTTATTTGCATAGAGGTGTTTATAGTATTCTCTGATGGTAGATTGTATTTCTGTGGGGTCAGTGGTGATATTCCCTTTATCATTTTTTATTGCGTCTATTTGATTCTTCTCTCTTTTCTTCTTTATTAGTCTTGCTAGCAGTCTGTCAATTTTGTTGATTTTTTCAAAAAACCAACTCCTGGATTCATTGATTTTTTGGAGGTTTTTTGTGTCTCTATCTCCTTCAGTTCTGCTCTGATGTTAGTTATTTCTTGCCTTCTGCTAGCTTTTGAATGTGTTTGCTCTTGCTTCTCCAGTTCTTTTCATTGTGATGTTAGAGTGTCAATTTTAGATCTTTCCTGCTTTCTCTTGTGGGCATTTAGTGCTATAAATTTCCCTCTACACACTGCTTTAAATGTGTCCCAGAGATTCTGGTATGTTGTATCTTTGTTCTCATTGGTTTCAAAGAACATCTTTATTTCTGCATTCATTTCGTTATGTACCCAGTAGTCATTCAGGAGCAGGTTGTTCAGTTTCCATGTAGTTGAGCGGTTTTGATGGAGTTTCTTAGTCCTGAGTTCTAGTTTGATTGCACTGTGGTCTGAGAGACAGTTTGTTATAATTTCTTTTCTTCTACAATTGCTAAGGAGTGCTTTACTTCCAATTATGTGGTCAATTTTGGAATAAGTGCGATGTGGTGCTGAGAAGAATGTGTATTCTGTTGCTTTGGGGTGGAGAGTTCTACAGATGTCTATTAGGTCTGCTTGGTGCAGAGATGAGTTCAATTCCTGGATATCCTTGTTAACTTTCTGTCTCGTTGATCTGTCTAATGTTGACAGTGGAGTGTTGAAGTCTCCCATTATTATTGTATGGGAGTGTAAGTCTCTTTGTAAGTCTCTAAGGACTTGCTTTATGAATTTGGGTGCTCCTGTAATGGGTGCATATATATTTAGGATAGTTAGCTCTTCCTGATGAATTGATCCCTTTACCATTATGTAATGGCCTTCGTTGTCTCTTTTGATCTTTGATGGTTTAAAGTCTGTTTTATCAGAGACTAGGATTGCAACCCCTGCTTTTTTTTGTTGTTGTTTTCCATTTGCTTGGTAGATCTTCCTCCATCCCTTTATTTTGAGCCTATGTATGTCTCTGCATGTGAGATGGGTCTCCTGAATACAGCAGACTGATGGGTCTTGACTCTTTATCCAGTTTGCCAGTCTGTGTCTTTTAATTGGAGCATTTAGTCCATTAACATTTAAGGTTAATATTGTTATGTGTGAACTTGCTCCTGCCATTAGGATATTAACTGGTTATTTTGCTCGTTAGTTGATGCAGTTTCTTCCTAGCCTCGATGGTCTTTACATTTTGGCATGTTTTTGCAATGGCTGTTACTGGTTGTTCCTTTCCATGTTTAGGGCTTCCTTCAGGGTCTCTTGTAAGGCAGGCCTGGTGGTGACAAAATCTCTAAGCATTTGCTTATCTGTAAAGGATTTTATTTCTCCTTCACTGATGAAACTTAGTTAGGCTGGATATGAAATTCTGGGTTTAAAATTCTTTTCTTTAAGAATGTTGAATATTGGTCCCCACTCTCTTCTGGCTTGTAGAGTTTCTGCCGAGAGATCTGCTGTTAGTCTGATGGGCTTCCCTTTGTGGGTAACCCGACCTTTCTCTCTGGCTGCCCTTAAGATTTTTTCCTTCATTTCAACTTTGGTGAATCTGGCAATTATGTGTCTTGGAGTTGCTCTTCTGGTGGAGTATCTTTGTGGCGTTCTCTGTATTTCCTGAATTTGAATGTTGGCCTGCCCTACTAGGTTGGGGAAATTCTCCTGGATGATATCCTGAAGAGTGTTTTCCAACTTGGTTCCATTTTCCCCCTCACTTTCAGGCACCCCAATCAGACGTAGATTTAGTCTTTTTACATAATCCCATACTTCTTGCAGGCTTTGTTCATTTCTTTTTCTTCTTTTTTCTTTTGGTTTCTCTTCTCTCTTCATTTCATTCATTTGATCCTCAGTCGCTGATACTCTTTCTTCCAGTTGATCGAGTCGGTTACTGAAGCTTGTGGATTTGTCACGTATTTCTCGTGTCATGGTTTTCATCTCTGTCATTTCATTTATGACCTTCTCTGCATTAATTATTCTAGCTATCAATTCTTCCACTCTTTTTTCAAGATTTTTAGTTTCTTTGCACTGGGTACATAATTCCTCCTTTAGCTCTGAGAAGTTTGATGGACTGAAGCCTTCTTCTCTCATTTCGTCAAAGTCATTCTCTGACCAGCTTTGATCCATTGCTGGCGATGGGCTGCGCTCCTTTGCAGGGGGAGATGCACTCTTATTTCTTGAATTTCCAGCTTTTCTGCCTTGCTTCTTCCCTATCTTCGTGGTTTTATCTGCCTCTGGTCTTTGATGATGGTGACATACTGATGGGTTTTTGGTATAGGTGTTCTTCCTGTTTGATAGTTTTCCTTCTAATAGTCGGGACCCTCAGCTGTAGGTCTGTTGGAGATTGCTTGAGGTCCACTCCAGACCCTGTTTGCCTGGGTATTAGCAGCAGAGGTTGCAGAAGATAGCATATTGCTGAACAGCGAGTGTACCTGTCTGATTCTTACTTTGGAAGCTTCCTCTCAGGGGTGTACTCCACCCTGTGAGGTGTGGGGTGTCAGACTGCCCCAAGTGGGGGATGTCTCCCAGTTAGGCTACTCAGGGGTCGGGGACCCACTTAAGCAGGCAGTCTGTCCGTTCTCAGATCTCAACCTCCGTGTTGGGAGATCCACTGCTCTCTTCAAAGCTGTCAGACAGAGTCGTTCGCATCTGCACAGGCCTCTGCTGCTTCCCCTTTTGTTGTTTAGCTGTGCCCTGTCCCCAGAGGTGGAGTCTACAGAGACAGGCAGGTTTCTTTGAGCTGCTGTGAGCTCCACCCAGTTCGAGCTTCCCAGCAGCTTTGTTTACCTACTTAAGCCTCAGCAATGGCGGGCGCCCCTCTCCCAGCCTCGCTGCTGCCATTTCGGTCAGATTGCAGACTGCTGTGCTAGCAATGAGGGAGGCTCCGTGGCCGTGGGACTCTCCCGGCCAGGTGTGGGTATAATCTCCTGGTGTGCCCATTTGCTTAAAGCGCAGTATTGGGGTGGGAATTACCCGATTTTCCAGGTGTTGTGTGTCTCAGTTCCCCTGGCTAGGAAAAGGGATTCCCTTCCCCCTTGCGCTTCCCAGGTGAGGCAATGCCTCGCCTTGCTTCAGCTGTTGCTGGTCGGGCTGCAGCAGCTGACCAGCACCAATTGTCCGGCACTCCCCAGTGAGATGACACCACTACCTCAGTTGAAAATGCAGAAATCACCTCTCTTCTGTGTTGCTCGCGCTGGGAGTTGGAGACTGGAGCTGTTCCCATTCGGCCATCTTGCTCCGCCCCTCCATTTGTATATCTTCTTTTGAGAATCGTCTATTCATGACCTTAGCTCACTTTTCAATTGATTGTTCGCTTTTTTTTTTTTCTTGCTGATTTGTCTGACTTCCTTGTAGATTCTGGATATTAGGCCTTTGTTGGATATATAGATTGTGAAGATTTTCTCCCACTCTGTGGATTGTTTATTATCTTGCTGAGTATTTCTTTTGCTGTGCAGAAGCTGTTTAGTTTAGTTAAGTCTCATCTATTTATCTTTGTTTTTGTTGCATTTGCTTTTGGGCTCTTAGTTATGAAGTCTTTGCTTAAGTCAATGTCTAGAAGGGTTTTTCCAATGTCTTCTAGAATTTCTGCAGTTTCAGTTCTTGGATTTAATTTTTTGATCCATCTTGAGTTGATTTTTGTATAAGGTGAGAGATGAGGATCCAGTTTCATTCTCCTACATATGGTTTGCCAATTTTCCCAGCACCTTTTGAGGAATAGGGTGTCTTTCCCCTACTTTATGTTTTTGTCTGCTTTGTCGAAGATCAGTTGGCCGTAAGTATTTGGGTTTATTTCTGTGTTCTCTGTTCTGTTCCATTAGCCTATGTGCCTATTTTTATACCAATACCATGCTGTTTTGATTACTCTGGCCTTATAGTGTGGTTTGAAATTGGGTAATGTGATGTCTCCAGATTTGTTCTTCTTGTTTAGTCTTGCTTTGGCTATGTGGGCTCATTTTTGGTTCCGTATGAATTTTAGAATTGCTTTTTCTAGTTCTGTGAGGAATGATGGTGGTATTTTTTATTGGAATTGCATTGAATTTTAGATTGCTTTTGGCAGTATGACCATTTTTACAGTTTTGATTCTACCCATCCATCAGCATGGGATGTGTTTCCATTTGTTTGTATTGTCTATGATTTCTTTTGGCAGTGTTTGTAGTTTTCCTTGTAGAGGTCTTTCACCTTGTTGGTTAAGTATATTCCTAAGAATTTAATTTAATTTAATTTTTATAGCTATTGTAAAAGTAGTTGTGTTCTTGATTTGATTAGTTGCTTGGGTGCTGTTGGTCTACAGCAAAGCTACTAATTTGTGTATATTAATTTTGTATCCTCACACTTTGCTGAATTCATTTACCAGTTCTTGGAGCTTTTTGGAGGAGTCTATAGGGTTTTCTAGGTATACAATCATATCATCAGCAAACAGCAACAGTTTGACTTCCTCTTTACTGATTTAGATGCCCTTTATTTCTTTCGCTTGTCTGATTGCTCTGGCTAAGAAGTCCAGTATTATGTTGAGTAGAAGTGGTGAAAGTGGGCACCCTTGTGTTGTTCCAGCTGTTGCTGAGAATGCTTTCAATTATTCCCTATTCACTATAATGTTGGTTGTAGGTTACTTTAAGTTAATCCCTTCTATGCTGATTTTGCTGAGGGTTTTAATCATTAAGGGATGCTGAAATTTGTCAAATGCCTTTTCTGCATCTACTGAGATGATCATGTGATTTTTGTTTTTAATTCTGTTTATGTGGTGTATCACACTTATTGACTTGCATATGCTAAACTACTCCTGCATCCCTGGTGTGAAACCCACTTGATTTTGGTGGATTATCTTTTTGATATGCTGTTGGTTTTGGTTAGCTAGTATTATGTTGAGAATTTTTGCATCTGTGTTCATTAGGGATATTGGTCTGTAGCTTTTGTTTTTTGTTATGTCTTTTCTTGGTTTTGGTATTAGGGTGATACTGGCTTAATAGAATGATTTAGGGAGGATTCCCTCTTTCTCCATCTTTTGGAATAGTGTCAATAGTATTGGTACCAATTCTCCTTTCAATGCCTAATAGAATTCGGCTGTGAATCCATCTAGTCATAGGCTTTTTAAAAATTATTTTTATTTTTGCTGTTGGTAACTTTAAATTACCATTTGAACCTCACTGCTTGTTATTGGTTTAGAGTTTCTATTTCTTCCTGTTTTAATCTAGGAGGGTTGTACATTTCCAGAAATGTATCCTTCTCCTCTAGGTTTTCTAGTTTATGTGTGTAAAGGTGTTCACAGTAGCCTTGGTTGACCTTTTTTATTTCTGTGGTATCAGTTGTAATATCTCCCATTTCATTTCTAATTGAGCTTATCTGGATCATGTCTCTATTTTTTTGGTTAGTCTCACTAATGGTCTATCAATTTTATTCATCTTTTCAAAGAACCAGCTTTTTGTTTCACTTATCTTTTGTATTTTTTTGTTTGTTTGTTTCAGTTTCATTTATTTCTCCTGTGATCTTTGCTATTTCCTTTCTTCTGCTGGGTTTGAGGTTGTATTGTTCTTATCTTTCCAGTTCCATGAGGTGTGACCTTAAATTGTCTATTTGTGCTCTTTCAGACTTTTTGATGTAGGTATTTAATGCTATAAACTTTCCTATTAGCACCACCTTTGCTATATCACAGAGGTTTCAATAGGTTGTGTCATTATTATCATTCAGTCCAAAGAATGTTTTAATTTCTATTTTTTTTTTTTTTTTTGAGTCAAAGTTTTGTACTGTCATCTAGGCTGGAGTGCAGTGGCATAAACTTGGCTCATTGCAATTTCCTTCTCCTGGGTTCAAGTGATTGCCCTGCCTCAGTTTCCTGAGTAGATGAGACTACAGGTGTGTACCACCACACCCAGCTAATTTTTGTATTTTTAGTAGAGACAGGGTTTTACCATGTTGGTCAGGCTTGTCTTGAACTCCTGACCTCGGGTGATCTGCTGGCTTCGGCCTTCCAAAGTCCTGGGATTACAGATGTGAGCCACTGTGTCTGGCCTTAATTTCCATCTTGATTTTCTTGTTAATCCAACAATCATTCAGGAGCAGGTTACTTAATTTCCATGTATTTGCAGGGTTTTGAGTGTTCCTTTTAGAGTGGATTTCCACTTTTATTCTATTGTGGTCTGAGAGAGTACTTGATACAATTTTGATTTTCTTAAATTTGTTGAGACTTTTTTTGTGGCCTATCTTATGGTCTATCATGGAGAATGTTTCATGGGCTGATGAATAGAAAGTATATTCTGCAGTTGTTGGGTAGAATCTTGTGTAAATATCTATTAAGTCCATTTGTTCTAGGGTATAGTTTTAAGTCCATTGTTTCTATGTTGCCTTTCTGTCTTGATGACCTGTTTAGTGTTGTCAGTGGAGTATTGAATTCCCCCATTATTATGTGTTGTGGTCTATCTTATTTCTTAGGTCTAGTAGTAATTGTTGTATAAATTTGGGAGCTCCAGTATTATGTGTGTGTGTGTGTGTGTGTGTGTGTGTGTGTGTGTGTGTGTGTATATATATATATATACGTATATATATATATATGTATATATATATATGTATATATATATGTATATATATATATATATTATATATACGTATATATATATGTATATATATATATATACGTATATATATATATATATATATGACTGTGATATTTTCCTGTTGGACTACTCCTTTTATCATTATATAATGTCCCTCTTTGTCTTTTTTAACTGCCGTTGGTTTAAAGTTTGTTTTGTATGATGTAAGAATAGCTGCTCCTGCTCACTTTAGATTTCCATTTCAATGGAGTATCTTTTTCCAACCCTTTACTTTAAGTTCATATGAGTCCTCATGTGTCAGGTGAGTCTCTTGAAGACAGTAGATCCTTGGTTGGTTAATTCTTATCCATTCTGTCATTCTGTATCTTTTAAGTGGAGCATTTAGGCCATTTGCATTCAACGTTAGTATTGAGATGTGAGACACTATTCTATTCATTGTGCTATTTGTTGCCTGAATATCTATGTTTTTCCCACTGTGTTATTGTTTTATAGGTCCTGTGAGATTTATGCTTTAAGATGTTTTAATTTTGGTTTATTTTGAAAATTTATTTCAAGATTTAGAGCTCCTTTTAGCAGTTCTTGTAGTGCTGCTTAGTGGCAAATTCTCTCAGCATTTGTTTGCCTGAAAAAAGACTGTATCTTTCTTTCATTTATGAAGCTTGGTTTTGCCGGATACAAAATTCCTGGCTGATACTTGTTTTGTTTAAATAATCTAAAGATAGGACCCTAATCCCTTCTAGCTTGTAGGGTTTCTGCTGAGAAAACTGCCGTTAATCCGAAAGGTTTTCCTTTATAGGTTACCCAATGCTTTTGCCTCACAGCTGTTAAGATTCTTTCCTTCATCTTGACTTTGGATAATCTGATGACTATGTGCCTAGGTGATAATCTTTTGTGATGAATCTCCCAAGTGTTCTTTGAGATTCTTATGTTTGGATGTCTAGATCTCTAGCAAGGCCAGGGAAGTTTTCCTCAATTATTCACTTTGAAGGAGGTGAATTGCTGCTTCAGGCTCCCTGGGACAGCCCAGGAACCATGAGTTGGCTTGCTTTATCACGGAAGGCTTGTGGCCTGGGGCAAGTTCTCAACCCCGCTCACCGGATGCCTGGAAATAAACTCAGTGCTGTTGCAGAGGACATGGTGATGTCCATGAGTGATGGACCAAGTTGGAAAACACTCTCCAGGATATTATCCAGGAGAACTTCCCCAACCTACCAAGACAGGCCAACATTCAAATTCAGGAAATACAGAAAACACCACAAAGATACTCCTCAAGAAGAGCAACCCCAAGACACGTAATTGTCAGATTCACCAAGATTGAAATGAAGGAAAAAATGTTAAGGACAGCCAGAGAGAAAGGTCAGGTTACCCACAAAGGGAAGCCCATCAGGCTAACAGCAGATCTCTCTGCAGAAACCCTGCAAGCCACAAGAGAGTGAAGGCCAATATTCAACATTTTTAAAGAAAAGAACTTTCAACCCAGAATTTCATATCCAGCCAAACTAAGATTCATAAGTGAAGGAGAAATAAAAGCCTTTAAAGACAAGCAAACACTGAGGGGTTTTGTTACCACCAGACCTGCCTTACAAGAGCTGCTGAAGAAATCACGAAACATAGAAGGGATCAACTGGTACCAGCCACTGCAAAAACATACCAAACTGTAAAGAACATCGACATTATGAAGAAATTGCATTAACTAAAGGGCAAAACAACCAGCTAGCATCATAATGACAGGATCAAATTCACACATAACAATGTTAACCTTCAATGTAAATGGGCTAAATGCTCCAATTAAAAGACACAAACTGGCAAATTGGATTAAGATTCAAGACCCATCAGTGTGCTGTATTCAGGAGACCCATCAAATGTACAAAGACACACACAGGCTCAAAATAAAAGGATGGAGGAATCTTTACTAAGCAAATGGAAAGCGAAAAAAAAAAAAAAAAAAAAAGAAAAGAAAGCAATAGTTGCAATCCTAATCTCTGAAAAAACAGACTTTAAGCCAACAAAGATCAAAAGCGACAAAGAAGGTCATTACATAATGGTAAGGGGAACAATGCAGCAAGAATAGCTAACTATCCTAAATATATATTATATATAATAAATATATATATATATATTTAGCACCCAGCTTCATAAAGCAAGTTCTTACAGACCCACAAAGAGACTTAGACTCCCACACAATAATAGTGGGAGACTTTAACACCCCACTGTCAATATTAGACGGATCAATGAGACAGAAAATTAACAAGGATATTCAGGACTTGAACTCAGCTCTGGACAAAGTGGACCTAATAGACACCTACAGAACTCTCCACCCCAAATCAACAGAATATACTTTCTTCTCAGCACCTCATCACATTTATTATAAAATTGATCGTAAGAGAATCTTAAGCCTAAGTGCTCAGATCTGAGAGAATAAACTCTGTGTTTCCAAGAAGCCCTTAGGATAAAGTGCCTTTTCTGCCTTTTTCTCTGACAACTAGTTAATACTTTTAAAAAGTTGAAATCTGACTCCACTTAGCTTGGGGCAATGCTGCTGTGGTCATCATGGATCACAAAGTATTGTGACCTCTTTAAAAGTCTGAGTGAATAATTTAATTCTGACCAATAAATGTAATAAGTTCCTTCAGCCTCACCCTGCCCTTACTTGTGGGACAGATTAATAAAGGTGAAAAGTGAGTCACATAAGTGGTGCATTGATTCTTTTAGAAGCCGTTGAAATACTCTCACCACAAGGGAAATCATGGAGACAAGATTTGGCTGAGCTATATGGCCCATCAGGGATAGACCCATGAGTGGAGTGCAGGAGAGTTGCAAACTCCTGTCTTCTCCAGATTCCAGCTAAATGCCTCCATTTAAAAAATATTCTGGACAAATTATTTTTAATATTCAACCCTAAAGTTGAGTGTTTGGTTGACCAGGATGGTTGAGCCATGAAGCAGTGGTGGGATATAGGGAGAAATGAAGGATATAAGAGTTTATGATGTCAAGCAGGAGGGCACATGGTTTCATATAAAGTAAATTCATTTCATGGTTTGTTAAAGATTCTAAGGACAAGAAGTGAGACACAAATATAAGTCAAACTATTCATCACATAAAACAATTTTCCTTGCAAATGGACATTCAATAATGACAGATAAAAGATCAAATGAATGCAGCCTGATTTTTTCAGAATAAAAATGATCTTAAAATTTCCAATGCATGCTTCCATCCTTTATAACCAATAATATAAACAGATGCATAGGCATAAAAAACCAAAGCAAAGCACTATTTTTTTTTTTTTTTCAGTTATCAAGAATTCTGATAGAGGAACCCCTCCCCCACAAGAAAACTCTGCTATATTCAATCCAGAAAGTGCTTATTATATTTTATTTTTTTCTTCCATTCTAAGAAACCCATTCAAGGTGTATAGGTATTTTACGACCCACTGCTTTATCTTCCAGAGAACTTCCAGCACTAGTTACTTGTTAATTACAACTATTTCATAGTTACACTGAAATTCTAAAATAATAATTACTATGAACGTATTCCATTATTTTATAAGAAGCCCCCTGTGATGCACATTTTATTAGCAGAGCAAACATGATTGCTACTTTGCTTGTATGTTTTATTTATTTCCATATAGGTTTGATTCCTTTGCAGCTTCTCATTTTTGCCTGTTGTATAATTCATGATTTATACAATATTATAGTAGGTATATGACACTCTCATTTTATTAGTTACACTATAATTTCTGCACCATATAAAAATGAAGTTTGGTCGGGGAAAGTGTGGTTCATTTGTTTTTTTATTTATTTAATTTTACCTTTTGGCATAAAACATATTTCTAAACCATTTCCTCAAGACAATTTTTGCACTTGAACCCATATTTTTAAAGTTTATGTTAACCTCCTTGGATACGAAATAACATTTTAAAAGACCAAACAACTGCATTAATTGCTGTGGATTTCTACATCATGTTGGTATCTAACAGGAAGTTTGAAAATAATATGCTTATAAAAGCAAGAGCTAAGAAGAGTATGAGTTCAATCAATGGGAATTTGATGTGATGAAATTGAAATGCAGTCATACTTCATTAATTTACTTATGACATTTAACCAGAATTGGTATCATTTATGATACTTTTTTTCCTTTTTTTTTTTTGAGACAGTGTCTTGCTCTGTTGTCTAGGCTGGAGTGCAGTGGTGTGATCTGGACTCAATGCCGCCTCTGCCTCCCAAGCTCAAGCCATCCTCCCACTCAACCTCTCAAATAGCTGTGATGACAGGTGTGTACCATCACACTTGGCTAATTTTTGTAATTTTAGTAGAGACAGGGTTTCTCCATGTTGCCCAGGCTAGTCTCAAACTCCTGAACTCAAGCAATTCACCCGCCTCAGCCTCCCAAAGTACTAGGATTACAGGTGTCAGCCACTGCACCCGGCCCATTTTTGACACTTCCGTCAATAATACGAGGTAAAGGAATATATCTGTCCAATAGTGACTAAAGTACCACTAGCTCGAGATCAATTTTAAAAGGTTAAACTTAGGAATTCAATTTTCAAACTATTTTAGCTTTCGTATTTTGAAAGATTTGCACAAGAATTCAAGTTAAGACATTACTTTGGCTATGAAATTTCTGAAACTGTTTCTTTAAAGTATCTGCTCTTCTTTAGTAATCCTCTGGTTTTCGTTTTTTTTTTTTTTTTCATTATACCTTGAGTTCTAGGGTACATGTGCACAACGTGCAGGTTTGTTACATATGTATACATGTGCCATGTTGGTGTGCTGCACCCATTAACTCGTCATTTACATTACGTATATCTCCTAATGCTATCCTTCCCCCTCTCCCCACCCAACGACAGGCCCCGGTGTGTGGTGTTCCCCACCCTGTGTCCAAGTTTTCTCATTGTTCAATTCCCACCTATGAGTGAAAACATGCAGTGTTTGGTTTTCCGTCCTTGTGATAGTTTGCTGAGAATTATGGTTTCCAGCTTCATCCATGTCCCTACAAAGAACACAAACTCATCCTTTTTTATGGCTGCATAGTATTCCATGGTGTATATGTGCCACATTTTCTTAATCCAGTCTATCATTGATGGACATTTGGGTTGGTTCCAAGTCTTTGCTATTGTGAATAGTGCCACAATAAACATACATGTGCATGTATCTTTATAGCAGCATGGTTTATAATCATTTGGGTATATGCCCAGTAATGGGGTGGCTGGGTCACATGGTATTTCTAGTTCTAGATCCTTGAGGAATTGCCACACTGTCTTCCACAATGGTTGAACTAGTTTACAGTTCCACCAACAGTGTAAAAGTGTTCCGATTTCTTCACATCCTCTCCAGCACCTGTTTTTTCCTGACTTTTTAATGATCGCCATTCAAAGTGGTGTGAGATGGTATCTCACTGTGGTTTTGATTTGCATTTCTCTGATGGCCAGTGAGGATGAGCATTTTTTCATGTGTCTGTTGGCTGCATAAACGTCTTCTTTTGAGAAATGTCTGTTCATATCCTTTGCCCACTTTTTGATGGGGTTGTTTGATTTTTTCTTGTAAATTTGTTTAAGTTCTTTGTAGATTCTGGATATTAGCCCTTTGTCAGATAGGTAGATTGCATAAATTTCCTCCCATTCTGTAGGTTGCCTGTTCACTCTGATGGTAGTTTCTTTTGCTATGCAGAAACTCTTTAGTTTAATTAGATCCCATTTCTCAATTTTGGCTTTTGTTGTCGATGCTTTTGGTGCTTTAGACATGAAGTCTTTGCCCATGCCTGTGTCCTGAATGGTATTGTCTAGGTTTTCTTCTAGGGTTTTTATAGTTTTAGGTCTGACATTTAAGTCTTTAATCCATCTTGCATTAATTTTTGTATAAGATGTAAGGAAGGGATCCAGTTTCAGCTTTCTACATATGGCTAGCCAGTTTTCCCAGCACTATTTATTAAATAGGGAATCCTTTTCCCATTTCTTGTTTTTGTCAGGTTTGTCAAAGATCAAATGGTTGTAGATGTGTGGTATTATTTCTGAGGGCTCTGTTCTGTTCCATTGGTCTATATCTCTGTTTTGGTACCAGTACCATGCTGTTTTGGTTACTATAGCCTTGTAGTATAGTTTGAAGTCAGGTAGCGTGATGTCTCTAGCTTTGTTCTTTTGACTTAGGATTGTCTTGGCAATGTGGGCTCTTTTTTGGATCCATATGAACTTGAAAGTAGTTTTTTCCAATTCTGTGAAGAAAGTCATTGGTAGCTTAATGGGGATGGCATTGAATCTATAAATTACCTTGGGCGGTATGGCCATTTTCATGATATTGATTCTTCCTATCCATGAGCATGGAATGTTCTTCCATTTGTTTGTGTCCTGTTTTATTTCGTTTGTATTTCTCCTTGAAGAGGTCCAATCCTTCACTCATGGGAGTTCACTCATGATTTGGCTCTCTGTCTGTTATTGGTATATAGGAATGCTTGTGATTTTTGCACATTGATTTTTGTATCCTGAGACTTTGCTTAAGTTGTTTATCAGCTTAAGAAGATTTTAGGCTGAGAGAATGGGGTATTCTAAATATACAATCATGTCATCTGCAAAGAGGAACAATTTGACTTCCTCTTTTTCTAATTGAATACCCGTTATTTCTTTCTCCTGCCTGATTGCCCTGGCCAGAACTTCCAACACTATGTTGAATAGGAGTGGTGAGAGAGGGCATCCCTGTCTTGTGCCAGTTTTCAAAGGGAATGCTTCCCATTTTTGCTCATTCAGTATGATATTGACTGTGGGTTTGTCAGAAATAGCTCTTATTATTTTGAGATATGTTCCATTGATACCGAATTTATTGAGAGTTTTCAGCATGAAGGGCTGTTGAATTTTGTCAGAGTACTTTTCTGCATCTATTGAGATAATCATGTGGTTTTTGTCTTTGGTTCTGTTTATATGCTGGATTACGTTTATTGATTTGCGTATGTTGAATCAGCCTTCCATCCCAGGGATGAAGCCCACTTGATCATGGTGGATAAGCTTTTTGATGTGCTGCTGGATTCATTTGGCCAGTATTTTACTGAGGATTTTTGCATCAGTGTTCATCAGGGATATTGGCCTAAAATTCTCTGTCTTTGTTGTGTCTCTGCCGGGCTTTGGTATCAGGATGATGCTGGCCTCATAAAATGAGTTAGGGAGGATTCCCTCTTTTCTATTGATTGGAATAGTTTCAGAAAGAATGGTACCAACTCCTCTTTGTACCTCTGGTAGAATTTGGCTGTGAATCCGTCTGATCCTGTACATTTTTTGATTGGTAGGCTATTAATTATTGCCTCAATTTCAGAGCCTGTTATTGGTCTATTCGGAGATTCAACTTTGTCCTGGTTTAGTCTTGGGAGGGTGTATGTGTCCAGGAATGTATCCATTTCTTCTGGATTTTCTATTTTATTTGCATGAGGTGTTTATAGTATTCTCCGATGGTAGTTTGTATCTCTGTGGGATCAGTGGTGATATCCCCTTTATGATTTTTTATGGCATCTGTTCGATTCTTCTCTCTTTTCTTCTTTATTAGTCTTGCTAGTAGTCTGTCAATTTTGTTGATCTTTTCAAATAACCAGCTCCTGGATTCACTGATTTTTTGAAAGCTTTTTGTGTCTCTATCTCATTCAGTTCTGCTCTGATGTTAGTTATTTCTTGCCTTCTGCTAGCTTTTGAATGTGTTTGCTCTTGCTTCTCTAGTTCTTTCAATTGCAATTTTAAGGTGTCAATTTTAGATCTTTCCTGCTTTCTCTTGTGAGCATTTAGTGCTATAAATTTCCCTCTACACACTGCTTTAAATGTGTCCCAGAGATTCTGGTATGTTGTGTCTTTGTTCTCATTGGTTTCAAAGAACATCTTTATTTCTGCCTTCATTTCGTTATGTATCCAGTGGTCACTCAGGAGCAGGTTGTTCAGTTTCCATGTAGTTGAGTGGTTTTTAGTGAGTTTCTTAACCTTGAGTTCTAGTTTGATTGCACTGTGGTCTGAGAGACAGTTTGTTATAATTTTGTTCTTTTACATTTGCCAAGGAGTGCTTTTCTTCCAACTATGTGGTCAGTTTTTGAATAAGTGTGATGTGGTACTGAGAAGAATGTATATTCTGTTGATTTGGGGTGGAGAGTTCTGTAGATGTCTATTAGGTCCAGTTGATGCAGAGCTGAGTTCAATTCCTGGGTATCCTTGTTAAGTTTCTATCTTGTGGATCTGTCTAATGTTGACAATGGGGTGTTAAAGTCTCCCATTATTATTGTGTGGGAGTCTAAGTCTCTTTGTAGATCTCTAAGGACTTACTGTATGAATCTGGGTGCTGCGGTATTGAGTGCATGTATATTTAGGATAGTTAGCTCTTTCTTGTTTAATTGATCCCTTTAGCACTATGTAATGGTCGCCTTTGTCTCTTCTTATCTTTGTTGGTTTATAGTCTGTTTTATCAGAGACTAGGATTGCAACCCCTTGGTTTTTGTTGTTGTTGTTGTTGTTGTTTGTTTTGTTTTTTTCCATTTGCTTGGTAGATCTTCCTCCATCCCTTTATTTTGAATGTATGTGTGTCTCTGCATGTGAGACGGTTCTCCTGAATACAGCACACTGATGGGTCTTGAATCTTTATCCAATTTGACAGTCTGTGTCTTTTAATTGGAGCATTTAGCCCATTTACATTTAAGTTTAATATTGTTATGTGTGAATCTGGTCCTGTCATTATGATGTTAGCTGGTTATTTTCCTTGTTAGTTGATGCAGTTTCTTCCTAGCATTGATGGTCTTTAAAATTTGGCATGTTTTTGCAGTGGCTGGTACCAGTTGATCCTTTCCATGTTTAGTGCTTCCTTCAGGAGCTCTTGGAAAGGCAGGCCTGGTGGTGACAAATCTCTAGCATTTGCTTGTTTGTAAAGGCTTTTATTTCTCCTTCACTTATGAATCTTAGTTTGGCTGGATATGAAATTCTGGGTTGAAAATTCTTTTCTTTAAGAATGTTGAATATTGGCCCCCACTCTCTTGTGGCTTGTAGAGTTTCTGCCAAGAGATTTGCTGTTAGTCTGATGGGCTTCCCTTTGCAAGTAACCTGACCTTTCTCTCTGGTTGCTCTTAACATTTTTTCCTTCATTTCAACTTTGGTGAATCTGACAATTATGTTTTGGAGTTGCTCTTCTCGAGGGTATCCTTGTGGCATTCTCTGTATTTCCTAAATTGGAATGTTGGCCTGCCTTGCTAGGTTAGGGAAGTTCTCCTGGATAATATCCTGCAGAGTGTTTTCCAACTTGGTTCCATTCTCCCCATCACTTTCAGGTACACCAATCAGACATAGATTTGGTCTTTTCACATAGTCCATATTTCTTGGGGGCTTTGTTCATTTCTTTTTACTCTTTTTTCTCTAAACTTCTATTCTTGCTTAATTTCATTCATTTGATCTTCAATCACTTTAACCCTTTCTTCCAGTTGATTGAATCGGCTATGAAGCTTGTGCATGGGTCACATAGTTCTTGTGCCATGGTTTTCAGCTCCATCAGGTCACTTAAGGTGTTCTCTATGCTCTTTATTCTAGTTTTCCATTCATCCAATCTTTTTTCAAGGTTTTTAGCTTCTTTGCGATGGATTTGAACATCCTCCTTTAGTTTGTTTGTTATTACCAATCTTCTGAAGTCTTCTCTCAACTCATCAAAGTCATTCTCCATCCAGCTTTGTTCCATTGCTGGCGAGGACCTGCATTCCTTTGGAGGAGAAGAGGCTCTCCGATTTGTAGAATTTTCAGCTTTTCTGCTCTGGTTTCTCCACATCTTTGTGGTTTTATCTGCCTTTGGTCTTTGATGATGGTAATGTACAGATGGGGTTTTGATGTGGGTGTCCTTTCTGTTTGTTAGTTTTCCTTCTAACAGTCAGGACCCTCAGCTGCAGGTCTGTTGGAGTTTGCTGGAGGTCCACTCTAGACCCTGTTTGCCTGGGTCTAGGCCCTGCAGCCTGTGGAGGCTGCAGAACTGCAAATATTGCAGAATGGTAAATGTTGCTGCCTGATTGTTCCTCTGGAAGCTTCATCTCAGAGGGGCACCTGGCTGTATGAGGTGTCATTCGGCCCCTACTGGGAGGTGCCTCCCAGTTAGGCTACTTGGGGGTCAGGAACCCACTTGAGGAGGCAGTCTGTCCATTCTCAGATCTCAAACTCCATGCTGGGAGAACCACTACTCTCTTGAAAACTGTCAGACAGGGACATTTAAGTCTGCAGAAGTTTCTGCTGCCTTTTGTTCAGCTATGCCCTGCCCCCAGAGGTGGAGTCTACAGAGGCAGGCAGGCCTCCTTAAGCTGAGGTGGGCTCCACCCAGTTCGAACTTCCCTGTTGCTTTGTTTACCTACTCAAGCCTCAGCAATGGCAGGTGCCCCTCCTCCAGCCTCACTGCCACCTTGCAGTTAGAGCTCAGACTGCTATGCTAGCAGTGAGCAAGGCTCCATGTGCATGGAACCCTCTGAGCCAGGCACAGGATATAACCTCCTGGTGTGCTGTTTGCTAAGACAATTGGAAAAGCACAATATTAGGGTGGGAGTGACCCGATTTTCCAGGTGCCGTTTGTCATGGCTTCCCTTGGCTAGGAAAGGGTTTTATCTACCCTGTCCTTCACCCACTGTCCTGCACCCACTGTCCGACAAGCACTAGTGAGATGAACCCAGTACCACAGTTGGAAATGCAGAAATCACCCATCTTCTGCATAGTTCACACAGGAAGCTGTAGACTAGAGCTGTTCCTATTCGGCCATCTTGAAACCTTCCATCCTCTCAATTTATATTGAGCATCCACCACCTGCTGCACAGTGTGTGAGGCCATAAAAGATGGTCAAAACCAAGGTCTGGTGTTAAAAACACAGGAATAGGAGGATAGTGCTTTTAAAATAGCCAGATGGTTTTTGATGGAAGCATAGCCTATTGGAAAGGATATTGGACAGACGATAGGGAAGGAAGGTTAGAGCCAAAATGTGGGATGCATTAAATGTTAGGCTAAGGAATTCATTTGGAGCAACAATTAATATTATCAGGTTCTACTTAAACTATTTCTGTAGACTCCTAACTGATATCTTTACTCCCAGACTCATCTAATATTTGTCTACCCATCAAAGTGAGAATGGTTTTCCAAATTGTAAATCTGCTCCAATCACTCTGCTGTATACCTTTCTACACAGTTTCTGATTTCTTTCAGGATAAAATCCAAACTCCTGAGCTAAGTGCACAAGGCCATTCATGTTCTGTCAGCTGATTTCTTCCACAGCTCATTTCATTTATCTCCACCTAATCTCCCAGCTTCTTAAAGTATCTTAAAAGCATCATATTTTCTCAGTTGCAATAAAGTCCTCTCTGAACAAAAAGGCTCCAGGATACCATTTTTATCTGTGTCCTTCATTTCTTTCTAAAAAGAGCTCATAGAGCATCATTCTTTTGGATGTCCACTCTTACAAAGTCAGTGTAGTTTAGTCATTTCCACTCTGTGCTGCCACATAATGCCATAGACTGCTGTACATACCTCTATTTTGAACATTCTATTATCAAATTGCCCACTTATTTAAAAGTTTTCCCCTAATTCACTGTGACCTCCTTAAGGGTAGAGATTTTGGCTTTTCTCTTTATATAGGAGGACTAAAATGGATGTTCAAATACCTGTTGGATAAATGGATGCTTAAGCAATATGTGGCATGAGTTGGGATGTGCTTTAGAGAAATTGATCTAGCTACAGTGAGATTTGGTTAAGAGAGACGAAAGAATATTGAAATGTGGCAGACCAGGAAAAGCTGAGGAGGTCAATGTCACAAACATTTTGGTCTTACCAGTAGCTAATAATTACTAATGTCACTATGCAGACTCTCCTGTGAGAACTCTTTTTGCTGTTATGGCTTTGACTATTACCCATAGCTAGACTACTTCCAAATTAATATTTCCAGTCTTTATCTGTCTCATAAATTTCAGAGCGGCACTGGAATGGAGTAGAAACATGGTGTTTGGAGTCAAATAGATCTGAGTTTCTATTGGGACTCTGACATTCAACACTATTTGTTGAGCTAGTCTTCACCAACATATTAAAAAAGTCAGAGCACTGGCTTTCTCTGGGCAAGAGAGTCAACTTTTATGATGAGGAATAAATTATAAATTGGGTAAGGTTTACAATAGAGTCTTCCTATGTCCACTTTCAGTGATTCCTTTCAATTTTCGCATCCTGAGAGAGATCATTCTAAAATCCAAGTGTAATCTTAGTAGTCACAAATTTAAAAATCCTTCAATGGTTAATCTGAAGAATACAGTCTAATATTTCTAGTCCATCCTGAATACATAAGTCTTTGCCTTTCTTTCCAGTCTCATGCTCAAGCTGTGGTCTCTTATGTGCCCCAGATAGTGCCACTGCTTTCTTGAATTCATGCCTTGGTGGGGCTGTTTCTTTTATCAGGGTTCATTTTTAATTTTTCTTTTGATGAGTATCTTCATTCTTCATGATAAGCCTAACTGTAGTTTTGGGGATGGAGCCAATTTCTGAATCTGTAATTAAGGGCATTAATTTCCTCAAAGTGTATGTTAACATGCATATTAAACTGCCCCCATGTTTAAGTAAATATCCATATAAAATCTACGTGGAATATTTTATGTGGCTCATACATTTCTGGTTATGGAGGGCTATAATGGCAGAGCAAGACACACATGGTCCTTTCACAAAGCAAGCAATATGAGCTAGTTGAAGTATATGAGTTATTTATGTGTAAACTTCCCTCATGTTTAAGTGGACATTCAATTGAAATTTACATGGAAACCTCTATATGACTCATAAAATACTAGGTACTGAGGTTACAGTGGTGACCAAAAAACACATAGCCCTTTCCAAAAGGAGGTTACACTTTGGTTGATAAAAGAAGTTTCAGCTAAATAGCTAAAATAAGCTTCTATTTAAAGCAGGGCAGAGAAAGATCTTCCAGATGTTTTTAACTTCTTCCTTGCAATGAAATCGAATAGTGGTAATGCTTATTGTGCTCCAAGATTACAAACTAGATAAGAGATATGTGCTATCCCAGTGCCAGACTCTCAGGGGAGACAGATGAAGCAGCATTGCCTTCAAGGTAATATCAATAAAAATGCTGCATTCCATGCAGATGTATTTGTAGCATTTCAACCACCAGTCAGCTTTGAATTTGTATTCTAGAATATCCAGAATCACATTTCTAATGCTTGAGGAGTTCACAGCCATAGAAGTTGAGTCATTGTTCAAAGTACTGTTTCTTAAACTCAATTAAAGGATGTTTAAGCAATCCTGGAAAAAAAAAAGAAAAAAAGAAAAAAAACAAGAAAGGAAGGAAAGAAAGAAAAAAGAAAAGCAAGAAATGCAGGTATTATTCTAAATGAAAATAGGTCACTCTAAATCAGTTATCCAGGATGGTTTGTCCATCTCAGCAAGAAAATAGAGTAAGTTGCTTTCAGCTATTTGGAGAAAAATAAAATTTTGCAATTCTAATAAATAATGAAAATACCTCCCTGGAGTTTTTGAGCCTATTTCTAAATTTATCCATTTTGAAATATAAATTCCTTTAGGGCAAATATTATATTATGTATAACAACAAGAAATGGCACCTACTTTATGAATATTTTAGAAACCCCAGAAACTAATTGCTGGGGGAGGGGACTCACTGGTTATTATGGTTGCAGTAGCACTAATGTGTAGTATGATTGAAACTCTAGACTCAGAGATAAATTGAACCAGATTGCTAGTTAGGACAGTGATGGAAATTAAGAGCTGTTTCTTCTTCTCCAGTCTTCAGAAAAAATATTCTTCAGATATTTCATTATATTATTTCTATGGCAATGTTTCACAACCATGGCCACATATTAGAATTACCTGGAGTGCTCATAAAAGACACTAATGGCTAAACGTCACTCCTGGAAATTCTGGGCTAGGATTTAGACATTCTGGTGTATGCAATCAGGGTCAAAAATCACTGCTCTATGGGGTGTTACTTAAATGTGTTTTCCATTTTATGTAGAACGAACTCATGGTGACAGCCAAGGGCCATTTTTCCAGGTCAATGTCTCCCTGACTTACCTTCTCATGTCCTCACAGGATTAAACTGCTGCTCAGGTCCATGTAGCTATCTTCACCCACAGATATTAGCAGTCCTGAAATGAGTACTGCTGCTGCTAAGACCCATAGGTTGATTGCAATCCTCTAATAGACTAGCCCTGATTTTTTAAAAACATCTGGGCTGTAGGAATCCATGAGAGATTCTTGAATCTGTTTATACTAGTTCATAAAGTAGGCACAAATATATCTATATCATCTATATCTATATCTATATTATTGGTGTTATGGGCTGAATGTTGCTTCCTCAGATTTATGTGTTGAAGTTCTAATGCCCAGTACTTTGGAATGTAACTGTACTTGGAGTTAGAATCTTTAAAGAAGTAATTGCATTAAAAAGAAGGTAATTGTTGTGGGCCCCAATCCAGTGACGGGTATCCTTATAAAAAAAAGAAATATGGACACACACATATATTGAGGAAAGGAAAGATGATGTGAAGTCAGGAAGAAGACAGGCATCTACAAGTCTAAAAGAGAAGACTCAAAAGAAGCCAGTGCTGCTGACATTTTGATCTCAGATTTCAGGACTCAAGAAATAAATTTCTGTTGTTGAAGCCACCCAGTCAGTGATATTTTCTATGGCAGCCCTAACATATGAATGCAATTGATTACTGCAGAATTCATGGTGGTAGAAATTTGCTGATGTCCTCCATAACATTCACTTTTGGGAGAACCTTTTTTCCCAATAAAAAATCCTAATTTACTGTATAGAAATTAATCATTTCTCCATTCTTAGCCAGGTAGTTTTTCCTAACTCATCTTCCCACTCTAAAAATGGGCTCTGGCTTATGTAATCATAGCCCATTCTTCAGTATACTGGGATGGACATTTAAAACCACCAGAGCCAGTGATATGCAGTGAGGTATTTTATAAGTCTTCTAGGTTAGGAAAAATTCCTTTCTCATTACAGTTATAAACACATGACATTCTCTTTCTACTGGATATACTTGGTGAATGGTAGAGCTCTGGATTTACACCCCCCTCGCCCCAATTTTTTTTTTAACAGTGAGAAAAACTTAACTGAGAATGAGACTAATAGGTAATCAGTGCAGAAATATAACTAGGAAAATGGAATTTTAGTTATATCTCTTAAACCCTTGATCAAACTCCACCTGATTGAACAACTTTTGGAGTATTTAGTATTGTGAAGAAATCAACCTTCACGGTTAAGCATATTGAACTGGGTTTTCTTTTATTTATTGACATATAAATAGTCCAGTGTGGTGCATTATTACTCTAATTATGAGATTCTCTCAAACATTATTGTCATATTATGCTTATACAGAATCCAGTCTTTACTTTGGTCCACAAAGTCTTATATTGCCTGGAGTCTTGCATACTTCTTTAATTCTATCTCCTACTACACTTAACCTGATTGATTCTGCCTGAGATATGTTGGTCTTCCCAATAGGACCAAGTTAATTTCCACCTCGAGACTTTTGCAAGTACTCCCTCATCTGCCAAGATGTTCTTCCTCCAGATCTTCATATGGTCTGCTCATTTCCTCGTTTCATTCAGTCTCTACAATGAGAGCTAAATTTGTGTTCATCTTGTTTACTACTCTCTCCCAAGTATTTAGAACACTGCCTGGCACATCCTAAGCACCAAGTAATAACACAAATGAATGAGTGACTTAAAACAATGAAAAATACTCTTTCTGTTCTGACTTTTGAAGACCTGTCAGATGTTTTCCAATGAGAGACATGGCTTGAGTTACATATCTATGTCGACATCTTGAAGCAAAGAGAGTTGATGTCAGTGGAGATTTGGGACAATTAGCATGCTCTTGCTTCACATGTTTGTTTTAAGGTCTTCAAATAACTCAGGAAAGATAGACGCAGACTAATTGTGCGGGCGAGAAGTACTCTTTAGAGTCTGCGGCTTCATAGGGCTCAAATTATCCACAGTCACCTGAATTTAATGAAATATCCCCAAGCCAAGTCTTAGAATTACAGTCTTTGGCAATTAATGCTTTTGTATTTAGATAAAAGAGGTATTGAGATTGTGAATTCAACTTATGCTGTAATTAAACAACACCCCTGATCAGATTTTGAACTAAATTTTTGGCTATATCAACCTTTAGAGAGAATGTCTTCTACGGTTTTTTAGCCTACTGACTGTGGCTTGAGCTAAGAATTTCAAAATATTGCTTATAATTTTATTTCTTTAAATGTAGAGAACAGTACATTCTTTTCTTGTATTCCCACATAACATTCTATAGCAGCCACTCTTTGATATGCTAAAGTTCCTCCTTTCATAGGCACTTCCTTGCAGGTGTTAGTACCACAGAAAACAGTTTTATAACATTTTTGTTGATGTGTCCCTTGGATCACCAATATCCTGTTTTCTAATGACATCTGGAACTCATTTCCTTAAAACCCGAGCAGGTGAGATAATCAATACCAGATTCCATCCTTGATGATCTGTTTGCATCAACTATGTCTTGTGTGTGTGTGTGTGTGTGTGTGTGTGTGTGTGTGTAATTTGTTGGATTTTAATTGTAAGAAACTGAAACCACATACAATTTTTTAAGCAGAAGGAGATTTAATAAAAGAAACAGGTGCTTCTGGTATCTGTGGAGGGCTGAAGGAGTAGAATCTGGTTCGCGTCTCCAGTAATGACTCTCGAGCACAACCACTGAATTAGTCCACCATGGGAGTAGCTGCCTCTGCCATAATCTGTTTTCCGTGTTTGAACTCAGAGTGATGTCGTTCAAATGTTATATGAGCACTCTATGACAAAGTCTAAATGGACTTCCTTTGCTCTTCGGATAAAGAACAAATTTCTTACTATAACTTTTCAGGTCCTTTGTGGTGAAGACCCAACCCTCTATTGTGAAATTTCCTCACACTATGTTTCTCATTTCCTGCATGCCAGCCACATTGTTTTCTTTCCATCTTTTTTGCTTTCCATGCTCTCTCATACGAGGAGACTTAGCAAATTTTGGTAGAGAGGGTCTGTAGTTTCACAGGGTTCAAGTAACACAGTCATTTTGATTTAACCAGACATTCCCATGCCAGGTCTTAGTATTGCAATCTTTGGCAATCAATGTTCTCATATTTAGATCAAAAAGCTGGTGAGACTGTGCACACCTCTATCTATCCCATCCACTTTGAATTTGCTGGTTCCCTTGTAGTTAGGCTTTATGATGTGATTTTGGATTCCAGTAATCAGATATAGTTATTTAAGATTTATATTCCAAAAGTGAAGTAAAAGCCATTTTCTTGCTGTTTAGGTGTCTCAGTGATAAGTGTAAGGCCTGAGAATATTGAGTGTTTCGGTAGCAGTATTCCAGGTCTAGTAATTAGCTTGAGGGATTGTTGGTCCTGTAGAATTCCCTACCTTTCTGATTGTGACTGCAACTTTGCTTTTGTTTTTAATGATAGTTTCCTGCATTCGTAATTTGTTTTTTAGAAAAAAAGTTATTTTATGTAAAGCAATTTGTGCATTTTACTCCATTGTTTACCAGCTTCTATTGTGGTTGTTTCCATTTCTGCTGTTATTCTAATTTTTATTGCTTTTAGAAAATCTGTTTGTTTCTCTCTGATTCCTTTATGTTTTATTTCTCTGATCTTTGATGTCCTGCAGTTTCACTACAACAGGTTTATATAGGAATTTCTTTTCATTTATCATGACTAATGTGTACTGTGATTCTTGGATAAGTGGATTTGTGATTGAGAGATACAATTTTACTTAGTCTGAAAAACTTTCATCCATTATATCTACACATACTCTGCCTCCATTCTTTATTTTTTGAACTCAATTTACATGTATTTTATATGTTTTCAGTCTTTTATGCATATTTCAAATATTTGGTCTTGCCTCAGTGTACTACATTCTGTATCATTTTATTGGATTCATCTTCAGGTTTGTTAAATCTGCTGTTAAATTGGTCCATTATGATTTTTTATTCGAAGAGCTATAGTTTGTATCTCTAGCTGTCTTTTTATATTTCTCTCATCTGTCTATTGATTACTGATAGCTTCTTACTGCAAAACTAATCTTTGACATTTCATTATTAATTTCTGCCTATAATTTACATATATGACTATATATATCTGTGTCCTATAATCTCAATATTTGAAGTGTTTGGGGGTCTAAATACATTATTTGTTGTTTCTACTGACTTTTGTTCATAGGAGCCACTTCCTTAATTGCTTGGTAGTCCTTTTAGTGGTAAATAGATGGCTTTACCTTAACCTATATCATTTGAATTGAGAAAGATTTCTTCCAGACAGGAACTATTGATGGTCAAGTTACATGACCCATCTGGGATCACTACACTCTCTTTATAAGTTTAGTTTGTCCCATATGTATCTTGGTAGGTGACCCAATTCACAGGAGAAACAAAGCTTTGCAACATGAGGGCTCTGATGCAGCATCCATCTTCCGGGAAAGTCTACCTATTTAGGTTCCCAGTCATTCTATCTGCAATTCCCTGATGCTGAAGCCTAGGTCATGTTTTAGAAAGCGACAAATATCTTTGGAGGAAACTCTCCTACTTTTGTGAGATTGCTTTAAAGATTTTTCATATGAAGTGTATATTTGTTTTTCTAAAGTGTAATAATTCCACAGAATGCCCAGTCATCTATATGCCAAAGGCTGAAGTGTATAGTTATTTAAGATAGATGATATTATCCAAAATGATGAGAAAACGGGAGACTTTGAGCTATTTAGGAATTTGTATAAACAAAGTCTTACTCTAAAATAATTAAGGACACAGAAATCAGATCTTTTACTGTAAGACTTTGTGCTAAGCTCAGGCAGAAGGAGTTTGATGCAGCATTATGATCTTTGTTTCTTCTCTCCTGCTCATTCCTCTTAATTCTATTTCCAGTATCACTCCCAGGAGTCAGTATAGTCTCATGCAAACCTCTCTTTTTGCCTTCACAAGTCAAGTGAATTTCTTAATTATAAATATGGTTTTTCCCTTTATTGAAATTATGGAGACTTTTAGAGTGTTTTTTTATCTGGGATAATGAATACATTGTACTCATTGCCTCTCCCCTCTCTGATTCCCATGGCATGTATCATTGTTTGTTACAATATTTTGTGTTGTTGTTATTGTTGTACAAAGACTTCCAATTCTGTTCAATACACAACCCCAAACATTCAAAGTCACTGAATTGGAGTTGGTGCTTCAGGAAAAACCTGACTTTATAACAGGCATGAAGTCCACTTAGGAGAAACCCAGGAGAACCCAACTGGGGAGGATTTTTGTATGTTTCTGCTCTCTGCTTCATATCTGGAGACACTATGGCAATGTTGAAAAAAATGCATATATGCAGCCCGGATGAGAAATTAAGCTTTCAAATTGAAGTAAGAATACTCATACGGAGTGAGTGAAATATAAATTGACAAGTAATTGTATTATCACTATAAAAATTATCACTGCACAGCTATACTGTATATGTAGATGTAATTTGTTCACTTTATGGCTATATTAAGTTCTGTTGAATTAACTTACCACAAGTTACTTTTTCATTTTATTGTAATGGACAGTAGGGCTGTTTCTAGTATTGTCTGTTGAGAATAGTGCTGCTGCTCTATGTGATGACTCAAGTTAATAAAATTGTATTATATTAGGGATTTTCATTAAATAGGTTGATTTTAGTTGCATTTGTCATGAAGAACTGTGTGAAATGATAGATATGTTGATCTTCACCATAGCAACTATTTTACTATCAACACATACCCCATAACATCATGTTGTAAACCTCAAATATACACAATGAAATTTATTTAAAAAATAGTACTGCTGTTTAGAAAATAGTTATTGTCCCTGATTTTTTGTACCATGTGCATACACATTCCTATTGGGTACATGCCTAATTGTAAAATAGCTAAGTTATTGGTAGAATAAAATTTATCATTCAAACCAGTACACTTTGAGAATAAAATAAGGTATTATTCATCATTATACCAGAGCAACAGGTATAAATTGATTCTATTTTGTGCAATTACATATGTGAATATTCTGTTCATAGGCTATGTATATGTTCAAATTTAGTAGATAATGCTATACATTTTTTTGAGATTACATACATTCCATTTCTACCAGAACCATATAAGAGGTTCAGTTCTTTAACATTTTCAACAACACCTTGGTATTAGATGATGTGTAGTATTTTCTCATTTTGTTTTTAATTAACATTTTTTGTGATTATTGATGTTAAGTGGTTCAAATATGTAATGGTAATTTGGAAAACCACTTTTGGAAATGCCAGTTTTAGTCTCTTGCCCATTTTTTTTTTTTTCTGCAATGTGTCTGTTTTTATATTGGTTTGTAGATTTGTTTTATATCCTGGAGAGAAGGCAAAATGCATTTATATGTATTTCCATATAGATTTTAAAATTAGCTTGTCAAGATGAATACAAACACCAGAAACAAAAGTCATTTCATTTTGATGGGAATTGCTTTTAACCGATAGATTTAATTGGAGAGAAGTGATATCTTTATAAGTGAGTTATCGGTGGTCTTTTGACACCTATAGTTTCATAAAAAATTCTTCTTTGAAAAAAGAGACAATAAGGAATACAAGATACCATTGCTTCACTTCCCAAGCCTAACTTGGAGCAGAGGGTGATGGCAGAAGAGAGTTCTGCATGCTTGCTGGTCTTTCTTCTCCTGTGTCTATCCATTTCCAACATAAGAATAGTCCATTGTTCGTACAAATTGCTTCACCTCCTCGGCAAAGAGGATGCTATAATGTCATTGCCAAATTCCCTTGTGAACTAATCTACAAAGAAATCATTCTAACAATATAATCCAGAAATTGAATTGGAAAATCAGAAATCATTTAGTCATCTGGAACTACACATAAACTATTAACAAAGAGGTTATCTACCATTCTTTCCACTGCCAACTGCTCTTGTTGCATCATTCTCTCATAGCATCTTTCGGTATGAAGTGCCAACTTGATCCACTTTTATAGTCACAAAATTCTTTGTTTTTTTCCATATTTGTAAATCTCTCCATTTTTATGACCGTCTGTTCATTTTCTCTTTCCCCGGATACAGAGTATTCGGGGGATACAGAGTACAGTTCAATTCCAGATACTCCATTTTTTTCTCTTTCTTTTATTCAAGCCAAATTCTATTTTTTTTCTTCTTCTTCTTCTTTTTTTTTTCTCCTGGAAGAGGAGGAGTTAACTCCAGGACCTAATAGTATTCCATCTGAAGTGATAGCCACTTATTTCTCTTGCATACCATCAAGATTTCCTTTCCTATCTTCCCATGTCCCAGTTCTCATTAACACGGCTCCAGATTTCACTCATGCTGGTGAAACAATTTCTGTCAATCTTCCTTCAGTAATTATCTTAATTCCCACAGATAGCTCTTTTTATCCTAAAGGTTCAGAGACCCCTTCTGTAAAAATGATTGTGATTTTTTTTTTCAAGCTTTCAAGTTGTTTTGTTTGCAGTTTTCTGGGTGACTATGAGAGCGATGTTATAGCCAGAGCATCACAAGACAAGGGCTGGGCAAACACTCTCAAAACCTTCTTTATTCTTTCCTAAGTCACTTTCCCCAGATATGCTGCTACTTTTTCTGTACTAACAAATTCCCTGGTTCTGGCCCTTTTTTGCTCTCCATAAAAACTATGGTTTTCAAGCAACTAACCAATTATTGTATCTTTATTGAAAACATACATGCCAAGCAGCTGGATGGGAGCTGTGTAGTGCACCATTTAAACTTGAGTGTTTTGGAGTGAGAAGACCTGGGTTTCAAATCCCCTCTCTCAAATAATCAAGAACAGTTACCTTAATCAGGGCTGCTAATGCACACTCTAACAAACTACCTTACAATTTCAGTGGCTTAACACAACACAAGTGCATGTATTTCTGGCTATCATGAAATTCAGTTCAGATGTTCCTCAGCTATCCTGGGGGGGCCTTACTCCAGACAGTGACTAAGAGATCCGTGCCCCTTCTGTGTAATGATGTCTGCTATCCCCTGGATGTTCTCCTGAATCCCTGCATTTATCTGGGCATCAGTGTGTAGCAAACCATAGATGATCTTACAGAACATTTGGGGTGCAAGGGGAAAAGAGGCGAATGTTATTTCCATTCACATTTTGTTGGGTATAACCAGAAATATGGCCTGATCCGGATACAAGGATACTGAAAATTATAGTCTTCTGTGTTCCGAGGTGAAAATTAAATGGTTAATACCAGGAAAGTTTCTTTATTGAAGTTTCTTCAAATGTTAAGATGGAGCTAAATTTCTGACTGTAGGAAGTGTGTGATAAATGTTTATTATTATTGTACTTGGAACAGGTGGCACTATGGTTTTTGAGACCAAACTCCATTTGCAGTAACATCAAAAGCTCTTGAAATATTGGGAGCCCCAGAGGTGGAAAGGGAGCTGACAAAACAACTTGACATTTGCAGCCCAAAGGGGTGGGGATAGGAATGCCTGTTTCAGCTGCTGACGAGGCAGCAAAGACACCTACAGATTGTTACCGGACTGTTCCACAAAACAGGCTTTTATTATGAGACCACTTCCATTTACACTAAAACAAGAGATGTTCTTCACTTGCAACCCCTAAAATCCTGAGACTCTAAGACTTGGGGGAGGCAGAGTGCTGTGAACACTCTGAAATGGCATGTAAGTAAATGTTTGTCATTCTAAGTACATTTTTCCTAAAGAGAGAATTTCTAGTGTCATCACCTTTAAAAAGGGTTGTGTCTTATAAAAATTGAGGACTATTGGTCTTAAAGGATCAATGGTTTCAAATGTATATGCCATGGTTGGTATTTAGTTAATTACCTGCAGGTGCTTATTTTGGCTGGAGAGCGTGAGAAGGCATTAGGAAAAGGGCAGTTTCCCTCCTCGTCCTATTTGTTGTCTCCTGTGTCTGCCCTGTTGTGTTGCAAGCAAAGGCTGTGGAGGTGGTGATGGCTTTATTTTGCACTTTTCAGATGGGGGTTTTCCTGACATTATTAATGGGGCACTGCATTTCTAGACTTCTCATTTTGTCATTGATTTTATCTTTTTAAAAATTTGCACCTACGATGTTCATGTGCTGTTTCACTGTTGGAGCCCATTTTCCTTAATTGAATTATATTGACTAGATGCTATCACAGCCTCTGTTTATCCTATAGAGCATTTTGGACTCTCTTCTAATGCTACAAGCTTTGATCAGTTGGAGCTCGCTTCTCTGCTTCATTGCTAAACGAACTTTATTGTTTTTAATGAGTGGAGGACACCTCCAGTCCTTTACTCCACCAGTTTTCCTACTGATTCTTTACTCCGGTGAATCTGCTATCATGATGTTGTTTTCTGTGGGTATCTGCAGACTTAGGGCAGACACTGGTCTTGTAAGTTGAAAGTATTTACCTAATCGAGGGTTCACATTAGATTTAGGCTCTATTGACATATTAGACGTTATTGAGAAAGGCAAAATCCTGTTTTTCAATAACAAATACAAGAAAAACAGATATCTGTAATTCTAACTAGATGGTTTTGTAGAAATATACATGAAAAGAAAGGTAGAATGCTTTGATCAAAAAAGACTGAGCCCCAAATGCCCAGCTGGTTTGTCCTCTCGTTCTCCCTCTTCCCTCCACCAGGCCTTCCATCTTAGTAAATCCCATCATCTTCCCAGGTGTTTAAGCTCCAAACCTGGAGTCATCCTGGATTGTTTTGTCTCCTTCAATATCCATAGTTTTAGCAAGTCTTTTAAATTTCTACCTTCTCTCTCTTTCTTTCTTTATCTCTCTCTCTCTCTCTCTCTCTCTCTCTCTCTATATATATATATATATTTATTTTTAGATGGAGTCTCGTTCCTTCACCTAAGCTGGAGTGCAGTGGTGCAATCTCAGTTCACTGTAACCTCTGCCTCCCGGTCTCAAGCGATTCCCCTGCCTCATCCTCCTGAGTAGCTGGGACTACAGGTGCATGCCACCACGCCTGGCTAATTTTTTGTACTTTAGTAGAGACGGGGTTTCACCTTGTTGGCCAGGATGTTCTTGATCTCCCAACCTCGTGATACACCCGCCTCGGCCTCCCAGAGTGCTGGGATTACAGGTGTAAGCCACCGCACCCGGCCCAAAATATATTTCAAATCTGCCCGTATCAGTCCATCTGCACTGCCACGTCCTCTTCCATGCCATGTTATTTCTACAAGTCCCTAATCCTCCTAGTGGGCTTGTTTCCTTCCACTCTCGCCCAGTCTGATCCATTCTTTATACAGAACCAACAGTGATCTTGCTCACATGTCAACCAGAGTATGGTACTCCTGTTTAAAACTGTTCAATGACCATCACTGCATTTAAAATAAATTCAAAACACCTTATGGTGGTCTGCAGAACCTTAACTCTCTTCTATCTCATACCGTGGCACTCTATGCTTGGTTCACTAAACTTCTATTTCTGGAAAATACCATGCCAATGCTGGCATTAGAGCCTTTGAACATGCTTCCATCTCTGCCTGAGAGGTTCTTATACTTCATTCTCTGTACAGCTCATTTCTTTTTCTTCTAGGTGTCTCACCTTTCTCTTTTCAGAGATGCTTTTCCTGACTACCCGAGGGACTTTTCCTTTTTTGTTTTCCCTTATGCCAATCCTTATGTATATTCCTTTTTAGCACTTATCACAGTCTGTAATTTTGTTCAATGTTTCTTTACTTGTTTTTTTTTACCCATTATTACATTATAATGTAAATTCCTTGAAGACAGTGATCATAACTGTCTTGTTAACCTCTTTTTAAGAAAAAGCACAATATATAGTTTATGAGGGAATTCATCGTTAATTTTGTGGATCCTGTGTTCAAGCCTATGTTCTAACCTTCCTTGTACTTATGGGTCAGTAGTATAAGCATCCAGCAGGATCAGAGCTGAAATGATACCTCATCATCCATTCATGGAGCAGATTTCTATTATGTGCTCAGTATGTGCCAAGCAGAGGGCCAGAGGCTAAAGAGTCAAAGTACAAGAAACACCGTTTCTCATGTCTCCAGGAAGCTTACGTGCTAGTTCAAAAGAACAGGTTTCCTCGGTAATCAAATAATTAGTATAAATTGGGAATTGTAATAAATGCTACAAATGAGAAGTAACAGGTATCATGAGAGTATGTTTTCTGAAGGAAAAAAAGGAACATCCAGAAAAGAAATAATATGGACATATGGGCCATGACAAATATGAGAAAACAGGGAAAGTCAGAGATCTGGATTGCTGAGTGGGAGAGATTCTGGGGTGAGGGCAGAAGGAGGTGTTTGTAGACACCAGGGGCGAGGATCATAAAACCGGTTAAGTGTTTTGTCAAGGCTGGGAGAAGGAGGGGAGAAGATAGTAGGAGTCAGTAAGAATTGACACAAACAGATTGATGTTTTCAAGGAATCAATCTGTTTGCCAAAGTGAACATTAGAGAGTTCAGTCAGGGGGAGGTCATCAATAGCTTTAGGGTGAGTTTTAGTGACATGATGGGGATAGATATTTGAATGCATGAAGTCAAGGAGGAAATTAATAGTGAATAAAAGGACACAGCAAATGGAGGAAGGTAATTAAGAACCTATTAAATATAAATCTATTATTTATTAGTCAATTCCAGGGGTAGTAAACTGTGAAATAATTTGTGTATGTGTAAACAATTGACTAATTATAAATGGGGAAAATTAATTCTGATTGTGTTTAGGCTTGAATGTTTTGCTCATTGCACATACTTCAGTCTAAATTTGTCAAGGTGTCCCAACTACCAGTATTCATAAATAGCCCAAATAATAGTCACTAAAGTAGTCTTAGGTTATGCACCAAATACAGTGAATCATACTAATAACTGATCTGGCTTTTAACACAGGTCCTAGTTCCTAAATGGAATATGCTTCCTCTCATGGGGAAAATCTTGCATAAGGGCCACTGTGACCACACATGTGAATC
Source organism: Rhinopithecus roxellana (assembly GCF_007565055.1). Classification (NCBI taxonomy): domain Eukaryota; kingdom Metazoa; phylum Chordata; class Mammalia; order Primates; family Cercopithecidae; genus Rhinopithecus; species Rhinopithecus roxellana. The sequence goes on along the minus strand of NC_044557.1, from coordinate 4,233,766 downwards.
TTGTAGTTTACATCTCTTTTATAGACTGACACTCCAAATCTATAGCTTAAGATATATACATGTATTCCTAAAGAGAAACATATATTTATATCTGTAATTTGATTGGATGTGAAGGTAAGGAATTTTCTCCAATAGACTCTTTCAAAATTTTCCTTTAACCCCACCACAGTCTCTGATTACTTTAAATGTATTGCTGTCTTTGTGTGTAGATTTTAACCTTATCCAAAACGGGCAAAAGTATAAAGCATCTTCAAAGCCTCCCCATCTCTTTTTTTGTTATATCAAATGTATCAAATCTAAATGCTTTTGCCATCACTTGCCACAGATAATAGCATGTTCTCATGCTGAAGTCAGTATAAAAGTTTATGATGTTATTGACTTTGCGCAGTTCCATCAGACCTCAGTGTTATTGATTTAATGACTCTTTCCTCTTCCTTTTTTTTTTTTTTTTAAATTCAACTCCACAGTTGACCCATGGTTTATTGGAGTGCCAGAGCTCAAGGTTTTTACTACATATAAACAAACTTATTTCCAAGGAAGCCTGCCCATAAATAACTCACCAACCATCCAAATGCAGAGCCAGAATATGATAAATATCAAGAAATTGGAGAAAACAAGCCTACGTAGAACTCAAATCTCTTCTTGCTCTTTGCCTGTTGAGTATACTTCCTAGTAAATTTTTTAAAAAAGGTAATTTAAAGGAAAATGTCACCTGCCATGTAGAATATCTGTGCCTCACAGCAGATGGCATGGTTCGGCATGGAGAGAGGGATGAAATGCCACATGCATGGCTGGAATGGAAGGAATTTGAGCAAGTGGTGTTCCTGGGAAGCTAGCCGACAGGCTCTGACATTAACGGTTTTATTAAGTTCAGCTGTGGGCTGGAGCAGCCTTTGCTTCTAGTATTTGGTAGTGGTTTAATGGCTGTTCCTCTGGTTCATGCAGGGTAGTGTGAAAAGTAATTGTAGCGGGTGGCAAGATTGATAGGATTGAGGTGGATGGGGAGATAATATGCTTTATTCTAACTTTTTCATTTACTCAAGGAGAAAGGGAAACATGGATGAATTACTCAAAGAGTGGGATTTAAAAAGAAATTATCCAAGACAGGTAACACTATGCCCCATATTGAAAATTGTCTAAATTATGGTTCCAATGAATCCTGTATTGTGTATGAAAATTGCACACCCTACTGTGAAGTCATAGTCCAAGAAGAAAGTGAGTTTGCAAACACACTGGCCTCTAAAGACGCTTAGCATGTATTTAGCAGCATGATATTTGCAAATATTGGGGTGTCATCTACAAACACCAGGAATGGCTTTTCTCTTGTTTCTCTTTCAAATGACTCTAAGAAGGGAAGAGATGAGACTGTATTATTAGAGTTTATTGTGCTATTTACCTGTTGACCACATTATGCTGTGATACCTGTTTGCTTTCTAAAGAGGTTGTTCTGATGTTTTCATATTTTGTCATTGTAAGACAGCCTTAGGTGATAATGGATAATGCTTTCAGCAGGTCAGTAGAGCTATTTGTTCCACTAATCATTTCCCCAAAGGACTGTAAACAACATACAGCATGCATGGACTTCAGTGTAGTCTCTCTGGATAGTGTAAATAGATGCCTGCTGGTTCCTGATAATAGTGCCTTCATTCCTTTTTAAGCTGGAAGAAACAGATTCTGCAGTTGATGGACTGATAATTAGATATGTATAGGATTGCAAGTTTTTGCATTTTCTCTTTGCTACTTAACATCAAGCACCACTAACGCAACATACAAATTATGTCTATATTTCTGTGCCATGAAGCTTTTGGCTACACAATGCTAAAGTAACCACAGCTGTGTGCCACATAGATGGCAGTGGCCCTATAAAATTATAATGGAGCTGAAAAATTCTTACCACTTAGTGACATAGTAACTGTCATAACATTGTAGCACACTTTCTTTATTTTTAAATAAATGTTATGTAGCCAAGGTGGACAGTGTTTATACAGTCTACAGCAGTGTACAGTCATGTCCTAGGCCTTCACATTTACTCAGCACTCACTAATTGACTCACCTATATAAGTGCCCTATACAGGCGAACCATTTTAAAAGATCTTGTATACTGTATTTTTGTTGTACCTTTTCTGTGTTTAGATATAGAAATACCATTGTGTTACCATTGCCTATAGCATTCCGTACAGTAACATACTACATAGGTTTGTAGCCTAGGAGCAATAGGCTATCGCACATGGCCTAGGTACGTAGTAAGCTATACCATCTAGGTTTGTGTGAGTACATTCTAGGACGTTTGCACAAGGACAAAATGGCCTAATGATGCATTTTTTTTGTAATGTATTCCTGTATTTAAGTGATGCATGACTGTAGTTAATTCAATAAATGGAATAAAACCAGTTATATGTATATGGAAATTTCCTAGTAATGTCTCCTGTTGAGCTAGTGATGGTAGTATTATATCAGCATGACCTAAAACAAATGCATCTTATTCTGTATGAATGAAGAGATGTAATACAGAAGGCAGTCAAAAGCTATATTTAGGTGGGTACCTTTACACAAATATAAATTTTCTTATCCATTCCTCACAATCATTTTGATCTCTTTTCTGTTTTCTTATTCCTTTTTGAAGCACAGCTACTCACACTAATACCTTTACAATTATGACAAAAGACATAGTTTCCAAACTGTTTATGTTGTTTTCCTTTTAAAGTAGAGTAACAATTATTTTTAAAGCAGCAATGGTTAAATGTAAATAAACTTTAATGGGTATAGATGAAGTGCAAGTACACACATTACAGCTAAAATCCAAAATGCCCCTAGTACATTGCATATGGAATTACATTTTAAGTGACCTCTTTTCTTAGTTACAAGAAATATATGTTTTCCCACATTACTATAATTTTTTCCCAATTTTTACTCTATTTCTTAGACAGGCAAAGATGGCATGTGGTTAAATATGTAAAAATGGGAGATAAAATTAGAAATATAAATAAGCACAAAATTTGGAGCTTCAGCAAAAAATAATTTGAGTATCTATGGAATGCTTTTTATATTTTTAAAGGACACTCTTTCTTTTTCCTAAAGAAAGTATTTGTTTTCATCTATCAAAAAAAATAATGCCTAGAAATGTAACTTAGGCAATTTCACATTATGATTCCTGATGTGAGGAAATTCTTCTCAAAACCAAGTCTATTGAATTAAACTATAAAACCACCAACTCTGTTGTGGCTCTGAGGAAAAGAACGTTAGGCTCCTTTCCACAGCCCCTTCAAAATCCGTGCCCTGATGGAACTTGCATTCCAGCTCTTGGAAACACCTGGCGTTAACTCATTAAACTCATTATTTATTTCCTCCACTCTTTTTTTTTTTTTTTTTTTTTTTTTTTTGAGATGGGGGTGTTCTTATTTTGCCCAGGCTGGTCTTGAACTTCTGGGCTCAAGCAATCCTCCTGCTTCACCATCCAGAGTAGCTGGGACTATAGGGGCCCACCACCCCTGGCTTTAACCCATTATTTGTAACTTGAAGTCACCCTCCCCTCACTTTCTCTTTCACGGAGGCATTTGTTTCCTGCAACATCGCAAAGCTGCTTTCTTACTGAAAACTTTGGCAGAAAATGAAACTGACTAAATGGATAAATAGATGATAGACAGATAGATGATACTGACAAGAATTGTTGACTGGGATTTTATTCTAATTTCTAAAAATATCCAATTGATATTGTAATATAAAGACAAGGAGAGTTCATACTAGGATACCCTTTGGGGATGTTCAGATTTGTGTCATAGGCATGTGGCCCTGTGCTTTGCATGGATCAAGAAAGATGATTTCATATGCAGCAAATTCTAGCTTAATGTCACTATCATAAACACAACTTTCTTTGATCCTCATCATATTTCTGTGAAGTCTTTAGCATCCAGAAGAAATGTTAACAATATTAGAAACAGGAGTTATACTTGCATCAAATAATCGGAAGAGGAAGGTCAGCAAACAGCAACCTTAGGCCACTATAGTAGACATTCATTCTTCATATGCTAAATGTAGGGGGTTCAGAGACTGCTAAGCCGAGGAGCAGATCAGCATAGGCAATGGTGTTGGGTGGGTGGTGGGGGGACTTGAAAGATGAGACCCAAAGGGCTTGGGGTGGTGGCTATTTATTAACAAGTGTAGAAGTATTTTATTATCTTAATAAAAGGTATGGGCCAGGAGTGGTGACTCGCACCTGTAATCCCAGCACTTTGGGAGGCCGAGGCTGGTGGATCACTTGAGGTCAAGAATTTGAAACCAGCCCAGCCAACATGGTAAAACTCCATTTCAACTAAAAATACAAAAATTAGTTGGGCATGGTGGCATGCACCTGTAATCCCAGCTATTAGTAGGGTGGAGACAGGAGAATCACCTGAACTCAGGAAGCAGGCGTTGCAGTAAGTCAAGATAGCACCACTGCACTCCAGCCTGGGCGACAGAGCGAGACTCAGTATTAAAAAAAAAAAAAAAAAAAAAAAAAAAAAAAGTATGAAACACTGGTCCATGTTGGTGAAAACCTACTCCTATGGTCTGAATGTTTGTGTCCCTCCAAATTCATGTTGAAATTTAATCCCCAATGCAATAGTGTTAAGACATGGGGATTTTAGGAGGTGATTAGGTTGTGAGGTTCCACCCTCCTGACTGGGATTAGTGCCCTTATAAAAGGGCTTGAGGGAATCTCTTTGGCCTTTTTTGCCCATTCTGCCTTCCTCATAAGGATGCAGCAAGAGGTGCCATCTTGAAAGCAGACAGTAGGAGCTTGGTCTTGGATTTCCTGGCTTCCGGAATTGTAAGAAATAAATTTCTATTATCTTCAATTACCCAGCCTAAGGTATTTTGTTACAGCAACTCAAATAGATTAAGATACCTACCTTCATAATGTCTCTTAAATACGTTGTCTGCATGTATTATCTATGTTTTGTAAGTTTTTCTTTTCACATAAATGGAGAAGACAATCTTACTGTGTTAATATTACTAGTTGAGGAGTTTGAAAGTTTATATCCTAGTCACAGCACCATCACAAAATAAGTCCTAGGATTTTGGTCAAAGCACTTAACTATTAGTTCCTTTTTCTGTAAAATGAGGATTATAGTATTTTTCTTAGGTATTTAAAAGAACTGTTGTGAAAGTCAGTAAGAGCTAACTTTTGAGTATTTAATATATTGCTGGCCTTACAGCAAATGCCTTATGAGGAGTAACTCATTTAAGTTTCACAACAATCTGATGATACAGACACTTTCTTCTTCATTTTATAGAGGAAAGAACTAGAATACAAAGAGGTGAAGAAACTGTCTAAGGTCACATACATGAAAAGCCCTAGGACTCAGATTTGAACTTGGGCAAGTGATCTCCAGAGTCTTCATGCTTAATCCATATGCCCCAGTGCTGTCTTTGGAAGATGGCCTTTTGTAAAATAGAACATCTTATATATGTGGAAAATACCGTCACTTTCAATATTTTTATCATTACTTTTTTATACCCAGTTTTTATCTGTGGGTTGTTACTATTGGTGTATGTTTAGTTCATTTATATTAGGATCCATGCTTTGCCTCAGAGACTAATTGGTGCATAATACTCAGGCTTGATAGTGGTACTAATAGTGAAACCGTTAACATTTGAGTGTTTATCACATATTGAGAGCTATACTAAGCACTTTGAGTGGTCTACTTCATTTAGTCCTTCTAATAGAACTGTAAGATAAATTATTTTTATTATCGCTAAATTACCGATGAAAAATCCTAGATGTAAAGAGTTTAAATAGCACATGTAAGGTAGAGCATGACTCTAGTTCCACCCAGTAAAATACCAGTTTTCATTACAAAGCTCTATGTCACAGAAGGTACCTACTGCCTATGAACTAGCTAAGCTAAGAGTATATAAAAGATTTAAAAAATGTTTCTAGTGAAAAAAAATGTTTCTAGTGGATAAGCATGATCTATAATGAAGTGATCAGCAAAGTAGCACTAACATTACTTAAAATTATGGTAAACAGTCCAGGCACAGTGGCTCACGCCTGTAATCCCAGCACTTTGGGAGGCTGATGCAGGCAGATCACGAGGTCAGGAGATCGAGACCAGCCTGACCAACATGATGAAACCCCATCTCTACTGAAAATACAAAGATTAGTTGGGTGTGGTGGTGCATGCCTGTAATCCCAGCTACTCAGGAGGTTGAGGCCTGAGAATCTCTTGAACCTGGGAGGCGGAGGTTGCAATGAGCCGAGATTGTGCCACTGCACTCTAATCTGTGCAACAGAGCAAGATTCTGTCTCAAAAAAAAAAAAAAAAAAAAAAAAGGTTAAACAATATAATTATTTTTATTTTTTAAAATTATTATGCAGTGAGTGAGATTATATTTCTGCAAAATAACCCATTCTAAAATTAACCTGTAAAAGTAAAGATGCCTTAGGGAAAAGAAAATGTTTAATCAAGAAAAACATGATTGGAATATAGTTGTAATCAGCAAGAAGAAACTCTGAGGAAATACTCTGTTAAATTTTGTTGATAAAGAGTGGTCAGCATGGTACCTAGAGAAAAGAATTTGTTACTTTTTCTTATATTCTGAGGAGCAGACTTTCTGCCTTTCCATTCATTCAAAAAACATTTATCTTATGCTTATTCTGTAAAAAGGTACTGTTATAGAACTATTAACAAATCAAACCAAATCCCTGCCCTGATGGAATTTGCATTTTAGTGGAGGTAACACAAAATAAATACACCAATAAGTGTATAATATCAGGTAGAGAAAAGTGCTTTGGAGACAAACAAAACAGGATTAGGAGACAGCAAGTGATGTGGTGATGTTGTTTTTGATGGGTTGGATTGGGCAGGATCTCTCTGAGGAGAGATGAGAATAAATTGAGAGCACAGGTCAGGAGTCTACCTAGGGAGGCAGAGGGCATTTGACAAAGGTCAATGTGAAGGCTTCAAGGAAGGCATGTGCCTGTGTGAGGAACAGCAAGGAGGTGCATGCTGGAACAAAATGAGTAAGAGAGAAAGTCAAGAGATGAAGACACAGGGCTAGAGGGCAGATCAGAAGAAGGGTTTTTATAGATCATGCTACAATTCTAAATTTTACTGTGTTATGAAACACCATTGGGTAATTTTACGTAGATGACATAATCTGATTTCAGTTTAGAAAGGATCACACTGATTGTTTAATGGCAAATAAATAATTTGAGGTCAAAGGTAAGAGAGTAAGCCCAGGCTATTGCAATAATCCAAGTGAGAAATGGTGTTGATGTGACCCATGGTATAAGTAGTGGAACTTGTTAGAGTTATTGGACTCAGAACATAGTTGAAAATAAGAGTTAAAATGATAAGAAAAACCATACATAGTTAGAGCTATAACTTTTCCACAGGAGAAGGAAAATGTAATCTGCATAATCTATAATGTATGTTTCTCTTGCTATTTAAAAAGCATGTTAACTTAGTAAAGGATCTTAGAAGTCCTGTAGTAAAAGCACTTTAAATTATTTAACCTAAAATTTATCAAGTCAGTTTCACCTTGGAAATCCCTTTCTTCATGTATTAGTGGTTAATATACACCAGAAATCATATTCTACATATACTTCAGAACATGCATCATTAAAATAATACAAATTATTGCCATTATTTTAAATTCAAGATCATCATGTACATTCCTGGATAAAAGTTGGCTTCTCATCTAGATTTCAGACAGGGAGAAAATGTGATTACTGAATGAATGAAAACTCACTTTTTTCAGCAACTTATTATTGAAAAATAATTAATTGTGATTCTAGCTCTACATTTATTACTCTAGTAACATTTATTCTGTTTTTTGTTGATTTAGTTAGCATGAGATATTCTCCAGGAATTTGATCATTTCTGGGTACATTTGGACAAAATTGAATTCTATATATACCAAGGGCCAGATTTTGATGACCCAAGTATTAAGAGTGATACTTTGGCAAGAATTAGGAAATAAGTCTCAGTTGAATATAATCAAAGTTTTATGGATTCACATACCTCAAAACTGAAGAATTAAGTCTCGCTTCAGTCAGAGATTCATGTGGCTTCCCCACAAACTTGACTAGAACTTATTTTTTCTTTCTACAAGTTTAATTCTGTTCCCAGGAGTTGATAACATTCTCATCAGCTTTCCCCTTTAGTGATCTGAAAATGGCTACAGGGGATCTTGGGAGAACTTGCTCCCTCATTGTAGCTCAAAGGGAAGAGAAAACATTTCCACAGAAGACTTGGATTTCTATCATTGAACCAACTTAGGTTGTGTGAACATCTATGAACTAGGAATGTAGAAATACCAAAGCTATTTAGTCCTGAGGTACATAGATTTCATAGGGAAGATGGGTGTTTAAATTAAAAGTTGGATGCTATTACAAAGGAAAAAGAGATTAATCCATTTGATGTGGCTCAAAACAGCAAAATCCTAGTTCCTATTTACCCACCACAATAAGCAGATAGTGTTGGTTGAAGTTTTGAATATCAAAATCTCATCCTCAGGGTTTTATTTATAATCTGTTCTTTGTTTTCTGTGCAAAAAACAAACTTCTAAATTTTGTATTTTAAAAAATTTTAGTATGTTATTCTGTTTTTTATTGTCAATTTGTGCTTTCTGAAAACTAGTTTGATTTGTAGTAAAGACCCTAGCAAATTCTCTAAGCTGTAATTTTCTCATTTATAGACAATGAAATGATTTATTAGGCTTTCACAAAACTCTTTATGATGCAAAACCATCTTAAAATTAAATACAATTTTTGTATATTAAGACAACCACATTCATGCTCTCAAATATTTCTGATTATCTCCAGTCAGTTGTCTTTGCTATATTTTAACATACCTTAGGCACATGATACAAAATATGTTTATAGTATGTTTATAATAAGGGACCTAAAATTATCTTTTTATCTGTCGGTGTCATAAATTGCCATGGTTTCCCATGGCTACCATGGGACTGAATGAAGGAGGATGAATGCAGAAATGAAAACTTAAAAGTAACTGTTTTAAAGGAAGGGTAACATGGGGAAGAAGAAGAGGGCTCCCTGCTTCTAGTGAGCAAGGGCAGCCCTGAGCTTCCATAACCCTTCATATTTATTGGGTCGAAACAGCAGGGAGGAGGAGGTAACGATTGGTCAGCTGCTTGATTGATCACAGGTTCACATTATTGCTAACAGGCTTCAGATGTGCCTAAGTACCAGAAACACTATAGTTGGGGTGTGACTGCCCTCAGCATTCCTTCTGGGTGGCAGATGCAGTTGTCAGCTTGCTAACATCCTGCATTTATGAGAATAGTTTGCTGTTTACTCATATAGCCTCCAGTGGTATACTGAGTTGATCACACCCTCACTCTTTCGACCTGCAACAATGAATGGCAAATGGTATGGAAAAAGTATTATAATCTGTGAAATTGAAATGACAGTGATTCCTAAACACTGTTTACTTTCTAATAGGGCTTGAGAAACTATGCAAATCATTAGTTTCGTTCCTAGTTGGTTAAAAGTTACAAGTCAGACAAGAAACAAGCAAGTTTGAAAAAGACCATCTTTTATTGTTGTGTAATGACTCAACTGTAACCTTTTCAAAGACTTACAAACCACTGAGCCATGAAATCACTGAGAATGGTAGACCAATTTTTGATCATTACACATTTTCCTGATGCTTACTTCTTCCACACATACTCTTTCATCAGCATAGATTATAGCTGTATCTATACCCAGGAGAAACATATGCAAATTTATCAAGAACTATACAATAGTTTTTTCTTATCTACAGGGGATATGTTTCAAGACCCCCAGTGGATGCCTGAAACCTCAGATAATATGAACCCACCCTATACACACTATGTTTTTCCTATACATACATATCTATGATAAAGTTTAATTTCTAAATTAGGCACAGTAAGAGACTAACAATAATAACTAATAATAAAATAGAACATTCTTAACCATATACTGTAATAAAAGTTATGTGAATGTGTTCCCTCTTTCTCTCAAAAGATCTTGATGTTTTTGGACTGTAGTCTTAAAATATCTTAATGTTTTTGGACTGCAAAATTATGGATACAGTGGAATTATTATAATTATGTGTGGTATTCAAGGCAGTCCACTAACCAGAGGTGGGCTCAAGGATGAATGCCACATGGTTTCTGCTCTTATGAAGCATACAGTATGTTTCAAGGCTCAGGCACATGGACATCATTTTCCTTTTATTATAATTAGCAAACTAAGGGTAAATTAGTGAGAATTCAGTAGGAAGATAAGAGAAGTATCAGTATTAGTCTGTTCTTGCATTGCTATGAAGAAATATCCGAGAGTGGGCAATTTATAAAGAAAATACAATTGTCTCATGGTTACACAGGCTGTATAGGAAGCATGATGCTGAGATCTACTTGGCCTCTAGGGATGCCTCAGGAAACATTCAATCATAGTGGAAGGCAAAGCGGAATTAGGCATGTCTTACATGGCAAGAGCAGGAAAAAGTAGGGTGGGGGAGGTATACACACTTTGAAACAACCAGATCTCGTGAACACCCACTGACTATCAGGAGAAGAGGACCAAAGGGGAAATCCATCCCCATGATCCAATCACTTCCCACCAGGTCCCTCCTCTGACATTGGAGATTACAATTCCACATGAGATTTGGGTGGGGACAAAGATCCAACCCATATTATTCTGTCCTTGGCCCCTCCCAAATCTCATGTCCTTCTCGCGTTCTAAAATAGTCATGTCTTGCCAACAGTTCTCCAAGTCTTAACTCACTCCAGGATTAACTCAAAAGTCCACAGTCCAGCATCTCCTGAGACAAGGCTAGTCCCTTGCCTATAAACCTATAATATCAAAAACAAGTTAGTTACTTCCAGGATACAATGGGAGCATAGGCATTGGGTAAATATTCCCATTCCAAAAGGGAGAAATCAGCCAAAAGCAAGGGGCTACAGACTCTGTGCAAATCTGAAATTTAGCAAGGCAGTCACTAAATCTTAAGGCTCAAAAATAATCTCCTTTGACCTGTTTCACGTCCAGGGCACATTGGTACATAGGGTGGGCTCCAAGGACTTGGGAAGCTCTGCCTCTGTGGCTCTGTGGGGCCCAGATCCCATGACTGCTCTCAAGAGCTGACATTGAGTGCCTGTGGCTTTTCCAGGTGCTCAGTGCAAGCTGTCAGTGTATCTGCCATTCTAGGGTATGGAGAATGGTGGCCCTCTTCTCACAGCTCCATTAGGCAGTACCCCAGTGGGGACTTTGTGTGGGTGCTCCAGTGTCACATTTCCCCTCCATACTGCCCTAGTAGAAGTTCTCCTTGTGGGCTGTACCTCTACAGCAGGCTTCTGCGTGGACATCCAGGTTTTTTCATTCATCTTCTGAAATCTAGACAGAGGCTCCCAAGCTCAACTCTTGCGTTTTGTGCACCTGCAAGCTTAATGCAATGTGGAAGCTGCCAATGCTTATAGCTTGCACCCTCTGAAGCAGTGACCCAAGCTGTACCTAGACCCCTTCTAGCCACAGCTAGAGCTAGAACAGCTAGGATGCAGGAGGCAAGGTCCTGAGGTTGTGCAGGGCAGTGAGACCCTGGGTCTTGCCCAGGAAACCATGCTGTCCTCCTAAGCCTCTGGGCCTGTGATGAGAGGGGCTACTGGGAGAGTCTCTGAAAATGCTTTTGAGGTTTTTTCCCCATCGTCTTGGGTATCAACACTTGCCTTCCTTTTAGTTATGCACATTTTTGCAGGCAGCTTGAATTCTTCCCCTGAAAATGGGCTTTTCTTTTCCACCACGTGGTCAGGCTGCAAATTTTCCAAGCTTTTATTCTGTTCTCTGCTTTCCTTTTAAATGTAAGTTTCAGTTGCAGGTCATTTCTTTGCTCACACAAATGAGCACAGGTTGTTACAAGCAGCCAGGACAAATCTTGAATGCTCTGCTGCTTAAATGTTTCCTATGCCAGATACCCTAAATCATCTCTCTCAAGTTCAAAGTTCCACAGATCCCTAGGGCAGGGGTACAGTACAACCAAGCTCTTTGTGAGGGTGTAACAAAAATGACCTTTGTCCCAGTTCCCAATAAGTTCCTCATCTCCACCTGAGATTTTATCATTCTGAACTATACTGTGCATATCATTATCAGAAGTTTGTTCACAACCATTTCACCAGTCTCTAGGAAGCACCAAACTTTCCTTCATCTTCCCGTTTTCTTCTAAGCCCTCCAAACTCTTCCAACTTCTGCCTGTTCCAAAGCTGCTTCCACATTTTCAGGTATTTTTATAGCAATACTTGACTCCTCAGTATCAATTTTCTGTGTGAGTCCATTATCACATTGCTATAAAGAAATACCTGAGACTGGGTAACTTATAATGGGCTCATTGTTCCATAGGCTCTACAGGAAGCATGTTGCTGGCATCTGCCTGGCTTCTGGGGAGGCTTCAGGAAACTCAATCATGGTGGAAGGTGAAGGGGAAGCAGGCATGCCTTATACGGCTGGAGCAGGGGTTGGAGTGGAGGGGAGGTGCTGCACACTTTTAAACAACCAGATCTCATGAGCACTCACTCACTATCACTAAGATATGACCAAGGGGTAAATCTGCCCCAATGATCCAATCACCTCCTACCAGGCCTCTTCTCCAACATTGGGGATTACAACTTGACATGAGATTTGGGTGGGGACACAGATCTAAACTCTATCAATAACCTTGGAGTTGGCACAGATAAACAAATATGCTTTTTTTTTTTTTTTTTATGGAGTTTTACTCTTGTCACCCAGGCTGGAGTGCCATGGTGCAATCTCGGCTCACTGCAACCTCAGTCTTCCATGTTTAAGCAATTCTCCTGCCTCAGCCTCCCAAGTAGCTGGGATTAGAGGTGACTGCCACCATGCCTGGCTAATTTTTGTATTTTTAGTAGAGACGGGTTTCACCATGTTGGCCAGGCTGATCTTGAACTCTGGACTTCGGGTGATCCAGTCGTCTTGGCCTCCCAAAGTGCTGGGATTACAGGCATGAGCCACTGTGCCCAGCCACAAATATGTCTTTTAGAAAGAAGGATGAGAGGTGTGTAATACTAGAGGTCAGGACACCTCATATATTACAACCAGTAAACACAATATCACTTGAGCTAAATCTCTTGACCTCTCTAGCTGGTATTCCTGCAAAAGAATAATTTTCTTTTTTGTCTAATCATTCCCATTCCCATCTTTACATTTAGTGGTAGGTCCCCAACCCCAATACACACAAGGAATGGTTCTCAATTAATGCTTGTTATGAAATGAATACAGTTATAAAACATGGGGTATGCACTGGGTGGCCTCTAAATGCTTTTCCAGAGCTAGTGTTCAATGATTCTAAGAGAATTTGGCATGCCCTTGTGTTCCTCTGTTATCTCTGAGTCTCTTGATTTCTTACATAGACAGGGTGTTTGTGAGGAGAGCAGGCCCAGAAGCAAGGAGCAGAATGATAATTCATGATTAACAGGAACTGCCACCTGCCCAAAGTTGTCCTTCCTGAGAAAGGTCAGCTATTGCTATGAGTAAATATACTTCTCTGGCAGGGTGAAAATACTAGACTGTACTTTCTCTCTTTCCTCTGTATATTTTCCTTTTGTACTGTTGCCTCTGCAAATGTTGATTTCTTGTGAAAACATGAAAGGTCAGAAGTGAGCATGTTAAGGAGAGGTGGATGCATTTCTTTTTCATTTGTATTTATATAGCTAAGGAAGATTGAGCTAGAATAGAAGTTGATCCATGTTATTGAACTGTGGGGCTGACACTTTGAGCACTGAAGCTGCTGTCTTCTTGGATAAGACTATTACAAGAGAGGGAAGAGATAGCAAATCTTTTTCAGAATAATGATTTAGAGGCAGTAGAAGAAAATGAGTGAACATTAGGAGGTCCAGTGGTACATTAACTGGTCAGTCACACTTACGCAAACAAAATTCAGCTCCCTAAAAGCTCCTGCCTAGAGAGGTAAATAGAAAGATAAGAAAAAATGAGAGTTATACACAGGAGGCAGCCCAGTAAGAACTGTTTCGGCCATAGAAAACATTCGGAATCAGTTCGAACAAGACAAAGGCAGCTACACATTTGAACAGGCACGTTAGTAGAAATATGTAAAGGAAAATATACTGAACTCATATGAAGCCATTTCTCCATGGGGTTAAGGATTAGTGGCTAGGCTGATGCACAGATTTATAGATGTTGGAGTAGCTGAGGTGATGATAGCTCTTTTATGATGCTTACCAATCTTTATTGTTTACCTTTTGAAGATATTTAACTTGCTTTATTTCTCTTTCCTTTGGCTACTTAAGTAAACACAACAGTGGTTGCTAAGAACTCACTGACGTATACACACACCAAGGCTATGTTGATGACTTCTTTTAGTTACTCCAGGAAGCCCCTACCCACGCTTATCAGTTGAGAGACGTTGGTACAAAGTAAATTAATTTACAACAGTAGTCGCTAATTTTTTTTTCTTAGAGCACATGAATATAAACTGCACATACTTATACATACAGACATACATATAGTTATCCATTTTAATTTCACTATGATTTTAAAATAGCAAGCAGTGTTACTAGTTTTATAATTTTTATAGAACATTTTAATACAAAAGAGGAAGGATATATTCTCAGAATAAATGGCAGCTATCTATTGAACAAATTTTAATTATGAAAAATTCATTAAATTGACCTCATTTTCTCATGCCACACACATTTGAAAAATTAATTTTGGATTGGCATCAATCCTTGGTTGGCATTTGTGATATTATGACCTGTGGCACAAGTACTTGGACCAGAGTAAATTTACCCTCTCTCTTCTCTTTCTGCTTCTTTCTATATTTCATTTTTTAAATTTCATTCTCTCTGCTCCTCTTCTTCCGTTTTTCCTCCTTTGTGTCTCCCATGACTTGGGATACAAGAGACACAATTCGTATGTTCTCATGTCAAGGTTGCTGACAGCTGTATTAGAAGCTTTTCCTGAGTTGTTAAAATATGTGCTATCTAGACGAGATCAGGTGAGTTCAGGTATTTTGAGCAAAATAACTCAGAAACAGAAAGTCAAAAGCCACGTGTTCTCACTTATACGTGGGAGCTAAATAATGTATATACATGGACACAGAGTGTGGAAAAATAGACGTTGGAGACTCTGAAGAATGAGACGGTGGCGGGGATGAGGGATGAGAAATTACCTAGTGGGTGCAATATACATTATTCAGGTGATGCTTACACTAAAAGCTCAAACTTCACCACTGCACAATACATCCATGGGACAAAACAGCCCTTGTAACCCCTAAATTTATACAAAGAAAAAATAAAACTAAAAAATAAATTAGAAAATATGTCCTATCTAGGTTGCTATTCAGTTAAACAATGAAACAAGCTTTCAGTCCTAGGCTAGGAATGACTAAGAGAAAACTCATTTGGGGTAGAGGGTGAGAAATGCTCAGTGCTGAGGATAGGACTAAAGAGCTAAGTGTAAAGCTGGGGTGAGGGCGTGGGACATTTTGGAAAGTCAGCTGTCTAGAAAACAGAACCGACACCAAAGTCCAGGCAAGATAGTATTAAAGGCAGACAAGAATCATAGAACAGGTGTGGACACTAGGGCTGCAGTGAAAACAGTTGGGAGTGACATACAAGAATAGTGATTGTTTGTAATTATTTGCACCTGTTATTTTTGAACGCTCAAGGTTTCAGATATTGTTGATTATTACTCTTTCAGTTTTGACAATGACTTTTTGGTATCATAGATACCATGAAACAAACTGTATTGATTGGAATTGAAACATCAAAATATACATTCTCCTATGTTTCCAATTAGTGCATAATACTTTTTACTTCTTGAATGAAATATACCTTAAGAAAATATTATTTTATGTTTTGAATGATAAATTTGCTTATGAAGAAATTATAAAGGAGTTTTTGCATAAATGTTTGTTCATACTCATCACTCATTGCCTTCAAAATCACATTAAAAGGAAATGAGCCCCAAAACGTTGGCTATATTTTTATTTTAATTGAGTTTAGTAACCTTTTATAATTTACAAAATTTCTGAGCAGCCTGAGAGTCTTCTTAAGTTAATTCTCTTCAAACAGTGATTATTTTCCACTGCCTTTGGAATGTTCCATGTGGTTATCAAGTGAACACAGTAACATCTGACTGGCTCAATCAGTTAACCCAGTCCACTAGGCACTCCTTCCTTATTTCCCCATTTCAATAAATACTATTCCTATTCTGTTACTCAGTCATAGGTAAAAGTTTATGCTTCACTTGGACTCCTCACACCCCTTCACACCTGACCTGCAATATTTGTTGCTGTGTGTGCTTGGTTCTGTAATTTTGTATCATTATTAAAATCACCTTCCCTCTCATCACATCCACTTTGACTCTAACTTAGGGCATGATTCCCTCTTGTCTGCATTTTTAACAATACTAGTTTTACGTGTTGCTTTTTCTTCAGTCAAGTGTTATATTAATCTTTCTGAAGTTCAATTTTAAACGTATTATTGCAACTTCAGTGTCTCCTTATTGCCTATGAGACAAGACTCGAATTTATCAGCCTAATGCTTAATATCTTCATGATTGATTTTATCTTCTCATTCCTATCTTACTTTGACTAGAGGATTCTTATCACCATAGAAAAACGCTTTTATTTTTCATCTTACAAAAAAAAAAAAAAAAAAAAAAAACCCGCAAAAGAAAGGAAAATCGTGTGTGGATCAGCTGATCTCTCTACCTCTATGCTTATCTCTTCCTACCTGTTCTCAACACAGTAGATAGGCTGATCATTTAAAAATGCAAATCTAATCAGTCTCCTCTTCTTGTCCCACCCCTCCAATGGCTTCCTTTTTGTTTTTTGTTTTTTTGTTTTTTGAAATGAAGTCTTGCTCTGTTGCACAGGATGGAGTGCAGTGGCACAATCTCGGCTCAATGCAACCTCTGCCTCCCAGGTTCAAGCAATCCTCATGCCTCAGCCTCCTGAGTAGCTGAGACTACAGACATACACTACCACATCCAGCTAATTTTGTATTTTTTTGTAGTGACAGGGTTTTGCCGTGTTGACCAGGCTGGTCTTGAACTCTTGACCTCAAGTGGTCGGTCTATCTCAGCCTCCCAGAGTGCTGGGATTACAGGCATGAGCCACCGCACCCAGCCCCTCCAATGGCTTCCTAATGGTCACAGAGTAAAAGTCCCTGTCTTCCGCAAGGTCCTCCATGAACTGGCCTCTGGTTACCTTGCTGCACTCATTTACTGTCCGGTCTTATTACCCTCCTATTCCAGGCTTGCTTCCACTTTTGGGCTTCTGCATTGGCTTTTTTTTTTTTTTTTTCCTTTTTTTATTCAGATTAGGATGATTTTCACTCACACATCTATTAATATATGAATAGCTCAGGTTTTGATTTGAAAGTCACCTTCCTAGTCAACTTTTCTCCCAACATTTTGTTTCTGTTTTTTTTTTTTTGTTGTTGTTGTTGTTTCTATTTTTCTTTGTATAATCTTCTCCTATAATATGTATTTCAAACTGTAGATCTTGTGTAGTGTCTGGCAACTCAGTAGACTCATGACAAGAGTTTTGGTCTGTGGTGTCCACTCCTATACCCTAGAACCTAGAATAGAGTCTAGCACATTGTGAGTATTCAATAACTAACTGTTAAATAAATAAATATACTTTCTACCAGGCATGGTGGCTCATGCCTGTAATCCCAGCACTTTGGGAGGCCCAGGTGGGTGGATCACTTGAGGGCAGGAGTTTGAGACCAACCTGGTCTCAAACTTAGCAAAACACCATATCTACTAAAAATACAAAAGTTAGCAGGGTGTGGTGGTGGGTGCCTGTAATCCTAACTATTGGGAGGTGGATGCATGAGAATTGCTTGAACTCAGAGGCAGAGATGGCAGTGAGCTGAGATCCTGTCACTGCCCTCCAGCGTGGGTAACAGAGCAAGATTCTCTCTCTCAAAAAAAAAGAAAGAAATAAAAAATAAATGTACTTTCTACTCTTTACCCTTTGCTCCAGAAAAAGATAGACATGCTGTTCCCAGATGCACATTGCATTGCACCTTTTTCTTTCCCTTCCTTGGTTTGGCAGCTTTTTTCTTTGCCAGGAACATCTTTCATCTTTTTCCTAAATCTCTGCAAAGCCAAAGCTCTTGCACCCTTCCTGTCTCTTCGAAAAAGTTACATTTTCTGTTGTAGTTTTCCAATGCCTTTTCAACCACAGGTGTTCTTGGCTTTATTCTGATTCCTGTCATAGATTCATCACAGCTGGAAGTCATCTCGCTCTTCTCTGAACACTCTGCATTCCAGCAAAGTGCCCATTCTCCACCAGCAATGAGTCCTCTCTTATTATCCCACCCTGAGTATTGCATATAAAGTGGATGATATTTTCAATCTTGATGCATGTTAGGTTTGGCTCTTTTATAGTATTATATCACTTGTATGTATTTCTCCCTGATTTTTTTTATGATTATTTTCATTTCTTTCATTTTTTGGCAACCTAAACCTACAGAGAACTCCTCAAGAAGCTTTGTGTATTTCCATTACTTTAGTTGCCCCACACCTCATTATGATAATTAAACTACTGAAGTTGTGTGGCCTAAAGAGATAAAGGGGGTAGTTAAGACCATGACATTCCCACAGCCTTTTCACATCCACGGCCCCACCCCACCTCGATTTCTACCACAGCTATCTAATATACTTGGATTACACACGTGTGTGCACGCACATACATACAGATAGACAACTTTTCTTTGGCAGAATTATTGTTCTTAAAGACATTTTAAAAAACTGAATACATGACTTAAATTAGTTCCCAAATTTTAAGTTTCCAGTTTTCTTTTGAACTAAATTCCAGAGCCCATCTATGATTCTTTTTTCAACTTGATGAGTTCCAAGTTATAATCATTGTCTAGGCTTCAGTTCTTTCAAATAAAATTACAGATAATAGAGCTGCAAAGATGCTTTTTGAATTTCCTGGCCAGCATCATCTTTTCACAGATGATAAAAATAGGTCCTAAGAAGGACTGATTTGTTCATATTCACACACTTAGTAGAAAATTCAAAAAATCAAAAATCATGTATAGGTTTCAAGAAAAATGCCCATTCTGTACTCCATTTTGCCGAACTTGTCAGTATTTTCTTTTACCTAAAGTTTTAGTCTGAAATATATATTCCTCAGTCCATTGAGAAGTAGAACTTGCCTCAGTTTCAATGAAGGATTTACCAATATGCTGCTTTTAACAGGTTAAGGTTCCTAGCAGCTATTTTTATAGCAGAAGATTTCTATTTGTGTTTGATCTAGCCAAGATACTGGTTTTAAATTCTGTATTACAGTGATATAGTGGTAAAGAGATAATAAGAAAGCAATGGAAAACAAAGTCTGTGAAGGTGAATTGTATAGGAGATGTGTGAGAAAAAATTAGTTACCTATCAAGCCCAGGAGAATTAAAATGATTTAGAATGATCAGTAGGGTTTGAAAGAAAGATCATGGACTTTAGAAATATCCACATGACTTAACTTCCTTCTCTGTCATCTACAGTATGTGACCTTGGACAAGCTACTTAATAATTCTCAGCTTTGGTTTCTCATGAAACATTAAAATGGCAACAATGATAGTTGTATAGATTAAATTAGATAAATTATGTAAGGGACACTACTTCAGAGTACTCTCTTAATAAATGGTAGGTATTGGTAATTGAGTAATGCAACTAGACTAATAATATAACATTAACGGAGAACATATTCCATTATTAATATGACTTCTAATGTCAGACACACAGACCAAATAATCTTACCTGGCTCTGCTATACATGGTTGCATCAGTTGTATCTTTATGATGAAACTCTAACGGCCCTGAGACTTCCCACACTGGTATATCTGCCTCTGCCAGTCTTAATGAGGAGATGCTAGCACATAGCAGAGACCACATTTTTGTTTCCCTATCTTTAAGTTGAAATATATGTGGCATCTATCATGTAATATTCCTTGCTTGCAACCTTGTAAGGCTCTTCTGAGGATGCATGACTGTGTTTTATTTTATTTGTTTAGTTTAGGCAGAAGGAACAAAGAAGACAAGTCTACCTATGCCATCAGTTTTTCTGAGCCAAAATCAAATGCCTCAGCAAGATTAATGTGATTCATATGCAGATTCCTAAAAGGACGGGGGAAATGCTGACCTCCTGTTCCACTCACTGGAATCTCCCCGGACTCTGGAATAGGGAGTTTAAAATATTAATGCCTTGAATAATAAATTAGAGTACATAGTAAATGAGGTATGAACACAACAATTTTAATTAGTTTTAGGCACATTTTAATGATTGTTTGGCCATTAACTTCAGTAAACATAAAAATGCACGAGAAAAAGATGTATGAGCTCCTTATTACTTAGCTTTGTTTTAAATGAAGGCTTTGCAAAGATGTATATCATTTTAATTTTGGTTCCAGAGGCTTTTATGTAAATTAATTGCATTGGAGAATTGGCAAGAACATTTTATTCAATTTGGAACAGCAGTGATTATAAGCTTCACATTAATATAACAACAATTTAACAATGGCTGATAGATGGGCCACAGCCATGCAATTATCAAAAGTGAGCCACTCTCTTGATCTCTAATTAGGTCTATAAGCAAATAGAGTTTTGCCGGCACTAATTGCCATATTAAAGCTGGCAGTGGGGTAGCAAGTGCTCTCACGTTAACGTAGTCAGCACAGGGTGCTGTTTATCCAAAGATTTTTCCATTTTCTGATTTAATCAGATATGTAATTCAATTATGTATATTGTGGAAATAGATATTTAAGTGAATTGGAAAGCATTCTCGCCCTTGATCTACACAACCATGCATCTTGTTAACCGCAGACATCAGTGTTTTAAGTCTAAAATGTAAGTGTTAGGCTACACTTTTTTTTTCCCACTGTCCTTACTGCCTGTTCAGACGTCTGTCCTATCATACCTCTGACTCAGTACCTAGGATGTCTGGTGCTATGTGCCAGACAGATGTGTGCATGGAAGAAGATGTACAATACCTTGATTTGTTGCTCCATTTTAGCAGGGATTAAAAAGCACTCAAAAGGGATTTGGAAGGCATTTGAGCACCAGGCTACATATTGTGGGACCAATTTTAAAGAACCCAGAAAATCCCTTTATTCCTTTCAGTCTTTGCCTAAAAGCTTGGCCCACTATGCAACAAAGGCTATTTGTTTTATTTTCTACATCAGCTTATTCCAATGTGTACATCAATAACATTTAAAAAAAAGAGAGAGATTTTCATATAGGGATCTGAGTGAGTTTAAACTAAATCTGGAAAAGGCAATTTCCTAGGGAAGAGCCTATAAGAAAAAGTCAACCCAGGGAGATTGCTAAGAAAGTAGATTTTAAGTGTTCTCACCACAGAAAAATAAGTATGTGAGGGAATGCATATGTTAATTATCTCAATTTAGCCATTTCATGGTGTATTACATACATAAAAACATCATGTTTTACAACATAAATATATACAACTTTTATTTGTCAATTTTAAATAAAGACCATATAATTGTGGTTTTCTAATAGGAAACCAACTTTAAAAAATATATGGCCTTAATGGAAAAGAACAAATTCTCTTACCCCCATCCAAAATAGCAATTGAGAGACATAAGTGTCTTTGGTAAATAACTTCATAGAATCCTATCGAGGAATAATTCAAAATCTTCTATCAGGACTTTTATACCCATGGTAGTGTCCATGAAGAGAAATAAGCCACAAAGACCCCATAGGGCAAAATTTGAAAGCAGAAGACAAATATCTGTGCAAGAGGATGTGAAATATTCAAACCATTCTATAAAGAGACATCTTGAAACCTATGAGACGGTTAGAAAGACATATATTCTTTTTACTTTTATTGGTTTGTGCTTCACTCTCACTGTTAATTACTATTTATTACAGGAAATTGTGCATGTTTTTATTTGTGTGTATTTGCATTTGATTTAACAGTTAGTCACAGGAAAATTAAGAGTATGAATTTGTGTGACCGAAACTCACAGAGAGAGAGAGAGAGATCTCAAAGAAGGCTCAGACTCAGCATTTCTGGGTCATGCCTAGAATAGCTATGCTATTTAAGAGGGCAAAGTCCTCCTCTGAGCTCTTCTTGAGGCTTGAGGTATCAATGACCAGCAGTGACAAAGCTGACAAAGCCTTATTTCCTCCTGTTTACTGCCTTGACTTACTGGCCCAGGCCTATGGAACCCACTGCTACTCTCCAGATAGTGGATAGTGTTCCCAGAAGACCGGCATCAATTTACACAGTACAGATTAGAAGAATGAAATGATCTCAGAAAGAGAAAGGAACCCTGATATGGTTTGGCTCTATGTACCCACCCAAATCTCATCTTGTAGTTCCCATAGTTCCCATATGTTGTGGAAGGGACCCAGTGGGAGATAATGGAATCATGGGGGGCAGATCTTTCCCCTGCTATTCTCATGATAGTGAATAAGTCTCATGAGATCTGATGGTTTTAAAAACGGGAATTTCCCTGCACAAGCTCTCTCTCTTTGCCTGCTGTCATCCATATAAGATGTGACTTGCTCCTCCTTGCCTTCTGCCATGATTGTAAGTTCCCCAGCCATGTGGAACTGTAAGTATATTAAACCTCTTTCTTTTGTATATTGCCTAGTCTTGCATATGTCTTTATCATCAGTGTGAAAATGGAATAATGCAAACCCTAAGGTGAGGGAATGAGGTTAAGAAAATGAGTGTCTACAGAAGAACATCCCAGCAAGGGATCAGCTTCTTAGTTGCTTTTCCAGAATGATGGATAAAGCAATAGCAGGTACACAGTTTGAATTTTTCTCCTCGGTTGCAGTTCACCCAAATTATCCCAGTTCTTGGGTGAAATCATTAATACCTACATATCCTTGTAGAATTCTGTTGTGAGGAATCAAATTATAGAAACACCAAAGGAAACTATGGCCTGTCCTAAAGCCTGAGGTCTGGCCCTCATGAAAACATGTCATCCTGTTGAGGGCCTGTTTCCAGAGAACCTCCCAGATGCTAACTGGCAGAAGAGAGATCAGCTAGCCATGCAGCTGAGAGAGGCAAGAGGGCAGCTTCTTGCAGAATCGTTCTGGAGGGTCTGCTGGAGTCTGGTCACCCTTGCAGGTAGTTGGGGAGAAGTGGGATGCTATGCTTCTCTCCAGGTTACATTATTTCAGGACTTAAAAATAAACTTTCGACGTGTGTGTGTGTGTGTGTGTGTGTGTGTGTGTGTGTGTGCAGTGGAAAGGGCACTTAATTTGGGATAAGCATTGTTCCAAGTGTTATGTTTTCTGGCAGGTCCAAATTTGATCGTTTTTTGCAGAGTATTATTATTTTCTCATGGTGGATATGTGTGATTAGGAAAAGACCACTACTTATAGCTTGGTGACAATTCAGGCAATTTGGTCTTTACAGTAAGTAAGAAAGCACTCCCTTTGTATTTTAATAAAAATTAAAAAAAATTAACTTCTTTTTTGACTTCTTATTACATGCCAGAATCTTTGTCAAATATCCATATGTGTCTGGATGTGTGTGTATATATAATAATTAATTTAATTCTTACACAATCACTAAAATGTTAGTATTATTATCTCTGTAAATAAAGAAACTGAGGTGAAAGGAGGGTAAATTGCTGTTCAAAAACTCAGGGCTGGCTGATGTCCCAAACCACGCATCTTTTTTTTCTAGAAGGTTGTATATCTGGTGTAGCTTGAGGCATATTATATCATTAAGAAGACTAAGCCTGCAACCATTTATAAATGCCAATATCTTATCCTCCTGCTAGCAACAGGGTTGTTCTTACCCACAGGTAAACAGAGCCATACAGGTGTGACCCATGGGGCACTAAAATGCTTGTTCTTCCCTCAAACCTACCAGTAAGTCTAAAAATCTAACACTTTAAAAGTCTAATGTTCTAACACGATGTCTTAGGAAGGTATCAGTATGGATTACTGGAAACAGCACTGTCTCACAAAGGTCAGAATAGCCAGATTGTTGGGCTTCAGGCTGCTCGTTGATAAAAGAAAGTTTCTAGAAGAATAGTCTTCAAATTTCCCTCGTCACAAAGTTCCATATGTGTTTGATATTATTTGTATTAAGATTTTGTGTCCTTTCGGAAAGATGACATATTAACCACAGATTACAAGGACTAATATCTGCATATTAATTTCTTACCATCACCTACCAAAGACCAATCCCTTAAGCAAATGGTAGAAGGGCACATAATCACGGTGAGCTTGTATTGTAGAAAAAGAGTGAAAGAGCAGTCAGTAGTTGTAGGAGAGTAGTTAAGACACCATAGTATGCAACTCTGCCCTTCTTAGAGGATGTATGATATCTGTGAGTGTCAAGAAGATGAAATACAAAGCAGCAGAACAATATGTGCCTGAGTGACAGTTTCCAGTCATAGGAAAGAGAGGTGGGCAGTACAAGTTGCCTTATTTAGAAACCGTACCTTGAAGTGGTCCTGACTAGGAATGATGCTTGGGAAGCCTAATAATGGAGAGTTTCAGCTCTGAGTCTTGATTCCAGTTTGTATTTAATTCTGCCTTGCTTGATGTCTGCTTTTTTATAAGTCTTTGACCTATGGGCCAGTAGTAACTTGCATAGCCAGAAATTCCTGATGCTGAGAACCAGCCAGGAAGTCAAGAAGTCACTGAAAGTTGGACTCCTGGCTTCACACCTCCTGCTCTAGTCTTGTGTTAGTACCTGAGAGTTCTAGCAAGGTCTCCATCCCCAAATCCTATTGCCAATTTACTTGGCAAGAGGCATGCATCATTGGATTAAGGCTAAATGGTCATCTTTTTCATTTTAATGTTCTTGCCCTTAATTAATAGTTTAGTCTTTCAGGCTTTCATTTGTTACACTTAAATGAATTTTGTAATTAGTTTTGCATCTCAGGTTTGTTGCCCCATTTAAGTCTAGAAAAGCAGCCAATTAGTTCTATTTCCCCATTCTGTCTCACTTTTTTAGAACAATTTCCCAATGTCTAGTTGCTTAAGTACAACTAATATAATCCAGCGAGATCATAAACCGGGCACTGCTTAGTGCCCATGAAGTACTTAGTGCCTCACTAAGTAAGCTGGCACTTGGTAAAAAGATTATTGAATTTATCAAGCATTTGGCCCAATACAGCTCCTAAGAAATGCATTTTGAGGATATGACAGTCCTGGTGAGTGAGTTAAAGACTCATTATTTGGGTTGCTACTGCCCTTGCATGAAAACTGTGATTCTTGTCAAGTCCATTAGCTGCTTTACAAAACAAGAGCTGTCATTTCATTAAGCTGCCTTACACATATCAACAGCTCCAGGGTGAATTCTGGTCACTTCTTGTCTATGTCACAATTCTTTCTGAAAGCTGACTTCCCCCAGTGTGTGTCGGCAGCCTACAAGTCTTCAATGTATAAGGAGATTCCACGAATCTAACAGAAGAAGAAGCAACTGGTTTAAAAATCATAGAAAGGCCAGGGCAGGCAGATCACCTAAGGTCAGGAGTTTGAGACCAGCCTGGACAACATGGTGAAACCCTGTCTTACTAAAAATACAAAAATGAGCTGGGTGTGGTGGTGCATGCCTGTAGTCCCAGCTACTTGGGAGGCTGAGGCAGGAGAATCGCTTGAACCCAGGAGGTGGAGGTTGCAGTAAGCCGAGATCATGTCACTGCATTCCAGCCTGGGTGACAGAGCAAGACTCCATCTCAAAACAAACAAACAAACAAACAAAATCATAGAAAGTTTAATTTAAAAAATTTTGCCTTCTTAGTCAAGCATCAATTAGTAAAGAATGAAAAAAAATTGATATTAGAGCATTAGGTGATAAACTCAGTCCACTTTTTAGTTAAGAGTAGAGCAGGCACTGGATTTCAGAAATCTACTTTGCAATCCAGTGTTCTTTCTGAGAAATCACACACTGTCCCTCTGATGGCCTTCATGTACTAATTTATTTAGATCTTCATTTACTTAATAAATATATACCGAGTCCTTCTTTTATGCCAGATATTATTTCAGAGCTGGAGTTATGTTAGTGAACAAGACTAAGTTCCTGCCTTCATGGAACTTAAGTTCTAGCCAGATAGACCAATCAATATAATGTATGATATCACATGATGTTAAGTAAAATAAACCAGGGTAGTGGGGATAGAGTATGATGAAGTGCCCTTCAAGATAAGGGATTAGAAAAGGCCTCTTTGAGGCTGCCTTGTGAGAGCAGTGCTTTGGCTGAACTGAGGGTAAACAACAAGCCACGCAAAGAGGAAAATTGCAAAGACTCTGAGGAAAAAATAAATTCTGTATGTTTGTGTTCACGAATTAGCAATGAGGCCAGTGTGTTCAGAACAGTGAGGGTTGCTCAGAATAGTAGGAGATAAGTGCATATTTGTAGATAATGATTATTTCTGCTTCCTCTATGAGTAGAATTGCAATTCCACTGAATGCAGAGAGAGAACATTTATCCTATTAAGAAGACTGATAAGTGGCTGCATAATCTGGAAATATTAAATTTTCTCAATGATAAAAGACAAATTCAAACCCACATGACTACGGAGGCCAATATTATCTTTTAATTTCAACCTAAATTGGCTGAGCACCAACTGTGTGTGAGGCTCTGGAAGACACACAGTGAAGCAGAAACTAACGTTCTTTCTTTATAAATGAGTGCCCAAAAAATAGAACAAGTAAGAGAAAGCATTAATAAGACAGAATATGAGGTATCATCGAGGATGTCAAAAGTGCTGAGAGGTTCAGTGGAAGGATGGAATGTAGCTTGCTGAAAGATGCAGACAGGTGTGATAAAGAAAGGCTGGCATACAGACTGGGAGTAAATGAAGAGCAAGACATTGACAGGTAAGAGACAGGTTACCTGGGAGCTGTTACAAGCTGAGGAAATAGTACTAGTAAAGGCAGGAATGTGGGTAAGAGAGAGTTGTCTTGGAACAAGAGTCTAACTGGTTGGAATATAGGATAAGAGAATATGTTAGATAAAATCAACAAATTAATGCAGAGCTTTAATACTTTAATTGGGAACTTGAACCTAATTAATTAGGCACTACAGAGCTATTAAAGGTTTTGCACCAGAGAGGCAATGATGACAAAGAAAATGTGTTACATTTCCTTTAGTCCTTTATGAAGTTATCATTGAGGAATTTAGGCATATTGGTGCTTTTCTAACTTTTTTAAACTTTGAAACTTTCTTGCCCATTGAAATATTTCAAAAAGACTCACATCCATAGACAATGAATTTGTTTGTATGAATTTATTTGTTTTGAAATAAAATTGAATTTATTTGTTTTGAAATAGGATAAGAATTCCTGACCTCTTAACCCCTTTCTTTACATCTGAAGATGTCCCAAAGGCATTTTCAAGGAAACTCAGGACCATGAGAAAAACAGTTTGAAAACCATTGAACCAAAGCATCTTGAATCAACTTTCATTTTCTAACCACTTTTTAGGAGAATTTAACTTTCATTTGGTAAAATATTGCATTAACTTTTCCTTCTATTAAAAGGCATTTCTTTCAAAAATCAATGTGTTGTCAGCACACGCACAACCTATACTCTATCCACCGTAATATTTGAGATTGGATCATGAAGCTCACTGCTACCTCAATAACTGAGGCCAAGTAGAGGATTCAAGTCAATCAGATGAATAGCTTATAAGAGGCTTCAGAATCTTAGGATAATACAACTCGAATTTTAAAAGTGGCTTCCCTAGCTCTAAAAAAACACAAGGAAGTGTCAGCCAAGAGTTAATATGATCCATTCTTTTTAAAAGGTTATTTTCCCAGCAGGGGCTCATCCTGCTTTTACAAACATGAATCTTCTTAGTACCTGAAAATGGAAGTGAGGATGAGGTCAGTAGAGATCTTCTTTGGTAGATGAGACCATCAAAAAGAGCAGAAATGAATTTAGACTCACCTACTTCCCCAATATACACATCTTAACATAAAGCCTGGGTGTGAATTAACAGCAAAACATTTATTTGTGCTTCAATCTGTTCAAATTGGTCGCTCTGGCTCAAAAAGAAAGAAAATTGAAGAATTTCTGCATTCTCAAAAATGTTATTCTCTTCATTTTTCACAGTTGCTTCTGTATACTCTTCAAATGTGCTGACTTCCCCCAGAGAATTCAGACACCTCTCTAAAAAGATGCCTGTTGTGGGAGTCAGAGGTTGCAGTGAGCCGAGATCGCGCCACTGTACTCCAGCCTGGTGACAGAGACAGACTCCATCTCAAAAAAAAAAAAAAAAAAAAACCTGTAGTGGTTGCTATCAATTCCAGGTGCCTGGAAGAACACCCCTATACATATCAGCCTCCTCTGTGAAGTTGGTGTAAGATTGGAGAAGTACAATGAGAAGATGGCATAACTTCATGCTTGTGGAGCAACAGTGGGCTTTGATCTGCTCTGTCTCATTCTGACAATTATTTCTCCACATGAACACATGTCCTCTTTAGTGGGCTCTGCAGTTGACTCTTCAAAACTTATTCTACCAGCCTCCAATTCTGAAGCAGAGAAATGGCTTGAAGAATAAACCTCAGGCTGAATCTTTATTGGTCTTTGTCTTTCCCGTGTCAAGATTGGTCCAATCAGCCCCAAAAAGGCAGACTTTATGGTTTGTGTAGCTTTAAGTTGTTTATTACAGGGCTCAACTTACACCTGACTTGAAGATTTATTCTTCTTTCTTTCCAAAACCGAGGATGGCTGTTTAAATGAAAATGAGGTAGCCCAAGGAAGAAGATGTTTTAGAGACTGCGTTGTGTTTTGCCAGGACAGTATAATATTAACAGATAAAATCAGGAATTCTAGGCTTGCAGCCAGGCGTAATTACTTATTAATTCCATAATATTTTAGATAGCTTAAGCTTCTTGAACATCTACTGTTTTCTCAGTGAACTGGGAAAGAAAATAGTTTCTACCTCACAGGATTATAGTATACCTTATGTGATTAAGCTGTTCTGAACCCACTTGGAAAAGTCTAAAATTTAAACAGTTAAGTAGACACACATTTAAACATGGGAAACCTGTGGTAGTATCATTTTGAAACACATTTCAGCAAGACACCAGAGATTTAAATATAATCACCCATGCATCCACTTTTCTCGCTTTGAACTGGGAAAGGGGCCAGAGGAGAGAGGTATGTGAATGAAGTTGAATAAAATTAATGGATTCTCAATGAGCAGATCCAGATCTTATCAGTGTTATCCACAGAAGCAGGAAACTGGCAGCACTTGGGTTATGAGTGAAGAAAAACAGGGTGGAGAGGAAGATGATATTGCCACTTGTCGATCCATGGAAAAGATCAGAAGATTAACCAAAAGCTACACTAGTGGTATTTGAACTGCCCTTGACTGACCCTTCTTAGAAACCTCCATGACATGCGGGCATATGGCAGAAAGAAAGGGTACAGAGATATGGAGGATAAACCAGCAGAGCCCTGAGATCCTCTGGTGTGTAGCTCTACTTATCAATTTTACATATTAAGCTTCTAGTTTTGTTTGAAAAAAATGGTAAACAATCCGCAAAGCAAAGCTCTCTATTCTTCAACGTCTGCCTAAATGACACCATTGACAACTATATCACTGCCTCTTGGGAAAATTCCTTACATCTAGGAAACAGACAAAGCTATTTGGCTATTAGGGAATTTTCATTATATTCAAATGACATCTCTTTTTGTTTACATATCGATCTTATTTCTAGCATTCAGGCATGACACTTTTATTAGTCTGTTTTCATACTGCTATAAAGAACTGCCCAAAACTGGGTAATTTATAAAGGAAAGACATTTAATTGACTGGCAGTTCAGCATGGCTGGGGAGGCCTCAGAAAACTTACAATCATGGTGGAAGGTGAAGGGGAAGCCAGACACCTTCTTCACAGGGTGGCAGGAAGAAGTGCCAAATGAAGAGGGAAAGCGTCCTTTATAAAACCATCAGATCTGCTGAGAACTCACTCACTATCATGAGAACAGTCTGGGGAAAACTCTCCCACGATTCAATGACCTCCACCTGGCCTCTCCCCGGACACATGGGGATCATGGGGATTGCAATTCGAGATGAGATTTGGGTGGGGACACAAAATCTAACCATCTCACACCTACAGAAATCATCTACTCCCTCTTTTCCATGATAGGTTTTCAACTATTTGAAGTTAGTTAACTTGCTTTTCTGTATTTCTTCTTAATGCTAGGATTCCCGTAACCACTTTTCAGATGATATTGTTTTGAGTCTCCCCAGTGCTCTGCTTTCTCTAATATAAAAGTTCCTTAGTTTGTGTAGATGCCTGTGCAGTGCACTTATTTTAAAACAAATTGATTGGTATCGCCTATCTAAAATGAGACAAACTAGAATATTGACTGCCTTGATTTGGGTGGACATTGGCAAATATTTGAAACCCAGAAATCTATTGGGATCAATCTCTTTTTATGATCTTCTATGATTTACCACCCCCATTGTCTCAAATTCCGGTCCATTTTTGGAAGGATTAATGTCCAGTTCTGAAAAAAATATTCAGTGCCTCTGCTTTCATGGTCACCAGTAGTCCTGAGCATCTATTAACTCTAAATTTTAGTTGCATGATGATTGTCCTAATGTCCTTTGTTGCCTGTGCTTTCCTTCTAATATCTTATTATCCCTGATGTGAACTTACCACCTTTTCTATTCTTTCATCACACTTTTATATCAGAACACATTCACATAAAATGTTTTGTTTGTATCAGACTTTGTTTATGATTTTAGCAGATGGAGGGGTTTGCTTTAAACAATGTCAATTCCTTAAAAAAACTTTTTTTTAAAGTTAAACAACAGGCTCCCTGGCCATTTCTAAGAGACCTTCAGCCTTTGGACCTCATGTTCAGACCTCTTTTCCTCCTCCGTCTTTGCCATTTCTCTTTCAGCAGCAAAGTCACATAGCCTTCATTTTCTTCTTTAGAGCAATTTTGTTCTCTTTATTTCTTATCCTCAAACTCATGTGATGCCTCTGTTAAAGTTTTGAAATTTTTATTTGGAAGAACCCATCAAGTTATATTTCTGCTCAAGTAGTTTTTCCAGTTCTTATTTATGAGAAAATTTGTACCTGTTTTATTAGGCACAAATTTTATTAATATAGGTTAAGTGCCATCACACATTTGGGGGGTCACTTCTATTTAATATTTTTATCAGTCAAATTAAGTGTATAATTTAGCATGGAGCTTTGTACCTATCGGGAGTGTCCTAAGAATAAACATGTTCAGGTAATGTAAAGCAATCACATTGGCTGATTTGAATTTTATTTTCTGGCCTTGGGCCACATGTTGGTGAAAGCATCAAATGTAAGTTACACACTAGCAAGCAACAGAAGAGAAAAACTGGATAATTCAGCTATAAAATCACTGATGCCAGCATACCACCTCCATTGTCTCTGAGGAGCTGTGGAAATACTGTTCACAGCACTTTCTTTCAGAAGCAGTTTTTCCAGACCTGCTGCAACAGCTGCTTGTGCTGTTCAGCAGGGAAACTCAGGCAGATGTTGCATAAGGTCCTTTTTCTCACCTCCTACAGGAGTGCAATATGAATTAAAAGAACATTTATATTGTTAAACCCATCACAAATGAAACACTGTCCCCAAGCCTCATGGTACAGAGCTACAGAGGATAAGCATAACTTGGTTTTTCAAGCAAAGGGTCTCTCAATATCTGTATTTGAATATTAACAGAGGGAGGAAGAACAATGAGGAAAGAGAGTTACTGTGAAAGAAAAGTATATTCAGGAAATTAAGTACATACAGAGAATGACAGTCAAAATCTTAAATTAACAAACCCAAAATGACTGGAAAGGAATGTGTCTCTTTCAGTGGCCTTGGCTTACTCCCAGTGTAAAAGAGCTATCTGCCTAAAATTAGCGGCTACATTGGAGTCTGTTCCGTGGTCTCTGTGTGCAGCACAATCACCCAAGGTCTATGCTTGATGGCCTCTGTAATACCATGTTACCGGAGGGAAACACTAAAATATCTATTTATATATACCTTCGATCTCATTATATTACTTTTCTTTTATAGCTTATTTAATATACATATTCAACAGTGCATTTATATCACTTACAAATAAATGTGTGTAGATATATACACACCCATGCACTTAATTTTTTTTTGCAATAAGAAATTTATAATAAAAATAATTTTGAATATCACTATTTTAAAGGATTTATGGAGTCATCAGGGATCTGTTTACAAATGGGATTGAAAACACTCTGGCGAAAAAGCTCAATCTCACCATTTGACTGTATCTGAAAGTTCAATGGAAACTAGATGACAAACCCTTTAGAACTGGCCTAGATATTTTTCTTGCTTAAGGACTTGTACAGATAGAGATCACTTTCCAGACACCTACTTAGAAAAAGTCCTTTTGTAACAGCTTGAGAAGAAAATGGTTTCCTGAGGTTCTTAGGAAATGGGACTGCTACAAAGGAAGGATGCTAACGTCTTTAAAAAGGCAAGTTCTTTTTACATTGTAAATAAATGGGTGATTTTCATGATTTTTACCTTTGCTTTGTTAAGTTGTCACCTATTTGGACACTCTCAACTTACATATGGAGTTGAAACCCTGAGCATCAACCTGTATTCCAAGGCTCCGCAGGAACTCTGCTAATGCCATATATGATGGAAGATCAGACACGTCACGGTCGACTGCAGAGGCAAGTGTTTTCCTAATAACCAGTTCTCACCAAAGAACTAAGTGTATCTACAGGCAGAGCATGATGTGGTGACAACTAATGTTTTAATTTTAAAACTATTCATGGCTGAGGCATCCAAGTCTGTTGTCATTAATAATGTAGTTCTGAAAATGATGTGAATTGATGGCACAGTTTTATTATGAATGTCAGGTTTAGGCTTAGGTCAGAACTTTAGTTTCACTTTTTTTTTTTTGAACCTAAATGTCAGCATAGAAATTTGCTACATCCCTATCAGCTGAAACAAAAAGAAGAAAATAAAATTCTATTGATTTCAGAAACCTGGCAAATATGTTGTTTAAAGATAGGGTGAAACTTGATTTTTACTTGTAAGTCTGAGCGTTCTTTAACTTGGTTTCCCCTCAAATAAAATGGGCAATGACTCTAGGTTGGATGACACCAGATTCATGAAGACTTGAGCTTTCCCAAGGTATGACATTTTCACTCCCTACAACTGGGAAAATCAACAGAAATGTGAAATTGCTTCTCTGGGCCATAAGATAACAAAGGATCTGAGTTTATTTACCTTGATTACCACAGAATTAAATAAGTTAAAAATAGCTTGGTTAGGAGACTGATAGGGAAATCCCCTGAGAAGGTCTCTTTTTATATGGGAATCTTTTGGTCATGAATGATGGCACTGTCATTGATTTATGACTCTTTGTTACTGAAATGACATGATAGAACATGGCCAGGCCAGTTCTATCAGAAAGAAGGCAAACTACTTAATCATATTCATATCCTCTTGTCTGATTTTCAATTGGCTTCACTGCTTTTTATTGCATTTGGTTTGGTTTGAACACTAGCCATCCCTCATGACCTAGGTTAGAGAGGAAAAACAAAGTGAGAGGCTTTACAGGAACTTGAACATGGAATAGCTCTTTCCCTGTGCTCCAGTGGTGAGTAAAGTCAAAGTGAATCAGGAATAAACTCTGACAGCCAATGGGCAGGCCTCAAATTGGCCCTGAGCCATTCCATAGTCGTTTTATAATTACATCTTCACATACAGCAGATTTACATGTGTTAAGATTCATTTAGAAATGGCACATGGGCACCTGCAATTTGGCATTCCAGTTAGAGCCCTAGTGTATCACACACTTGATTAATAAACTCTGAAGTGCTGAAATGATTCTGTGTCATTAATCATATTCTCTTCTACCTCTATATTACCTGAAATCATTAGAGGAGAAAGCCTGAAGTGCAATCAGCTACCAGCATGTTAATGCAATGACTAGACTCTTAGCTCCAAACAAGCTAAAGAAAATAAGTGGGAAATTACACACTATATCTGGTTTTTATTTCAGGAAGATTGTGCAGCAATCCTTCTTTAAAACATGGACATCTTATGAAAATCACCTTTTAATAATACCTAACAGAATTTATGACAAGACAGACAGACAGAGAGACAGATAGACAGTTTCACCTACTAGAATAAGCATCAGAAGAGCTCATTGCTTTGTGGAGAAGGAAGTCCCCAGTAGGAATTCAGTTTTTGCCTAACAGCTGAAAGGGATCATGAAAAAGCAGTGAGTTCTTCAACATCATCAGTTATCTGATTCATATTTGCACTTATGTAATTCACTCCATCAGTCAGTGCTTACCAGGAGATAATGCAGGCTTTTGAGGTATAGATCTATGTGTCTATTTTTCATTTAGATCGATTAGGCTTGTAGTCTGGATGTTTAAAGAGATTGAAGCAAAATTCAGGACATATCTGGTATAAGACCATACAATGTACATCGGCTGGTCGATGGAGACTTCTTCCCTATCAGGAATGCACTGAATTATTGTATACCTAAGAACTGATGTCTACTTGAGAAACTATAAATGAGTATAGACTTTTACAAGGCAAAGGCAAAGAAAGAAGAAATCTTTCAAATAAGACAAGATAAATCACTATGAGTTCTGGATCATAATATTGAAAGGGATTTTAATATTCAGACTGAAGTTGGGAAGAGATATTTACTTTGAATCAAATAACTCTTCCACACATTATTTCTTATAATCTGAATAGTAAATCTTTCTATGTCAAGGATCCTGAAAGAGCAACTCTATTCCCTAACTTTCAAGAAGATGTGTTAGTGGAATTATTCCTTAAATGTTCTCCTGGCTAAACAGATCACCCAGCCTGCGATGCATCAGGCTACAGTTGCTTGGTATATATGTTGAATAATATGATGAAATACGTTGTTTTCTCCTATTTTTCCTATATTATTGAATTGGCCCTGGAAATTGCTGAGGTTAAGAATGGAAAAATGCCATATTAGATAAATACACACCAGTATAAGTCTGTTCTCATGTTGCTAATAAAGATATAACCAAGACTGGGTAATTTATAAAGGAAAGTTTAATTCACAGTTCCATGTGGCTGGGGAGGCCTCACAATTACGCAGAAGGTGAAAGGCACATGTTACACAGGGGCAAGCAAGAGGGAATGAGAATCAAGTGAAATGGGTTTCCCCTTATAAAACCATCAGATCTCCTGAGACTTATTCACTACCATGAGAACAGCATGTGGGAAACTGCCCCCATGATTCAATTATCTCCCACCAGGTCCCTCCCACTGCACGTGGGAATTATGGAAGGTACAGTTCAAAATGAGATTTGGGCGGGGACACAGCCAAACCATATCAACACCTCATGACAATACTCACAAAAACTCAGTAGTTCAATTCTGTGGTCTTCGCTCATTATTTGTAAAGCAAAGGACTTGGGCCAGGCGACCTATGAGATTGTGTCCAGTTGACATGCCCCAGGAATCTTCACTGAATGCACAGAGATATAAATTCCACAAGGGCAAAGACTTTGGTAATCCTGTCCAACACAATTTTTCAAAGGAAATTTACATCCATTACTTTACCTGTTTCCCACAGCAATCCTATCAGGCAGGTGTATCAGAAACTGCTATGTTTATTTTGCAGAAGGGAAACCTGAAACTAGGAAGTGAAGTGACTTTCCAAATCTCATACATCAGTGGCTAAGCCAGGACCCGAACCCCTGTGTTTTATGCCCGGCTGTTGTCTAGTGGGCACCACCATGAAACACACTGAGT
The DNA here is from genome assembly GCF_007565055.1 of Rhinopithecus roxellana. Taxonomy (NCBI): domain Eukaryota; kingdom Metazoa; phylum Chordata; class Mammalia; order Primates; family Cercopithecidae; genus Rhinopithecus; species Rhinopithecus roxellana. Next base: position 4,198,035 of record NC_044557.1, on the reverse strand, counting down.
TGTATCTTTGAACTAGAGCCACTGGTGTCCTGGGAAATGTTAAACAATCTGATTCCCAAAGGAGTTTGGAAATGAATACACATCTGTATACATAGAGTTGTATGTGTACATATATGCATACACATTATTTTTGGTTTTACTGATATGAAGGATGTATAACACATTTACAAATAATAATAAAATTATGTAACAATTTTTAAGCTATATGTCATATAGCCATTGATTCCCGAAGAATGCCTTTATTGATCTCATTAGAATTTTGTATTTGAAGCCAAGCTATGGTTGCAGTTCAACTATGATTTGACAAATAGAGTTTCTTCCCAATCTACTAGCAATTTCCCAACAAATGTATGGTCATTACATTTGATGTGCTGTACTGTTAAACAATTTCTAACCCTTATATAATTATTTTAGTTAAACTGAAACCTTTTTCAGCTTCCACTAAGTCAACTTCCTATTTGTTGTGTTTGTTGATTTTGGTGTTGGAAATACTCCATGGCCAAGATCAAGCCACCAATGTGACATTACTGTACTCAGAGTTGGGATGAGATGCACAGTAATGCACTGTTACATAGTGTTTCCATTCTAGAGATAAAACTGACATAAATAAACTCAACACCATAGGTAATAATAAAATGTAATGAAATAATTAGGAAGTAATGAGTTTCAAACATTTATTACCTTTGACTTTAATATAAATTATTTTATTTTAAGCTTATATATCTTAAGTTTTAAAAATGACTGTGTTTAAAAACCAGTTTGAGTTTGCAACATTTCTGAAAAGTTAATAATTATTTTTTACAAAGAGAGCCATAGATACTTGGACATTTTTCACTTCCCAAGTAATCCTATGCTTTTACAGCCCTAGGTATTGTAGAGTTCAGATGGAAATTTCTTTGCCTATTCTGAGGTATATTTAATCATAAGGTGCATATGATATTTCTATGTTTGTCGTTATCATTGATGTGCAGCCAGATAATACATGCAAATTTGGAAAGTTGAACTCTCTGATTGAGGTTCTATGAGCACACAATTGAAAATAATTGCATTTGCTTCCCCATTCTGCCATCATTCTGACCTAGGATCCTTTCCTCCTACCATATAGATAGACTTCCCAGCTTAGCTAGCTTCCTCTTTCCTGTTTCACTCTAGGCATCTGAAGAGTGGCTTTCTGACTTTCTACCTAATACCATTCTCAGCACCAGTCCTTCCCACCTGTCCAAGACCCTGGCACAGTACATGTGCAAATGAAAGCTTATTAATCTCTGTTCCTATTGCTATGCAAAATCACAAACCAAACCAACAAATACTAAAGTAAAATACTGTATCAGTTGCATCTAAGTGCAGCATTTTGATTACATAATGAAGTTGAGGTCTGTGGATGACTTAGAATAGAACATTAATTACAAAGAACAGCAGTTTCTCCTTTCACAGACCTATAGACCATCCTCAGACAATAAGTCTCTTTCTATAACTAAAGACTTGCCCACCACATAATACGGGTCCCGAAGCTCTATCTTCAATTCACTTTCCTTTCAGAAATATCCAAAAGCCAAGAGTGGTGGCGGAGCTTATGTCTATTTCTGTTTAGAAATGTACTGCCTGCAGTGGGCAGGATTCTAAGATAGCCCTAACAATTCTCATCCCTTTTGTACACACCTTGTGGAATCCTCTCCCCTTGAGTGAGTGAGGAACCAATGACTATGAGAGGATATTATTCCTGTGATTTGCTGCTAATCAGGTGACCTGAGTTAATTCAAAGAGATTATTCTGGGTGAGACTGACCTGATCAGAAGGCCCGTTAAAAGAAGGTGATGTGGAGCAGAAGGATGGTTACTAGAGGCTGCAAAGGGTGGTGGAGGACTTGGTCGGGGGTGAGGTGAGGTGGGGATGGTTAATACATTCAAAATATAGAAAGAATGAATAATGCATACTGTTTGATGGCACAACAGGGAGACTATAGTCAATAATAATTGTACATTTTTAAATAACTAAAAGAGTGTAATTGGATTGTTCGTAACACAAAGGATAGATGCTTGAGGGGATGGATACCCCGTTCTTCATGATGTGACTATTTCACATTGCATGCCTGTATCAAAACATCTCAGGTACCTCATAAATATATACACCTACTGTGTACCCACAAAATTTAAAGAATACATTTTTTTTAAAGAAGGTGATATGTCAGGAAAACATGTTCCTGTTGGCCTGGAAGAAAACAAATAGCCATGCTTTAACTACCTGTGAGGTCCATGTGACATGACATAGTGGGTGGCCTCAGGAGCTGAGAGAAGCCTCTGGCTAAGAACGAACAAGAAAACAACTATATCAGTCACAGGGCTTCAAGGAAGTGAATTCTGCTAACAGCTGCTTGGAAAAAGATCCTGACCCTCACATGAGAATTCCAGCCTTGGTCAGAACCTTGATTTCGGTCTGGTGAAAACATGAGCAGAAGACTCAGCTAACAAGTGTTTGGACTCCTAACCCTGGAAACTATAAAATAATATATCTGTGTGATATTAAGCCTCTACGTTTGGTTATGCATCAATAGAAAACTAATAAATTGTCTGAGGCTCCCACAAACCTTAACTCCTTTAATCCACCCATATATCTCAGAAGTCCCAACTAGGCTTCAGTCTTGACACTCTCTTTCAATGGACCTAGTATTGCTTAGGTCTTTTTAATTATCTCATCCTTAAATCAATAATAAAAAGTAATTTTAACACAATCTAAAATTATTTTTATGAGTGTATAATGCAATATAATCATGTGCAAGTACATAATAGTTAGTGCAGCTTTAATCCAAAACTAACTTTTGAAGGGGATAAAATATATTATAATATCTAACCACCATTCATTCATTTGTGAAGGGCCTATATGTGTTGAACACATGATACTTACCTGCGACTGTTTCTAATCCCACTGTGGCATCTCCACATGGCTGATGTGCTAGCTTCTCACATTTTGAACAAGTGTGCACTGAATGTCATCCCCTCTTTTTAACTAGAGGGCATCGGTGCTGTGACTAAATTCTCCCCTCTCTCATGATCATCATTTACTCCCTCTTCTTTGCGTACTTTTTATTAATATATAAGCATATTATTTTTCTCCTATCTTCATAACAATTCTTCTCTTTTCAACCCCTTCAGCTACTACCCTTTTCCCATAAACTGAAACTGCCCAGAAGAGTTGGCTAAATTTTCTACAATTCTTCCGCTTTCATTCTTCTTTGCATATACATCAGTCAGATGTCCATCCTCAATATCTCACCCCATCTACTCTTAACAAGAGCTCCAATCCTCAATCTGACTTAGTAGTATTTGACCAACTTAATTACTCCCTTCTCCTGGGAAACCTTTCTTCACATGGCTTCCTGCACATGACTCTCTCCCAGTGTTTCCCTTCTCATTGACTCTTATTTCTCAGCCTCCTATGCTGATTCCTCTTCATTTCCTTAACTTCTGATATTAGGCTTGTTTGAAGTTTCAGATTTTGGGTGACTACTTTTTACCTACACTTGGTGATCTTATTAATCCTACTCTGATAACTCAAGTTTGTATCTTTACGGCTTTCACCTCTGAATTGTAGACTTGCATATTCTCATATTCTATTACTTATAGATACCAGTATTGCAAAGTTTAATAGTAACCTCAAACTTCATGTACCTAAAATTACACTTTTGCTTTTTCTTCTAAACCTAAATTTCCTGAGGTCTTTCCCATTTTGTCATATAGCATCTCAATCATTCTAGGTTCACAGGCAAAAAAAAAGAAAAGAAAAGAAAAGAAAAGTCACCTTGACTTCTTGGCTCATTTTTCTTTTTTTAATGTCCACATAGAATCTGCTAGCGAATCCTGATTGTTACCTCCAAAATGTATCCAGAATCTGATCTCCTATCAACACGTACACTGTCACCATTCTGTTTCAAGTGATGATCATTGTCACAGTTGTCTTCAAGGTGATTTTCCGTTTCTGTCTTCATCTTCCTACAACATATTGTCAAACACAGTAACCAAAAACAAATCTTTAAAAACATAATTTGAATGATTTTACCGTTAATGTTCTCCAACATTTCTTATCTCCATTAACATAAAAGTAAAAATCATTAAAACGGGCCCTATTGCAATAGCTCAACAGGATTGCTTCCCACCCACGTATTTCACTGTCTCAGACATCCTCCTTTTCTGTTATTCTTCCCTCTTTTCTGGTCACTGCACTCTTCTCTCTGCCTTGCTGTTCCCTATGCCTGGAATGTTCTGTCCTCATATCTCTTTATTTCCTTCAGACCTTTCCTTTCTTCTCACGGAGGATTTTGCTATCCACTCTTTTTAAAATTGTAATCATTCACTATACCCTGACACCTCTTCTCCTATCTTGCTTTGTTAATTCCATACGTAGCACAATCTGACAGGCTAAAACTGTAATTCATTTATTTGTGGACTGTCCCCCCACCCACATTAAATAAAAAGCTCCTTCAGAGCAGGTATTTTAGCCTATTCAGTTAACTGTATATCCCCAACATGTAAAAAGGAGTTGGCACATGGTAGGTGCTCAGCAAATATTTGGACTTTCCTTAATAGCTACAAATTATAACGTATCACAAATTATTGCAATTTAGAAACACTGGATTCTAATGAATTCATAATTTGCAAGTGATCTTTCAATTAACACTTAGCCTTTTAATTAGTAAGTGGAGGTCATGTTGAAAACTGATCTCTGAAAACACCCCTGAATCTCTTCTTATCAACATTGTTATTAGAAAATAGGATAGGCCAGGCATGGTGGCTCACACGTGTAATCGCAGCACTTTGGGAGGCTGAGGAGGATGGATCATGAGGTCAGGAGTTCAAGACCAGCCTGACCAAGATGATGAAACCCGGTCTCCTAAAAAAAAAAAAAAAAAAAAGAGTGGGGGAAAGAAAAGGCATGGTGGCAGGCACCCATAATCCCAGCTACTTGGGAGGCTGAGGCAGAGAATTGCTTGAACCTGGGAGGCGGAGGTTGCAGTGAGCTGAGATCATGCCACTGTACTCCAGCCTGAGCAACAGAGTGAGACTTCATCTAAAGAAAGAAAAAGAAAAGAAAATAGGATAAATACATAAAATTCAAAAATTATCAATCACACAAACCAAAAAAGTTATCATAGTAAAAATTATTGATGATTTATTCATACTCTATTAATCTCTTCTTTCTTCCCAACATAGGCACCACTTTATTTAAAGAACCGTGACTCTATTCTTGCCTACAGATGTGGCTATAATTAGTCTAAGAAAGATTCTATTTCTTTGCCAGAGATGTTCCAAAATGGGCATATCGTCCTAATCTAATCAGTGAGACATTGGATGAGATTTGCTGGAAGCTTCTAGGAAAACCTTTAATTCTTAAGGGAGAGCCATAGAAAGCTTCTCTTGCCTTCCTGTATGTGATCAAGAAAGCAATAGCTCTGATTTTACTTGGCAGCTGCCATAGAATCATGAGAGTACATTATTTCATGACTAATCTGTAGAAAGCACATCGGAAAGGAAGAATAAACCTGAAACTCTGATGACAGTGTTAAACTCCTGGATCAATAAATTTTGAAGTTCTCTCAGCCTCTACCTTAATGAACTAATAAGTTTCCTCATTTTAGTAAGTTTTACAGAGATAGTTGTTGTCTGGAGCTAAAGGCATTCTAATTGTGAGAGCTAAAATATAAGCTATCAGAGAAAACTTTGAAAAATTTCTAACACATCAGTATTATGGGACAAAATTCACAGAAGCAAATTTAGCAAGAAATCTAAATTTCAACATATGCATTACCAATCAGTTACCTAAAGGTAGGAGTGACCAGACTTAATAGCATTCATGTCAAAAGCATTTAACAGCATTTATTGATGTAAACTGAATATAAGCCAGAAAAGAAATGCAACTGTAATAAATTCAGCTATAATCTAAGGCCAAATTAATAGAAATATAATCAATACAGAATAATTTCTGGGTTTTCATAATTCAGGCACAGGGCAATACTTCATTGGAAAGTAAATTTAAAAAATAAACATCGTGAAACAATTAAAAGTGATTTAAAGGAAGCCTAGTCCTCTCATGTACCTTTGCATTTAAACATTGGAAGGGATTCATTTCAAATAAAGTAAGTACTTCCTAAAGTCATATTTTCCTCATATCTCTCTTGCTAAACCTCTTTGAGTCTTCACCTGCTTAGAAGTCTCTATGCCTTTTCCCTCTTATTCTCATTTCTAATTTCTATTCTACATTCCTCAGTGTCTCTCTTAATTCTCCCTCTCTCCTTTCCTACTCCTATATTATTATTCTTATTTTCTATTTATTGGTAATTCAATATTTTCAATAAAAATCCTCTCACCATTGAAGATGCTTAGGTTAGATTATGTCTCCTCCATCTCCTCTCTACTGATTAGTTTTATTAATACAATAAAATTCTTTACTGACAAGAAAGAGGGAAATGTGGAAAAAGTTTGTCAAAATAGATGGGAAAACCAGCATGAATATTCAGATCTAGATAGCTTTGGGAACTATTTCAATAATATTCAGCTTAAGGGATGGTAATTCCTTCATATCCTGAGCCTATAATGTTTCCTTTGGAGTATATAGTATTCCATTTTCAATATCATATCTTAACAGGGATATTAAAATATTAGTGAATCTTTAAGACAAAATGATGTGATGTTATATCGCATGTTTAATAAGAAATGATGGAAGACACTGGAAAAGCTTGCTTTAGAAAAGTGCTTTGTGTTAGAGTTTTCTGCTATACTGAAAATCTTCTGTGGTGTTCAGTATTGTAGCTGTTAGTATCAAGTGAGTATTGTACTCTTTAAATATGGCCACTGTGACTTTAAAATCATATTTAATTTTATTTCGTTTACACTTACATGGAATTAACCACTATATCACTCAGAGTTTCACCAGAGAAACAATACAATAGGATATGGAGATTCTATCTATCTATCTATCTATCTATCTATCTATCTATCTATCTATCAATCATCTATTTATGTATCTATATCTATCTGTCCATCTACATCTGTATGTATCTATCTATATCTATCTATGCATCTATCCATCTATGTATGTATGTATCTATCTATCTATGCATCTATCCATTTATCCACCTATGTATGTATGTACATATCTATCTATCTATCTATCTATCTATCTATCTATCTATCTATCTAGAGATTTATTGCAAGGAATTGGCCTACATGATCATTGGGGGCTGGCTAGGCAAGTTAAAAACCTATAAAGAAGGGCTATTTGGAAGCTTCTGGGCAGGGGTTAAAGCTGCATTCCGCAGGCACAATCTCTTCTTCTTCAGGGAAACCTCATTTCTGTTCTTCAAACCTTTCAACTGATTAGATGAGGCCCAAACATATTATCCAAGATAATCTCCCTAAAGTTAACCATATCTGCAAAATACTTTTACAGTAACACCTAGATTAGTGTTTGATTGAATAGCTGGGAGCTAAAGCCTAACTAAATTAGCACATAAAACTAACCATCATAGCCACATAGGCTGGTGTCTACCATATCGGAGAGTGTGGGTCTAGAAAAAAGGAAAGTTAGGTTGGGCATGACAGATGATACCACATATTAAAATAATAGTGATAAAAATTGGGAACAGCTTTATAACTATGTTCTGATAGTGGATTGGATGCACCAACCTAAAGACTGAAACTTCCTCTTTAAATTATTGAGAAAAAGAATTAATAGTCTAAAATATCCAAAATTATAATAGATTGCCTGGCAAAATATTGAGCCCCTGGTTCCCAGGATTCAGAATGAGTGATTATAGGAAGAATTTTTTTACATGGTATGGAATGGCTACCTGTCTTGGATGTTGAAGAAGGAATTCTTTTAATGGGCTAGGCTTGAGATATAACATTTTAAGACTCCATAATTTTCAGAGGTATAGAATCAAAAAGCTTAAATATATATAGGCAGACTTCCAACCAAGAAGTTATATGAGGGAAAAAGTTGAAACATGACTTTTTTGGCATGCCTCCTTAGATGAGAGGCTTGGGATAAACGTTTGTTAAGCAAGGCAAGATATATAATAAAGCAATGATATGGTATTTCAAAGTTGAACATTGAAAATGACTTACTTTCACTCTTACCTCAAAGCATGACACAGCACAATGAGATTGGTTAGTTTGGTAAGAAAGTCGATTTTGTAATCAAACTTAGACTAAGCTTAAATTGAAAGTATTATTTTTTTCTGTAAATTGTAACAATAGCACACACAAAATGATGCTATAAAGTTTGCCTTAGTGCCCTGAAATTCTTTCACTTTTGCTTCTTGTAATTTTGTCACCATTTTCCACATAAAACAAGCAAAATTCTAATTTTTCTTGTCTTGTTAAATCTTCTCTCAAGAAAGAACTTGAAACTCATCCATATACCAAACAGATGTGACTAATAATAGATTAAAATGTAATATTTTCTCTGCAATTTCAAGGTTTGAGATATTGAAATCTAATTATTGTGTTTTATAAATGATAATGTAGTGAGGTTCAGTAAAGAAAAACACATGGTGTATCTAAGATTAGGCAGTTGTTTACTAGTTGAGCCAGGGCTGGGACATAGGCCCCCCACTCACCATACCGTGTGCCTTTTCAACTACAATAGCTTTTAAGGTGATTATGTTGTATCAGAGATTAAAAAATACAAGTGAATAAATCCTCTTTCAAAAATGTAGGTCTTTAGCAAGCAGGCAAGGCCTACATTTTAGGAAGGAAGCATCTAGGCATGGAGTGAATCATCCTCTTGCTCCTGCCATCGCACTATGCTGGATAGTTACTTCTTAAGCTACATCTGTGAATCAAAATAGATGTACACAAACAGGTTTTTCCACCAATTTTCTGTACTGCCTAGGTTGGTAGTTGGTAGGACAGGCTGGTTGGAGGAGTGAGGGTGGGGAAGCTCCTCAGTGGAGATTGAAGCATCCACAGTTAAGCAATGGTGGAAAGATGCAGGAAATTGACAATACTCAAGCCATTCTACAGAAATCCAAATTATGATACTTGGGGAATGGAGATTAGGTGATTTTTTTTTTGTTTGTTCTTGCTCCAAATGAAGAGGTAAATCCAAATGCTGAAATATCAGCAGGGGCAGGCTTGTGTCCAGAAAACCCTGTTCAGGCTGGATTAGAATTCAAAGCCATAGGAAATCTTGGGGAGTGTGTAAAGGGCTATTTAGTATGCAATGTTCACTAGAGTGTGTAAGACAGCCAAAGTTGTTTAGTTTATACCTCATTAGGAATTACCTCCTGTGTTCTCATGCTTACAGCTGTAGAATATTTTCTTCTCTTTCTTTTTTCTTTACTCCCTCTCTCCCTTTCTGCCTCCCTCCCAACCCTGTTTCCTTCCTTCTGTCCTTCCCTACCTCTCTTCCTTCTCTCCTTCCTTCTTTCCATCCTTCCTTTTGCTTTAAGGGTTTCTGTATCTACTATGGAAGTATATAATTATACACACACACACAGACATATATACACATATATCACACACACACACATGCACACACACACAATCTTACAAGTGGAACAGAAAAATACAAGTAAGGACTAAAGAGAAGAGACTAAAATCTTACTTCATACCATCCATGCTTCCACCTTAATTTAACTTCTTTTAGAGCTTCTGTTTTCATAGCAAATACTTTGTCTATGAAACTGATCGTTGCCTATAGCTTGCGGTTCTCAGATTTTATTCTACGACTCATACCCAAAACCTGTGCAATCCTGGGATAAGCCTCTTGACATTCTGATGTCCTGCACTCTCTTGAGTTCATATTAGGGGCAATTGGGAGGAGGTGTATAAAAGAATCCAGGAATATGCAGACACATTTCTAATAAACACATTGCTACTTTATGAAAACAAATTTCACTTTACATCTGAGGATGATGCACTTATATATAGAATAATTTCTTTCCTCACTAATTGGTAGGTCAAAATATCCCAGATATTTGATTTACATTTGGGATATGTAAAATACATTAACATATTTAGAATCTATTTGTTTAACTTAGCATTTTCTAAACTGAATGCTCCATTTAATTTTTTTTTTCCAAAGTTACACTTATGTTGCCCAGGCTGGAGTGCAATGGCACAACCTCAGATCACTCCAACCTCCCCCTCATGGGTTCAAGTGATTCTCCTGCCTCAGCCTCCAGAGGAGCTGGGATTACAGGCACTTGCCACCACGCCTGGCTAATTTTCTGTATTTTTAGTAGAGATGGGGTTTCACCATGTTGTCCAGGCTGGTCTCCAACTCCTGACCTCAAGTGATCCACCTGCCTCGGCCTCCCAAAGTGTTGGGATTACAGGCATGAGCCACAGCGCCCATCCTCCACTTAACTTTTTATTTCTATAGCTTTTTTTTTTTTTTTTTTTGAGATGGAATCTCACTCTGTCTCCCAGGCTGGAGTGCAGTGCTCCGATCTAGGTTCACTGCAATCTCGGCCTCCCAGGTTCAAGCGATTCTCCTGCCTCAGGCTCCTGAGTAGCTGGGATTACAGGTGCAAGCCACCACACCCTGCTAATTTTGTATTTTCAGTAGATGTGAAGTTTCACCATGTTGACCAGGCTGGTCTTGAACTCTTGGCGTCAAGTGATCTGCCTGTCTCGGCCTCCCAAAGCACTGTAATTACAGGCTTGTACTACTGGGTCTGGCATCGATAGCATCTTTTAATCCGTAGTGCTTACTTAAATTTCACAGGACATTAAATTAATGTAACCCACTTTTGGAAATTCTGGCCTACAAGAAAGATTTGAAGAAGCCTGTTAAATGGTGAGGTTATAGGTTAGTACCATTTTGTTGTTGTACTTTAGAAATTATTTGCATTGAATACAAACCAGCTTTGCAACATGAGAAAATTGAGTAGAATCTCTTGTTTTGCAACATGGGAAAATGGAATAGACATCTCTTTTACGATGCAAACTTGAGCTCATGTCCCTTAAGTCCTCCAAGCGCCAGCATATCACCTTCCCTGGTCTTGCACAGCCTTTGATTTCCTCACATCCCCTCACCTCTTAGAGTTAAGATGCTAAGGGAATCCTGCACTTCAGCTTCCTTTGTCATGCATCAAAAGGAAACTATGTGATCTCAAGGTAAAACACACTGAAACTTAATCAGCCATTTATGCCTGGGATAGACTTATACATTAACATTTTTCTTTTAACCAGTTCTAGAAATGAAGAAAAAAATATTTTGACCACAGGTGAAGAGGGTTGAATCAATTACCCCTCTCAGCTCATTGGCGCAGGCTTGTTATTGACCAGCCCTCTCATCCACATATCACCTACTGTTTAGAATATTTTCCATAGGGTAACATTTTATAAGAATCAAGAGGCTTCTGTGGTTTGTCCACAATCCAGCTGTCAGATCCCAAGCTCCTCATTGATGACTATTCCAGCCCAGGTAGGTTGGTTTACTAGATGGATCTCCAACATCCTTTGTATTTTGTGGCATCTAAAATTTTCTCTTTCCCCCTCCTTTTCATTCATCTTTTGTTCTATCCTCTCCTCTTCTCCACCTATATTATCTGTTTATCTTATAATATCAAATTCAAGTCCTGCATTTATCCCACATGTTATATCTCTTTGGTCTGCCCAATTGCGCCAGTAAGAAAGGTCTACCTATTATGATCTGTGTTAAATTTGTAGGAACATGGATGCAGCTGGAAACCATCATTCTCAGCAAACTATCGCAAGAACAGAAAACCGAACACTGCATGTTCTCACTCACAGGTGGGAACTGAACAATGAGATCACTTGGACTCTGGAAGGGGAACATCACACACCGGGGCCTATTATGAGGAGGCAGGAGTGGGGAGGGATGGCATTGGGAGTTATACCTGATGTAAATGACGAGTTGATAGTTGTTGACGAGTTGATAGGTGTTGACGAGTTGATGGGTGCAGCACATCAACATGGCACAAGTATACGTATGTAACGAACTTGCACGTTGTGCACATGTACCCTAGAACTTAAAGTATAATAAAAAGAAAAATAAAAAAAATAAATAACTATGCGCACACACACACACTTGCACAGGCAAATTATATGGGCTATTTTCCTCTGTCAAATAAACTGGCTTGCTCCTAATCCCAAGTGAGGGGGCAGGCACTCTCCCTATGATGGTTCAGCATGTGTTTGCTATGTGACATTTGCCCAGTATATATTTGCTATATGACACTATCTCCTGTGCTTCTGTGGAATATAATTTCAATTGCTGGAGTTTTGCCAGCTTGTCGCTCCACTAGCCAGTGGAGACACCTCACGGAAAGCACTATATATAAGCCGATCAAAGAACAAAGCACAGAAGACTTATAAACAGGAAGTTATACATCCTGTAGAGGCCAAAGAGGCCAATCCTCACAAACACCCCCTGGCATTAATCAATTGTCAGGCACTGCCTTATAATCAAGAGTTGGCCTGTAAATAAAAATAAAGAAGGAAATATAACTTTTAAGAAGAGCTGGCTTGGACTCAGCAGGCTGTGACCTCAGAAGCCAGTAAGAACTTTGGACCAGGATATTGTCCAAAGAAAGCCAGAGTAACAGGTTGAAATACAGAAGTCCTTACATTGATTCTGTCACATTTATCTCATTCTCATTGTTTAACCTAAAAGATAGCTTCTACTATTAGACATCGAAATTTGAATGATTCCCTGTTTGGGCAAGGTGGCAGTTTTCACACACACTGGAAATGAGCATATTGAGATTTATTCTTTAGTCACCATGTTTAATTGAGAAATTCTTGTACCCTGATTTAAGAAAAAAACAGAAGCTGGCCGGGCACGGTGGCTTACACATGTAATCCCAGCACTTTGGGAGGCTAAGGCAGGTGGATCACAAGGTCAAGAGATGGAAACCATCCTAGCAAACCCTAGAGAGAAACCCTGTCTCTACTAAAAATACAAAAATTAGCTGGGCATGGTGGCACACGCCTGTAGTCCCAGCTACTTGGGAGGCTGAGGCAGGAGAATTGCTTGAACCCAGGAGGCAGAGGTTGCTGTGAGCCGAGATTGCACCACTGCACTCCAGCCTGGCAACAGAGCGAGACTTTGGGATAAAAACAACAACAACAACAACAACAACAACAACAACAACAACAAACAGAAAACAGAAGCTAAGAGGGACTCGTATGTACATTTGTGTATTTTAGAGACAGTTAGTAACACAATTACAAGAACTAAATAACTGGGCAGCCTCTAAAAAGAGCCCTTAGTCTCCTTAGAAAATATGGCCTAGGAAGAGAACTCCAGACTTTTCGCATCCTTTGAATAAATATCCTGTATGTATTGGAAACATATGTTTGAAATCAGAGTTATAATTTGTTATGCTGTCAACAGCCCTGGAAAGGAACTCTGAATTTTATCAAGAGAAGTCAGAGAGAGAAACCTCATGGTCCTCAAAATGGTTAACAGACAATAAATCAGACCTGGTCACTTCCAATCCCTTATCTATTTTCTATGTTTAGCCATTTCTATTATGAACTTAGTTTCCTGAAATTCATTATCCATTTGTCTCATGGGCACACTCAGTCTGCGATCCCCAAACCTAGGTAAACCCAACTTCTATGTATTTTCTTTTAACCTCAAATACTATGTCCAAATAGAACGAGTCACTCTGGTCCATTCTGGCCCATTCTGCTCCTCCTAGAGACTTCCTTATTATTCTAAATGATGCTACCATCCTCACTCTTGACTTTGTATAGCACAGCATCCTGCCTAACCCCCTCAGAAAAACTTACACGGGAATAGGTTAGGAGCAGTGGCTCACACCTGCAATCCCAGCACCCTGGGAAACCCAGATGAGCAGATTGCCCAAGGTCATGGGTTGGAGACCAGCCTTGGCAACATGGTAAAACCCCATCTCTATGAAAAAATACAAAAAAACAACAAAAAAAATAGCCAGAGTGGTGGTGCATGCCTGTAGTCCCAGCTACTCAGGAGGCTGAGACATAAGAATTGCTTGAACCTGGGAGGCAGAGGTTGCAGTGAGCCAAGATCAGGCCACTGCACTCCAGCCTGGGTGACAGAGAGAGACTCTGTCTCCAAAAGAAAAAGAAAAGTAAAGAAAAAAAACTTATATAGAAATAAAAATCATTGTCTCAGTGTAATAATATTAGACAAGTCCTCTCTATGAGGAACCTTTCATGAGGGTCTTGTTCTTCCACGCTTTTACTACACTGGTCACTGTTGAAATTTCCAAGACTTCAGGTGAGTATGAAAGGGAGTCATCTAAAAAAGACATACTGCCATGCAAATAAATCACAATATTTAGACCTTCCTGCTACACAATGATGGCAGAGGCTGAGGCAGGTGCAAAGGAGAGCAATTATCCTCGCTTACAGCCTGCCTGACAGTCATGGAATCCGTTGATTCTTTTGTATGACAAGTTACAAAGAGGATGGCTGTACTGAATATTTGCTCCTTGCAAATGTACAACATGGAATCTTGAAATGAGGCTTTGGCAGAACCATGGTGCAGTATCTTGCACATTAATCAAACATAGCAGTTTCCTTGTCGCACCTAGCTCTCTGCTGTTCCCCCAGAAACTCAAAGAGCAAGCTGCCACAAAGCTATAGCAATCCCACCAACTTGACAAAAAAGAGTGAATATATTTTAGTTACAAGGCGGCAGGGGCCACCTTCCTAGCAAGTCAGAGATTTGGGAGCTGTTGAGCCCTCCTCAACTTAGAGTCTGTGCCCAGAGAGGACCCCTGGGTCAGACTCTTTTCTCCTGTAGTTGTTATTTATCTTCTTGTGTGTTTATGCAAAGACAGGTGGGCTCGACTTGTGCACCACTGCAATTAATCTGGAAAAAGGAAAAAATCAAATTTCAGCCTGTACAGCTGGTCACAGAATCTTCTGGAGCCCATTATCAGTTTGCTTTGTTTTCTTTTTCTTTTTTTTTTTTTTTTTTCCAAATTTCCCAGGGTTAAGGTAAGACTAAGGCACAGAGCAGCAAATCCAAGGTACTCCTCAGTGATATCACTGAATCTTATAGATGGAAGGAAGCTCAAGAAATTAAACAGACAACTCCAGTCCCCAAACATTCCCTGGACTGGCATGCTAAACCACAACCTACTACGATGATTTGGAATTGTGAAAATCCTTACCTCCGATTCTCTAAACCTGCAATGATTTAACTGAAGCCCCAGACTATTCTGCAGAAAAGTATCTGCTAGAGTTTCTTTCCCATAAATCTTGAACTCTTCCCACGGTAGTTGGAGAATTAAGTAGTCCATCAGAAGAGGTAAAATTTATGAACCTCCTCCAGCTCACCCCAAGTACCAAAGAGAGGGGAAGTAATTCAATGAATAGCAAACTCCTTCTCAAAATTTGCCCTGAGGTTGGGAATTCTTCGGGGTTAAGGGACAGGGTTTCCCTTTGGGATTGAGCTGAGAAGATGGAGTTCTTACCCAGGTAGCCTGAGTGTAAGTTTGTAGCACAGAAATGAGTGTCTCATTGCTCATGCAGAAAAGTGCTGCCTGTGATACTGTTTATTCTAATGACCTTCACAATGAAGGGCTGTTAGTCTGCAAATGTGATACTTTCTCATCCAAAATGTGGCAAAATACTGGTGTGGATCAAGAACTGGAACTCATTCTCCTTTGAAAAGTAATCAAATTCACAACATCCTTTAAAATAAATTCACAGAAGAAACCAAGTTTTAAATAGGCATATGTTTGCCTAGAAGCAAAATAAAACATTTGAGTTTTCCCTCACTCTGTGCCTAATTCAAATTTTGCTTGGCAATGTGCAGATCCCACGGAGGTAACTTCCAAAGATTTTGATGGGTTAGAAAGGAAGCTCTAAGAGTAATGATCCGGTTTCTCAGCTGGCAAATATTTTCTGACTCTGGACAGACCTCCCCTGCTTCAGACCCTTCTGCTCACTGAAACAGAAGCATGATGGTTTCCAGTTTTTTGCTTTGGTCTGGGGAGGTGGCAGCCACACTGTTGCTCCAAGGCAGCTGTTAGCTCTTGAATTTACTTGGCAAGTGGCTGCCAACACAAGGTGCTGGGATAGATTTCATAGTACCCGCCACCACTTTATTCAATGCACAGCAGGTAAAGCTGAAGCATGCAGAGTCTCTTTAAAATGAGGCTTGCCAGATAATCCCCATGTGTCTTTTGGCTCCTGTAAGCAAGCTTATTGATCATAAGAGGACTGTCTGCTTTTTTCCATTTCATTCCCTGCTTTGGGATGTCTCCCCATAGAACTGCCTACAGTAAAACTTCCTAGAAATATTTCAAACACATGCATCAAATTTGGCAGAATTGGGGAAGTCAGTCATGACCCCTATTTTCCCAGCACGTACGTATAAGCTCCCCTCCACATACACACACATACATACACATGCAATACACACACTCGTTCAGGAACAGTTGTAATGCACTGTCTTATAGACCGTCATACTCACTGAGCTTTTGTTCAGGGATACTAGTGCAGATGCCAGTAGGAAGCTCCAGGAAGGAAAGACAAATAAAAGATTCCATCCTAAGCAACAAAAGTCAACCAGGTATGGTGGCTCAGGCCTGTAATCCCAGCAATTTGGGAGGCTGAGGTGAGTGGATCACTTGAGGTCAGGAGTTCGAGACCAGCCTGGCCAACATGGTGAAACCCCATCTCTACTAAAAATATGAAAAAATTAGCCAGATATGGTGGCAAGCACCTGTAATCCCAGTTACTTGGGAGGCTGAGGCAGGAGAATTACTTGAACCCAGGAGGCAGAGGATGCAGTGAGCTGAGATCGTGCTACTGCATTCCAACCTGGGCAAGAGAGTGAGACTCCATCAAAAAAAAAAAAAAAAAAAAAAAAAAAAGGCTGCAAGATACAATTCAGATATTGAAAGAATTAAAATAAATATCCAAAATATGTATTACCACTTCAGATCTAAATTTTACAAACTTTTGTGTGTGTATGTGAGTGTGTGTGTATATACATCCATACACACATATATAAATAAGCTCCTTGACTTACAAGGGGAGTTTTTATATCCTGATAAACTCATCATACATTGAAAATGTTGTAAGTTGAAAATGCATTTAATATACCAAACATCATAGCTTAGCCTAACCTATTTTAAATATGCTCAGAACACTTACGTTAGCATACAGTTGGGCAAAATCATCTAACACAAAGCCTGTTTTATACTAAAGTTTTGAACATCTTATGTAATTCATTGAATACTGAAAATGAAAAACAGAAGGGGTGTATGGGTACTCACCATTAATGTATTAATGTACACAACTGAAAGCACACTGGGCCTGAAGAATGTTTGAAGCATTGAGCGAAAATTAATTGCTGGATGATGGGGGTGCTACAACAACAGAGTCATCAATTTCTCTCTGTTCTGATAAAGCTTGAGAATCCTTCGTAGAAGGCATGGGGGCATCAACACTTGTTGATGGCTTAGCAGGTATAGCATTCTTTAGAAAGGTGTCAAGAATTAGTTGTTTACCCTCCTCATCGCACAGCTGACTGGAATCTGTGGCTCACAGCAGCTGCCCAGCATTAAAAGGGAGTATCCTACTACTAGTCTGGGAAAAGACTAAAATCCAAAACTCTAAGTATGGTTTATACTGAATGCGTTTTTTTGCATCATCATAGAGTAGAAAAACTGTAAGTCAAGCCATCGTAAGTCAAGACCATCTGTACATATTTTTAAAATAATGTTATACAGTGGTAATACATATTCAATGCCATAAAAATTAAGAGGACCAAAAGGAAGAAAAAATGCCCCTCCTGTCTAGAAATTACCACTAGACATATGTGTATGATTATGACAGCAGTTAGACCAATCATCCCCAACTTTTTGTCTATATAATTTTGTTTTGACTTATTTTTTATTAAAATACATCATGAAGTGTTCTCCCATCACACAGAATAGTTTTTATTGTATTTGGATTACCACACAACTTTTGATAATATGGATGTGTCATAAACCACTTTAGTCACACCTACTGTTAGATATTTAGTAGTTTCCAAATTTTTGCCATCATAATTTATACTGTGATAATTTTTCTTATCTCTCTGTGTGTGTGTTTATGTGTGTGTATACATACATATATATATATATATATACACACACTATATATGATGAGTACCATAGAACCATACATATATATGTATACACATACATGTACACACACACTTATGAACTGTGGTACATATAATGCTCATTTCTCAGTACTCTTAGAAACACATAATATTGACCTCTGGGGACAGCGCACAGCTGAAGACCAACAGGGGAAGCAGCGGGGGCCGGTGCAGACACGAACGACTCTGTCTGACAGCTTTGGGGAGAGCCGTGGATCTCCCAACGCGGAGGTTGAGATCTGAGAACGGACAGACTGCCTGCTCAGGTGGGTCCCTGACCCCTGAGTAGCCTAGCTGGGAGACATCCCCCACTAGGGGCAGTCTGACACCCCACACCTCACAGGGTGGAGTACACCCCTGAGAGGAAACTTCCAAAGGAAGAATCAGACAGGTACACTCGCTGTTCAGCAGTATTCTATATTCGGCAACCTCTGCTGCTGATACCCAGGCAAACAGGGTCTGGAGTGGACCTCAAGCAATGTCCAACAGACCAACAGACAGTCCTTCTGACTGTCAGAAGGAAAACTATCAAACAGGAAGGACACCTATACCAAAACCCCATCAGTACGTCACCATCATCAAAGACCAGAGATAGACTAAAACCACAAAGATGGGGAAGAAGCAGGGCAGAAAAGCTGGAAATTCAAAAAATAAGAGCGCATCTCCCCCTGCGAAGGAGTGCAGCCCATTGCCAGCAACGGATCAAAGCTGGTCAGAGAATGACTTTGACGAGATGAGAGAAGAAGGCTTCAGTCCATCAAACTTCTCAGAGCTAAAGGAGGAATTACGTACCCAGCACAAAGAAACTAAAAATCTTGAAAAAAGAGTGGAAGAATTGACAGCTAGACTAATTAATGCAGAGAAGATCATAAACGAAATGACAGAGATGAAAACCATGACACGAGAAATACGTGACAAATGCACAAGCTTCAGTAACCGACTCGATCAACTGGAAGAAAGAGTATCAGCGATTGAAGATCAAATGAATGAAACGAAGCGAGAAGAGAAACCAAAAGAAAAAAGAAGAAAAAGAAATGAACAAAGACTGCAAGAAGTATGGGATTATGTAAAAAGACCAAATCTATGTCTGATTGGGGTGCCTGAAAGTGAGGGGGAAAATGGAACCAAGTTGGAAAACACTCTTCAGGATATCATCCAGGAGAACTTCCCCAACCTAGTAGGGCAGGCCAACATTCAAATTCAGGAAATACAGAGAACACCACAAAGATACTCCTCCAGAAGAGCAACTCCAAGACACATAATTGCCAGATTCACCAAAGTTGAAATGAAGGAAAAAATCTTAAGGGCAGCCAGAGAGAAAGGTCGGGTTACCCACAAAGGGAAGCCCATCAGACTAACAGCAGATCTCTCGGCAGAAACTCTACAAGCCAGAAGAGAGTGGGGGCCAATATTCAACATTCTTAAAGAAAAGAATTTTCAACCCAGAATTTCATATCCAGCCAAACTAAGTTTCATCAGTGAAGGAGAAATAAAATCCTTTACAGATAAGCAAATGCTTAGAGATTTTGTCACCACCAGGCCTGCCTTACAAGACCCTTAAGGAAGCCCTAAACATGGAAAGGAACAACCGGTACCAGCCATTGCAAAAACATGCCAAAATGTAAAGACCATCGAGGCGAGGAAGAAACTGCATCAACTAATGAGCAAAATAACCAGTTAATATCATAATGGCAGGATCAAGTTCACACATAACAATATTAACCTTAAAAGTAAATGGACTAAATGCTCCAATTAAAAGACACAGACTGGCAAACTGGATAAAGAGTCAAGACCCATCAGTCTGCTGTATTCAGGAGACCCATCTCACATGCAGAGACATACATAGGCTCAAAATAAAGGGATGGAGGAAGATCTACCAAGCAATTGGAGAACAAAATGAAGCAGGGGTTGCAATCCTAGTCTCTGATAAAACAGACTTTAAACCATCAAAGATCAAAAGAGACAAAGAAGGCCATTACATAATGGTAAAGGGATCAATTCAACAGGAAGAGCTAACTATCCTAAATATATATGCACCCAATACAGGAGCACCCAGATTCATAAAGCAAGTCCTTAGAGACTTACAAAGAGACTTAGACTCCCATACAATAATAATGGGAGACTTCAACACTCCACTGTCAACATTAGACAGATCAACGAGACAGAAAGTTAACAAGGATATCCAGGAATTGAACTCATCTCTGCCCCAAGCGGACCTAATAGACATCTATAGAACTCTCCACCCCAAATCAACAGAATATACATTCTTCTCAGCACCACATCGCACTTATTCCAAAATTGACCACATAATTGGAAGTAAAGCACTCCTCAGCAAATGTACAAGAACAGAAATTATAACAAACTGTCTCTCAGACCACAGTGCAATCAAACTAGAACTCAGGACCAAGAAACTCAATCAAAACCGCTCAGCTACATGGAAACTGAACAACCTGCTCCTGAATGACTACTGGGTACATAACGAAATGAAAGCGGAAATAAAGATGTTCTTTGAAACCAATGAGAACAAAGATACAACGTACCAGAATCTCTGGGACACATTTAAAGCAGTGTGTAGAGGGAAATTTATAGCACTAAATGCCCACAAGAGAAAGCAGGAAAGATCTAAAATTGACACTCTAACATCACAATTAAAAGAACTAGAGAGGCAAGAGCAAACACATTCAAAAGCTAGCAGAAGGCAAGAAATAACTAAGATCAGAGCAGAACTGAAGGAGATAGAGACACAAAAAACCCTCCAAAAAATCAATGAATCCAGGAGTTGGTTTTTTGAAAAGATCAACAAAATTGACAGACCGCTAGGAAGACTAATAAAGAAGAAAAGAGAGAAGAATCAAATAGATGCAATAAAAAATGATAAAGGGGATATCACCACTGACCCCACAGAAATACAAACAACCATCAGAGAATACTATAAATGCCTCTACGCAAATCAGCTAGAAAATCTAGAAGAAATGGATAATTTCCTGGACACTTACACTCTCCCAAGGCTAAACCAGGAAGAAGTTGAATCCCTGAATAAACCAATAGCAGGCTCTGAAATTGAGGCAACAATTAATAGCCTACCCACCAAAAAAAGTCCAGGACCAGATGGATTCACAGCTGAATTCTACCAGAGGTACAAGGAGGAGCTGGTACCATTCCTTCTGCAACTATTCCAATCAATAGAAAAAGAGGGAATCCTCCCTAACTCATTTTATGAGGCCAACATCATCCTGATACCAAAGCCTGGCAGAGACACAACAAAAAAAGAGAATTTTAGACCAATATCCCTGATGAACATCGATGCAAAAATCCTCAATAAAATACTGGCAAACCGGATTCAGCAGCACATCAAAAAGCTTATCCACCATGATCAAGTGGGCTTCATCCCTGGGATGCAAGGCTGGTTCAACATTCGCAAATCAATAAACGTAATCCAGCATATAAACAGAACTAAAGACAAGAACCACATGATTATCTCAATAGGTGCAGAAAAGGCTTTTGACAAAATTCAACAGCCCTTCATGCTAAAAACTCTCAATAAATTCGGTATTGATGGAACGTACCTCAAAATAATAAGAGCTATTTATGACAAACCCACAGCTAATATCATACTGAATGGGCAAAAACTGGAAAAATTCCCTTTGAAAACTGGCACAAGACAGGGATGCCCTCTCTCACCACTCCTATTCAACATAGTGTTGGAAGTTCTGGCTAGGGCAATCAGGCAAGAGAAAGAAATCAAGGGTATCCAGTTAGGAAAAGAAGAAGTCAAATTGTCACTGTTTGCAGATGACATGATTGTATATTTAGAAAACCCCATCGTCTCAGCCCAAAATCTCCTTAAGCTGATAAGCAACTTCAGCAAAGTCTCAGGATACAAAATTAATGTGCAAAAATCACAAGCATTCTTATACACCAGTAACAGACAAGCAGAGAGCCAAATCAGGAATGAACTTCCATTCACAGTTGCTTCAAAGAGAATAAAATACCTAGGAATCCAGCTTACAAGGGATGTAAAGGACCTCTTCAAGGAGAACTACAAACCACTGCTCAGTGAAATCAAAGAGGACACAAACAAATGGAAGAACATACCATGCTCATGGATAGGAAGAATCAATATCGTGAAAATGGCCATACTGCCCAAGGTTATTTATAGATTCAATGCCATCCCCATCAAGCTACCAATGAGTTTCTTCACAGAATTGGAAAAAACTGCTTTAAAGTTCATATGGAACCAAAAAAGAGCCCGCATTGCCAAGACAATCCTACGTCAAAAGGACAAAGCTGGAGGCGTCACGCTACCTGACTTCAAACTATACTACAAGGCTACAGTAACCAAAACAGCATGGTACTGGTACCAAAACAGAGATATAGACCAATGGAACCGAACAGAGTCCTCAGAAATAATACCGCACATCTACAGCCATCTGATCTTTGACAAACCTGAGAGAAAGAAGAAATGGGGAAGGGATTCCCTATTTAATAAATGGTGCTGGGAAAATTGGCTAGCCATAAGTAGAAAGCTGAAACTGGATCCTTTCCTTACCCCTTATACGAAGATTAATTCAAGATGGATTAGAGACTTAAATGTTAGGCCTAATACCATAAAAACCCTAGAAGAAAACCTAGGTAGTACCACTCAGGACATAGGCATGGGCAAGGACTTCATGTCTAAAACACCAAAAGCAACAGCAGCAAAAGCCAAAATTGACAAATGGGATCTAATTAAACTAAAGAGCTTTTGCACAGCAAAAGAAACTACCATCAGAGTGAACAGGCAACCTACAGAATGGGAGAAAATTTTTGCAACCTACTCATCTGACAAAGGGCTAATATCCAGAATCTACAAAGAACTCAAACAAATATACAAGAAAAAAACAAACAACCCCATCAAAAAGTGGGCAAAGGATATGAACAGACATTTCTCAAAAGAAGATATTCATACAGCCAACAGACACATGAAAAAATGCTCATCATCACTCGCCATCAGAGAAATGCAAATGAAAACCACAATGAGATACCATCTCACACCAGTTAGAATGGCAATCATTAAGAAGTCAGGAAACAACAGGTGCTGGAGAGGATGTGGAGAAATAGGAACACTTTTACACTGTTGGTGGGATTGTAAACTAGTTCAACCATTATGGAAAACAGTATGGCAATTCCTCAAGGATCTAGTACTAGATGTACCATATGACACAGCCATCCCACTACTGGGTATATACCCAAAGGTTTATAAATTATTCTACTACAAAGACACATGCACACGTATTTTTATTGCGGCACTATTCACAATAGCAAAGACTTGGAATCAACCCAAATGTCCATCTGTGACAGACTGGATTAAGAAAATGTGGCACATATACACCATGGAATACTATGCAGCCATAAAAAAGGATGAGTTTGCGTCCTTTGTAGGGACATGGATGCAGCTGGAAACCATCATTCTTAGCAAACTATCACAAGAACAGAAAACCAAACACCGCATGTTCTCACTCATAGGTGGGAACTGAACAATGAGATCACTTGGACTCGGGAAGGGGAACATCACACACTGGGGCCTATCATGGGGAGGGGGGAGGAGGGAGGGATTGCATTGGGGAGTTATACATGATATAAATGATGAATTGATGGGTGCTGACGAGTTGATGGTTGCAGCACACCAACATGGCATCAGTGTACATATGTAACAAACCTGCACTTTATGCACATGTACCCTAGAACTTAAAGTATAATAATAATAATAAAAAAAAGAAACACATAATATTATAATACAGCATGATCTTTTTCAGATTCCTAAGTGAAAAGCATAAATCCATTTTGAGGTCAGTGTATATTTCTTATTAGGAGTAAGTTTGAATGGTTTTTCAGGTCCCTGACGTACATATTTCTGTGTTTATATATTTCCTTTTTGGTTTATAGCCCATTTCTCTGTTACCAGTTTTTTTCATCAAATTATATGTAAAAACATAATATATATTAAGAATATATGGTTTTCTTTTACATATTTTGCCATTTTTTCAAGCTTACCATTTGTCATTTAACATTTTGATGTATACTTGACAATGGAACATTTTTAATTAGATAGTGCTAGAGTGAAGAATATTGATCTTTACCTTTACAGCTCCAACCTCTGATATTGTGCTTAGAAAATCCTTCCCAATTACCAGGCATGGTGGCTCATGCCTGTAATCCCAGCACTTTGGGAGGCCGAGGAGGGTGGATCATGAGGTCAGGAGTTTGAGACCAGCCTGACCAACCCGGTGAATCCCCATCTCTACTGAAAATACAAAAATTAGCCAGGTATGGTGGCACACACCTGTAATCCCAGCTATTCAGGAGGCTGAGGCAGGAGAATCGCTTGAACCTGGGAGGCGGAGGTTGCAGTGAGCTGAGATCATGCCACTGCACTCCAACCTGGGTGACAGAGAAAGACTTCATCAAACACAAACCAACAAACAAAAACCCCTTCCCAATCACATTTTACAACCATTTCCTATACTTTTAGATGTTTAATGTGTTTTAATTTTAAATATTTTGAAGATCTAAAATATTCTTGAGCATAAGATAAGCTTATAATAAAATGAATAGCTATTGAGGACTTATTAAGTGGCTAATGGTATAGTGATTCAGAGTTAGAGAAGTGAATGGGTTCAGTAATGTGGCTTTTTTACTTGTCAGTTAGCATGTATTGCAATATAATGTGGAATTATTCTGTTTTCACCTTCTAAAATGAGGATAACCACTATTCCACCAGAGCAGGCTAAAAATATTTTATCACTATGCATTTTATTATAAAACACTTCTTGATAAGGCTGAATGACACTAAAGCCACAATCATTGTTCTTGTTTACCCATTAATAAAACATTTGATTCTCTGTCCTCCATTTAATATTAATAGACAATCCTAAGTCAAAAGGACAAAGCTGGAGGCGTCACGCTACCTGACTTCAAACTATACTACAAGGCTACAGTAACCAAAACAGCATGGTACTGGTACCAAAACAGAGCTATAGACCAATGGAACAGAACAGAGTCCTCAGAAATAATACCGCACATCTACAGCCATCTGATCTTTGACAAACCTGAGAGAAACAAGAAATGGGGAAAGGATTCCCTATTTAATAAATGGTGCTGGGAAAATTGGCTAGCCATAAGTAGAAAGCTGAAACTGGATCCTTTCCTTACCCCTTATACGAAGATTAATTCAAGATGGATTAGAGACTTAAATGTTAGACCTAATACCATAAAAACCCTAGAAGAAAATCTAGGTAGTACCATTCAGGACATAGGCATGGGCAAGGACTTCATGTCTAAAACACCAAAAGCAACGGCAGCAAAAGCCAAAATTGACAAATGGGATCTAATTAAACTAAAGAGCTTTTGCACAGCAAAAGAAACTACCATCAGAGTGAACAGGCAACCTACAGAATGGGAGAAAATTTTTGCAACCTACTCATCTGACAAAGGGCTAATATCCAGAATCTACAAAGAACTCAAACAAATATACGAGAAAAAAACAAACAACCCCATCAAAAAGTGGGGCAAAGGATATGAACAGACATTTCTCAAAAGAAGATATTCATACAGCCAACAGACACATGAAAAAATGCTCATCATCACTCGCCATCAGAGAAATGCAAATCAAAACCACAATGAGATACCATCTCACACCAGTTAGAATGGCAATCATTAAGAAGTCAGGAAACAACAGGTGTTGGAGAGGATGTGGAGAAATAGGAACACTTTTACACTGTTGGTGGGATTGTAAACTAGTTCAACCATTATGGAAAACAGTATGGCAATTCCTCAAGGATCTAGAACTAGATGTACCATATGACCCAGCCATCCCACTACTGGGTATATACCCAAAGGATTATAAATTAGTCTACTACAAAGACACGTGTACACGTATGTTTATTGCGGCACTATTCACAATAGCAAAGACTTGGAATCAACCCAAATGTCCATCTGTGACAGACTGGATTAAGAAAATGTGGCACATATACACCATGGAATACTATGCAGCCATAAAAAAGGATGAGTTTGCGTCCTTTGTAGGGACATGGATGCAGCTGGAAACCATCATTCTTAGCAAACTATCACAAGAACAGAAAACCAAACACCGCATGTTCTCACTCATAGGTGGGAACTGAACAATGAGATCACTTGGACTCGGGAAGGGGAACATCACACACTGGGGTCTATCATGGGGAGGGGGGAGGGGGGAGGAGGGAGGGATTGCATTGGGGAGTTATACATGATATAAATGATGAATTGATGGGTGCTGACGAGTTGATGGGTGCAGCACACCAACATGGCATAAGTATACATATGTAACAAACCTGCACGTTATGCACATGTACCCTAGAACTTAAAGTATAATAAAAAAAAAAAAAAAAAAGAATAAATAGCTTAAATGTTGTTCTCATTGTTGTCAAAATTTATACTTGTTTGTATAATTGATATGATAAATAGAAATTGAAATAAAGTAACTTGGTTTGAAAAAAAAATATTAATATGTGTATAGTTATGTGGAGAAAGCATTACTCACCAAAATTTTTTTTTAGGAAAGTGTAGTTATAGACTGAATAAATGCTTCCCACTATAAACAAACATAAACCCGGACAAAGTGTGTGAGGCACCTGTCTGCAAGCATTGAATAACAGGCAGTCCTGAATCGTGTTCCTTGAGAGATGGTGTACAGATATTCTGAGCCCAAAATATTTCCAGGCTTTCATCGCTGGAGCATGTTTCCTATCCTGGGGCAGGAATGGTAGAGTCAAAGAAGTGTTGAAGTCTCACTGAGCTTAGGAAACAGAGTTTGAAGTGCTGAATATTCAAGTAAAGTGGCTGGAACTTGCAGAGCAGAATGTTAGAAAGAAGGAATTTGCACCAGTTGGAGAGTAGCTGGCTGAGGAGTTCATATGAAGGTTTATCATTTATTCTTCATGGCAAATAGCTGGCTGTTCATAAGCAGGGAGGAATTCTGTGAGACATGTCAAAAATCAGTATCTTCAGGTTTAAGACATAAAGTCACACACCAGAAATAGCAGAGCTTGGAGATGTTTGAATTCTGGCTCAGTGAAAGTAAAGAGACATTGCTGAACACCTCAGTTATTTAGCAGGGACATCATAATGACCACGGGACAAAGACTTAGGATTGAGCATAAATTTAAGTGAATCCTCCCTAACAAAGAATTAAACTAAGTGAAAAAAATTACTTAGTAAAACAAAACTTACAACCTTTTGACAGAAGACAGCAGAATCATAAATGCCTACAGCATATTATTCACAATGTTCATGTGCATTTCAAAATCAACACACATGTAAAGAAACTGGAAGATAGCATCCCTTCCCCAAAAAGCAGTCCATAGAAACAAAACATAAGATAAGCTAGATGTTGGGATTAGCAGCCAAGGACTAAAAAGTCACTGTTATAAAGATTTTCAAAGGTGTAAAGGAAAGCATAATCATGATGACAAAAATAGATGGAGAATTTTGGCAGATAAATAGGAAGTATAAAGGAAAATTTATATCTGAAATCTTAATATGTGAAAAGAAGTATTCATGGATTCTCTTAGCAGAATGGAAGAGAGTAAACTTTATGACAAATCAATAGAAATAATCCAGTTTGACATTTAGAAAGCACCATATTTATCAACTGACGAAGTCATATTCATTTTGATTCTAAACAGAACCAAGAAATACGCTAGATAATAACCTCCCAATAGCAATCCATTTCAAAAGCATTAAAATCTTACAGAATATTTGTATAACTTAGAGTGACATTAATTTAGGAATCCCCGCACATATTTTGAAGGTAAATGATACACTTCACAGCAGGAATTGACTTCTGTGTCCTATGACGTTTCCATAATTTTTAAAGAATATCCTTACTGTGCAGTACCACGAATTGTTCCAGATGTTTCTTATACTTTCCTTGCCCAAATACAGGGATCAGAATTTTTTTCCAAGGACTCCTTCTTCCTTTACTTATAGAATGGCATTTAGAACTCAAGCCCATTAGCACTAGAATGCCATTACTCTTTGAGCCTCTTAGCAGAGAGCATTACTTATGCCTGTACATATATACAAACATTCATTTTTATATCCATTCATCTGTATCCATCTTAAAAAAAAACATTGGTATAGTTGCAACTCTTTTAGTGATGTCAGAGACATCTTTCTTTAAGTTCTAATTGCTTTCATTGTCACCAAAAATTAGATGGGAAGACCTGCTTTGCTCTAAATTTTAAGTTTGGGAAGGAAACCCTTATTCTATTTTTGTTCCTTATTCTTTTCTTTTAGGCTCATTGGAAATATCCATACATTAAGCCAACCATTCAGATCTTTACAAAAGTGGATGGAGTGTTGACGTACACACTGCATTAGGGTTGGTAAGTAAGTGATAAGTGGCACAATGTAAGGTTCTACACTCTCCATATTCAAGCCATTCTCTTAACCTACTTCCCAAGATAACTGATTTTTATTTGTACTTTTCTTCTACTTCCTATCTCAAAAAACAGAGGGTCTTTTGGCTGAACATCTATAAATATATATCTCTGCTCTGGAAGAAGGTGAAAACCAGGTTGTCATAATTGCTGATTATTCCATGTGGTCAGTTTCTTCCCTTGTCACTATCGTCATTGCCTCACCTCACACTCTCTCTTCATACAACCACAAACCTCTTTTGTTCACATGCCTGAGCAAAATTATCAGTGGCCAACTAGTTGCTATCACGAGAATATTTTATTTCTCATCTTGCCTCATGTCTCTGTGGTATTTGATTATGCTCTCCTTCAGAGCTGTTGCATGCAGAGATTTGGTGCACACAGCTGTTATGAACTGCAGCACACCCTCCTTATTAAGATCCTCCTACTCCCACACCTCACACACCATAATCTTTAAACTATTCTATTCTTCCTTTGAGATTTTCTATCTTTTCAAGTTGAAGCCCTTTGTCTGACACAAACTTGAGAAGCACCCTGAATTGCTGAAGCTTGCATACTTTTCACATCTATTCTATGTCTAAATCCTGATAATCCTATCTATGGTTTCAAATTCATTCTCTCTTCTGTATCTGCATAGTCACTACCCTGAGGCAGGTGGTCATCACCTCTAGACGGGACTATGGTCACCTCAATGTTCTCACTGTCTCTCATTTCCCCCTAAATCCTAT
Organism: Rhinopithecus roxellana; assembly: GCF_007565055.1. Lineage (NCBI taxonomy): Eukaryota > Metazoa > Chordata > Mammalia > Primates > Cercopithecidae > Rhinopithecus > Rhinopithecus roxellana. Next base: position 4,168,730 of record NC_044557.1, on the reverse strand, counting down.
CCTTTACCCTGCCATCAATGTGATTTTATACTATATACAGCTGATCATTTCACCCTTCTGCTCAAAAAGTTTTCATGACATTTCTTTGCTTATGAATTTATGTCTAAACCTTTCTGCAAGTTTTCTAATATTTTTGAGACTTCTCTGTTTCTTGCTTACTCCTTTTGACTGTTTAGAGTCTCCTTGCTGTTCCTACTCCTTATTCTGTGTGTTAGTGCTCTCACTACTCTCATTTTTGACTTCCATGACTCTATCAATCTTTTTTGCCATGGGGTGAAATTCCTTAGGTTTAGGCCAATCACTTACCTGCAATGAATCTACATTTACAGACATGTACATATATATTTCTAATCTGCATGTGATGATCTTTGTGTGTTCTGAAGGGATAAGAATGAACACTTAGATGGGGAGGAGATTCCTTCTCTAAAAGAGAATGACCCTTTCAGTAAAGAAGAAAACTATATAGGTAAGTGGTTCTCAGTGGCTTGGTATAGACGTAGAAGGGAGATTAGGGAAGGATATTAAAATCTGAGATTAGATTCCAGTTGAATTTGAAGAAAATTGATAAATTTTATTTGATTTGTCTTTGTCACCTAAAATTCACTTTGCAATTCTGAACAAGACACTGACCTCAGTCAAGGGTGGCTCTCTCTTTTAGGTTTTGCAGCAAAATTTCTTCCCCAACCCCCTTCATGCCGCTAGGGTGGGATCTGTGGCTTGGTGTAATCCTAGCTATCATCAGTTAATGATACTTTTTATTTCATTTCAAGGGCACAGCATTAAGCACAACTGAACTCGTGATCACTTACATGCTGTTAGGCTATTTCTGCTTATTCAGCTCATCTTTTGGTTTTGCAACCTTTCTCTTGAATACATTTCCTCTGAGCAGGTCTGGTTAAAATAAAACTTAAGGGAAACTAAAACAAGAGTAAAGCAAACTGAAGAGATTATGATTTAAAAACAGAGGAGAGGGTGATATGCCACATGGTCAGCTCAGCATGGCCTTATTGTATACACAAAAGCATTTTATCGTGGCTTCTATAGCATACAAACAGCCTTATCCATGGTTCCAGCTGTCCATTCTCCCAAATTGCTCCAGAGGGCATCCCTGTGAGATGGTTTGGCATGTAGGGAATTTGGCATTTGCTGGCGGGAGACAACCCCACACCAGAGTCTGAATCCTATAGTTTTCCAGGCTGTAGGGGAAAGCAGGAAGTACTGAGAACCATAGTTTGATAGAATCTGTAGCTTGGGGATTGAAGACTCTCCCAAATTCTTCAAGATACACATCACTGGGCCTGGTCTGAGGAAACAGCTGTGCTGTTAAAAGAGTAAATGCATGCTGCTGTGGGGCTTTTAATTGAAGAGGCGTAACATTAGACAGATGAGGGCCCACCATAATTAGAAGACAGACTACTTAACGGCCAGTAGTCATGGCCTTGAATGGGGAATGGGAATTCAGCTACTTGGCATTTCTCTCACTATAGATCATAATGGATTAATTAGAACTGCACAAAGACAAAAACATGCCCAAGGTAAACATAAAGCCACATGGAATTGCCCTGAACAGCATTATGAGCACTGCAGCCCAGGGTTTGCAACGCTCCCATCTGAGTGTTGGAATGAAGGCCATAACAAGCACTCCCAGCTCTGTTCTGCTCATTTACTGAGCCTTAAGTTTGAAGAGGGGCAGCGGCTTCACAACCTGATCATGTCAGGCTTCTACAGAAAGAAGTTGCAGAACATACTCTTCCCCTTCAGTGCCTACGTCAATGATAGTTTTTTTTTTTTTTTTTTTTTTTTTTTTTTTGTCTTTCAAATTTTTTTCTGCCACATCATATCCTGGGCTGATTCTGCCTCCTGAAATAGTTAATTTTTTTCACGTTGCCCACCCACAAAAGCAAGTTGATGGTTTGCAGACAGTTTTACACCATATAGAAAAAAACATAGCCATTCTTTGCAACATCTCATTTAGTTTCAGGCATAGCAAAAATCATGTGATAGAAAGAGCATGGACTTGCAGTCAGGTTGCCCTGGATTCACATTCAAATACTGCAATGTACCAGCATAAATTATTTATTACTTATGTTCTGTTAAAATGGAGTTAAGAGACCCGTGCAGGGTTGTTATGAGAAATAAAGAAAGCAACACCATTTAAAACACCCAACACAAAAGCACCTTACACATGGCCTGATACCCAATGAAAGTTCAGTGTCAGTTTCCTTTCTACTCAGTTTTTGGTGTGAAGTGGTCAAAAGTGATAGGATTATCTGTCCATAATTGAAAAGTTGAAACATATTGTAAATCCTTCCTCTTAGTATATCCCAAATGCATATTTTACAACTGCCCTCAAGGAGCTCAACAGATGGATTTTAGCAGCTTCTTTCTGTCATTTCTTGGAGAGGGAAGAGGTTAAGGAACACAAGATGCCTGAAAAGCAAGGAGAATGAATTGATCAGCACACCTGATTGTTAATGCCTCGGTGAATGATGGATTAGAACCATCCAGAAGGCTTGGTTCTACCCTGTAGAGCTATAAATGGCTACCTCCAGAAGTCACAGGTGTTTGTCACCCTAATGGCACTCAAGCAGGGGCCCAATAGACTCTTGGAAGACATTGTAAAAAGGATGTGTTTGTAGATGGAACATGATCTAAATGTGGACCTACAAGGTTTCTTGTGACTGGAAATTTGGTGCTTTTATTACTTGAGTCAAGCAATAAATAGAAGAATAGTGTTAAGAACTGAAGAATCAGAGGGCAGTCTCTGATTATTTGGTGTTTCTTATGTAACACAGAGAGTAGAAGAATTCACACAAACTGACTTTGAATGACTTTTACCAAGTGTCTAAGTTATTTATAGTGGAAGAAGTCAAGTCACAAAGGCTCTGAATTACAATATGGAAGGATCATTTCTGGCTTCCAATTGCCTTAGAAATATCAGAGTGAGTTCTAAGAGCCATGCACATAAAGATTCCTGCAGAGGTAGGACTTCATTTATGTTCTTGGTGGGGTTGGCTATGTCCCTTTAAGGTGTCCTCATTATGTGGAAATTTGACAAAACATCAAAGTCCAAAACTTGGGGCCAGAAATTTGTACTTTGTGAATCTTGCCTTTGGATTGCTATGACTTATCCCTAGGAGGTCCTAGTTAAATTTAAATATGATAATTGGTAAAAAGAGAAATTAATACCTCGACATCTATTTTTCAATATAGACTTTTTGAGATGAGAAGGCATGTATTGATGCCAAAAAAAGTGCTGAAATTTAACACATTTAGAACAGCCAGAAGAATATAAACTCAAATGTGTAGCAATTCAGGCCTACTGCCTTGGAGAGTGGAGAGGTTTAATCATGTCACTAACAATATTTCTTTGGAGGATTTATATCACATTGGCTTTCTATTGCACCAGATAGATATCATTGTATATGTTTATTTGACTTTCTTTTTTATTTGAGACATGGGTAGATGCACAAGATAAACTATATGAAAAAAATGGATGATTTCTATTATTTCTTATTTGAAAAGAAGCTAGAGGGACTAATATATCCCAGATCTATGTATCAAGTATCAGCAGCATTTCATGCTAGCGATTTAATAAGGTACCAGGAAACTCTTCTCCTATATCTCTGGATATATGTCTATTTTCAGTAATAAAGACTGGGATACAAATTGAAAATTACATGGAAGAGTTTAAACATTAAATCAGCATTAGTTCTTCAAAGTTTGTGTATGCTTATTCAAAATAAAAATTATACTAAACCACTGGATAATTTGAGTCCCAATGAGAAACTAGGCACTTAAATTAAATATACATAGAATGGAAAATTTTAGAATTCAGGAGCTTGAAGGAACTGGTAGTCTGGGTATTATCTGCACAATCTGGGTAGAGTTTTAAGAAACGAGTGGTAGCATGAGTGCTCTAGCTCAGAATATTCCTAGGGCAAGGGAGAGAAGACAGGATATCCAGGTTCAGTAGGATGTCAGAGGAGGGACAGAAAAGAGGAAATAGAAAGGCCTAGAAAACACATCTTAACTATTTTAATGAACTTTGTACCTTGACACTGAACTGTGCAAAGAAAATTCTCCACTCTATTTTCTCTGGCTTTCCAGAGAGTGGCTATTTTGATTAGAGATTTTTGAAGTGTGGCTGTTACACACAGAGATGAAGATTTTGAGTCTACAGTCAAGCGTGGCCCACTGCCCAGCTCCTGCTCTATAATCTTAATGTTCCACAGGAGCTCTTGAGCACACACACGCTCCCTAATAAGTGCCGATGGACGGTGACTCCCTTTAACGCTGCTTGACATATTGTATTTATACAGGTGGAGACGGCAGTTAAATAAAATATGCGAGCTTCATAATCCTTAAATGTCTTCTCTCTTCCTCTCCCCCAGTGTGCTCTGTGTGTTGGACACAGACTCTTTTCCATAGAAAATAACCACACTGTCCTTTTTAATGTTTTTATACCACAATACCTCTAGGCACTAGTCCACCTTCTAGAAGAAAAACCTAATAAAACCTCAGGAAGTGATTTAATTACAGCAGAGGAAAAGAGTAAAGAGTGAGATAATGTCAAGGCTGAAATAGCAAGGGGGGCGGGGGGATAGCGGGGAAAGAGTTGGGCACTCAGAAAGACAGTGGAAGGCAAACACACTGGCTCATTTAGTAGATGAGGGCAGAGCCCTCTAACCTGCAAAGAGAGCAAGGATGATGCAAGAACCCGAGGAAGAGGCATTATCATAAATACATGGTACCAGCAGTTCCCCAACTGGCATTGTCCCTCTAATTCAAGGCCTCTGTCCTTCTTTCCTTACCAAAGAACTCCACTATAATTTATAACATGTTATTTTGTTTATTCCAGTAAAAGCTGAATTAATAATCCCTCTCAGGTCCACACTAGAGAGTATCTTTTTTTCTTGTTTTTTTTTTAAGAAAGACATAGCCCAATCTAATAAGAGCAGAATTTCAGTAATTGCTACCATGGTGTTCTATGCAAATGCCGTGTACTAGATTCACCAATCTGGTTTATGATACAGCAATATATAAAATTTATGCGAGCATTCTTTCATGTAACAGAAATGTATAAGCACCTACTCTGTGTAAAAGACATGATACTGCCCTTGAGGAAGTTACAATCTATTGTGAGAAGTCGAAATGGGAATTACTATAATAAAAAGATGGCAATTACAACACTGACTTTATTACCGGGTTATGGACAGGAAAGAGGACCACATTCATTTGTTACGTCTGAAAGCAGGGAAAAAGTCACCAAATTCATCTCAGAAGAGGTAACTCACGAGTTGGATTTCAAAAGACACAAAGGATTTTGCTAGAATAAAAAATAAAATAAAAATAAAAACACATTTCTGGAGACAGAAATGTTTATTACCAATGGCATAGATGTGTTGGAGAAATATGAGTGGATTGATGTGGCTAAACATAGGATGTGATATTAAGAAGGATGAGGTCTGTCAGGAGATGTGCCTTGAATGGTATATTAAATCCAGATTGCAAATAAACCTATGGCTAAGTATCGTGAACCATATCCGTTAGCAACAAGCAGTCAAAGAAGGGCTGGGAGCAGGCATAGCATCACCAGAACTGGGCGTTAGAAAGTCCACGGGCAGCTGGTAGAGGACCGTGAGGGTGTGACTGGAAACAGCAAGAATAGTTGAGATAGTAGTGGTGTCACAAGAGTAAGACTGGACATTCAAACAAGAAAGATGGCAGAGAGGCAGTTTGACACATGAAAGTCCATCTAATTCAACTCAGAAGTTTGACTTTGAAGTCCTGTTGGAATACTCTGAGTCATGGTAAAGAAATATATAACTAGATGGGAGAAAACAAGAACACGTCTTACAAAAGAGAGTGGAAACATATATGAGCTTCAGGTGAAAGCTGTGAAAAAGGTGGCTTGCTGTGTTTGAGAATATACATCTTTCAGACCCTGGCCTTTGGAGTCAAAACACATGGTTTGTAATCCATTTCTATCACTGAGCAACTTGGTCAAGTGACTTAACATTTCTATGTTTTAGTTGCTCATCTGTAAAGTGAAAATTATTCCAGTGCTTTTCATCAAAAGTGAGAATGTTATGAGGATTAAATGAAATAATACACATAAAGTGCTGAGAAGAGCGTCTGGTTCATCTCAAAGTCTGAATAAGAATCAGTTGTTAAAATCAGCAATAGACATTATTAATCACAAAGACACGTTGATAGTTCATCTTACCCTAAAACATTCAGATAATCTGTGTTTTTTTCCCCAGTGGACATGCAATCCCAAGAGGATCAATTAAAGATAGAAGCAGCTTGTTTTAAAAAGAGAGTCACTTTTTTGGACCCAGAAATGTTATATTCCAAAAGTTTATTTCGTCAGTGAAAGGGGAAGAGATCAATGCCCTCAGAAAGTTGTGCGGTTGGGCATCATCTGAATCCCCAGCCTCAACACCCCTGAGGGCACAGAGATTCTTGACACCCAGGCAAACACTAATCACATTAGCAAAAAAGCAATGCTTATTATGGCTGACAGCATTGTCCCAAATTGTAGGGAAGCAGGGAGGCAGATAAAGATAAAGAAGGGAAAGTAGAAGGAGAAATTCTTTGTTAAAACTCTAATCATCAGGAAGATCTTGTGAGCAACTAAAAAGAAATTAACATGAGAGCAGAATCTTGATGTACAGCTACAGCCTCAAAAATAGGATGCAATTAAGTGCTTCTAACAAGGCTCCAGTAGTCTGATGGTAAATGTGGAAAGACCAGCTTAATGAAATGTCATGGGGACATTGCTTATAATAATCATATGCCCTGGATGCCAAATGGAACTTTACCTGCTGGAGAAACAGTTATAGAGGAAAAGAACAAAAGCCTACCAGCTGTTAGGAAATAGAACAGAATGAGCTCAAGGCCCTAGGGGAAGGTGGAAAATTAACCCAGCCTCTGTCTTGTTATGTTTTCTTTACCACTGTGCTTTTCTCTTCTGGATTTAAAATTGTGTATTTCCAACCAGATAGGGGGGTCTTTTAGAAAAATAGTATTGAACTTGGTGTCTGGACACTGCGAAATTGGAAATCACATTAGGGGTAAGATTGTATAGAGCCAGGGATGTCGTTTATCTTGCAAGACTTTAAAACAACTACCCTTATTATTTGCTTTGTTATTTCCCTTAAATATACAATTTACATTCCCTAGTGGCCAGTTAACTTACTTTAGGCTTCTGACTTATTCAGGTCTTTCGTCAAATGAAACCATGTCAGAGAGGTCTTCACTGAATACCTTTGTTCAAAATTGTAGTCACACAATCCCCCAGGGACTCTCTAGCCCATTACCCTGCTTCATTTTCTTCACAACATTTCTCAATTCATTAAAATATTATGTTTGTTATTTACTAATACATTTTTTTCCTGCCCATTGTGATACAACTTCCATGAGAACAGAAAACATGCACCTCTATTTTGTACACCACTATATCCTCAGTCACTTGTGTGGTACCAGAATGTATTCGATGCTCTAGATACACTTTGAATGAGTTTTTTTATCCATAAATGTACATAATTTCTTAATGCTTTCTAGCACTGCTACTCTACTTTCTACTCCCAGATTATCGGATTATCACATACCTTCTCCTCTCTCCTCATCAAGTCTGCAGGACTCTTGGTTTTGTTTCTTTAAATTCCACTTCCTTTTCTTTTACAATGACCCTGTTTTAAGTCAAAACATTTTGACTTTTCTGTTCAAAATTTTCACACAAACTCTTCATTCTCCTCCTCTGCTCATTTTTCCTTCACTACACCATCATTCACATCAATATATAAATGTGCTGTTACTCCCAGCCATGAAAACAAACAAAACCACACCCTCTCCAACAACCACCCCATTACAGCACTTGTCAGGGTTACAGAAAATCCTTTTCTATAGTGGTCTTTACTCACTGTTTTGTTTTATGTCCAATTTTCCAAAAAACTATATCAACCAGGACTTACTCCTTGCCTCGTTTATGAAACACATCATCAAGAGTATCAGTAACTTCCATGCTGTGGAATCCAACAGGCTGTCCTAGGTCCTCATCTTACTTGGCTGCTTAGTGACACCTGACAATTGAACAATCCCTCCTTTTAAAAAAAAAATCGATTTATTGAGATATAATTAATGTACCATAAAATGCATCCAATTTGATGAATTTTGACAAATGGATGCTCACATGTAATCTGCATTAACTACTAACACAATCAAGATATTGCCCTCCTCCAAAGTTTGTATCCATCCCTGTTAATTTTTCCCCACACTCAACTTAAGGCAGCCATTTATCTGCTTTCTGTCACTGTAAATTAGATGTGTTTTTTTTCATATTTTATATAAGTTGGAGTTACACATATTGTACTTTTCTTCATTTGCTTGAGCTCATCAGCATATTCATTCATTTTATTGCATTAATCAGTAGTTCATTACTTTTTATTGCTGAAGAGCATTTTACTGTGTGAATACACCACTTTTTAAAATTCATTGTACTGCTGATGAAAATTTGGATTATTTTTATTGTGAGACTATCAGGAATGAGTAGAATGCACATGTATGCATACACATTTTCATGTGGACAGAGGTACTAGTTTCTATTAGATAAATACATAGGAATTGAATTCTGGGTCATCAGGTAGATTCATATTTAACTGTAAAAGAAATTGTTGGGGGGTCACTTCCAAGATGGCTGAATAGGAGCAGCTCTGGTCTACAGCGCCCAGTGAAATCGACACAGAAGACAGGTGATTTCTGCATTTCCAACTGAGGTACCTGGTTTATCTCAGTGGGACTGGTTGGACAGTGGGTGCAGCCCGTGGAGGGTTAGCCAAAGCAGGATGGGGAGTCACCTCACCCAGGAAGTGCAAGGGATCAGGGAATTTCCCTTTCCTAGCCAAGGGAAGCCATGAGTGACTGTACCTGGAGTAGCGGCACACTCTGTCCAAATACTGTGCTTTTCCCACAGTCTTCACAACTGGCAGACCAGGAGATTCCCTCCTGTGCCTGGCTCAGCAGGTCCCACACCCACAGAGCCTTGTTTGCTGCTAGCACAGCAGTCTGAGATTGACCTGGGACTCTGAAGTTTGGTGGGGATAGGGGCATCCACCATTACTGAGGCTTAAGTAGGTGGTTCTATGCTCACACTGTAAACAGAGTGGCAGGGAAGCTCGAACTGGGTGAGCCCACCACAGCTCAGCAAGGCCTACTGCCTCTCTAGATTCCACTTCTCGGGGCAGGGTATATCTGAAAAAAAAGGCAGCAGACAGCTTCTCCAGACTTAAATGTCCCTGCCTGACATCTCTGAAGAGGGCAGTGGTTCTCCCAGCATGGCGTTCAAGCTCCGATAATGGACAGACTGCCTCCTCAAGTGGGTCCCTGACCTCTGTGTAGCCTGCCTGGGAGACACCTCCCAGTAGGGGCCGACAGATACCTCATAAAGATGGGTGCCCCTCTGGGATGAAGCTTCCAGAGGAAGGATCAGGCAGCAATATTTGCTGTACTGCAGTCTCCACTAGTGATACCCAGGCAAACAGGGTCTGGAGTGGACCTCCAGGAAACTCCAACAGACCTGCAGCTGAGGGGTCGATCTGTTTAGAAGGAAAACTAACAAACAGAAAGGAATAGCATTAACATTGATAAAAAGGACATCCACACCAAAACCCCATCCGTAGGTCACCAACATCAAAGACCAAAGGTAGATAAAGCCACAAAGATGGGGAGAAACCAGAGCAGAAAGGCTGAAAATCCCAAAAATCAGAATGCCTCTTCTCTTTCAAAGGAACACAACTCCTCTCCAGCAAGGGAACAAAACTGGACGAAGAATGAGTTTGACGAATTGAAAGAAGCAGGCTTCAGAAGGTCAGTAACAACAAATATATAATTTTCAGAATCATCAAGGTTGAAATGAAGGAAAAAATGTTAAGGGCAGCCAGAGAGAAAGGTTGGGTTACCCACAAAGGCAAGCCCATCAGACTACCAGTAGATCTCTTGGCAGAAACCCTACAAGTCAGAAGAGTGGGGACCAATATTCAACATTCTTAAAGAAAAGAATTTTCAACCCAAATGTCATATCCAGCCAAACTAAGCTTCATAAGTGAAGGAGAAATAAAATCCTTTATAGACAAGCAAATGCTGAGAAATTTTGTCACCCCCAGACTTGCTTTACAAGAGCTCCTAAAGGAAGCACTAACCATGGAAAGGAACAACTGGTAACAGTCACTGTAAAAACATGCCAAATGGTAAAGACCATCGACACTATGAAGAGACTGCATCAATTAACGGGCAAAATAACCAGCTAGCATCTTTGCAGGTAACTTGACCTTTCTCTCTGATTGCCCTTAACATTTTTTCCTTCATTTCAACTTTAGTGAATCTGACAATTATGTGTCTTGGAGTTGCTCTTCTTGAGGATTATCTTTGTGGTGTTCTTTGTATTTCCTGAATTTGAATGTTGGCCTGCCTTGCTAGGTTGGGAAAGTTCTCCCGGATAATATCCTGAAGAGTGTTTGCCAACTTTGTTCCATTCTCCCCATCATGTTCAGGTACACCTATCGAATGTAGATTTGGTCTTTTCACGTAGTCCCATATTTCTTGGAGGCTTTGTTCATCTCTTTTTATTCTTTTTTCTCTAATCTTGTCTTCTTGGTTTATTTCATTAATTTGATCTTCAATCACTGATATCCTTTCTTCTTCTTAATCAAGTCGGCTATTGAAGCTTGTGTATGCTTCGCGAATTTCTCATACTGTGATTTTCAGCTCCATCAGGTCATTTAAGCTCTTCTCTACATGGGTTATTCTAGTTAGCCATTCATCTTACTGTTTTTCAAGGTTTTTAGCTTCTTTGCGATGGGTTACAACATGCTCAGGACCAGACAGATTCACAGCCGAATTCTACCAGAGATACAAAGAGGAACTGGTACCATTCCTTCTGAAACTATTCCAATCAATAGAAAAGAGAGAATCCTCTCCAACTCATTTTATGAGGCTGGCATCACCCTGATACAAGAGACTGTCAGACACACAACAAAAAAATAAGAGAATTTTAGGCCAATATCCCTGATGAACGTTGATGCGAAAATCATCAATAAAATACTGGAAAAATGAATACAGCACCCATCAAAAAGCTTGTCGACCACGATCAAGTTGGCTTCATCCCTGGGATGCAAGGCTGGTTCAACATACACAAATCAATAAATTTAATCCATCACATAAACAAAACCAATGACAGAAACCTCACGATTTTCTCAATAGATGCAGAAAAGGCCTTTGAGAAAAATCGACAGCCTTTCATGCTAAAATCTCTCAATAAACTAGGTATCAATGGAATGTTCTCAAAATAATAAGAACTATTTATGACAAACCCACTGCCAATATCATACTGAAAGGGCAAAACCTGGAAGGATTCCCTTTGAAAACCAGCACAAGACAAGGATGCCCTCTTTCACCACTCCTCTTCAACATAGTGTTGGAAGTTCTAGTCAGGGCAATCAAGCAAGAGAAAGCAATAAAGTGTTATCAAATAGGAAGAGAGGAAGTCACATTGTCTCTGCTTGCAGATGACATGATTGTATACTTAGAAAACCCCATTGTCTCAGCTCAAAATCTCCTTAAGCTGATAAGCAACTTCAGCAAAGTCTCAGGATACAAAATCAATGTGCAAAAATCACAAGGAATTTGTGATTCCTTATATACCAATAACAGACAGAGAGCCAAATCATGAGTGAACTCCCTATATACCAATTGCTTCAAAGAGAATAAAATACCTAGGAATACAACTTACAAGGGATGTGAAGGACCTCTTCAAGGAGAACTACAAACCACTGCTCAATCAGATAAAAGAGGACACAAACAAATGGAAAAACATTCCATGCTCATGGATAGGAAGAATCAATATCATGAAAATGGTCTTACTGCCCAAAGTAACTTACAGATTCAATGCTACCTCCATTGGATAAAACTACTTTAAACTTCATATAGAACCAAAAAAGAGCCTGCATAGCCAAGACAATCTGGGCAAGAAAAACAAAGCTGCAGGCATCATGCCTCCTGACTTCAAATTATACTACAAGGCTACAGTAACCAAAACAGCATGGTCCTGGTACCAAAACAGAGATATAGACCAATGGAACCAAGTGGAGGCCTCAGAAATAACACCACACATCTACCACCATCTGATCTTTGACAAACCTGACACACACAATCAATGGGGAAAAGATTCCCTATTTAATAAATGGTGTTGGGAAAACTGGCTAGCCATATACAGAAAACTGAAACTGGACCCCTTCCTTACACCTTATACAAAAATCAACTCAAGATGAATCAAAGACTTAAATGTAAGAACTAGGACCATAAAAATTCTAGAAGAAAACCTGGGAAATACCATTCAGGACATAGGCATGGGCAAAGACTTCATGTCTAGAACACCAAAAGCAGTAGCAACAAAAACCAAAATTGACAACTGAGATCTAATTCAACTAAAGAACTTCTGCACAGCAAAATAAAGTAACATCAGAGTGAAAAGGCAAACTACAGAATGGGAGAAGATTTTTGCAATCTATCCATCTGACAAAGGGCTAATATCCAAAATCTACAAAGAACTTAAACAAATTTATAAGAAAAAAGCTAACAACCTCATTAAAAAAATGGGCAAAGGATATGAACAGACACTTCTCAAAAGAAGACATTTATGAAGCCAATAGACATATGAAACATGCTCATCATTACTGGTCATTAGAGAATGCAAATCAAAACCACAATGAGATACCATCTCACAGCAGTTACAATGGCGATCATTAAAAAGTCAGGAAACAACACATGCTGGAGAGATTGTGGAAAAATAGGAACACTTTTCCACTGTTAGTGAGAGTGTAAATTAGTTCAACCATTGTGCAAGCCAGTGTCGTGATTCCTCAAGGATCTAGAACTAGAAATACCATTTGACACAGCAATCCCATGACTGGGCCTATACCCAAAGGATTGTAAATAATTCTATGATAAAGACACATGCACACATATGTTTATTGCGGCACTATTCACAAGAGCAAAGATTTGGAACCAACCCAGATGTCCATCAATGTTAGACTGGATTAAGAAAATGTGGCACATATACAGCATGGAATACTATGCAGCCATAAAAAAGGATGAGTTCATGTCCTTTGCAGGGACATGGGTGAAACTGGAAACCATCATTCTCAGCAAATTATCACAAGAACAGAAAACCAAACACCGCATGTTCTCACTCATAAGTGGGAGCTGAACAATGAGAACACTTGGACACAGGGAGGGGAGCATTACACATTGGGGCCTGTGGGAAATGGGGTGCTAGGGGAGAGGTAACATTCAAAGAAATACCTAATGTAGGTGACGGGTTGATAGGTACAGCAAACCACCATGGCAGGTGTAACTATGTAACTATGTAACAAAACTGCACATTCTGCACATGTAACCTAGAACTTAAAGTATTATAATAAAAAAAGAAATATTATTCTGAATATCAAATCCACAGAGGTCATTTTAATATTTTGCGACCTTTAAAATTCACACTTAAAAATAAAAGATTCGGCTGGGCGCGGTGGCTCAAGCCTGTAATCCCAGCACTTTGGGAGGCCGAGATGGGTGGATCACAAGGTCAGGAGTTTGAGACCATCCTGGCTAACACGGTGAAACCCTGTCTCTACTAAAAAATACAAAAAGCTAGCTGGGCGAGGTGGCTGGCGCCTGTAGTCCCAGCTACTCGGGAGGCTGAGGCAGGAGAATGGCGTAAACCCGGGAGGTGGAGCTTGCAGTGAGCTGAGATCCGGCCACTGCACTCCAGCCCGGGCAACAGAGCAAGACTCCATCTCAAAAAAATAAAAAATAAAAAATAAAAAATAAAAAATAAAAGATTCTGCTTGGAAATGTATGTAGTGCTATGTCATAGAAAATTCAATTTAAAATTCTTCACTTACAAAAAAAAAAAAGAGATTGTTAGTTTTCACAGTGGTTATGCTATTTTACATTCCCATAAGGAATGTTACAGTTGCTCCATATCCTTACCAATACTTGGTATTGTTATTCTTTTAATTTTTCTCCATTCTAGAGAAGATATTGTTGTTTCTCATTTTGGTTTTAACTTACATTTTCCTAGTGAATGAATAATGATGTTAAGAGTCTTTTAATGGGCGTTTTGGTCACTTTTGAATCTACTTTAGTGATATATCTTTTCAACTGTTTTTCTTACTTTTAAAAATCAGGTTGTAAAATGTTTTCTAATTATGCATTTTGAAAATGTCTTTTCATTTTCTTAACAGTCTTTATTGAAGAGAAAAATTAATTGTATGAAATCCAGTTTATCATCTTATTCATTCACAGTGTGTACTTTTTATGTCCTGTATAAAAACTCTGCTTAATTCAAGGTCAAAATGAGAAATACTTCCTCTAGAAGTTTTAAAGACTTTAGCCTATACCTTTAGGTTTATGATTCATTTCAATTTATTTCTGTATAGAGTGTGATGCAAAGACAAAAGGTATTTTTTTTTTTTCATATAGACAGCCAACTGTCAAGCAAAATTTGTTGAATTTCCTTGGAACCTGTGCTGAAAATAAATTGACTCTTTTTTTTTTTTTTTTTTTTTTTTTTGAGATGGAGTCTCACTCTGTGGACCAGGCTGGAGTGCAGTGGTGCAATCTTGGCTCACTGCAAGCTCCGCCTCCCAGGTTCATGCCATTCACCTGTCTCAGCCTCCCTAGTAGCTGGGACTACAGGCACCTGCCACCATGTCTGGCTAATTTTTTTGTATTTTTAGTAGAGACAGGCTTTCACTGTGTTAGCCAGGAAGGTCTCGATCTCCTGACCTCGTGATTCACCCACCTTGGCCTCCCAACGTGCTGGGATTATAGGTGTGAGCCACCGACCCCAGCAAATAAATTGACTCTTTATATGTGAGTTGGTTAGTTGTGTTTCTGGACTTTCTGTTTTGTTCCATTCATGTATATATCTACCCTGTCCAACACCACAATATCTTGGTACTGTAGCTTTAGAATGATTCTTTAAATCAAACAATTTGAGTACCTAGTTTTGTTCTTTTCAAAATTCTATTGGCTGTTATGCATCATTTATATTTCAATATAAATATTCATATGAATTTATCAACTTCTACCACCTCCTCAAAATAAGAAAAAAGAAAGTCTGTTGGGATTTTGATTGAAATTATATTTAGAAATATAGATAATTTGAGGGAAATTGGTACATTACAACAGTGAGTGTTCCAAGATACAAACATAGTATATCTTCCTATTTAGGTCTACTTCTCATGTAGGTCTTAGAAAACTTTATGCAGCGATGTTTTGTGGTTGTTGGTGTAAAGGTCTTACATGTACTTTCTTAAATTTGTCCATAGGTATTTAATGTTTTTGATGCTATTAAAATGGTACTCATTTTCTTCATTTCAATTAAATTATTAGTTGTTAGTGTATGCAATTGACTTTTGCATTTTTACCTTATATAATGCAAATTCCTAAACCAAGTTATTAGATTTCATAGTTCTTTATTTTGAAAGATTCTGTAGGAATTTCTTTATAAACAAATTAGTCATTTCAAATAGAGCTTTGCTTCTAACCTTCCAATTTATAATATATTTTATCCTTGCCTTATTGCATAGAATAAGACTTCTAGTAAAATATTGATAAGTGGCAAATGAAAATATCCTAGTGTTCTTCCAGAATTTAGAAGAGACAGTAAGTCTTTCACTGTTAACAGTAATATTAGCTTGGTTTTTTACAAATACTTTTTATTAATTTGAAGTATTTCCTTTCTATTCCTGTTTATGGCAGCTATTATTATGAATGGTTGCTGACTTTTGTTCATTACTTTTTCTGCATCTATTATAATTATATTTCATTTATTTTTACTCTTTCATTTTATGTATATATATATTTTGATAGCTAGTTAACTAATGTGATAATCAAATTGATTGTGTTTTGAATGCTAAACCAACTTGACATTCCTGAAGTAAACTTATTTGGCTATTATGTTCTTTTTACATAATAGTGGTTTTAATTTGCTACCGTCAGGTTAAGAATCTCTCATCTAAGTCTTAAAGGATATTGTTCCTGCATTTTTTTTTTCTGTTGTTTTGGCATCAGGGTAATAATGGTCTCGTGAAGTGAGTTGAGAAGAGTTTTCATTTTTCCTATTTACTGCAAAATATTTTTTTAGAATGGCATTCTTTATTCCTTAAGTGTTTAGTAGAATGAATTAAGTAAGCTATCTCAGCCTAGAGTTTTCATTGTGCAAACATTTTAGCTATGAAACTTCTTTATTTAATAGATACATGCTTCACTAGATTAGTTTATCTTGCCCTTGAGCAAACTTTACTTCTATCCTTCAGGAATGTGTCCATTTTATCTAAGTTGTCTAATTTATTTTATCAGATTACCATCAATGGTTCCTTATTATCCTGTTGGCATCTTTATGCTCTGTTGTGATTTTACTTCTCATATTCCTGACACTTGGCAATTTTTGAATTTATGTATTTGTTTTTCTTGACCTGAGTCAAGGTTTACTAATACTGATGATTTTTTCAAAGAATCAGATTTGAGTTTAATTGATTTTCTCTATTGTTGGTATAGTTTATATTTCATTGATTTTAGCTCTTTTTTTTTCTGCTATATGTTAAAATAATTTATTCTTTTCCTAACTTTTATGGAAAATAAGTCATTAATTTGAGCTTTTCTTATTTTCTTTTTCCTTCTTTTCCAATAAAAGTGTTTAACACTTTAAATTTCCAACTGCTTTCCACCAACGTTTATGTACATTGTATTTTTAAGTCAATTCAAAATATTTTCAAATTTTAAAACAATTTTTGACCTATATCTTATATAAAATGTAATATTAACTTCTAAAAATGGTAATTTTTTTCACATGACATTTCTTGAAGTAGCTTTATTGTTACAGAATAACATAAAATTGTAATTTTAAGGGTACAATTATATGATTTTTAGTAAATTGACATAATTGTGCTACCATCTCCACAATCCAACTTTAATCATCCCCAAATATCCATCATGATCATGTTTTTATTGTGGTTAAAAAACCCACGTAACACAATGTCTACATTATAAACAAATGTTTTAGTGTACAGAACTGTTAACTATATGCATTGTTGTACAGCAGATCTGTAGAACACTTTTATCTTGTGTGGTTGAAACTCTATACCCATTTCACAGAAAATGCCAACTTCCCCCCAACCCAGTCCCTGCAACCACCATTTTTCTTTCTGTTTCTATGAGTTTGAACACTCCAGACAGCTCAAATAAGTAGAAACATGCAGTATTTGCCTTTCAGTAGCTGGCTTATTTGGCTTAGATAATGTCCTCAAGGTTTATCGATGTTGTAGCATATGAAGATTGCATTCTTTTTATGACTGAATAATATTTCACTAGGTATATATGCCACATTTCTTCATCCATTTGTTCATTGATGAATGCTTAGAATGAGTCTATTTTGGCACATGAGTCACAATAATGAGTTACAACTTGGGCAATTGTTAATGACATTACTACAATAACCATGGAAATTCAGGTATATCATCAATATATTGATTTCCTTTCTTTTGAATATATACCAAGTACTGGGATTGCTGGATTGTATGGCTGTTCTACTTTTAATTTTTTAAGGAATCTCCACTCTGTTTGCTGTAGTTGCTGCACCATTTTTCAATGATCAACAGCATGCAAGAGTTCTAATTTTTCCACATCCTTACCACATTTGTTGTTATCTGTTTGTGTGTGTGTGTGTGTGTTTGTATGTCTGATTTTGATAATGGCCATCCTCACAGGAAAGAGGTAAAATGTCCTTGTCGTTTTGATTTGCATTTCCCTAATGAGTGGTGATATTGAGCATATTTTCATATTGTATGAATATATATGTTGGCTATTCGTATGCCTTCTTTGGATAAATGTCTATCTATGCAGGCTGTTTGCCCATGTTTTGTAAGTGGATGTTAACTACTGAGTAGATCCTTTACCCATGTCTCATAAGTGGATGTTAGCCATTTATTTATTTGTTTGTTTTGTTATTGAATTGTAGGAGTTCCGTATATATTTCGGATGTTAACCACTTATAAAATATACAGTTTGCAGCTATTTTCTCCCATTCTGTAGATTGTCATTCACTCTGCTGAGTGTTTTCTTGCCTCACAGAAGATTGGTGGTTTGATTTAGTCTCACTTGTCTATTTTTGCTTTTGATCCCTGTCCTTTTGGTGTCATATCCATGAAATCATTGCCAATACCAATGTCATGAAGCGTTACCCTTATTTTTAATTCCAGGAGTGTTATGGTTTCAGTTCTCACATTTAAATCTTTAATCTAGTTTGAGTTGATTTTATGTATGGTGTAAGATGGGTCCAATTTCATTTAATTGCATGTGGATAATCCAGTTTTCTCAACACCATTTTTTGAAGAGACTATCCTTTTTCCTATTATGTATTCTTGGCACTCATGTTGAAGATTAGTTAACCACATACATATTGATTTATTTCTGGGCTCTCTAGTCTGTCCCATTGGTCTGTGTCTGTTTTTATTACTGTACTGATTACAATAGCTTTGTAGTATGTTTTCAGGTCAGGAAGTATGAGACTTCTATCTTTGTTCTTTGTCTAGATTTTTTGGCTATTGGGGGTCTTTGGTGATTTTGTATGAATTTTTGGATTGTTTTTCTATTTTTGCAAAACAATACCATTGGGATTTTGAAAAATATTGCACTGGAATCTGTAGATTTTTTGAGGTAGTCATTCTTTCTATTTCCGTAAACTCAAGATGTATTTCCATTTGTTTCTTCCTTAATTTTTCTCAGCAATGTTTTGTAGTTTTTGTGTACAAGTCTTTTACTTCCTTAAGTTTATTCCTAAATATTTGGTTCTTTATTAATTACTTTTTCAGATGTTTATTTTTATTAACCACCTTTTTAGATTGTTATTGTTAGCTTACAGAAACACAACTGATGTTTGCATGTCGATTTTTGTATCCTGCAGCTTTGCTGAATTCATTTATTACTTCTGACAATTTTATGGTGGATTCCTTGGAGTTTTCTGTATATAAGATCTTCCCGTCTGTAAACAGAGAAAATTTTACTTCTTCCTTTTCACTTTGGATGCCTTTTATTTGTTTATTTGTTTATTTATTTTTGCCTAATTGCTCTAGCTAGGATCAGTGCTATGTTGAACAGAAGTGGCAGAAGTAGGCATTGTTGCCTTATTCCTGATCTTAGCAGAAAAGCTCTCAGTTTTTCACCATTATCATAAAGTTAGCTGTGGGCTTTTCTTTGTTGGCCTTTATTATGACTTTCATTATGTGGAGGTAATTTCCTTATATTCCTGGTTTTTTGAGTGTTTTTATCGTGAAAGGGTCTTCAGTTTTATAAAGCCTATTTTCTACATCTACTCAGATGATCATGTTATTTTTATCATTTATTCTAATAATGTGCTGTATCACTTTTATTGACCGATGTTTATTTATCCTTGCATCCCATGAACAAATCCAATTTGGTCATGGTGTAAGATTCTTTTAATGTATTGTTGAATTTGATTTGCTAGTTTTATCTTGGGGATTTTTGCATCTATATTCATCAGAGATATTTATCTGTGGTTTTCTTTGTGTATTTGTCTGTCTTTGGTATAAGATTAATGATAGCTGCATTAAATGAGTCTGAGTGTTTATTACTTTTCAATTTTTTTGGAAAAGTTTGAAACAGATTTACATTATTTCTCCTTTAAAGTTTTGGTAGAATTTTTCAGTGAAGTCATCCGATGGTCATTAGCTTTTGTTTATTGGAGAGTTTTCAATTACTAATTCACATTTACTAGTTATAGGTCTGTTCAGGTTTCCTATTTCTTCATGATTCATTTGTAGTAAGTTGTAGTTGTATGTTTCTAGAAGTTTATCCATTACTTTAGGTTATCCAATTTGTTTACTTATAATTATTCATGAAAGCCTCTTAGACTCTTTTTCACTTCTGTGACATTAGTTGGAATTTGTCTTCTTTCATTTCTCATTGTATTCATTTAAGTGTTTTCTCACTTTTTCAGTCTAGCTAAGATGTGTTAATTTTGTTGATCTTTTCAAAAACTAAGTCTTAAGTTTTATTGATTTTTTCTATTGCTTTTCTATTCTTTATTTTGCCTATTTTTGTTCTAATCTTTGTTATTTTCTTTCTTCCGCTAACTTTGAGCTCAGTGTGTTTTTATTTTCCTTTTTCATTGAGGTATAAAGTTAGGTTGTTTTTTCTAAGAAAACTTTAGCATAGTTTTTTAAGAAAACTTTTAGTCTAGGCACATACTGCTATAAACTTCCCTCTTTTTACTTCTTTAGCTGAATCTCAGTTCTGGTATATTGTATTTTCAATTTCGTTTGTCTCAAGATATTTTCTAATGTCCCTTTTGATTTCTTCTTTGAAAGATTGGTTGTTTGGAAGTGTGTTGTTTAATTTCTACAAATTCATAAATTTTTGAGTTTTTGTTCTGCCACTGATTTCTGAATTCGTTTCACTGTGTCAGAAAATATACTTGTTGTGATTCCAATTTTTAATTTTTTGAGACTTATTTTGTTACCTAACATGTGATCTATCCTGGAGAATGTTTCATGTGCCATTGGGAATCATGTGCATTCTCTTCCTTTTGGGTAAAATACTCTTTATATATATTAAGTTCATTTGGTCTAGAGTGTTGCTTAAGTTTTCTATTTCCTTATTACTGATGTTCTATCTGATTATTCTATTTATTATTGAAAATGGGTATTACAATCTCAAACTGTTACTGTATTTCTATTTATCCCTTCGGTTCTGTCAATGTTTGCTTCACATATTTGCTCTGATATTTAGTGCGTATATAATGTTGTTCTGTCTTCCTGGTGAATTCATCCTTTTATCATTATATGGTGTTCTTCCTTTTCTCTTGTGATAGTTTTTGACATAAAGTCTACTTTGTCTGATATAAGTATGACCTACTCACTTTTTGTTATCATTTATATGTAAAATATTTTCTCTTCCTTTTACTGTCACTCTATGAGTCCTTAAGTCCAAAGTAAGACTTTTTTAGACAGCACATAATTGGATCCCTTTTATTTTGCACAGTCAGACACTCTATAACTTCTGATTGGAGAGTTTAATCCATTTACATTGAAAGTAGTTATTTATAGGAAAGGACTTATCATTACCATTTAATTCATTATTTTATGTCTTATAAATTTTGTTTTTCTCTATTTCTGTCTCCAAAATTTCTGTTTCTTTTAAATATTTTTTATCTTCTTGTGATATTCTCATTTTGTTCATGCCTTATTTTCCTGAACATGTTGAATACTTTTGATGGTTATTTTGAATGCTTTGTCAGTTTCCTTAAATGTCTTGTTACTTTGTGATGTTATCTGGGCATTTGAAAAACAGTTACCTTTTCCATCTTTATTGACTGGCTTTGTAATGGAAAAGAATTTCACCCATCAGCCTGGCTAGAGATTCAATGGACCTCCCAAAACTTTTCTACAGGTGCATCTTCTCTGGACTTGTGCTTATAAAGTCCAGATTAGAGAAGTTTTTCTGGTTTCTTTAGTCAGGAGCTTGAAATCTCTTGCTCCTTCTGGTGCCTACCTGTGGTACTGAGAATTCTCTGGGGCTGCTCTCGTTCACTCAGCTCTTTTATGTTCTCAGTGCTTCCCACTCATACACCCCACCCCAGACATGTAGAGTATGTGGGATCTCTCTGAGTTGGATGAGACGAAAACCAAGTTTTGCAGGTAAGCAGGCCCCTGAAAAGTCTGAATATTAGATATATGTTTACTTTCCTTCCTGAGGGAGAAGCCAGGTGTTGGGTGTTTCCTTCTAATGGATCACACTATGCTTTGGCAAGTGAGTGACACAAATTTTTCCACAGGCTTCCACGCTGCCAGTTTTGTGCTTGTCTGATATACTGAAGCCTTTTATTTCGATTCTGGATTTCTCACAAGTGGAAATGGTTTACTTATTGCTGTAGAATTGTTGTTTCCAGTGGAGGAAGGAGGGTGTGGAGCCCAATATGCCATGGAATTCTCTGTTGTTCATTAGGTCTAATCAATTGCCCTGCTCAGAAACTTAATCTCCGTCTCTGGGACTGGGACTCAAGTTGGTATCAGATAAAGCTCACGTATCTCCTCCTTCCAAGGGTTCATACGTTGGAAGATTTTTTTCTTGATATGGACAAATTCTCCAAACAAAAAATTATGCCTGATAAAGGTACCAAGAAATGCCTACTGTTTAGAATTCCTAAAGCCTTGACTTGAAAACCTGGTTGTATCTGTGTCCAAAGTAAAAATAAGAAATTTGCACGTATTTATGATGTTTACCCCATTCATATATTAAAAACAACCCCCAATGTGATAATATTAGAAGGTGGGGTCATTGGGACATAATTAGGTCAAGACATTGAAGTCCTCATGAATGGGGATAGTGCCTTTATAAAAAGACACTGGAGAACTTGCTTTGCACTCTGCTTTAGGCTGCATGTGAGGACACAATGAGACATTGACCATTTGCATCCCAGAAAAAGTTCCTCATCAGAATGTAACCATACTGAGACACCTGAGCTCAGGTTTCTAGCCTTCTGAAGTATGAGAATTAAATTTCTATTATTTTTAAGCCACCCAGTCCATGGTTATTTCTTATAGTGTCCTGAATGGACGAAGACAGAAATTGATACAAAGAAATAGGATACTGCTACAACAAATACCTAAAAATTTGGAGGCAGCTTTGAACTGATCAATGCATGCAGGCTGGAAGAGTTTTGGATTGCATACTAGAAGAAGTGAAGTGATCACAAAGAGATTTTTAAAGAGGATACTAGCAAAAGTTCAGAAAAGAAAGAAGAGGGTTGTAGAGAGTTTCCATCTTCAGGCAGAATACATAAATAACTATATACAAAATGTTGGTAGAAATATAGACAGTAAGGCCATTCTGATGGGGTCTCAGATGGAAATCAGGAACATGTTATTGGACAGTAGAGCAAAGGCAATCCCTGTTATGAAGTAGCAAAAGCTTTTCTGAACTATATTCATGCTCTAGTGTTTTGTGAGGGTAGAATTTCAAGAGTGAAATTGGATATTTCCAATTAGTGGAGGAGACGTCTAAGCAAAATATTAAAGTAGTAGCTTCATTCCTTGACTGCTTGTAGTAAAATGTAAGAAGAAAGGAATAAAAGGAATAAAAAGGAACTGAAACAAAGATTTGGAAAATTATCAGTCTATTCATATTGCAAAAAATAAATAAATAAATCAAAAGGGGGAAAGCATGTTTGGAAAAGAACACTAAGGGTGTGGCCAAGCAACTGTTTGATAAGTACAGGTGTGAACTAGAGGCTTAATCAGCCACTCCAGCAGATACTGCTGGTTTGAATTGAAGAAGGGTAAAAATATGATAAGGAATGAAGAAAATTTGTCAGACTTTTTGGATTTTATAGGATGGGACCTTAGAGCTATTCATTGTAAATTATGTTCTTTAAGAAAAGGGAAGAAAGACCCCAAAGACAAGCAGAGATAATCAGGGCTGCCTCTTTGCTTCACAAAGTGGGAATGGAGGCATGGCCAAGCTTTCAACAGGCCAGATGACTTCCACCTAAAGACTCAAGGTAGGGCTGCCAGCAGCTGTGGGAGTTCAACCCTTTCCCAGTGGAGCCGTGGGGTGGAACCCTTACTTGGTAGAGCAGGTATGAGATCACTGTCCCAGTGTGTCTGGAAGGCAGGACCACCACACAGGCAGGTCTGGAAAGCAGAAGATTAAGCCAAAGAGGATTATTCTCAAGTCTTAAGATCACCAGGAGTTTGCCTTTTTCTCTTGGGGCCCATCGCCCATTCCTTTTTTCCTATTATTCTCTTTCGGAGTAGGAATATTATCCAATGCTTGTCCCACTCTTGAATTTTAGAAACGCATAACTTGTTTAATTTCACAGGGATGAACTTTGTCTCAAGACTGTACTTCCAGTCTTACCCGTATGTGGTTTCGATAATATTTAAATGAGACTTTGGACTTTGGACTTTGAAGTTGATGCTGGAATGAGTTAAATTCTCAGGACCATTGAGATGAAATAAATAGATTTGGTGTGTAAGAATGCCATAAATTCAGGGTGGCAGGGGCAGGGAGTGGAAGAATGTTATTGACTGAATGTGTCTTCCCCAAATTCCTATGTTGAAACCCTAACCTTCAGTGTGATAATCTTGGAAAGTGAGGCTCTTAGGAGGTAATTAGGTTGTGCAGGTGGAGACCTCCTGAATGGGGCTGGTGATCATAAAATCAGACACTATAGGGCTTGCTTTTTCACTTTCTGTTCTCTGCCATGTGAGAGCACAATAAGTCAGCCATCTGCAATCTAGAAGAAGGTCCTCAGCAGAACTCAACCATGCTGACACCCTGAATGTGGGCTTCTAGACTCCAGAAGTATGAGGAATAAATATCAGTTGTTCACAAGCCACCCAATGTCTGGTACTTTATTATAGCAACTTGAATCGCCTGAGACACTGACTACATGGTGGCTATTTTCCTTATTTCTAAGCTTTCTGATTCCAAGCTAGTTCCCTTTAACTCATTAATCGCTACTGCCAACTGCTTTCAATTAGTGTTTAACTCAGTGTTAAGTAGTTTTTGTTTTTGTTATGGTTGTTATAGTTTTTTCTTCCTATTTTTACCACTTAAGTTGTATTTGAATTACTATGGATAGCTCTGCTTTTCACTTTTAAACTGCTTCAGCAACTAAAGTCAATTCCATTTGTTTTAGAAACATAGCAGTTCCCCGATGCTCTTCACAGCTGTTTCACTTCATTCTTTCAAATATTATTTAAAAATAATTATTGGCCAGGCACAATGGCTCACATCTGTAATAATCCCAGCACTTTGGGAGGCCAAGGTGGGCTAATGGCTTGAACCCAGGAGTTTGAGACCAGTCTAGGCAACCTGCCAAAAACATGTGTCTACAAAAAATATGGAAATTATCGGGGCATGGGGGTGCGTGCCTGTATCACAGCTACTTGGGAGGATGAGGTAGGAGGATCATGTGAGCTTGGGTAAATAGAGGCTGCAGTGAGCCATGATCATGCCAGTGTACTCTAACCTGGGTGACACAGTGAGACTGTGTCTCAAAAAAATTATTAATTGCATTTTAGTATTAGGTCTAATTATCAATTCAGTAGTCATGAGGTAAAACTTTTTTTGCTACTGTTCTGCTTATAAATTGAGCTTCCAAAATCTCCCTGCAGAAGTCAATATTCTTTAAGGTTAGAAAGAGAATGTTAGCTAGAATTTTCTTTTTCTATGTCTCCCCATGTTACTCAATCTACATAAGTTTACCTTCAATAATGACTTATTTCTGCAAATACGATATGTTACCTGGAGACAGCTTTCAGTCATCCATCATTCTGTTTTGAATTTAACAAGGAGTCTGACAATTGCTTTATCCTGGATACTAAAGCCGCCCTTCATGTTCTTCCGTATCTGAGTTATACACCACTCCTTATGTTGACAGAATGTTTTCCTGAAATTATTAAATTATTGTCTTTTGTCTAGTGAATGCTCAAAATATATTAAAATAATAAAATCCCTTTAAAAACATAGAAAATAGATTTCTCACGTTTTCTTAGTTGGACAGCTCAAAGAAAATTAGGAAGTTGGTGAAATTCAGATCATCATACTCTCCCCTATCAGCTAATTCCCCATCCTACTTCCTCTACTGATTCTGGCCGCATGATCTATTCTTATTATCTCAGAGACCAACATTCACAATTTTTTTAAAAAAATCTGATCTTATTTCCAACAAGCCCAAACTTCTCCTAGTGAATTTTACCTCCAGGTTAGATATTAGTTCTACTCATGATATTTACATTTATAGAAGGCCTTTTAGTCTGAGTGCTACATTGGACATAAGATTGTTCACTGGTTTTGCCAATTCTTGCTGTGCAAACCGGGACAAGTCAGTTAGCTTTACCTAGCTTTAGTTTACACATTCACTAAAACAAAATTAAAAACTACTTTGTGAGATTTTTGTGAGTTTGAGGTAAATTAAAGAATATAAAACTATTAACACAATATCTGAAAAATACAGTGCTCATTACTTGTGAGTTTCTTTGTTGTTTGCAAGTATAGGGAAGACTTACCACCTTTCAAATTTAGTCACGTGTCATTCACATTTTCTATCTTCAAGAACTATCATGTCCATAGGCAATTATAAACAGAATTTATATCTGCTATGCCTTGTTTATTTTTTACATTTCAACATTAACTGATTACTTAAGTGCTAGATTTCCTTCTTAAGCAAAATATTAGGTAAAAGAGCTCATACTAAATGGAAAGGATAAGACACTTGATTTTTCCTTAAAGGCTTAGAGAAACCAAATACTTTTGATTGTCAGTTTAGAGAATCCAGAATGACAGAAGCTTCAAGTGGGTTAAGAACTCTGAGTTCATAGCTTCATGACCCAAATTTTCTAATCTCTAGAAGGTTTAAGTACCTGTGTCCTCAGGAAACATGCTTTTCTTGGACCAGCTAAATTGGTTTATAATAAGGGTCTTTGCCCTTGTTCCAGGAGTATTGTCTCTTAATCTGTCTTTTGATTGAACTCCCCAGTGCTGTATAAACCCATATATGTGTACACTCTCTGATACTCCAAACACTGCTGACAACTATGCTGGGAATTCCCTTATACAGCACTTAAAAAATGTCACATTCAGTAAATGGTCATTTTACTCATAAACTGTATCATCTTATAGTCTTATAACCAAATAAAATTTCTAAGTATAGCTCCCTAAGGACAGGAAATGAGTAGTGAATATATTTTATTCAAAGCCTATGTCAACTAACCAAAATGCAATAATAAAAAAATGGTTTAAAAACTTTTTTAAAGGATACAGTATGTAAATTCTTATCAATGAACAAAAAGTAGGTCACTTTTTGGGTTAAGATGAAAAGAAAATAAAAATAAAAGAGAAAAGGAGAAATAAAACTTGAATAAGAAAATCTAAAATGCATGGCATGCTAAATGCAATTTCAAACTAGAATTTATTTCTGTAATAAGATTCATGTCAATATAAATATTAACATAGTTGGTTGTGCAAATCACAACACTCAGAGAGCACTTGAAAGCATTTTAAAGTTTGATATCTACAGAAAAATGCATGCATTTTCTATATCGGGATTTATTTTTTCTTAAGGAAAAAAATTGGATCAGAAAACTCATGCCTCTTCTTAGCATGAAGGGCTGTTGAATTTTGTCAAAAGCCTTTTCTGCATCTATTGAGATAATCATGTGGTTCTTGACTTTGGTTCTGTTTATATGCTGGATTATGTTTATTGATTTGCGAATGTTGAACCAGCCTTGCATCCCAGGGATGAAGCCCACTTGATCATGGTGGATAAGCTTCTTGATGTGCTGCTGAATCCGGTTTGCCAGTATTTTATTGAGGATTTTTGCATCGATGTTCATCAGGGATATTGGTCTAAAATTCTCTTTTTTTTTGTTGTGTCTCTGCCAGGCTTTGGTATCAGGATGATGTTGGCCTCATAAAATGAGTTAGGGAGGATTCCCTCTTTTTCAGTTGATTGGAATAGTTTCAGAAGGAATGGTACCAGCTCCTCCTTGTACCTCTGGTAGAATTCAGCTGTGAATCCATCTGGTCCTGGACTTTTTCTGGTGGGTAGGCTATTAATTGTTGCCTCAATTTCAGAGCCTGCTATTGGTCTATTCAGGGATTCAACTTCTTCCCGGTTTAGTCTTGGGAGAGTGTAAGTGTCCAGGAAATTATCCATTTCTTCTAGATTTTCTAGTTGATTTGCGTAGAGGTGTTTATAGTATTCTCTGATGGTAGTTTGTATTTCTGTGGGGTCGGTGGTGATATCCCCTTTATCATTTTTTATTGCATCTATTTGATTCCTCTCTCTTTTCTTCTTTATTAGTCTTGCTAGAGGTCTGTCAATTTTGTTGATCTTTTCAAAAAACCAACTCCTGGATTCATTGATTTTTTGGAGGGTTTTTTGTGTCTCTATCTCCTTCAGTTCTGCTCTGATCTTAGTTATTTCTTGCCTTCTGATAGCTTTTGAATGTGTTTGCTCTTGCCTCTCTAGTTCTTTTAATTGTGATGTTAGAGTGTCAATTTTAGATCTTTCCAGCTTTCTCTTGTGGGCATTTAGTGCTATAAATTTCCCTCTACACACTGCTTTAAATGTGTCCCAGAGATTCTGGTATGTTGTGTCTTTGTTCTCATTGGTTTCAAAGAACATCTTTATTTCTGCCTTCATTTCATTATGGACCCAGTAGTCATTCAGGAGCAGGTTGTTCAGTTTCCATGTAGTTGAGCGGTTTTGATGGAGTTTCTTAGTCCTGAGTTCTAGTTTGATTGCACTGTGGTCTGAGAGACAGTTTGTTATAATTTCTGTTCTTGTACATTTGCTGAGGAGTGCTTTACTTCCAATTATGTGGTCAATTTTGGAATAAGTGCAATGTGGTGCTCACAAGAATGTATATTCTGTTGATTTGGGGTGGAGAGTTCTATAGATGTCTATTAGGTCTGCTTGGTGCAGAGATGAGTTCAATTTCTGGATATCCTTGTTAACTTTCTGTCTCATTGATCTGTCTAATGTTGACAGTGGAGTGTTGAAGTCTCCCATTATTATTGTATGGGAGTCTAAGTCTCTTTGTAAGTCTCTAAGGACTTGCTTTATGAATCTGGGTGCTCCTGTATTGGGTGCATATATATTTAGGAGAGTTAGCTCTTCCTGTTGAATTGATCCCTTTACCATTATGTAATGGCCTTCTTTGTCTCTTTTGATCTTTGATGGTTTAAAGTCTGTTTTATCAGAGACTAGGATTACAACCCCTGCTTTTTTTTGTTCTCCATTTGCTTGGTAGATCTTCCTCCATCCCTTTATTTTGAGCCTATGTATGTCTCTGCATGTGAGATGGGTCTCCTGAATACAGCAGACTGATGGGTCTTGACTCTTTATCCAGTTTACCAGTCTGTGTCTTTTAATTGGACCATTTAGTCCATTTACATTTAAGATTAATATTGTTATGTGTGAACTTGATCCTGCCATTATGATATTAACTGGTTATTTTGCTCGTTAGTTGATGCAGTTTCTTCCTCGCCTCGATGGTCTTTACATTTTGGCATGTTTTTGCAATGGCTGGTACCGGTTGTTCCTTTCCATGTTTAGGGCTTCCTTCAGGGTCTTTTGTAAGGCAGGCCTGGTGGTGACAAAATCTCTAAGCATTTGCTTATCTGTAAAGGATTTTATTTCTCCCTCACTTATGAAAATTAGTTTGGCTGGATATGAAATTCTGGGTTGAAAATTCTTTTCTTTAAGAACGTTGAATATTGGCCCCCACTCTCTTCTGGCTTGTAGAGTTTCTGCCGAGAGATCTGCTGTTAGTCTGATGGGCTTCCCTTTGTGGGTAACCCGACCTTTCTCTCTGGCTGCCCTTAAGATTTTTTCCTTCATTTCAACTTTGGTGAATCTGGCAATGATGTGTCTTGGAGTTGCTCTTCTGGAGGAGTATCTTTGTGGTGTTCTCTGTATTTCCTGAATTTGAATGTTGGCCTGCCCTACTAGGTTGGGGAAGTTCTCCTGGATGATATCCTGAAGAGTGTTTTCCAACTTGGTTCCATTTTCCCCCTCACTTTCAGGCACCCCAATCAGATGTAGATTTGGTCTTTTTACATAATCCCATAAACACTCAATGAATTCGGTACTGATGGAACGTACCTCAAAATAATAAGAGCTATTTATGACAAACCCACAGCTAATATCATACTGAATGGGCAAAAACTGGAAAAATTCCCTTTGAAAACTGGTACAAGGCAGGGATGCCCTCTCTCACCACTCCTATTCAACATAGTGTTGGAAGTTCTGGCTAGGGCAATCAGGCAAGAGAAAGAAATCAAGGGTATTCAGTTAGGAAAAGAAGAAGTCAAATTGTCCCTGTTTGCAGATGACATGATTGTATATTTAGAAAACCCCATCGTCTCAGCCCAAAATCTCCTTAAGCTGATAAGCAACTTCAGCAAAGTCTCAGGATGCCAAATTAATGTGCAAAAATCACAAGCATTCTTATACACCAGTAACAGACAAGCAGAGAGCCAATTCAGGAATGAACTTCCATTCACAATTGCTTCAAAGAGAATAAAATACCTAGCAATCCAACTTACAAGGGATGTAAAGGACCTCTTCAAGGAGAACTACAAACCACTGCTCAGGGAAATCAAAGAAGACACAGACAAATGGAAGAACATACCATGCTCATGGATAGGAAGAATCAATGTCGTGAAAATGGCCATACTGCCCAAGGTTATTTATAGATTCAATGCCATCCCCATCAAGCTACCAATGAGTTTCTTCACAGAATTGGAAAAAACTGCTTTAAAGTTCATATGGAACCAAAAAAGAGCCCACATTGCCAAGACAATCCTAAGTCAAAAGGACAAAGCTAGAGGCGTCATGCTACCTGACTTCAAACTATACTACAAGGCTGCAGTAACCATAACAGCATGGTACTGGTACCAAAACAGAGCTATAGACCAATGGAACAGAACATTGTCCTCAGAAATAATACCACACATCTACAGCCATCTGATCTTTGACAAACCTGAGAGAAACAAGAAATGGGGAAAGGTTTCCCTATTTAATAAATGGTGCTGGGAAAATTGGCTAGCCATAAGTAGAAAGCTGAAACTGGATCCTTTCCTTACTCCTTATACGAAGATTAATTCAAGATGGATTAGAGACTTAAATGTTAGACCTAATACCATAAAAACCCTAGAAGAAAATCTAGGTAGTACCATTCAGGACATAGGCATGTGCAAGGACTTCATGTCTAAAACACCAAAAGCAACGGCAGCAAAAGCCAAAATTGACAAATGGGATCTCATTAAACTAAAGAGCTTCTGCACAGCAAAAGAAACTACCATCAGAGTGAACAGGCAACCTACAGAATGGGAGAAAATTTTTGCAATCTACTCATCTGACAAAGGGCTAATATCCAGAATATACAAAGAACTCAAACAAATATACAAGAAAAAAACAAACAACCCCATCAAAAAGTGAGCAAAGGATATGAACAGACATTTCTCAAAAGAAGACATTCATACAGCCAACAGACACATGAAAAAATGCTCATCATCACTGGCCATCAGAGAAATGCAAATCAAAACCACAATGAGATACCATCTCACACCAGTTAGAATGGCAATCATTAAAAAATCAGGAAACAACAGTTGTTGGAGAGGATGTGGAGAAATAGGAACACTTTTACACTGTTGGTGGGATTGTAAACTAGTTCAACCATTATGGCAAACAGTATGGCAATTCCTCAAGGATCTAGAACTAGATGTACCATATGACCCAGCCATCCCACTACTGGGTATATACCCAAAGGATTATAAATTATTCTACTACAAAGACACATGCACACGTATGTTTATTGCGGCACTATTCACAATAGCAAAGACTTGGAATCAACCCAAATGTCCATCTGTGACAGAGTGGATTAAGAAAATGTGGCACATATACACCATAGAATATTATGCAGCCATAAAAAAGGATGAGTTTGTGTCCTTTGTAGGGACATGGATGCAGCTGGAAACCATCATTCTTAGCAAACTATCACAAGAACAGAAAACCAAACACCGCATGTTCTCACTCATAGGTGGAACTGAACAATGAGATCACTTGGACTCGGGAAGGGGAACATCACACACCGGTGCCTATCATAGGGAGGGGGGAGGGGGGAGGGATTGCATTGGGGAGTTATACATGATATAAATGATGAATTGATGGGTGCTGACGAGTTGATGGGTGCAGCACACCAACATGGCACAAATATACATATGTAACAAACCTGCACGTTATGCACATGTACCCTAGAACTTAAAGTATAATAAAAAATAAAAAAATTAAAAAAATAAATAAAATAAATAAAAAAATAATAAAAAAAAGAAAACTCATGCCTCTTCTTACAAATTAGATTTAGAAAACTGATCTCCAACACCACCATTCTCCTACAATGTTGGACAGGAGAGATTATTCTTATGCCAGGTATTATAATACATTACAAGACACCTAATGTCAGAAAACCAACCTGACATGTTCCTATACATTCCATTCTATGGAAAAGAGAAGGATAGCTTCTGTGGTATTCCAGGAGACAAAACCAGAACCAGTATGTGGAAGCTATGGTAATGAAGACATGAGTTCAAGAGGAGACACAATTTTCTAATAATTAATGCAATCCAGCAATGCTGTGAAACTCACTGCTTGCCATTGCAAGGAAATCTAACAGCATCTGACAACCAGGCATCAAGTAGGTAGCTGATGTGGCTTTACTGTGGTCAGAAATGGGAATAAATCATCTTGGAGCCTTCCCCCTGTCAATCTTGCATGATTCTGAACGTAGTATTGATTTATTGGGCCTACATTTGAACAAAATAGAGATAAAAAACTTAGGGAAAATAATAACTAATTGGGATTTGTGTCTTCTGTGGACACTACATCGTCTGAGGGGAGATTCCTTTCAGTAATGTTTTCAGCCCATTGTGAACACGGAATTCTAAAGACAATCGTGTGTTAGAGGAGTTATCTAATGAAAGATCACTTAGAAAAGAAGAGAGTGTGGAAGAAGAGGTGGGTAAAGAGGGGAAAGGAAGTAAGGTATAGACATTCAGCTTCTTCTAAAGAATTTATAAATTAGTCACATAACCAATATACAGGTACTGATTAGTGTTAGAAGTAAATTGTTGAGTGTTAGATTGACTGTAGAAATATGAGAAAAATAGATTTTTTTCTAGGGGAGAAAATTTAAAAATATGTCTCTTACATATAAGAGAAAGTAAATGGTTTCCAGTTTTTTTGCAAAATTTACATTAGCAACCATTATCATATTTGTGATATTTGGAACAAAATAAATGCATACTAGGTTTACTAAGAAGAAAAGGCTGTTCAGACATGGGGCGCTGAACCACTATTTGTGCTCTAATGCTATGGTAATAGAAGGTGGTGGGTTTAAATAGCCGACCTGGGCACAGGAGTGAAGGAACACTGTGGGATTACTCAGAGATTGTCAGACAAGTCACAGTGTGAAGAACTGGTTAGAAACAAAAAGAAACCAAGGTAGAGTTAGAAGAAGCAACTAAGAAAGGAAGAGAGGGGGTTGTGTGTTTATGTGTGTGTGTGTGTGTGTGTGTTTCTTATGTAAATCTAAGATGGTGCATTTGAGAATATTTTATTACTGCAATCCTTTGTTTCTTTCATGCAAGAGCAGTAGATGCAAGTAAATATATGTTGGCAAATTCACACTGATTTGCCACCTCTATTTCTCTAGCTTTCCTTATCAATGCAAGAAACATCCTTTTAGTGGGAAAGAATATTCATTCATTCCTAAGGCAGAGCTTGAGGGTTTAATTGAGATTGCAGTATTCAGTGCAGCTGCTGCCATAACTGAACCATCCACCTCGCTAACAAGAGGTGATGTCAGTTATTCTGCTGAAACAGAAGAGCTGGGAACCTCTCACTGAATATTATTTATATCTGTAATATGCTTGGTATGGTACAGAAAATTCCTTAAGTAACTCCAATCGATCTCTCTCACTCCTCATTCTCCTGTATGTAGCATATATGTTGTGACAGTCATCTGCCAAAATCTGGTCTTGCTCTCTTCTCTATTAGCTACAGAGATTGTATCAGGCCAGCCATCATCACTATACAAAGCAATTCTAAAACTAATATGTGTTATGTGAGGTCAATTTGCTGGTGAGAAAATTTTGTTTACTGTAGAACGAATTTCATTTGTTTTTGTTCAGAGATGAAGCCCATTTGGGTGTTATAACTTGAGGGGTAAGGTTGCTTTAATGATTTTTTAAGAGATACTCTTAAATTATCCAGTATAGCTAAAGAAAACATGAACAATAATAACATTTACAGTTGATATTGAGTGTCTGGAGGGCTTAGCTGCTGTGGGATTCTTATCAGAAGCAATTCTTAAAACAGACATTTTCTATTATTCCCATTACTAAAGCTGCTTGTCTTGTCTCTGATGCTAAAATATGAACCAGATGAGAAAGAAATTTTAGGCTAAATTGTCCAGGAAGGCTATCAATACCCAAATAACCAGATGAACATTTTTCAGAGAAACGAAGAGGAAGATCAAAGAGAAAATAAATAACCTGAGATGTAAAATTAGACTCCATCTAATTTTCAGGCTACAGAATCTTGGCAAGTTATTTACCTTCCTTGTTTCAAAACTACAATTAATAAATTGAGGAAATTGTGCTTAATAACCTCTAAATTTTTAATCTAGATTTACTTTTTTTTTTTTTTTTTTTTTTTTTTGCCAATTTGGGGACCCACACACCAATTACGAAGGCATAGAACAGGAGTATCTTCTCTTCTATGCCTTCGTAATTGGTTAACATTAAAGTAATTTTAAGTAAAATTGTGACATTGTTTACCTCAAGACTAAATCTAAATCATAGTGGATCAATGGGCATATGGTGCCCTGATTAAGAACAGAGAATGTTTTCTGTTCTTCATTTGTCCTTTCTATTTTTTGGCCATATATGTGAAAAGGGATATCAGAAGAATGGAATATGTCTGTGAGGAGTGACTAAAATGAGATGTCAAGGAAGATTAGTGTTAGGTCGTATAAAGAATAACTGGAATCTGAAAACTTTGATCCTAGAGAAAATTTAATTATCCATGACGCAAAATATTTGAGAAATTATCATGTAAAAGAGACATTAAACATATTTCATGTGATTTTAAGAGTAAAATTTAAGGGCAATAATTGGAAAGTAGAAACAAGCAGACTTTGGCTTAATACATTGTCAGTGAATAGAGCCACCAACAAAATAAAGTTGGGTTGCTTTAGAAGATACTGGGATCACTGAATCCCACTGGATATGCTTAAATAAGATTGAATGTTTAAATGGAAGGATATTGTATACAGAATTGATGAGATGGGAGGGAAGAGGACTCAATATTTGAAGTGTCTGAAAGTCTTAGATTCTATTTATCTATTGACATTTTAATATAATTTCTCAGGAAATGTTTGCATAAAGTAAGCACGAGTAATTACCAGCAAATGTTTTTCTCTTAGCCCACTGTTACAGTGAGGAGATTTTTATTTTTATGTTGAAATGTGCTTTTTTTTTTCTCCAAGGTATTATCTGTTAACAAGTTTTAATGTGTGTGATACAGTGACATGTACACTCTTTTAAAATTCTCATTATCTTCTAAAATGTCTCTGATGTATCTTTCTAACTGTGCTGTATTCTACTTGAGGGTTGCAAGTATTTGTATATCTTTGTTCAGTGCACATCACATCTAGTAAATTAGTTTCTCAATAAGCATTTGGTAATTGATTAAGTCTAGATCTAAAGGTTTTGTAGGATAAAAGTATAATATGTGATTCCCATATTTGCAGTAGAATGACCTATACATTAAAATGGAAGATTCTGAGATAAAAGCTAATCAATGATAATATTTATTTGGAAAAAAATTATAATGTAAATATAATGATGATGAGAAAGACTAAAGTGTGATGATACTGAAAGTCAATGCATATTTTCCCTCTTGAGAAATAGGAACGTATTCAGGAAGTATATCAAGAAGACTCTGACACAATGCAGACTCAGCTTCACTGAGCAAAATTACACCTAGTTGAATATTATCATTTAAGCTTGTCTCTTTAATTGGTATAATGTAAGTAGGCAAGACTTTTTATAATTGTAAGCATGATCTAATTAGAGAGAAATAGACTAAATCTAGAGTCAAATTCATTGCCTGTGTCAGATGAGAAGGTCATATTAGATTTCATTTCATCAGCAGCATTTGAAAGGTGTTACATTAATGGTACCCAAAATTCTCACACAAGCTTTTGTATAATACAGACCTAGATGGGTATGAAGGACTTGGACTTTTACAGCTGCCACGGAAATAAGAAAAGCTCAGCATATTTATTTATAGTTTACACATGGTATGTGAGTTTGAAGGACATAAAACACAGCACTGTCTTTCCCAAATGAATTGAAAACCAATGCCAATCTAAGGAAAGGTAATGTGATGAGCAAACTATTCCTTATAGCTGATAAGGCTCATGATAATAGCTCAAACATATTGAATGTTTCCACAGTTTAGGGATTGTTCCAAGTGACTTACATATATTAACTCATTTCATCCTCAAAGATCCCAATGAGGTAGGTAATATTATTATCCCATTTTTCACATAAGGAAAACTTAAGCAAGATGACATTAACTGATTTAACCACGGTCACATTGCTAGTAAGTGGCATAGCTCAGACCTGAACATTGGCAGTCTGGCCCCATGCTTCTTACTCTTCAACACTATGGTTCATTGCTTTTCTAGTTAATTTTGGAGCTTGTGCCGTCACCTGTGAACAGGTGCTAATAGAGTCCTCATTACAGAGAGTCTTATCCCTCTCTCACCAATAGCTCTGGACTGTGGCAGAACTCACACACAGAGACACAATCTCACCCTCGCCAAAGTTCAGGATGGAGAAGCAGAGCCAAATGTATAAATTCTGTGGACAGCTTACTCTCAAGAGGAAGGAAGAGGAAGAAGGTGGGCCACGTATGCCCATTTCCTTTCTACAGTTCTACCAGTCAGACCAATTGTCTTTTCCTGCTGAATGAATGAGTGAAAACATAGAAGGAAGTGTGTTACATCACTGGTGACACCTCTATGTGAAAGAAAACATCATGAATGGAGAATTGTCTGTGCTCCCTCACTCTCCGCCACCATCTCCCCATCTTCTTGTTTTCTTAAATTGGGCTATGCCTGTGGTCAACTAGGAATATGCAATGGAGTCGGGGAGTCAGCAGCATCAGAGCAGACATGTTCCACCTTCATGGGAGAACTAATCGCTGCAGCTTAGAATGTCCTCCTGGAACCACTGATGAAGATTTGATATTTTGCCTGCAGAGTCTTCTGAAATAGGTTTGGAGAGCCCCATACCGGTGAGTTCTGAGTCTACCAAAACAGTAACTATTCAAAAAGTCTCCTTTTAGAATACAATTTTTCCACCCAAAATGAAATGGTTTTTAAATTTTTTCAATTTCTGTTATTGAAAGTGTAGTTTATATTATTTCCATTTTATGAAAGCTACAAAGGCTTTCGTAAATACCCAATTTATAGTCAATTTTGATTATATTTTATTTGCTAGAATAGAAAATATATGTTCTACTAGGAGGAGGTAATTGGTATATATTCATGAGGTCTACTACTTTTATTATGTAGTGTAGGTCTTCTATATTTTTACCTATTTTTTGTTCACTTAAACCATCTTAAACCAAGATTTATATATTTTCTCCTATTATCAGTGTAATGTTGTCAATTTCTCCCTGCCTATCCTTTTATGCTTTATGAAGCTCTTTGATTTGATATTTGATGCATAGGTTTTCGTACTTGTTATATTGTTATTGTGAACAATGCTCTTTGACATCCACAAAATGTCCTTCTTTCTCATTTAATAGTTTTGTGGCTGAGTTATATTTTGACAGTGATCAAGATTGTAGTATTTCTTTCTTTCTTTCTTTCTTTCTTTCTTTCTTTTTTGAGACGATTGCCCAGGCTCACTCTGTTGCCCAGGCTGGACTGCAGTGGCATGATCTCGGCTCATTGCAGCTTCTGTCACCTGGGTTCAAGCAACTATCCTGCCTCAGCCTATCGAGTAGCTGGGATTACAGGGATGCGCCACCATGCCCGGCTAATTTTTGTATTTTCAGTAGAGCCAGTGTTTCCCCATGTCGACTAGGCTGGTCTCAAACTCCTGAGCACAGGTAATCCACCCGCCTCAGCCTCCCAAAGTGCTGGGATTGTAGGAGTGAGCCACCACACCCGGACATAGTATTTCCTTTTTATGTTTGCATTTACCTTGTTTACTTTTCCTATCTTTTATTTTCAGACTTTTCAAATCACTTTGGTTTACATATGTTTTACATTAGGCGTTCCTTTGTGAATATATCTTACAATGTTCTTCTACCTATGGGTTACCAAAAATTATTTGCATTTATTAAAAAAATTGATATTTTTTATCTTAGCTCTGAATCATTTTTATTTTATGGTATTGTATATATTATACTATAATTTATGCTTTTATTCTTCAGTCTTTTATTTACATTTTTAATAGAGTTAGTATATTAATTCTAGTAGACATCATATTAGTAAAACCTTTATAAACAGCTCTTAGTTGATTTCTCCTTATTTACACTTCGACTATTTAATTTTCAGCTTTAAATAGTAACATTTGACTTATTACCTATGGTGACTCAATAACCTTATTTTACTTTCTATACATTTCTCTCCCCTTTGTTTTATTTTTCATTTTGAAGAGCATTTTATTTATACAAGAGATTTTTTTTTCTTCCCCTAGAGTTTTTGGGATTTTTTTTTTTCTTATTCTTTTAAGTGAAACAAATTTGTTTCATGTGTTTTAGAGTTAATTCCTCTCGGGTGACAAGGAAATGTTTTTAGTATGCAGAATTAGGCATTCTAATATATAAAAGCATTTTATTGATTTCTGTGTACCATTAAATCTATTCAGAATATTTTAGTGACTCCTGTAATACATGTTATAATATTTTATTCTGTGTGTCAAATCTATACTTTTATTTTGTTTTATTATTATTAGTGTTATTTTTGCTCTTTCCTTTAGTTATTTTTCCTTGTCGGTCCCAGTGATTGTCTCTTCTGTGTACTTTACATATTTGCAATTATGTCTATTTTCCCTTGAATGCCTTGTCATTTAAATTCTTATCTTGGAGTTTATTTTGTCTTCTGCTTCAATATTTTTCTCTTGTTTCGCTCCTTATGCCTGTTCATTTCTAGCTGTAGTGTTTAAATTTTTGATTTATATTGTTTTTTCATATATCTTGTATATTGCTTAATTGCATTTAATTAATATTGGAGTGATATGCTTCAGCTCTCTTCTTTTTTGAGAGGAACTTTTAGTAATCATTGTCTCTTTTCTTGTTGTAGTAGCTTTCTAGGGATACTGTATCTTTTTTTGTGTTCATATAATATATGTAGACCAATAGGAGCTATAAACCTTCATAGCTATCTTGACATTATTTTAATCATCACAATTATCAGCAATTCCACAATGGGAAGAAGGATTTGGGTACCAAATTTGTTTTCTAGGTTCAAGAGTGCATTCTTCAATTGATATAGTAAAGTGCACTTAGTTTTAAAAATGGCAAAGTTGGGGGAAAGTGTTCTTGCTTTCTAATTATTAATTTTTATCCTATTTTAATCAGTTATCTTTTTTTTGAAGCAGCTTCCTTCATTCCCTTCATCACCATGTCTCCAAGGGACATTACAGCTTTTAAGATGTCCTCTTCTACCAAGAATGATGCCTTTTTCAACTGTCACCTATCATTCTAGGTACGCCCTAAACATTTCTTTTAAATGTCTTGGATCCAATGCTCTGCTCTCCCTAGTGTCACACCTGCTTTTATTATTTTTTTACTAGCATGTACTCTCTACTTTTGCAGGTGCAAACTAGATAATATTTCCGGTGTTCTCCCAACACTAAGATGCTGACAAACTCTCTACTATTTTAAGGGCTCCAGAGATGATCCTGTTCATCTCAGGTGTTTATTTTCCAAATGACCTATAAATCTGAAGTTGATACTATCTTCAGTCGCTCATTTCTGCAACAGATGATTTAAGCTGCAAGGTTTATAGAAGATGTTTGAAAGGATTAGAATTTATGTGGACGTGATTGTCCTATGGAAATCAAGAATTATCAGGATCACAATATTTTATTCAATATTTATTACAGTAAATAGAAAATAATATAATAAAACAGCTTTTGAATTTTCAGTAAAATAAAAGGGTATATGGATTCAAAGAAAAAAGATGATAGAATACACATTGAAATATATTACTTATAAGAAAGAAAACAGAATTCAATGTAATATCATATTTAAAACCTGTGTGGATATTACTAAAGCACAGAGATCACCTGGAGAAAATCAAGTTAAGGATTTAATACAGTCCTAGTAAATTTTTTCACAACAAATACGAAGTCAAATTATAGAATAGATAACACTATTTGTAAAAAGGCATGAAAAAATCCTTGAACTAGAATATGTTTTAAAAGTTACAACAAACACAGAAACAAGCAAATCAATCTAATTATAAAATGGGCAAAAAGTAGGAACAGACATTTACTTCATCAAAGAGGAAATATGAATAGAAAATAAAGCACACGAAAATATGTTCTATATTATTAGCCATTAGAGAAATTTAAATTAAAACCACAATGAAACATGACTCCAAACCTCTCAGGACAGCTTTAAAAAAAAAATGTGGCAAGGAGGGGGTGGAATACCAAATACTAGCAAGGATGCAGAGAAACTTGTTCTCCCAAATATTGCTGAGTGTTGAATAAAAAGCACCAATCTCAATCTCAAAAGGTTACATACTATATTACTCCACTTCTAGAACACTTTCAATGATGAATAAAATGGTAACAATGAAGATCAGATAGTGGTTACCAGGAGTTAGGGATGGCAGGGGGTGGCATGGGGCTGACTGCCACCACAAACAGATAGCTGGACGGAGTCCCTTTGTGATGAAAGAACAGTTTTGTATGTTGATTGTGCTGGTTTCCAAAATGTACACAAGTAACCAGATTGCATAGTACTACACACACAAGCACACAAGCACACGCTCACATGAGTACACATAAAAGCACAAGTGAAGTACACATGGAGTCTGAACAAGGTCTATAGATTGTACCAATGTCAGCTTTCCGTTTTTGCTATTGTACAGTATTTATGCAGGATGATCACCGGGGAATATTGGGTGAGGATACATGGGATCCATGCTGAACTACTTTTAAAACTCCTTGTGCACCTATAATTATTTCAAATTTTAAAATTTAAAAACCCATAATTAACACACAAAATTATGAATTAAAAATATATATAAGAATAGAATTTTTCAGCATTTAATTTACTGAAGGAAACTAGTGAAACATCTGCCTATCCGGAAATTGTTTCAATAACAGGAAGAACAGTTGGAAAAAAGTTATGCTCAGTTTTCTCTCATGTTTCGTTCACATTTCAAAAATCTCTTTAAAATTGAAGTTATAATTAAAATTGGCTATTAAAACTGGAATCAGAAAATCACAATGTTTATCTCTTTGGGGACCTAGGGTAGTATTGATATGGATTTTAACTATATATATTTTATATAAAATGTTCTCTGGCGGGTTTTTCTCCCTAGGTTGGGGAATGGATGTCCAAGGTTCAACCCTTTCATATGGTTATTTATAGTGACATATTTACTGTCAAAATACTGTGACTCAGGAAATTTTAACAACACTGCTATTTAATTCCCTCCCTCATTTTCATTAAATATTCTCTCTCTTTCTGTCTCTCTGTCTCTTTCTCTCTCTCATCCTCAGGATTTCATCGTGACTTTCACTGTTATCCTGAGATTTTATTGGAATTGTTGCTGTGTGTGTTTAATTACATAATAACAGTGCTATTTTTTAAGAAGGGTCTGAATTAGCAGCATTGTTGTTGAGACATAAACCTTTTGCACAATCAGCACATTGCTGGTAGTAGTGTTGGGATTTTGAGTTTAATCTTTGAGAGGTTTTTAAATGGCAGCTGTGTGTCAACTGCTATGTCTGGCAAAAAGTAAAAATAAAATAAAAGGCATCGATCTTTAAAAACTTAACATTACTTTCCACCTACACATCCCAGAAAGTGAATCTGCATCAGAAGGGGAAAAACATATTTTGTTAATTGTATTTTTCTTCCAGGATCTTTTAATCCAACCCAGAAGAAGAAAAACTTGAGTGATTTGCTTCTTTTACCTATAAAAAAGGAAATTTTGAACAATGACAATAATAATAACAGCCAGAATCTGAGTATCTGTATGGTAAAAGTCTAGTGCTTAGCTTTGTGGATAATCTAATGGTTTAAAAAGGCATGTTCATTTCCCCCAGGAGTACATCTGTATTATACAGAACAAGTCTGCCTTGGAGCAGATGGGGACAGCGCCCATGGTTGGCTGATGGTTGATTTAAATATCCCAAACACTCACACAGGACCATTGGTTTTATAACAATTGCACACTCTTTTGGCAGTGACATACTCAGTGGTATAAGCTGTAGAGGTGAAACACAGTGACATTGATCATCCTGACCCTGTGTAAGCCTAGGTTGATGTGTGTGTTTGTGTCCTAGTTTTTAACAAAAAAGTCTAAAAAATGAAAGATAATTTTAATATACAAATCTTATAGAATAAAGATATCAAGAAATTACTTTTGAACAGCTGTGCAGCGTTTGTGTTTTAAGCTATATGTTATCACAAAAGAATCAAAAAGTTAAAAAGATTTAAAAGTTTATAAAGTAAAATATTACAGTAAGCTAAGCTTAATTTATTACTGAAAAAAGAAAAGGCATTTTAATATATTTAGTGTAGCCTAAGCGTACAGCATTGATAAAGTCTGCAGTACTGTGCAGTAATGTCCTGGGTTTTCACATTCACTCACCACTCACTCACTGGCTCACCCAGGGCAGTTTCCATTCCTCCAGGCTCCATTCACGGTCAGTCCCCTATACAGGTGTAAAACTTTTTTAATGGTGTACTTTTACTGTATCTTTTGTATGTTTACATGCACAAATACTTACCACTGTGTTACAGTTGACTACAGTGTTAAGTACAGTAACATGCAGTACGGGTTTTTGTTTGTTTGTTTGTTTGTTTGTTTGTTTTTGATAGTTTCGCTCTTGTTGCCCAGGCTGGAGTGCAGTGGCATGATCTCAGCTCACTGCAACCTCTGCCTCCGGGCTTCAGGCGATTCTCCTGCCTCAGCCTCCCGAGTAGCTGTC
The DNA here is from genome assembly GCF_007565055.1 of Rhinopithecus roxellana. Classification (NCBI taxonomy): domain Eukaryota; kingdom Metazoa; phylum Chordata; class Mammalia; order Primates; family Cercopithecidae; genus Rhinopithecus; species Rhinopithecus roxellana. The sequence continues at coordinate 4,125,818 of NC_044557.1, read as the reverse complement.
ATTACAGGCGTGCACCACCAGGCCTGGCTAATTTTTTTGTATTTTTAGTAGAGATGGGGATTCTCCATGGTGGTCAGGCTTGTCTCAAACTCCTGACCTCAGATGATCCACTTGCCTCGGCCTCCCAAAGTGCTGGAATTACAGGCGTGAGCCACCGTGCCCAGCCACAGTACAGGTTTATAGCTTAGGAGCAATAGGCTGGACCATACAGCCCAGGTATATAGTAAGTTATGCCATTTAGGTTTGTGTAAATACACTCTATGATGTTTGAACAATGATAAAATCATCCGAGGATGAGTTTCTCAGAACATCCCTCTTTAGTTCACTGAAACATTACTGTATATTTATAACATTATATATTTTATATACACATATATACATTTTATACACACACATAAAATATGTGTTTGTGTGTGTGTGTATATCTCCATATATCTGTAGTGTGTGTGTGTATATATATCCGTGTATATGGGGTTAAGTTGGGTTATATCCTCTGGGATATTTAATGTGAGAAAGAACCAATCAAATTGGTTACCTGAAGCTCACTCTGAGTTTACAGTCAGCTCATCCATTCTATCCCCCAAAAATGAGAAAGAGAGAGAAACTGGAGAAATCAACTTTCTCTTTTCCGACTGTTAGCTTAGGCTGGTGGATGACAAAATATTCATTATTGAAAGTTATGTCTGGAGCCAGAAAAAGAATGAATAAGAAAATGAATATTTTATATTTCACCTGCCAAGAACTCAAATCCCAAATGGCATAGCATACTTAAATACAGTTATTATGGCCATATATTGTTTGGTCTGCAGCAATATAGCATTTATTAAAAGTGCTCAGTTGTTAGTGTTCAAGTTCATGTTGAAATATATGTGTGTGTAACTATATCTGTATATATATACGTGTGTGTATATATATACACACACACACATATATATACACACACACACATAAATTCAAAGGGCATTTTATTTGTACAAAGCTTGTTTTAGGAGAACTGTCAGTTTATGATGAGCTTAAAAGCTCTGTGCTATATATTGTTTTCTAAGCCACTGCTGGACGCTGAGTTGATTTCAGTACGGAGTCATTTCCAGCTGTGGCAAGCTGTGTACTGAATCTCCTAGTACCCAGGCATGGCTCATGATAGAACAGTTTGTCCTGCCCAAAGTGAAAAACGTCTTCCACCCAGCCCTCTTGGCTATAGGATTTTTAAATCAGGAGTGAATCAGACTGGTTTAAATTCATTTGGACATATTTTCCACAATATAACAGGAAGAGATTTTCTCCCCCAGCTAACAAATCTACTCATGTGCGGAAACTTTGTGTTCCAGCCTGACAAGGCTTATGGTCTCCAGAGCACTCCATACATACTTTTGTCTTTTCTTTGTTTAAGTTGGTCCCTCCAACATGAAATGTTCTCTTTCTCTCCTATCGCTTTGCCCATCCAGTAATAAGCAGAAGATTTTTCCCAAAGAGCGAAGAATTACTTGCCAAAGAGTATGTTGCTCTGTTCTAAAACCCTGCAAGCTTGGGCTGTGGTTCTTCCATGAGTGATTGCCACAGACTTCACGTAGCATCCCCATTTCGTATCATTCAAGTTCTATTCCATGCACTGGTCAAGTCATAGAGCAGCTTGCCCTGCAGCTCAATCAAGAGCCCTACTCAAAGCTAGAGCAGGGGTCCCATTTAAAGTTGGAGGTTCTATAATTTACTTTGCAGGTGAATCAATGTGATGTATTTGCCTTCAAGGTCCAATGAAGTGCCCCATGAGTATTATTCTCTTTCGTGGTGGTAAATATAATAAAGTATAGCAGCTTTTCTTTCACTACATTGAGTGCTATGCCAAAATGCCATTAACCACCAATTTCTTCCATCACCAATAATGCTACCAGCATGGCAGAATCCCACATATTTAGAGAGTTTATCTCCCACCTTCTATCAAATGTAAAGGTATGTGTTTATTCCTGATCATTGGCATGGTGACATCAATATAGTAGACCAGTGAAATGTCTGTGAGAAGGTAAGATAATCTAAATTCCTATAGATTAAATCATCCAAGAGAACCAGAACATTTATATAGTCTTGAAATAAGACCAAATATTATTCTCTGTCTTGTGAATAAAAACTGATTCTAGTGTTGTCTGATAGTTGGACAGATGGTGTTGGTGGTGGGGGGTGGAGGCACACAATATCTGTGTTCCAGAAGTAGGGCATGTATGGTTACCTCTAATAAAGAGTCAACAAATAGAACAGCTTTTTCAATTTGTTCACAACCTGATAAAAATTTGTGAAATCTGCTGTCATTGTCCAATACCTCTCTATCTGTGATATAATCCAAAAAGGAGACTTAGCAGGTTTGTGATAAGAATCATTGAGTTGAATCTTTCAACTATTGGGTGATGGCACTAATCTTTGTTATTTCACTAGGAACGTGGTATTGATTTCTGCATGCTGTTTTGGTGTTACATTATTTCTAGGGGTTTCTACTTGCACCTTCCTGCCACATTATCACTTCTTTCATGGTTCAGGAGCTAGTGTGGGAACCCTGACAGTAGCTTATTTCAACTGTACATTCAGCAAAGAAAGAAATAACAGGAGCCTGGTTTCTCAGACTCCTTGGACCTACAGTTAATTTAACTGAGGATATTAAGTTATTTATTACCTGAACCCCACAATCTTGACTCCAATAAGTGGACCAGCATGATGTTCTTAATCCACAGAGATGAGTGTTTGGTCACAGCTGTAAAAGGTTGAAAATAGACTTTTCTCCTGTGTGCAGATTTCCTAGTAAATGTTTACAGATCCCTTTGGAGATGGCTATAGGAAAGATTCGGAGTCATAACTTCTGTGCTATCATATGATTGTTGCTGAATGTTTCAGAGGCCTTCCTTTGAGGAAAATACTCTCATTCTGTGAACTAACTCAAATCCAGGGACTGAGTTCCTTAAGTGAAATATATGCTCACCAGAGCTCTACTGGTAAAGAAGAGCTGCCATGTAGCTTCTGGCACTTTGGGATCTGTTCATGTCCACCAAAGTCAAGGCACACCATCAAGTGGAGCAGCTTGTAATTTTCTCCTTTGTTTCTAGAGGGGAGCCACCATAGTTTTACTTACGTTTAAGAAGCTGGTCCTCTCTTCACCAATGTACTTCTTTAGTGTTAGTGAAGGGAGTATACTCTAAATCCTTCAAGATTCAGGCTGAATGTGAAGGGTCATATATGATAAACATATCTTGATTTCTCCCTAAATATTTAGATTTCTTTCTTTATGTTATACACAGACATTTCTGACACCTAACTTCATTTAGCACAGTCCATCCTTCAGTCTAGATTTCAGTCCACCATCTGAGTAGCTGTTATAACCACTCTCAGATACATAAATTACTTCTTTGAATATAGAATTGCTGACAAAATTTTCCTAACCTTAGTTCAATATAAAATTGTTTCTTCTACTATGCTACAAGACCAACAAAATCAATTTTCACACATATTCCTGACATTTCTGCTGACACGAATGAGCAAATTCTTGCAAATTTTTGGTGTATAACTGTCCTTGAAGGTCAAACTTTATTCTTGTCCCCCCTGAAGTGTGCTGAGCTGTGCATCTGAGAGATGGCAACAGAGGTGAGGCATTCGGAGAAATGGCTCCTCTTTACCAGTAAATTTTCTTTTTCTTTTTCTTGGGCTTTTCAAATTTATTTTTATTTTATTTTATTTTATTTTGATTATACTTTAAGTTCTAGGGTACATGTGCACAACATGCAGGTTTGTTACATATGCATACATGTACCATGTTGGTGTGCTGCACTTATTAACTCATCATTTACATTAGATATATCTCCTAATGCTATCCCTCTCCCCTCCCCCCACCATACAACAGGCCCTGGTGTGTGATGTTCCGCATCCTGTGTCCAACTGTTCTCATTGTTCAATTCCCACATATGAGTGAGAACATGCGGTGTTTGGTTTTCTGTCCTTGTGATAGTTTGCTCAGAATGATGGTTTCTAGCTTCATCCATGTCCCTACAAAGGACATGAACACATCCTTTTTATGGCTGCATAGTATTCCATCATGTATATGTGCCACATTTTCTTAATCCAGTCTATCATTGATGGACATTTGGGTTGGTTCCAAGTCTTTGCTATTGTGAGTATTGCCACAATAAACATACATGTGCATGTGTCTTTATAGCAGCATGACTTATAATCCTTTGGGTATATACCAGTTATGGGATGGCTGGGTAAAATGGTATTTCTAGTTCCAGATACTTGAGGAATCGCCACACTGTCTTCCACAATGGTTGAACTGGTTTACAGTCCCACCAACAGTGTAAAAGTGTTCCTGTTTCTCCACATCCTCTCCAGCACCTGTTGTTTCCTGACTTTTTAATGATCACCATTCTAACTGGTGTAAGATGGTATTTCACTGTGGTTTTGATTTGCATTTCTCTGATGGCTAGTGATGATGAGCTTTTTTCATGTGTCTGTTGGCTACATAAATGTCTTCTTTTGAAAAGTGTCTGTTGATATGCTTCACCCACTTTTTGATGGGGTTGTTTGATTTTTTCTTGTAAATTTGTTTAAGTTCTTTGTAGATTCTGGATATTAGCTCTTTGTCAGATGGGTAGATTTCAAAAATTTTCTCCCATTCTGTAGGTTGTCTGTTCACTCTGATGGTAGTTTCTTTCACTGTGTAGAAGCTCTTTAGTTTAATTACATCCCATTTCTCAAAGTAGGCTTTTGTTGCCATTGCTTTTGGTGTTTTTGTCATGAAGTCCTAGCCCATGCCTATGGCCTGAATGGTATTGCCTAGATTTTCTTCTGAGTTTTTATGGTTTTAGGTCTAACATTTAAGTCTTTAATCCATCTTGAATTAATTTTTGTATAAGGTGTAAGGAAGGGATCCAGTTTCAGCTTTCTACATATGGCTAGCCAGTTTTCCCAGCACCGTTTATTAAATAGGAAATCCTTTCCCCATTTCTTGTTTTTGTCAGGTTTGCCAAAGATCAGATGGTTGTAGATGTGTGGTATTATTTCTGAGGGCTCTGTTCTGTTCCATTGGTCTATATCTCTGTTTTGGTTACTGTAGCCTTGTAGCATACTTTGAAGTTAGGTAGTGTAATGCCTCCAGCTTTGTTCTTTTGGCTTTTTTACTTTCATATGAACTTTAAAGAAGTTTTTTTTTTTTCCAATTCTGTGAAGAAAGTCATTGGTAGCTTGATGGGGATGGCATTGAATCTATAAATTACCTTGGGCAGTATGGCCATTTTCACAATGTTGATTCTTCCTATCCATGAGCATGGAATGTTCTTCCATTTGTTTGTGTCCTCTTTTATTTTGTTGAGCAGTGGTTTGCAGTTCTCCTTGAAGAGGTCTTTCACATCCCTTGTAAGTTAGATTCCTAGGTATTTTATTCTCTTTGAAGCAATTGTGAATGGGAGTTCACTCATGATTTGGCTCACTGATTCTCTGTTATTGGTGTAGAGGAATGCTTGTGATTTTTTCACATTGATTTGGTATCCTGAGACTTTGCTTAAGTTGCTTATCAGCTTAAGGAGATTTTGGGCTGAGATGATGGGGTTTTCTAAATATACAATTATGTCATCTGCAAACAGGGACAATTTGACTTCCTCTTTTCTTAACTGAATACCCTTTATTTATTTCTCCTGCCTGATTGCCCTGACTAGAACTTTCAACACTATGCTGAATAGGAGTGGTGAGAGAGGGCATCCCTGTCTTGTGCCAGTTTTCAAAGGGAATGCTTCCCATTTTTGCCCATTCAGTATGATATTGGCTGTGGGTTTGTCATAAATAGGTCTTATTATTTTGAGATACATCCCATCAATACCTAGTTTATTGAGAGGTTTTAGCATGAAGAGCTGTTGAATTTTGCCAAAGGCCTTTTCTGCATCTATTGATAAAATCATGTGGTTTTTGTCTTTGGTTCTGTTTATGTGATGGATTACATTTATTGATTTGTGTATGTTGAACCAGCCTTGCAACACAGCGATGAAGCCAACTTGATCTTGGTGGATAAGCTTTTTGATGTGCTGTAGGATTTGGTTTGCCAGTATTTTATTGAGAAGTTTTGCATCGATGTTCATCAGGGACATTGGTCTAAAATTCTCTTTTTTTGTTGTGTCTCTGCCAGGCTCTCATATAAGGATGATGCTGTCCTCATAAAATGAGTTAGGGAGGATTTCTTTTTTTTCTATCGATTGGAATAGTTTCAGAAGAAATGGTACCAGCTCCTTTTTGTACCTCTGGTAGAATTTGGCTGTGAATCCATCTGGTTTTTGGTTGGTTGTGTTGGGGTCTGTGTGTTTCCTAAGCAAAGGAATGAACACACAAGACAGCACAAGACAAGACAAACATGACAGCCACCCCTAACGACACGCTCCGCTTTATTTTATACAGTCGTTTGTGGAATGTTACCAAGTCACAAGACACATTGTTGTTTTTCTGACCTTTCCCTGACTTTCTGGAATTTCAAGATGTTTACACATAAACAAGCCCCCAGGGTCTGCCGTTTGCAGCTGGCTCCTTTGTCCTCCCTGCAAACAGGGAAGGAATACCCTGCTTTGTTTGCAGGAGCAGGACTTATCAGGAACACCCTGCTTCATTTACAAGAGCAGGACTTATGGGGAACATCTCGTTTGCGAGCACGTAGTCCTCTACATGGTTGGCTATTAATTATTGCCTCAATTTCAGAGACTGTTATTGGTCTATTCAGGGATTCAACTTCTTCCTGGTTTAGTTTTGGGAGGGTGTATGTGTCCAGGAATTTATCCATTTCTTCTAGATTTTCTAGTTTATTTGTGTAGAGGCGTTTATAGTATTGTCTGATGGTAGTTTGTATTTCTGTGGGATTGGAGGTGATACCACCTTTATCATTTTTTATTGCGTCTATTTTATTCTTCTCTCTTTTCTTCTTTACTAGTCTTGCTAGCGGTCTATCAATTTTGCTGATCTTTTCAGAAAATCAGCTCCTGGATTCATTGATTTTTTGAAGGGTTTTTTGTGTCTCTATCTCCTTCAGTTCTGCTCTGATCTTAGTTATTTCTTGCCTTCTGCTAGCTTTTGAATGTGTTTGCTCTTACTTCTCTAGTTCTTTTAATTGTGATGTTAGGGTGTCATTTTAGATCTTTCCAGCTTTCTCTTGTGGGCATTTAGTGCTATAAATTTCCCTCTACACATTGCTTCAAATGTGTCCCAGAGATTCTGGTATGTTGTATCTTTGTTCTCATCGGTTTCAAAGAACATCTTTATTTCTGCCTTCATTTCATTATGTACCCAGTAGTCATTCAGGACCGGGTTGTTTAGTTTCCATGTAGTTGAGCAGTTTTGATTGAGTTTCTTAATCCTGTATTCTAGTTTGATTGCACTGTGGTCTGAGAGACAGTTTGCTATAATTTGTGTTCTTTTATATTTGCTGAGGAGTGCTTTACTTCCAACTATGTGGTCAATTTTGGAATAAGTGAGATGTGGTGCTGAGAAGAATGTATATTCTGTTGATTTGGGGTGGAGAGTTCTGTAGATGTCTATTCAGTCTGCTTGGTGCAGAGCTGAGTTCAATTCCTGGATATCCTTGTTAACTTTCTATCTCATTGATCTGTCTAATGTTGACAGTAGGGTGTTAAAGTCTCCCATTATTGGGTGCAGCCACTTTAGGGTTTAGGCCAGGCAGGGCAGGCCTCACCAGAAGAGAAGAGGAACTGCTCTTGACAGCAGTAACATTTTGGCATGGTTTCAGAATGGGTGCACTCCAAATAAGACAAACCTGTTTGAAAGTCCTTAGGCAAATTCTTGGAGTTTAATTCTTTCACAAACATTACCCACTTTTCACTTGGAAGAACTGGCTAGTCTGTACATTCAAATGTGTTGTGATTCAACATTACTCTGAATCTGACTGTTTTTGATTTAAATACATCTTCCTGAGTTGCAAAACGACAAAACATTTGTTAAAGGCACTCATAGAAGCTTCCTCTAAAATCCTAGCCTTGACTTCAGTTACATATTTAAAACCACAAGCTTACCATTTGCTTTCTTTAAACTCTCCATCACAGTCACATTTTCTCGTTTTTATTTTGTGCAATAATGATTCACAGAGGCAGACGGCCACTTGCCCACTAGATCTATTCCTTCAATCAGCCTATACATAATTAAATATAATGTCTGCCACTGTTCCAGATCACCATGCTCAGAACATCAGCTTTGCATTTGCACCTACCTGGTTTGGATAACCAAAATCAAATTCTCATTTCCTTTAATCTCCTACCTTCAACCCCTGCTGATTTTAATTACAGTAGTACCTCCTTATTCATGGGAAATATGTTTCAAGACTCCAGTGGATTCCTGAAACCTCAGATAGCACTAAACCTCATATACACTATTTTTTCCTATATACACAAACCTATGATAAAGTTTAATTTAATTAATATTAAGTTAATGTGGTGCAACATGTTGCTGTCAATCAGAACATATCTTCTCTTATATCTCCCACCCACAAATGTAATGCCTTTTTCCACCTTAACTAAAAATTTATCACACTGTGGCCATAGATTTTGCAGTTTGGGGTGCAACAGTACAATTAGCACACATTTCTTTTTCCTTCTTCAGAATTGCACCAATAGAAGATTTGTTCTTACCATAGACTTTAGCAACCTCAGAGCAATTATTTTTCTTTTCTTATTAAGTGGACTACTTTCACCTTTTCACTTAAACACTTCACTGCTTCTCTGGCAGGCCTGAATGTCTAGCATCACTACTCTTGTGTTTTGGGGTCATTATGAAGTAAAATAAGGGTGACTTGAGCACAAGTACTGTGATGCCGTGATGATCAGTCTGGTAACTACTTAGACGCCTACTAAGTGACTAGGGCAGAGAACATCTACAGTGTAGACAAACTGGACAAAGGAAGGATTCACGTTCCAGGCAGGACAGGGTGGAATGGTGAGAGATTTTACCATGCTACTCAGAAGGGCACACCATTGAATGTGTATGAGTGGTTTATTTCTAGAATTTTCCATTTAATATTTTGAGACCCCAGTTGACTGTGGATAACTGAAACCATGGATAAGTGTTAATTAGGGTTCAGTTTTAGAAAACAGAAGCCACTCTAGTTTGAGAAATGCAAATTTTCTTATAATTTATGAAGTGGCTTCTAGAGCTGTTGATAGTTCTAAAGAACCAGACTGTGATTGAAAGTTCAGGAGTGACACCAGAAATCACACTGCAGAACCAGGCCACTGATTCATACTACTCTTGCCACTATACAGAAGCTATTAATATCAAAGAAATGCTCTGTTCAGGAAATGATTATAGCCAAAAAACTTACCAGAAAACGAATAGACTATGCTGCACTTTTTATGACTTGTGCTTGCATATATTATACACTTCACCTTCCCTTTGGTATCTATTGGAAGCTAGTGACCACATGATACCAACATCTGTGCTAACACAAACAAAACACTTGTAAACCCTGACAGTCCACCAGCAGACTCAGAAGCAGCAAAATTACATCTATGCTTCACTTCCACCCTTTAAAACTGAAGGCGAGTTTTTGCATTCTTTCCTTAATGTTAAGAAAAGCACAAAAATACAGTCGGGTTCCAATTCACCATATTCACCACCTCAAGGATATGTTAACTAGTCTGATTTAATTATTCTACAAGGTAAACATGTATCAAGACATCACATTGTACCCTGTAACTATATGTAATTATTATTTGCCAATTAAAAGATTTTTAAAAATCTTCTTTAAAAGAAGAGCAGATGTCAACATTGGAAATACTTTCAGTTCTTCAGTGATTTCTGGTACCAAGTATTACAAATGAATAAACTTAATTTCTACATGCCTTGCATTTCTTTTACATAAAATTATAATAGAATTATCAAGCTCATAAGGACTTTGTGAAAAGTCAGTGAGATGATACTGAGTGGCTCGCTTGGGCCATAATGGATGGGTAACAATAAAACTGCCAAAGAAGAGCTGAATTATTACTTCTTCTCATGGAGATACTGCTAGTGTTTTCCCCTCTTCCCACTGCTTAAATGCACCAAACACAATCTTAACATGTAATCCCCTCTAAATATCTAAATTTTAGTGGCCAGTCATGGTGCCTCATGACTGTAATATCAGCACTTCAGGAGGCTGAGACGGGAGGATCACTTGAGGCTAGGAATTCGAGACCAGCCTGGGCAACATAGTGAGACCTCATCTCTACCAAAAAGAAGTCATGTTAGCTAATATTCCAAACATATTTCATGATTAGACATTGTGTCAGGTAGTGATTGAGTCCGTACCAAAATGGAATCATTGACCTGCTTTACTCTCCATTCCCTGAGGCAACTAACCTGATGTCCAACACCATGTACCAGAAGCAAAAAGTAGTTACAGATGGTGCCCATTTTGACTGATCAATTCCTTTACAATGTACATTGTTAAATATTTTGAATGAGTCTCAGGGGTGGAGGTAGATATTAGAAAGAAGTAAAAATGAGCATCCAGAAATGAAACAAGTCAGGGAGCAAAGTGAGCAAGATACCAAGAGGTGCCTGAGGAAACACAGGCATCGTCCAGCTCCTGATGAAATTTCTCCCACACATAGAAGTCACCTTAATGTAAAATAAAAGTATCTTCTTTGAAGTTTAAAGTGACTTCTTATATTGCTTTATAGTTTACTAAGAATCTTCCGTGTGATATAGTGCTCAACCTTCACAGACACTCTCTGAACTATGAAGTAGCAGTTCCCACTTGTTCGAACAGCATCCTCTGCCCCTGCCTGCCCTTTATGCTAGACATATAATACTTATTCTTTGAATTTTCATGTTTTTAAAGTACTGGACCTGATGTAGGAGACTGGTAGGAGGACTTGTTTTTTGGTCAGAACCCTGCTGACCAAAACAAGACCTGGTTTGGACAGGATAAACTGAAAAAACTGGCAGGAATCAGCAGATGGTGACTAAGGTGACCCCTAGCTGTCTTCATTATTCATTGGCATAAGACACTCGCATCAGCACCATGACAGTTAACAGGTGCCCTGGAAATGACCTGAAAGTTACTACCCCTTTCTATGGCAAGGACTCAGAAGTTACTGCCCCTTTTCTAGAAAATTCTAAATAATCTGCCCCTCAGTATACATTGATCTGCCATTAATTTGCATATAATTTAAAGTGGGTTTGCATGAGTAAAAATACAGTTGCCAGGAACCCATATGTCGTGGACTCTGGGCAAAATTGCCTATATGTTATCTCTGCTCCTCAAGGAGTAGTGTTGTTCAATTAAAGTATTGCTGCCTAAAACCATTGTCTTGCCCATGAATTCTTTCCTGAGTGAAGCCAGGAACCCTCCTGGGCTAAGCTCCAATTTGCCGGCAGCCTGTCCTGCATCAAACCTATACCAGGAAAAGATTACTCTCTGTATACAGTTGGAAGGATCATATTTAAAGATGGAGGTTTTTTTTTTTTTGTTTTGTTTTGTTTTTTTGAATCACAGCCTCTCTCAATTGTGATCCCAAAATCCAATAGAAGCCTAGGTATGAGGAAGACTAAAGACTCATTTTTATCTAGGAAATAGATTTTGTGTTCTAGGCTCAATGATAGCTCCTGAAACACGTAAACAGCCTGGGAACTAACAAATAAGAACATAATTTGTAACTACTCTTTGAGGTGTGTGTGTGTACATGCATGTGTGTGCTTGTGAACCCCATCTCCTTAAAAATTATGTCCCTACATTTCTGGATACACATGTGTGTGTGTATATATATGTGTGTGTGTGTGTGTGTGTGTATATATCTCATATGTTTTTTATACATTTTTTTGTTTGTTTCCATCATCATTTTTGTTTTCCTTTGGTACTCTGAAAACTTCAGCTTTTCTATTTTATGGTAAGTGAAAATGGGGAAAATGGTTTATACACACACGGATCTAATAATTAAAGGGGTGCAGGCAGTGCCAAGACGTATTTTCTCCAAAAAGCTCACTCTGTGAAAAACATTCAATGTCAACAGAGGCAGCTCCTCCTCATCACTTGAAGATCAAGCTTTTGACTCTTTGTAAAATAAGCCTCATTATAAAATATCTTCCTGGCCAGGCGCAGTGGCTCATGCCCATAAGCCCAACTTGTTGGGAGGCTAAGGCAGGTGGATCACCTGAGGTCAGGAGTTCAAGACCAGAAGGCCTATATGGTGAAACCTTGTCTCTACTAAAAATGCGAAAATTAGCTGGGCATGGTGGTGGGTACTTGTAATCCCAGCTACTGGGGAGGCTGAGGCAGGAGAATCGTATGAGGCGGAAGTTGCAGTGAGCCGAGATCATACCATTGCACTCCAGCCTGGGAGACATGTGAAAGTCTGTCTGCAAAAAATAAAAATAAAAAATAAAAAATAAAAAATAAATAAAAATAAAGTATCTTCCCATTACAAATCCTGGTGCTTCTTGGTACTATTTAATACTTAACATGGATTTCTTCTTTATGCTAAACTCTCTATTCTATGAATAAACAGATTAAAACTCAGAAACTCAGATGGGTAAATGCACTTGACTAAATTTGCATGGCTAGTAAACGTCAGAACTAGAATTGAAAACCCTTCAGTTCCAACGTTCCTACTCCATTGAAAAATTTTTTTCTTAGCATTGTGGTTCAAGGGAAGTGAACTGTGTATTCCAAGTCTCTAAAGTAGCCATGACTATAACTGCTATTGAGGTGGCTCAGGAACGAAAGAGATCTTAGGAATGGCAGCTGTGCAGTGACAAAATGTCTCCTCAGGACACCCATTTGATCCAAAAGCCAGAAAACTGACAGATATTCTAACATAAGAATTGTTCATTTTCATAGTGTTCGGTATAACAACACAGATGGGCACAATTTGATATCTCAGTTTTTGCACTGCTCATCCGCAGATTTTTGTAGCATCATGTTCTGCTTATGAAAAGTCTTCAATATCAAAACAAAATTGACTGTTATTTTTCTTAGCTACTTCACATATGTAGAGAACAAAGAAGACAAGGAGAGCAATGCAGACAGAAAAAGGAGAGGAGAGAAGAAAAAGGAAAAGAAATAAGGGCAGGGAAAGAAAGAAAAAGATATCTCCTAATAAGCGTGATTGCACTGGGAAGTAGAGACTTGGAATCCACCTCACCTCCTGATCCAAGTCCATTATTCTCTTCCCATCTCATGCCATGTGTGAGCAATGACACAATAATTTTTCTAACAGAGATGATGATTGTGTTCTTTACTCGCATTGATTCAAAAATTAAGAAGAATGTTTTGCATTGTGGAAAATTGTTATTCAAACATTGATTACAGATATGCTAGGAGCCCATAATATAAGTGATGAAAAGATAGGCAAATAAACACTAGTGATATAAAATAATGTTTTAAGAAAATGGCAGCTTTACATTCTAACTTCTGGAAAAATATCAAGGCTTTTTTTCTTTCTTCCAAATCCCTCCTCTCGACCTCTACTCTCAAACTAATAAGAACTTCATGCTGTCCAAAGGTAAATAATTGCGTCATATATATAGTGAATCAATTTAAAAAAAAAATGGCCAGACAATAGTTCACTCCTGTAATCCCAGCACTTTGGAGGGCTGAGGTCGAACAATTGCTCGAGTACCAGAGTTCCAGACCAGCCTCAGCAACATGGCAAGATCCTATAACTACAAAAATAGAAAAACTAACCAGAAAATGTGGTGTACACCTGCAGTCCCAGCTACTCAGGAGGCAGAGGCAGAAGGATTGCTTGAGCCAGGAGCTCCAGGCTGCAGCAAGTTATATTTGTGCTGCTGTACTCCAGCCTGGGCAGCTGGTGAGACCCTGACTCTAATAAATTAATTAAATAAATAATTAAAATAATGTTAAAGTTCTTATTGTTCTTTAGCCTATCTTGTATAAATTTCTTCCCTTTCTGCATTTCTTTGTCTACTTTTTAGTTCTCACAACTCCAGGCACAGATCTTTCCTTCACAAGGACAGAAACATCATTCCTCATCTTTCTCCTAGTATGAGGAAAGGAATCATGGTAAGCCATTAAATTGAGAAGAAATAGAGTCTCAAAACTGAGGACATGCCAAATGCTATGGAGAAGCTACAGAGATTGGGGATAGAGTGGAATTATAAGACTTCTCTGCAAGGAAGTGATTAGCAATTAGGAAGTCACAAATGACCTTCTGAAGATCAACATGAGCAGTGGATGTATCATAAAGTAACTGAATAAAATGAAAGAGAATGAGAATATTTACTCATTATTTACAAAGTTTAGGTAAAGCATAACTTTTTAGTAGAGATTTCATGCAATCAAACAAACTTGTACCAATGAAAATACTTGTTTTGGCTATCTATTATTATATACAACTCAGTAGCTTGAAAGTTTATTGGTATCTTATAGCAGAGTTTGTCGAGCAGTCTTAAATGGTGGTTCTCTGCCGAGATCACTCATGGCTTGTAGTCAGATGTCAACTGGGGCTGCATTTATTTGAAGATTCAAATGAGCTGGACATCTAAGAAGGTTCACGCACATGGATGGCAGCTGATGCTGACAGCTGGCTGTAGGCTGGACTGATACTGTGGATGGGAGCCCTACACATAGCGTCTCTATTTGTCTTTCTAGCAGCATGATAGATTCCTGTAAGATTCTCCTGAAAGTGAGTGTTCTATAAGACTCAGATGGAAGTTGCAGTACTTTGTGTGGCATATTACCAAAAGTCATGTGATACCACTTTTGCTACGTTCTATTGGTCACAGTGAGACAAAATCAGTTGTATTTCTAGAACATAAAACCCTGGATAAATTTTGAATAAAATCTTTATTATTAGCAACTTTCTTCCACTCCCAAGTTGACTTTCAGATAATATTATTTGGAAGGACACAGCAGTGCATTGTAATCAAAATGTACAACTTAATAAAAATGTTTAATTATGTGATGTAAATGGTCAAGATGCTGTTTTACAGCATTTTCTTCTATATCGTCTTCTGCAAAGTGCAAGGGGTAGGATGTAGGACACTAAAATCCTTCTCCCCTTTATTCAGGTGTTCTATTCCCAGGCTTGACAGACATCACTGATGATGTGATCATGTCCACAGAGGGAGTCAGGAACAATAATGCTTTTGGCTAGAGAAAAATCAATGTGTACATATGAAAAAAAAAAAAAAAAAAACAGAAAACAAAAAACCAAAGTGATAAACGAGGCAGTCTGGTCAAGCTTCAAGAGGAGACAGTCTAATCATTGAAAAAAACAAAAGAACTAATACACAAGGTAAGACTAAGTGTCTGTTGCAGTGCAATGTTAGGAGGAGTCCTTTAAAATAAGAGTTTATTTGTCCTATAGAGAATGGTAGTATATTAGACAGACTATACTGAGCTCTTATTTTGAATACATAAATGACTGAGAAAGAGCAAGATGGATTTTTTTTACACATGCACTCCAATGCCCAGATTTGCTGAATCACTGTGCTTCCAGTCAATAGTACCCTTGTAGCTTGTTTGTTTAATTGATTGCATTGCTATGTCAACCTTCAAGACCAAAGTGTCAAATATTTACAGACTGGAACACACAGTGTTTGGTGCAGCTTGGTCTTCCCCATGACACTGTTGTAAATGTTGCAGTTTACATAATATATTGAGCCAGACAGAATCTGAATTTACTACATTAAACAGGGTTATGTTCATTGACAGCCTGAAGTCTTATTAACATTACTGAGACTTGTGATTCTAGAAAAAGAAACAAAAATTTTAGAGATCCAACTCATTTGTATTGCCAACTGGTATTAATATTCTTAGTATGAAATGATTTAATGAAAGGGCTCATTTAGAAAAAACAAATATTTATTCTCTGGATTTGAAGATCTCTTCTTTGGACCTTGTTTCACTTCTAAATATTCATGTGCAATGGATTTTGCCCCATTCAAATGAAAAGTATGAAATGGAAAATTGTTTTGAATGTATTATTGATTTTACAATTTTTGTTTGGAAACATCCCATGAGTCCACATGCTTAGCAATTTTTGCTTTGACTTAAACAAGACAACAGGACTTCAGTGTTTCCATGAAAAGTCTTGGCAGAGTAGAGTCAGTCAGAGCTGAGACAAAACCCAACTGATATGAGAAACTTTGACAGACAAGTGCTTCTGTGAGAACAAGCAAGCAGTTCAGGTGTAACCAGCCAGTGGGGAATGCAGACACTACATGTAGCTTTTTTTTTTTTTTTTTCTGCTAACCACTTTGTTAACTAGGGGTCTCGAATATAAAAGCAGGCCCTCCTTAGAGAAGAAGATGAACTAAAGATTGAGAAGCAGGAAAGAAGATGACTGACCCAACTTTGGTGAGGTAGAAGAACAATGCCTTGCCCTTTTCCTGGGTGAAGGCTGCAGCAACCTTATCCTAGTGAAGAGCTATCCTTAAAGAGGTAAATTAATCTTCCCAAGACCACTGAGTGTCATGGAGCAGAGACTCCAACCAAGGTGTATCAGACATCAGTGTATAATTTTTCCATAATGCCATGCCAAAAATGTATCTACACATAACTACTAGTGATATTTTAATCAAAAAATCTACTAAAAGGACAACTGGGAATTTTATATCATTGATACAGAATCTTTTTTTCCTTTGCATAATTTCACCAGCTTCATGAATCTGACCAATACCAAGGAACTTGTTGTGAACTTGGTGGGGAGGAATAATTTGTCTTAATTTATCACATTAAGAAATCCTACATCTTATCAGAGCTTAATAGTGCATACCTGTAGTCTCAGCTACTTGAGAGGTTGAGGAAGGAGGACTGCTTGAGCCCAGCAATTCAAGGTTGCAGTGAGCTGTGATTGCACCGCTGCGTTCCAGCCTGGGGAACAGAGCAAGACCT
Source organism: Rhinopithecus roxellana (assembly GCF_007565055.1). NCBI lineage: Eukaryota > Metazoa > Chordata > Mammalia > Primates > Cercopithecidae > Rhinopithecus > Rhinopithecus roxellana. The sequence continues at coordinate 4,108,963 of NC_044557.1, read as the reverse complement.
TGTCTTTAAAATATATGCATATTGTATCCAATTCAACATGGGTGATATTTGTTTATTTATTGGTCTTGGATATGAGTGACATATTAATAGAACGATCGTCTCAAATGCCATTTTCAACTGCATTGTATGTGCCAGTTTCTGTGCTGAGTTTCTATAAATTATCTCATTTACTCCTTGTAATGTGGTTGTATTATATTTGTTTTACAGATATGGAAACAAGTTCAGAGTTTTATAAAAAGTAGTGGAGACTGGATTCAAAGTCCTGCCACCTCTGATTATCACGGTGTTATGAGAGAGCCTTTGTCATTTGGGTGTTGCTTCATTCAGAGAGAACATGGCTTCCGCAAGTGGGTGAAGACACTACAGAGTTGCTGAGGTTACCTAAATTCCAGGCAGGAGCTAAAATTCCACCTGATTTCTTGTTGGTGTAGCTCATTAACATCAGTACTCTGAGGACTAAGCAACTAAAATGTAGTGAGTATCAATTAAAACTTCTAAGTAGAAGCACGCTCAAATTACGTGGAGAAAACTGATTAATTGTGCAGATGCTACTGGTGCTGGGGAGAATCAGTAGGCTCCCTTGTCAGCTATGGAATATTCCATCACCTTCTTGCTGTTCTCTTCTGTTTTAAAAATGTAAGCTTCCTGATCAACTAGGACAGGCACCATGGTATAGTGAGAAAAGCATCAAGCGGTTCAAGAAAATTAAAATCCAGTCCTGAGTAGTAAATCAGCTTCCCTCCATCTTTGTAATTTTATCTCCTTAGGCCTCAGCTCTGTACCTGTAACTGAGTAAACTAGGTAATTTTTAGTTTTTTCAGTTCTAAAATCTCTCATCCAAAATTAAAAATTATAGTATCTAAAAATCTTTCACGGCTGGGCGCGGTGGCTCAAGCCTGTAATCCCAGCACTTTGGGAGGCCAAGACGGGCGGATCACGAGGTCAGGAGATCGAGACCATCCTGGCTAACACGGTGAAACCCCGTCTCTACTAAAAATGCAAAAAAAATTAGCCGGGCGTGGCGGCGAGCGCTTGTAGTCCCAGCTACTTGGGAGGCTGAGGCAGCAGAATGGCGTGAACCCGGGAGGCGGAGCTTGCAGTGAGCCGAGATCGCGCCACTGCACTCCAGCCTGGGCGACTGAGCGAGACTCCGTCTCAAAATAAATAAATAAATAAATAAATAAATAAATAAATAAATAAATAAATAAAAATAAAAAAATAAAAAATAAAAATCTTTCACAAACAACTTGTGGTGATGACAAAAGTTAGAATCAAGTGAACCATGTTAGAGAAAGAAAAAACCAGCACACTTCTCTGTCCACAGAATGGGTAGTATACTCTGAAAAGCAGGCTGTGCCTGGGAATCTGAGCCTACATGTTTAACTATATAGAGAAGAGACAGAGGATTTTTCACAAATAATCCTCTAATTTTGAAATCAAGAAGTGAGAGATGAAGTAAAGGGGAGCTTCTTTTAGTTGTAAAGTGCCAGCGCAGACAAGAGCCAGTGTATGCCTCTGGATATCCAAAGATATCATGCTGAATATTCAAGGCAAAATGGGCTTATTTATGAAATTACAGTATTTCTGTTCACCATCATAGCACATCTGAGATGGATTTCTGAAGTTTGCAATTAGGAATTTCTAGACAGTTTGGGAAAATATTAATAATAACTTGTTAATTGATTCCCTTAAGGAAATGATGCTAAACTTGTTAATAGTTTGACAATCAGTCTTTCTACTTCTGTGCCTGGCTTATTTCACTTAACGTAATATTCTCCAGGTTCATCCATGACAATGACAGTATTTCCTTCCATTTTAAGGCTAAATAGTATCCCGTTACACACACACACACACGCACACATACACACACACACACACACACACCCCACCTTTACTTTATCTATTTGTCCATTGATGGAACTTGGTTTTGGCTATCGTAAGTAATGCTACAACAAATGTGGAAGTGTAGATATCTCTTTGAGATACTCATACTAATTCAATTTATTTGGTTATATAGCCAGAATGAGATTGTTGGATTATAGAACAGTGCTGTTTTTAATTTTTGAGGAAATTCCATACTATTTTGCATAATGGCTATACCAGTTTATACTCCCATTGATACTGTAAAGGGTTCCCTTTCCTCAACACCCTCCCAAGTATTTGTTATCTTTTTTTATTTTTGATAATATTCATTTTAACAGGAGTGAGGTGATATCTCATTGTGGTTTTGATTTATATTTCCCTGATAGTCAGTAAAGTTGAGCATAATTTTTAATATACCAGTTAGATATTTGTATTTTTTCCTTTGATAAATGTCTATTCAAATCCTTTGCTCATGTTTTTGTTGGGTTGTTTTCTTGTTGTTATGAGAGTTTCCTATGTATTTTGGATGTTATCTCCTTGTTGAATGTATAGTTTGCAAATATATCTTCCCATTCCATAGATTGTCTCTTCACTTTGCTAATTGTTGAATTAACAACAATTAAGCTGTACTGAAGCTTCTTAGTTTGATGAAATCTTATTTAGGTATTTTTACTTTTGTTGCTTGTGCTTTTGAGGAGATATACAAAAATTAATTGTCCAATCCAATGTCAAGAAGCATTTCCCTGTGTTTTCTTCTAATAGTTCAATAGTATTCAGCCGTACATTTAATTACTTAATCTATTTTGAGTTGATTTTTTTGTAGTATAAAATAAAGGTCCAATTTGGATATCCAATTTTTCCAACACCAATTATTGAAGACTCACTTCTTTCCTCAATGTGTGTTCTTGGCAACTTTGTCAAAGGTCAATTGACCACAAATATGTGGATTTATTTCTTGACTTTCTATTGTGCTCTACTGGTCTATATGTCTGTTTCCTTCCTTCCGGAGAGGAAGGGACGGAAGGAAGGAAGAGAAGGGGACTAAGAGGGGGGAAGGAGATTTCTCCGAGGAAGAGGGAACCAGGGGGGAAAGGAAAAAAGAAAGAAAGGAAAGGAAAGGAAAGTTTCCCTAAATCCTTTCCTTTCCTTTCTTTTCTTTCCTGTTTCCTTTTCCTTCCTTTCCTTTCCTTTCTTTCCTTTCCTTTTCCTTTCTTTTCTTTTCTTTTCTTTTCTTTTCTTTTCTTTTCTTTTCTTTTCTTTTCTTTTCTTTTTTTTTCTTTTCTTTTCTTTTCTTTCTTTTCTTTTCTTTCTGATGGAGTTTAGCTCCATTGCCCTGGCTGCAGTGCAGTGGCATGATCTCGGCTCACTGCAACCTCCACCTCAGGGGTTCAAGCATTTCTCCTACCTCAGCCTTCTAAGTAGCTGAGATTACAGGTGCACGCAGCCACACCTGGCTAATTTTTTGTATTTTAGCAGAGGCGGGGTTTCACCGGGTTGCCCAGGCTGGTCTCAAACTCCTGAGCTCAGGCAATCCGCTTGCCTCAGCCTCCCAAAGTGCTAGAATTACAGGCATGAGCCACCGCACCCAGCCTATATGTGTGTTTTAATGCCAGAACCATACTGTTTGATTATGATAGCTTTGTCATATATTTTGAAATCAGATAGCGTGATTCATCCAGATTTGCTCTTCTTGCTTGAGATTACTTTGGCTATTGTTTCTTGTGTGGTTTTATATTAATTTTAGGATGGTTTTGCCTACTTCTGTGAAAAATATCATTGGAATTTTGTCAGGGATTATATTGAATCTGTAGATCACTTTGACTATTATGAGCATTTTTAATTCTTCTAATCTATGAACAAATGATATTTTTCCACTTATTTGTCTCTTCTTCAATTTCTTTGATCAATGTCACATAATTTTTAATTTATAAATCTATCATCTACTTGGTTAATGTTTTCCTAAGTATTGTATTCTTTTTAGTGCTGTTATAAATGGAGTTGTTAATTTCTTTTTTGAAGAGTTTGTTGCTAGTGTATAGGAAGGCGACTGATTTTTCTATTTAATTTAGTATTTTGCAAATTTACTGAGTTTATTTATTAGTTCTAAGAGGTTTCTGGTAGATTCTTTACAGATTTTTATTTATAAGATTATGTCATCTGCAAACAGAGTCAATTTTACTTTTCTCTTTCTGACTGAATGGCTTTTATTTCTTTGTCTTGCCTAATTGTTCTGTCTAGGACTTCCAGTACTATGTTGAATAGAAGTGACAAGATATGTATCATTGTCTTGTTCCTGCTATTAGAAGAAATATTGTCAGCTATTTACTTCATTATGTTAACTGTGGACCTGCTACATATGACTTTTATTATGTTGAAGTACTCTTTCTACACCTAATTTGTTGAGTTTTTATCATGAATGCATATTAAAAATTGTCAAATGCTTTGTGTGCACATATTGAGAAGAACATACAGTTTTTATCCTTCATTCTATAAATGTAGTATGTCACATTTGCTGAATTGCATATGTCAAACCATCTTTGCACCACAGGGATAAATCACTCTTGGACAAGCTATATAATACTGTATGGTTTCACTCGTGAATGAACCTATAGAAGTCAACTTATAGAAGCAGAGAATAACCCAATGGCTGCCAGGGGCTGGGGTGGGGGAGTGGGAATGGAGAGATGTTGGTTAAAGGGTACAAAGTCTCAGTTGTGCAGGATTGAATGGTTCAGAAAATCTAATGTGCAGTATGGTAACTGTAGTTAATAATGCTTATTGTATACTTGAAAATTGTTAAGAGAGTAGACAAATGTTCTCACCACACTAAAAAAGGTAATTACATGAAGTGATGTATATGTCAGGTAGCTTGCTTGCGATAATCATTTCACAATGTATATGTATATCAAAACCTCACATTATGCACCTTTAATATGTAAATTATTTTTCAATTATACCGCAGTAAAGCTGGAAAAAATTAAATAAAACAAATAAATAAAATCTAATAGTACCTTTTAAAAGTACCTAATAGTATTCAAAAATAATGTGACATTGTTAAAATGCTCTGATAGGGTTTTGTTTTGCTCATGATCTTAATTATGGATATGAATGTGATAAACAATAATTGCAGCCTGCTATATGTAGATAATGTTTGATTTGTTAAAGTTAGTGAGACTGTTCAATTGGCAAAATCTAAAGTGAACCCAAACCTAAATATTCACTATTGGTCTCAGTATCTCTCCTCTCTCTCTCTTTCTGACACACACACACACACACACACACACACACACACACACACACACAATGTCCCTAATGTCCCTTTTCATTTGGTCTGGGACTGAGCACTCAGTGACAGCAACCATGTGAAATTTTGTCTATTAGAATTTTCTATGGAGCTTTAAATAACTCCAGTGATAGTCAGTTACTTTTTCCTTGAGTTTTTTTAAGGTGCCAGCCAAAAAGTCTGCCCTTAGCCGGGACCAATTTATCAGTTTCAAAGGAAAAGATAATAAAAGTGTCATTTCTGGCCATAGCACTGCAGGTGCTGCTGATATCCTAATATTAAAGTTTATTATAAGTAGAGCTGTCTCTTAGTTTTTGATATCAAAATTGTTTGCAAGTCTTGTTAAGACCCCATGTTACTCTTGATGGGAGGAAAGGAAAAAATAACCCAAAGTGACCCCAATGGGGCACTGAAGTGACTGAGCTATTAAACACCTAGCTATGTGGATGGTTTTGTGGAGTTCTTCAATTTATCACAGATACAGCCTGCCAGGAGAAAATTAATTTAAAACTCACTTCCCTTGCAGGCCTGCTAAAGATACTCAAAATGTGAGAAAGGTTTACAGAAAAAGAGTCAAAATAATTGTTGACTCTCAAGAGGCATTCCTGGTTTCTGTTCTTTTAATAACTTGCATCTTCTCACAGCTCTTTATCAACAGGACTTCTAAATGAAGGAAGCAAGTAAATAAAGTGTTCCTAATGTGGGATAATCTACAGGAAATGGTTCTGACCTAATAGAGAAGACGGAGTAAATATTTCTTTCATCATCTACAGATGGGTAGTCTGGCTTTTCTAATGAGAAGCAGTATATCTTATTTAAAAGAGCTTTGGATTCAAACGGAACTTTGTTCGAATTCTAATTCTTCTAGTCATTACCTGTGTAAACATGGGCAAATTTCCTAAGATCACTGAGTCATCTATATCAATAAAATTGAAATATTAGTGACTACATTTAGGGCTACAGAGAGAATGAGTGGATAGCATCTCTTCTGCTAGGAATGTTCTTCCTTCAGATTGCTATAAAGCCATATCCTTCTCACCATTCAGGGAAATTCCAAAGCCACCTCTTCAGACAGTTTTCCCCAATTACCTATATTAGTCCATTTTGCATTACTATAAAGGAATACTCAAGGCTGGGTAATTTATAAAGAAAAGATGTTTATTTGAGCTAATGGTTCTGTAGGCTGTACAAGAAGTGTGGTGCCAGCATCTGCTTCTGGTGAGAGTCTCTGGAATCTTACAGTGACGCTAGAAGGTGAAGAAGAAGAAGTGGCTGAATCACATGGCCAGAGTGCAGTAAGGGAGAGAGCAAGCTCTTTTAAGCAATGAGATCTTGCATGAACTCATAGAATGGAAACTCACTTATTACTATGAAGACATCACCAAGCCATTCATGAGGGATCTGTCCACATAACCCAAACACCTTCCACAGGCCCACCTCTGACATTGGAAGCCACATTTCCACATGGGATTTGGAGAGGACAAATATCCAAACCATATCATTGTGACCTTGGTCCCCTAAATCTCATGTCCTTCTCACGTTGCAAAATCTAATAATCCCTTCCCAGTAGTCCCCAAAGTCTCACCTCATTTCAGCATCAACTCAAAACTCCAAAATCTCATCTGAGACTAAAGGCATGTTAGTTCCACCTATGAGCCTATAACATCAAAAACAAGTTATTTACTTCCAAGATAGAATGATGGTACAGGTGTTGGGTAAATATTCCCATTCCAAAGGGGAGAAATCAGCCAAAGAAAGGGACAACAGATGACACGCAAGTCTGAAACCCAGAAAGAAGTCATTTAAATCTGAAAGTTTTAAAATAATATCCATTGACTCCATGTCCTGCATCCTGGGCACACAGGTGCAAGGGGTGGGCTCCAAAGGTCATAGGCAGCTCCGTACCTGTCGCTTTCCTGGGTGCAGACCCTGTGGCTGCTGTCACGGGTTGGAGTTGAGTGCCTGCAGGTTTTTCAGTCTCAGGGTGTAAATTATTGGTGGCTCTACCGTTCTTGGGTTTGGAGGGCAGAAGCCCCCTTCCCACAGCTCCACTAGGCAGTGCCCTGATGGGGATTCAGTCTGGGGGCTCCAACCCCACATTTCTCTTCAGCACTGCCCTAACAGAGTCTTTCTGTGGGGGTTCTGCCCCTGTGGGAGGCTTCCATTTGGGCACCTAGGCTTTTACATACAACCTCTGAAATCTAGCTGGAAGCTGCCAAGCTTCCTTCACTCTTGTGCTCTGTGCAACTGCAGACTTAACACCACATGGAAGCTACTGAGGCTTCTGGCTTGAGTCCTGCAGAGCTGTGGCCCAAGCTATACCTGGAACTCTTTGAGCCAAGGCTGGAGCTAGAGTGGCTGGGATATGGGGAACAGTATCCTGAGGCTGAGCAGGGAAGTCCTGCCATGGACCTGGCCCCTGAAGCCATTCTTTCCTCCCAGGACTCTGGGCCTGTGATAGTAGGAGTAGCCTGGTAGAAATCTTTCTGAACTGCCTTGAAGGCCTTTTTCCCATTGTCTGGGCTACTAGCACTTGGCTCTCCTTTAGTCACGACAATTTCTCTAGGATGTGGTTGCTTCATAGCTGCTTCAATTCCTCTCCTGAAAAAACTCTATCCTTCCTTATCACCTTGTCGGGTGGCAAATTTTTCAATTTTTTACATTTTTCTTCCCCTTTCCTTATAAATTCCAACTTTAAATTATTTCTTCGCTCTCATATCTGTTCATAGGCTCTAAGAAGTGGCCATACCACTTCTTGAATGCTTTGATGCTAGAAATTTTTTCCTCCAGATACCCTACATCATTACTCTTACATTCAACCTTCCACAAAGTCCTTGTGCATGGACACAGTACAGCCAACTTCTTTGCTTGGGTGTAACAAGGATGACCTTTGCTCCAGTTCCCAATACATTCTTCATTTCCAACTGAGACTTCATTAGTCAGTCCTTCACTGTCCATATTCCTGTTAGCATTTTGTTCACAACTACTTACAAAGTCTCTAAGTAAAGTTCCAAACTTTCCCTTGTCTTCCTGTATTCTTCTGAGCCCTCCATATTCTTCCAACTTCTGCCTGTTACCCAGTTCCAAAGCCACTTCCATATTTTCAGGTACTTTTAGAGTAACACCCCACTCCACATTACCAATTATCTGTATTAGTCAATTTTGCATTGCTATAAAGAAACACCTGAGGCTGGGTAATTTATAAAGAAAATGGAAAGGTTTATTTTGGCTCAAGATTCTGCAAACTCTGTAAGAAATGTGTTGCTGGTATCTGCTCCTGGTAAGGGACTCAGGAAGCTTACAGTCATAGCAGAAGGTAAAGGGGGAGAAGGCATATCACATGGTAAGAGAAGGAGTAAGAGAGAAGGGGACAAAGCACTAGGCTCTTTTAAACAACCAGATCTTGTGTGAACTCATAGTGAGAACCCACTCATTACTGTGAGGACAGCACCAAGTTATTCATGAGAGATCTGTTCCCATGAACTAAATACTTCCCACTAAGCCCCATCTCTAACATTGGAGATCACATTTTAACATAGGTTTGTAAAGGACACATATCCAAGCCATATCATCACCCAAAGTTGCTGCCACACCAGTCCTATAACTCTAGCTTATTTGCTTTAGTGATCTATTTGCAGAAATTATTTTGGTTGCAAATGTACTTATTATGTATTTCCCCCAGTAGAATATTCTATCTCCAGCCCATGCTGTCTCCAGTTTTTTGAGCTGTGGCTGACACCTAGGATAGCTTCATATAAATAGTTTGAAATGAATAAAAAACAGAGGCAAAGTAAAAGTACTCAACATAGATGCTAGTCTATAATAGATGCTCAAAATTTTGCCACAAATTATCTATTTTGTTGGGGTTGTTAGCTGTAAGTGGTGGTCTATCCCAAATGAATATATATGCCAAAATGTTAAAGTTTGGCAGAACTTATTTAAATCTTGGAATTATGTTTAAAACAGATATTTCTGGAGACTTAGGAAATTTGCTATAAATGTGAATGTGACAAGTAGGATAATATATAAATCCCTTTTTCCTACTTTGTGTTGATTATATCAAGTTTTTGGAGGCAGAATAAAATTCTATTCACTATCAGCACATTATTTTCTCTGTCCAGCTACCTGCATTCCAGGTGCACAGCATGGGCTGATATACACCAATGAAAGCATTATTAGAGCAATGACAGAAAAATAAAGATGCTAAACACTAAGTTTAAAAGCCAAAGATTAAGATATGTGAGAGAAAGAAAAGACTTGGATGATACAGCAATTTATTTCTTTCTCTATCCCTTCCACCAAATGCTGAGACTCTGGAAGAGCACTCCAAGTGAGAGAAAGTAATGCAGTTAAACTGGAAGGATTTGAGAAGCTTAGCAAAAGATCTGTTTTTGTAGTCTTCCCTTAAACTTCCCAAAGACTGAGCTGGGAGAAGAGACTGGAGTGTTGATAAAATGCCTCCTTTGAAATTGAGGGATATGAGAATAGAGAAAAACCAGGCTGTGCTAATCATTTCTAGAAATGGAATAAGCAGCTATGAGAGATGTTAGATGCAAAGCATAGCCATTCGCAGCCCCAAGTTTCTTATAGCCCCCAAGTGTCATAGGGTAGATTTCAAAATCTCCTACAAGCTCAGAAGTGAGTCCAAAAGATTGCTGGGAGAAAGCAGGAAGAGAGGGAGGAAAAATAAGGAGGAAGAAAAAGGAAAATGGGAGTTTTATTATGAGGGTATGGAGATATGCTTTGAGATGATGAGGCAGGCAGACTCCTCCCTAAAGGTTGTGAGAATGCTGACTCCCTGGCTCCCTCTCAGAGGATCAACATTGTTAGGGAGCTGCTCATTTCCCATTCAATGGCACCTTTACATTACTGGACCAATGATCAGATACAACAATGTCCATCTGGAATGGAAATCTCAGAAATAAGCAGCAATGGCTTTTTTATTTTTTATTTTTTTAGTACAGTTTTGGCTACTTTCCCAGCGATATTACTCCAGCAGTTTCTCAAGCCTTACCACTCCCCCCATCTACCTGCCAGTTTAAAACCATCAAAAAGAAGAGGGACAAAGAAAATATACCTGATGGGAGGCACTAAGTTTTTAAAATATAAAACATGTGCCTGGAAGTCAGAAAAAAATGTGAATTACCATAAAATAACAAAAGAAACCATAATCACAGCCATCATTACAGGAGCAAACATGGATATGTTGTTATATGTCAGACACTGCTCCCAGTTCTTTGTATAGATTAATACATTTAATATCCACAATACCATTATGATTTAGTTACTCTTGCCATCCTCACTTTATAAACAGGGAAACTGAGACACAGTGGGGTAAGTGTAACTTACTAAGGGTGACGTATGTGGCGGAATATGAAGTCTAACTCCTAGTTTATGCTCCTAACCACTATATACCTGACTTATATATAAAGTAGGTGTAATTGTATTTGCATATAAAATTCTGTGGCTTTCAGATTAAACATACTTTTGGACAGTGACACAAGTCTAAACTTTAGGTCTCTGCCCAAAACTAGGATTAAATATGAAAAAGGATTACGTTAAGAGGAGCTTTCTAGGCCAGGCACGATGGTCCATTCCTGTAATTCCCAGCACTTTTGGAGACTGTGGTGGGCATATTGCTTGAGTCCAGGAGGTCAAGACCAGCCTGGACAACATGCTGAGACCCTGTCTCTACAAAAAATACAAAAATTAGTCTGGCAAGGTGTTGTGTGCCTATGGCTCCAGCTACTAGAGAGGCTGAGAGGCAGGAGGATTACCTGAGCCTTGGAGTTTACGGCTGCAGTGAGCCCTGATTGTGCCACCGCACTCCAGCCTGGGCAACAGAGTGAAAAGACCCTGTCTCACAAAAAAAAAAAAAAAAAAAAGAAAAGAAAATTTTCTAATTAGATATTGAAGAAAAAAATAACAATATCAAGTGTGACAGTGGTATCTACTCTTATGTCCTAGTTTGTCATCTTGTGATTTTTAGAGCTAGATAAATGATTTATAATTATGAAATATTGCCATCAAGTCTTTTAAGTTATGCCTTTTATCTCCTCCAGTGTGAGCCCTTGAGAATACTATCAGTGCCAGGTGTTCTCGTCCACTCATTATCCCTATAGAAAATACCATGGAGTTATAGAAATTTCTGTTAAATCTATTCATACATGCCACAAAAAATTAAGGTACATACAAACAGATAAATAAATAGGTAAGTTGTATTGCTTTTTGTCCAGTTTCTCTCGCTTAATCACACCAAATATTTAAAAGTAAATTTCAAAATTACTTCCAGACTCCTCTTCTAGAAAAAAAAAAAAAAAAGTCTCCTGTTGGTTGTTTTTCTTCCACAGTAAAGAAAGCTAGAGGGGAGGATTTGGTTAAGAAAAGAGTGTTAGAATCTTGCTGCGTGTTCCATCAGAGTACACAACCAGGTCTTTCATTTAAAGCAGATCAAACGATGGACACATTATTCATTATTGTTTAGCTGCCTGGGTTTAGGATGAAATTACCAGCTGCCCAGGGGCCCAGCATTTCAGCTTCAGATCTAGCTGTGCTCATAACACAAGGCACAATGCTTAATGGCATTGTCAGCCATTTAACATAAAAAGAACATGCTGTAATCAAGTAGGGACTTTTCCACTGTGTCACTCTTGGGGCCCATTTCAGGAAGCCTAGGAAACCTGCCACTGAGTTTTAAGGGGAGACAAAAAACAGAAAATGCTTCAAAGTGGGCAAAAGTAATTGTTCCCTATTAATTTTTTTCTAAAATAATATTTTTAGTTTCTTTTTTAACGTGTTACTATTTTGAGAAAGTTGTACCAATGGCTTCAAATATGATACTTTCAGATTCTTATTTTTTAAAAAATCCATGGATTAGAATATAAGGAAAATCAGAAGCTCCCAAAATGCAATATCTAAGACATCTAGGTTGGCATAACCCTTGAGAAGGAGCTCTAGTTCTTAGCAGGAATAATGTTACCTGCCACCTAAATAAATGCTAAGGTTTAGTGTGTGGAAATAATAAAGCCAGGGAGATGAAGTGGATTCTAGATATATTAAATCTGGGATAGTTTCAAATAAAAGCCTTAAGCAATAAAGGGAAGCTTCCATCCTGTATCCATAATGTCAGTGTTACTGTGGAAATGCTAGCTTTAAAATATAAGCACCCAAGGTTGTCTTCTCAAAAGACTCTCTTCAGACATTATTTTAAGTCCCTTTGAACAGGGAAGCAGAATGTCACCAACTGTGGACTCTTGAGTTTTGATTTTGATGAATTCTTGCTGACATCCTAGTGCTAGAGATGCTGCTCTTGAATTATTTGGAACTGAAGGCATTTCCATATGGACAAGCTCTCATTCCAAGAAGACAGAATGATGGTGAAAAATGTGGGCCTAGATAGAAAGACGACTTGAATAGCTGTGCCATTTTGGAAACTGTGGGATAGAAGACTGGCAGGGGGATAGGGTAGTAAGAGGAAGACAAGTGCATTGTAAATATAGAATCAAAACCTGCCATTGCCAAGTGCAAAATCCATTACAAGCTTGAGGTGAGATTAAAAGATAAATAATCCTGAACGTGCTCCTCTTTGCCTCTGTGAAGAAATAGCAATTCTATTTGCCATATTTGGGAGAACCCAAATGTAGAATTAGAAGTTCTGGGTGGAGCGTTGGCTCTCTTAACAAGCTGGGAAAACTTGCACGAATTAATTAACCTCACTGAGCCTCGGTTTGCTTAACTGTATATTGGAGCTAGTAGCATATTGTCTAATTCATATGATTCTTGTGATAATCAAAATTGAAATAAAATAATGCATGTGAAAATGTATGGCAAATTGTAAAGAAGAATGCAAGTGTAGTATGCTATCATAATTAGGTAGTTAAAAGCTAGCAAAAGAATAAAGAGGGACTTGAATGCCAGCTTCATGATGGTAAGTGCATTATTTTATTCACTGATATATCTGCAGTGCCTACAATGCAGTCAGGCAAATTGGGAAGTGCTCAATAAATTACTGTTGAATGAAAAAATAAATTATTGTGTTGTTTCTTTTTGAAAGATATAGAAACATTCTTCATTTGCTTTTGGAATTCTTGTCTGAAACACCATGCCTATGGTAAGAATACAAAGCCATTTGAAGCTCCTGTTTTCTCAGTAAAATGGGAATATTACCTTACTTTTCATACCCAAGGGAGGAAAAAAAATTGTCTTATTTGATCTCTCTTTCAATAATTAAATGTTGAAAAGAAAAAGTGCATGTGTATGTGTTCATATATACATCAAGGTCAATAAAATTTGAATAAAAATTTAAAATTTGGATCTTTTGTATCAATACCACATTGTTTACGAAGTTTAACTCACTAACAAAATGGGCAGTTACCAATGGCCTCATTATGTGTGAAACGGGTAAACAGTTGGTACACACACACACAAACACACACACACACACACACACACACACCAGTTCTGGTCTTTGGTTTAAAATGTGACCTTACAGTAATGATTAGAAAAAAAAAATCATTTTAGGACTGGAAATGTCAAAGCACTCTATCAGTCTTTGGCTGGTTTTTCTATTTCTTACTGTCTCTCAGAAATAAAAATTCATTGCTATAAAGTAGCTGTTTCTGTATAATGGCAACTAAGTTTGTGGAGTACTAGTTATCCAGCAACAAAATATATCAGACAGCATCATATGAAATTTTTTGACAATTATTATTAGAACTGAAGTGAGTTTTATATTTATGCTTACAATAGAGAAAGGGTTTTCTAAATAATTTATGGTATACATAAGCATGCTAGAGACATATTTAAAACACTTCGAAGAAACAATTGTTTTCAAGGGCCCTCTGGCACCTGAGAAGTACTATTTATAAGCAGTTAATTGACACACTACTTATAAGTCATTCTTATGTGTGTGGAAAAAAAAAAAAAAAAAAGGTGCCTAAAGACCTCTATTAGAAAACAATTTGCCACTCTGTATTTCCATCTACTGTATGTATTTGAAAGATATTAAACTACCTTAAAAATATATTAAGATTCATTGTTTTTCTTTATTTTCTACATACTCAAACTAGAATTTCTTCCCCTCCCACTCCCCAAAGCCACACAGATATGTCCATATGCATTTGCTCTGCAATAGTGAGATTTTCCTGTATTTTGTTTTGCCATTCAGAGAAGAGAACTGTGTCAATTGACTTTCTTTGTCCTAAAGAATAAGAGCAGGATCCCCTCTGCTGGCATCAACACCTCCTGTTTATCCTTCTTACACCATGTCTCCAGTTCTAGGCCCTGGGAGAGCCTCTCCCACAGGCTCCACATTATGTCCCTGGAAGAATAATGCTTCCCTGTCTCTCATCCAGGTCTTGGCAAAAAGCAGAGATCACTGAGGCCAATTTTCCCTGGGGAATGGTCTGAGTTACTTGTCCACTTGAGTGATGGTCCTGGCAAAATATTTAATTGATGGCACTGCCTGGTGTTTATTATTCTAATAGTCCTGAAGAAAGGCTGGATGATTCTCCATTAACCCACAATGAAACTCTAGGGGAGCATTTCCACAGCACTTCAGAGCTTGTTAACCTAAAAGTAATTGGGCATATAAATTTGGAGGGTCTTACTTGTTCGGCCAGCACTAAGTGGAAGAAAAGAATGGCCATATTTACCCTATTTAAATATTCCATTCAAAGAAAATATGCCAAAAGCACGCTGACTATCCAGGGTCCTGAGAGACAGATCTTGGAAAGACACCACAGCACACACGTGAGCCATTACGCCACTCCCATTGGAGCACAAAGGGTCACATATGACTACTCTAGCATTTGTGCCTTTATTTGTAGCAGCAGATGAAACAACAAATGCATCCAGTCAGGAAAATACTATGCTGGTTCACGTTTAGCATGACTTTCCACACTCTACCTTCGGCCTGTGAATATTGACAACAGGATGCACACTGGGAGAGGAGAGCTGGGGAGCAAACATTACAAATGCAGGCACAGGATTGTTACGTTAATATGGAAGAACAGTCCAGGAGCTTGGTGGAATAGGAGGGTATGAGTGTTAGCAAGATAAGCAGCAGAGAGAGGCTTAGAGAAGGAATCCACAAGAGAAGGAAGAAGGAAGGGAGAGAGCAAGGAAATTTGAGAGACATGGAGGGGAGCTAGGTATTGGCAACAATTTGCTGTGATTTCATCCAGATTAAACTTTGCTGAATAGTGGTCATGTGATTGCTTTTGCATTTTTATTAGATCCATAGCTTGTGTTTGTCTCTCACCTGGGAGTGCTTTAAATAACTGGGACCTTCCATGACACAATTGTTCTTTGCATAGGCTTTCCCTTCCCTCCCTGAGATAAGGAAGAAACACATTAAAAGCCACCAGGTAGAGGAATTACATGGGTACAGAATGGCTCGAGCAATTGGAACACTGATAAGATTAACAAATGTCGAGGTTGGTCTCACTCTCTGGAAGTAATTGTAAGCGAACCAAAGTAGTAGTGGGCATGTCATGTGATGAAACTCACATTTTGTGGTAGATACTTATACTTCATATTAAATCTCCAAACAATGTCATGTGGATACATATCAAAAGCACCCTGCTGCATACCTGTCAGGTACTTCTCACCTCCAGCCCAGGAGCCTCTCTGTTGGTGCTAAAGCATGAGATGCACAAGACTGCTAGACACCCATGCAAGTGCAATCAGGAGACAGGGAGGAATTACTATCCCATAGGACAAACCAATGGGAAACAGGATCCATAATTTTTTCTCCCATTGTTCTTTAATGGACTGTTCAATGAATCAAGTACATGGAGGACAACTATAGGTGGTATGAGTATGGGGGACAAAAACTGTATAAAAAACGAACTGGGTTATTGTAACAGAACACTGTAGGGGATTAGAAGGTGATTCACGTCTTCTTTTTATGAAGTATAGCATTTTACGAACACTAATTAGTATAACTTCCAGAAGATAGTCCCAAGAGATCTACTATGTTTCATTTGCTAACAAGTGGTGGCTAGCTTGATAGCACACCTTGTTACTGAACCTCCTCCATTCTCTGCTTCATTTCCCTTTTTCTTCACTCTTGTGACCCAGGATTTCACTCGGTGATAAATTGGTAACATACAAACCTTTGCCTGGGGCTCTGCCTCATTGAGTCACAGGGACACCTCCATTTACAGTACTAACAGGAATCTACCAGAAAATGGCCAGGAAATCATCTTACCATGTTTAATGTTGACTTAAGTACTTGGATTACAATGATGGGTGGTAGGAAATACAAGGGATAGAAGCTGTATTGACTGCAAAAATAAAAAAAAAAAAATAGAGGTAGTAGCATGACTGAATCATTGTAGCAGAGCATGGCAGGGATTTCGAGGTAATTCATATTTTCCTGTTATGAAGTGAATGTTTTAGGAATTGTCTTAAGTTTTGTTCTTAAGAGTTTTTAGATCATTGGTAATGTACATGTGTCTTTTGGTTTAGAAAACTAGAAAGAGTCTACAATAAACAGAACATTAGAGGCCAATGTCTAAAATAACCCAAAGCCAGAATATTTACTGCAGAAAGATAATAACTATCTCAGCTCTTGTATGTACTGAGAATAAAATAAGAAAACTCATGCAAAGTATGAGAAAGTAGTAGTGGGCATCTCAGGTGAAGAAACTGAAATTTTGAGTAGATACTTATACTTTCACATTAACTTAGCATGAAAGTATAAGTATCAGCTATAAATGAAGTTATAACATTTTCATAATCAATTTTATGAAATTGTTCCTTAGTATATTTGGAATTTTGGATTTTTGTTTTTAATTTCAATTTTTAATTGTAAATTGATAAAACTGTGTATATTTATGGGTGAAAAAATGATGCTGTAATTTATTAATATAATGTGTGATAATTAAATCAACCTAACTAACATCCATGACCTCAAATAGTTATCATTTTAAATAGTTATCTTTTTTTCTTGTGATGAGAACATTTGAAATATACTCAGCAATTTTGAAGTGTACAATATATTATTATGTTCACCACACTGCAATATGTCTCAAAGAAAAATATTTTATTCCTCCCATCTAATTGAGGCTTTGTACCCTTCAACCATCATCTCCCTGTTCCCCCATCCCCACCCCCAGCCTCTGGCAGCCACCATTCTACTCTTGCTTCTTTGAATTTGATTGCTTTTGATTCCACAAATAAGTGATAACATGTAGTGTTTGATGTTGGGGTCCACGTGTTTCCTAAACAAAGGAATGAACACACATGACAACACAGGAGGAGACAAACATGGCGGCCGCCCCAAACGGCACGCTCTGCTTTATTTTATACGGTCGTTTGTGGAATGTTGCCAAATCACAAGACACATTGTTGTTTTTCTGACCTTTCCCTGACTTTCTGGATTTTCAAGATGTTTATACATAAACCAGCCCCTAGGGTCTGCTGTTTGCAGCTGGCTCCTTTGTCCTCCCTGTTTGCAGGGAAGGAATGCCCTGCTTCGTTTGCAAGAGCAGGACTTATCAGGAATGCCTAGTTTGTGAGCACGTAGTCCTCTACAGTTTGACTTTTGGTACCTGGCTTATTTCACCTAAAAATATAGTCTCCAATTTCATGCATGTTTTTGCAAATGACAATTTTTTTTTTTTCCTTTTAAGGCTGAACAGTGTTCCATTGTGTATATATACTACATTTTCTTTATTCATTCATATGTTGATGGACACTTTGGTTGATTCCATATGTAGATATTGTGATTGGTGCTGCAAAAAGCCACCTCTTTGACATACTGACTTAGAATATTTTGGGTGGATATCCCAAAGTGAGATTGCTCTTTCACCTAGTAATTCTACTTTTAGTTTTTTGAGGAAACTCCAAAATTTTTGCATAAGGGCTGTACTAATTTATAGTCAATGTGCATTCAGTACAGCAGTATTCAAGGCTTCCCTTTATTCCACAGTACTTTTTGCTTTTTCAGAGCCCATTTATTTTATAAATTGGTGGTCATGTATTTTGCTATTTTGTGATCATCTCAAAACCTTTAGTTGACCTCATTAAAGGTATTATGCACATATTTGATACTTTGGAGACTACATATTCTGGGACCCCAAAACTGTATACTGGAGAGAATTTTATGTTAATCTCTAAAGGACATTCATCCAACTCTGGCTATGGATTGACAGCAAAGTCAGCTTGAAAGTCTTACATGAATGGTTAACGTTTTGGGGGTTAGAGTCCTTTGTATAAAGGCAAATATTTCTAGGTGAATAATCATTCCCTGTGACAATGGTTCCATGGCTTCTTGATATAGAGAATTTCAGAAATAAAGATCGACATGGAAGTTTTGGTTTTTGAACATTTATATTGTTGTAGAGTCAAATACTGTTTAAGAAGGTGACATACTGCTGGAAGCAATTCAACTACTTGAAGATATAATATGTCCGAAGATGTGGTTACACATTCATCTTGCATTAAATTAATATATCTTATAAGCTTAAGGAGATTTTGGGCTGAGACGATGGGGTTTTCTAAATATACAATCATATCATCTGCAAACAGGGACAGTTTGACTTCCTCTTTTCCTAATTGAATACCCTTTATTTCCTTCTCTTGCCTGATTGCCCTAGCCAGAACTTCTAACACTATGTTGAATAGGAGTGGTGAGGGAGGGCATCCCTGTCTTGCACCAGTTTTCAAAGGGAATGCTTCCAGGTTTGCCCATTCAGTATGATATTGGATGTGGGTTTGTCATAAATAGCTCCTACTATTTTGAGATACGCCCCATCAATACCTAGTTCATTGAGAGTTTTTAGCATGAAGGGCTGTTGAATTTTGTCAAAGGCCTTTTCTGCATCTATTGAGATAGTCATGTGGTTTTTGTCATTGGTTGTGTTTATGTGATGGATTACGTTTATTAATTTGCATATGTTGAACCAGCCATGCATCCCAGGGATGAAACCAACTTGATCATGGTGGATAAGCTTTTTGATGTGCTGCTGGATTTTGTTTGCCAATATTTTACTGAGGATTTTTGCATCGATGTTCATGAGGAATATTGGTCTAACACTCTCTTTTTTTTGTTGTGTCTCCGCAAGGCTTTGGTATCAGGATGATGTTGGCCTCATAAAATTAATTAGGGAGGGCTCTCTCTTTTTCCATTGATTGGAATAGTTCCAGAAGGAATGGTACCAGCTCCTCTTTGTACCTCTGGTGGAATCTGGCTGTAAATCCATTGCAATCTACCCATCTGACAAAGGGCTAGTATCCAGAATCTACAAAGAACTTAAACAAATTTATAAGAAAAATTCAAACAACCCCATCAAAAAGTGGACAAAGGGTATGAACAGACACTTCTTAAAAGAAGATATTTGTACAGCCAACAGACACGTGAAAAAATGCTCACCATCACTGGCTATCAGAGAAATGCAAATCAAAATCACAATGAGATACCATCTCATGCCAGTTAGAATAGTGATCATTAAAAAGTCAGGAAACAACAGGTGCTGGAGAGGATGAGGTGAAATAGGAACACTTTTACACTGTTGGTGGGACTGTAAACTAGTTCAAACATTGTGGAAGACAGTGTGGTGATCCTCAAGGATCTAGAACTAGAAATACCATTTGACCCAGCCACCCCATTACTGGACATATACCCAAAGGATTATAAATCATACTGCTATAAAGACACATGCACATGTATGTTTATTGTGGCACTATTCACAATAGCAAAGACTTGGAACTAACCCAAATGTCCATCAATGATAGACTGGATTAAGAAAATGTGGCACATATACACCATGGAATACTATGCAGCCATAAAAAAGGATGAGTTCATGTCCTTTGTAGGGACATGGATGAAGTTAGAAACCATCATTCAGAGCAAACTATCACAAGAACAGAAAACCAAACACCGCACGTTCTCACTCATAGGTGGGAATTGAACAATGAGAACACTTGGACACAGGGTGGGTAACATCACACACCGGGGCCTGGCGTGGAGTGGGAGGAGGGGAAGGTTAGCATTAGGAGATATACCTAAGGTAAATGATGAGTTAATGGGTTCAGGACTCCAATGTGGCACATGTATACATATGTAACAAACCTGCACATTGTGCCCATGTACCATAGAACTTAAAGTATAATAATAATAATAATAAGAAGAAGAAGAAGAAGAAGAATAAAATTAATTAACATATCTCATCTAGGAAGTGGTTTCAGATTTTAGATTTGACCCTACTGCTCAGAAATGTATTTTTTCTTTTCCAAAATCTATCAGAAGTTATCATTTGAAAAACAGATGTTGGAAGCTTATTTTAAGATATTGGGGTCTTATTGGGAGAGAATGGCATCAATGACTATTTTTGAAATATTAATACTTGGGAGATCCTGATTGCAGCATGTCACGATAGTATTTGCCATAAATTTATATTTGAGGTTGTTTCCTTAGCCACTGAGGACTTAAGAAATACCTGAATATGCCTCAGATGACTTCCTTGGGGGAGGATGGAGAAGCTAAAGAGAAGTGGAACATAAAATACTGGACACATCCAATAAATTCCAGGAAGTATTGAGTTTTCTTAAAATATTTGTGAATTATTCATTCAATCAATACCAAGATTACTTTAGTGTATATTGTCTGTAGAAGGTGACAGATAAGTCAACATTGGCTGATGAATCGTACATCTTCAAATGTTAATATTAAAATAATTTTCCTTGCTGTGATATCTGTGCATTCCCTCAATAGAATTCACCTACCTTCTAAGTATCTCTCTCTTTTGTAAATGTTCTCCACTGTATCTTGACTTACATGAGTGCAGTGACCATGTGTATCTTGCATAAAGCTATATATTGGAAATGAGTTATCAACAAAAGTTGTGGAATAAATAAATGAATGAACTAAAATAATTTCATATCCCCATGATGATTTTCTTAAAATTGGACCATTAGAGAAATACAATTTCATGCAGATAAAGAGTAGCTCTTTGTTCTTCAGTTTCCCCATTTTTTGTCATTCACCAAATATTTGTTGAGGTTTTTTTGTTCTTGTTGTTTATTTGATGTCACACAATGTACTAGGGATTCTGCAGGGAAGCAAAAATAACACAAAACAAACATCAAAAAATTGTTCCTTACCTCTAATATTAATTTTAGATAATATAATATCTGCATCAAAAAACTTGAAAGAAATCCTAATGAATTTACATATAACAAGATTTGGAATGTGCTTTCACGTATCATCTTCCTAAATCTTGAACACATTAATTACTTTTAAAAAGGAGAAAGCCTCCAGAGTAACTGGAACTACAGGTGCATGCCACCATGCCCGGCTAGTTTTAAAATGTTTTAGTAGAGACAGGGCCTCACTGTGCTGCCTAAGCTGCTCTCAAGCTCCTGGGCCCAAGTGATCTGCCTGCCTTGGCCTCTGTGCTGAATTACAGGCATGAGCCACCACCTCTGGCCAAAAGATTCTATTTTGGAAAGCTTGTTCCAGTTTTGGAAAACAGTTGTTGGTGTTACATTTAGGAGCTTCTTAAGTTAAACATCTTTAGATTATTATACCTTTTAAAATGCCATATGGAAGTTGATAGTTTTTGATATTCATATATATATTGTATTTCATGTTTTAAGTATGTTTTTATGTCATGTTGTATCTTTATTATGGTTTTCTTTTATATGTTTTTAAAAATATGTTTTGGCATGTTTTTCTATTTCTCCTCCCCACCAGCAGCCATTGAGCCAAGTTGGCTCAAGGCCTGGTCCAGGGGTGGACATTTGACTTTTAAACCTGCTGGCCAATAGGCTGTGTGACCTTTCAGCAAGTCCCTCTCCAAGGCCCCATTTTTCTTGAAGGTACAAACAATGCAGAGACTCGAGAACCTTTCCAAAGTTCTTGTCTCACAGGAAGAATTCTAGTTGCAACCTTTTCTTCCTCCCTCTACTTTCTGCCTTTATCCAAGCTTCTCTTTCTCTATCCTCTCTCCATTATAGTATGTTTGTACCTCCTTTATTCTATCTCTAGCACCAGCTGTATTAATAATAAAGTGATGCCTTGGCCTCCAAAAAAAGAAAAAGCCAAGTATCCTCAAAATACATTCTTAATGTCCTCTAAAATAAGAGAAGACCACATTGTTAGTGAATTACATGGCTATTCAAAATAAAAGCTGCACTCTCACTTGTGACTAATATATATTGCTCTGGAAAACAGGATTTAAATATAAGCAATGTGGACAGCTCTCTGGGTGTACTCGAGAAAGAAAGGGCTATGCCCTCCTCTTCACCTGTTTCCTTCTCCTTCTGTCTGGAAGATGATGTGTTTTTGAGCCCTCTTGAATGATGTAAACAAAGGCAATAATCTAGAGGTAGTGGAGCCACAAGATAAAACATAAATTTAATTTCAAAACCCGAGAAAACAACTCAAAAAAAATTACACGATTATTAATCATGAATATGGATGCAAAAATTTTAAAATAATAAACCAAATTAAACAATATGTAAAAAGGATAATATGTCATGGCTATGTATGACTTATCCCAGAGATGCAAATTTCACTTTACATTTTAGTTAAAAGTAATCAATATGACCACATTATTGTTAGAATAAAGGAGAACGAAACATATGGTCATTTCAATAGATTTGAAAAAAATGTTGGACATAATCAAAAGCACAAGTATATTGAAAAACTCAACAAACTAGAAATATTTGGAAAATCCTACAAACTGATAAAAGTTAACTATAACAAATCTTTAGCTAATATCATAGTTAATGATGGCAGATTGAATTTGTTCCCCAAAATATTAAAAACAAAGCATGAATGCCAAGTTTTAGCACTTCTATTCAGCATTGTATCCTAAGTCCTAGCTATTGCAATAAGGCAATAAAATGAAATAAAAGAAATGAAGTCCAGAAAGGAAAAAGTAAGACTGTTACTTTTTTCCAAATAATATAATTTCCTATGTAGAAAATTCCAAGGAATGCAAAAAATAACTACTAGAACTAATACATAAATTTAACAAGGTTTCAGGAATACATGGGTTTTATTGAAATACAAAATGTATTCTTACTGATTAGCAGTAAATAAGTGAAAATAGAACTTAAGGATAATTGCATTAGTAGTAACTGCAAAAATTTTAAATACTTAATACTCAATGTAACCAAATGTATCCAAGATCTCTATACAAAAAAAAATGAGAAAAAAATTTAAAAACAAATAGAAAGGGATACTGTGTTCTTAAGTTGGGAGTTAGAAGACTTGTTATAATTGAAAGAGCTGTTCTCTCAAATTGCTATATATACTCAAAATAATCCAATAAAAATTACCACTGGGTTTCTTTTAATAGAAATTAATAAGATTTTTGATATGGAAATGCAAAGGACTTATAATGACCAATAAATTGTTTTATAAGAAGAACAAATTGGAGGAGTTACCCTACTTGATTCCAGACAGTAATCAAGAAAGTTTGGTATTGACAAAAAGTTAAGTATATAGATCAATGGAACCATAATTAGTCCAGAAAAAGACTCATACATGTATGTAATGTTGATTTTCAGCAAAAATGCCAAGGAAATTCAGGGAAAAAAAATGTCTTTTCAATAATTTTTGCTGTATCAACTGGTTATACAGATGAAAAACATTTACATTTGTTAACCTAACTGCATACATAAAACCTAACTCAAAATACGTTATAAGACTAAATATAAAACAAAAATTTGTACAATTTCTGAAAGAATACACAGGAGACAATTTTTGCAACCTTAGGTTAAGCAGCATATTCTCAGAACACAAAAAGCATGAACCATAGAAACAAAAAAGAAAAATAAAAGATAATCCGGACATTATCAAGTGTTTAAAAAAATTTCTTCTTTGAAAGACACCATTAAGAAAAACATAAGCCAGGATATTGGAAAAAGTAACATTTGTAACATTATATCTGATGAAGAACTTGCAACCAGAAAATACAAAGAACCTTTATGACTCAGTAAAAATAATAATAATAAAATGAATAAATAAATAAAAATAAGAAAATGAGTAAAAAAGTTAATCAGATACTTCACAAAAGAAGCCTATAATCACATAAAATGATTTCCAATATCATTAATTATCACATAAATGCAAATTAAGAGCAAAATTTGACAACACCATATACATATAAGAATGACCAAAATTAAAATGACTGGCCATACCTAGGGTCAGTGAGAATCTGGAACAACTAGGACTCTCATAAAATTCTGATGGAAACTTTAAATGGCTATATCCACTTTGGAAAATAGTTGGATTTATTTGTTTGTTTGTTTTGAGACCGCGTACCACTCTGTTACTATGCTGGAATGCAGTGCATGATCACGGCTCACTGCAACCTCCAACTCCCTGGTTCAAGCCATTCTCCTGCCTCAGCTTCCCAAGTAGCTGGGATTATGGGCACACACCATCCCATCCAGCTAATTTTTTAATTTTTAGTAGAGATGGGTTTTCACCATGTTGGCCAGGATGGTCTTGATCTGACCTGGTGATCTGCCTGCCTCGGCCTCCCAAACTGCTGGGATTACAGGCATGAATCATTGTGCCGGACCTGCATGATTTTTTAAAATGGCAAATAATTAGTAATCAATCCAGTTAATCTGTTTCTAGGTATACACTCCAGAGAAATGAAAACAATATGTCCACACAAAGACTTATGCATGAATGTTCTTAATAGCTTTATTCATAGGAGCCCCCAAATGGGAACAACCCAAATGTCCATTAGTAGTTAAATTAATTAAAAAATTGTAATATATGCATACAATGAAATACTAATCAGAAATAAAAAGAAAAAAATCTATAAATAAACACACAAAATATAGATGAATATCAAAATCATTATGCTGAGTAAAATAAACTAGATTTTAAAAGAGTATACTTAGTAGTAAAATGTACACCTGTAGTTGTCTAGGGTTAAAGATGAATGAAGAAGTACATTTTAAAAAGCCATAAGGAAACTTCTGGGGATGGTAGTAATGTCCATTATCTTCATTATCATGATGGTTTCACTTTCCAGGGATATCTAAAAACATATAAAATTGTACCTTTTACATATGTGCAATTTATTTTACTTCAACAGAAATTCAATAAAGTTATAAAAATAGTGATGATTACAGTAAGAGCATAGAGAAAAGGAACATAATTCTGTTGGGAAATTAAGAAAGGATTTCTGGATGAGGACCTATGTTTAGCTTAGTATAACCAGCCTAGTATTTTTTAGAAAACCACAGCTGAGCCACCAGAATTCTTAAAGTTATATACATATAGGTAAGCAAAAGTTTATCTCCTACTTGAAATAGGAACACGTTTACACTGTTGGTGGGACTGTAAACTAGTTCAACCATTGTGGAAGACAGTGTGGCAATTCCTCAAGGATCTAGAACTACAAATACCATTTGACCCAGCCATCCCATTACTGGGCATATATCGAAAGGATTATAAATCATACTGCTATAAAGACATATGCACATGTATGTTTATTGTGGCACTATTCACAATAGCAAAGACTTGGAACTAACCCAAATGTCCATCAATGATAGACTAGATTAAGAAAATGTGGCACATATGCACCATGGAATACTATGCAGCCATAAAAAAAAAGGATGAGTTCATGTTCTTTGTAGGCACATGGATGAAGTTAGAAACCATCATTCAGAGCAAACTATTGCAAGGACAGAAAACCAAACACTGCATGTTCTCACTCATAGGTAGGAATTGAACAATAAGAACACTTGGACACAGGGTGGAGAACATTACACACCGGGGCCTGTCCTAGAGTAGGGGAGGGGAGAGGGATAGCATTAGGAGATACACCTAATGTAAACGATGAGTTAATGGGTACAGCACACCAACATGACACATGTATACATATGTAACAAACCTGCATGTTTGCACATGTACTCTAGAACATAAAGTATAATAAATAAATAAATAAATAAATAAATTTGTCTCCTACTTTTAATGTGTCTATCAGAAGGAAAAGGACAAAAAATGGCTGTAGATCCCTAAGTCAGCTGAGCTTACGGAAACTGTTTCATTACCTTCCTTTTTCAGATCTGAGGATACTTTGTGAGACAATACTTCACTGGTACATGTGAGGCTCCAGTAGTGGCAGAGTTTTAGCTTGTTGCTGGAAAACTCAATGAGGCAAGAGGAGAGAAACTTGACCCCATTGGGACAGGTTCAAATACTTAAGAACACTCAGAAATCTCTACGTATGACTAGATTTCTTTAGGTCATCCCGTTCATGATTTTAAAACTGTGTCAGAAATGTTAAAAATAAACATTTTATGTGTGTCTGTGTGTGTGTGTAATTGAAATAAGTTTGATTTGTCCCCGCCCAAATCTCATCTTGAATTGTAATCCCCAGTATAAGAGGTGGGGCCTGGTAGGAGGGAATTGAATCATGCGGTGGATTTCTCATGAGTGGTTTAGCACCATCCCCTTGATGCTGTACTCACGATGTGATTTCTCATTAGATCTGATTGTTTAAAAGTGTATGGCACTTACTCCCTCTTGCTCCTGCTTTCCATCTGATGTGCCTTCTCTAGCTTTGCATTCAGCCCCAGAAGCAGATGCTGCCATGCTTCCTGTACAGCTTGCAGAACTGTGAGCCAGTTAAACCTCTTTTCTTATAAATTGTCTGGTCTCAGGTATTTCTTTATAGCAGTGCAAGAATGCCCTAATACAGTAATTAATAAGTAATATTTTGTTAAACAAACAACACATTATATCTGCACTTCAGGCAATAAATTTTGTCTAAATGTCCTCTTTTGTTTATTTCTACCACTCCTCAATTTCCTTTTTCTTAGCAATGATTTCACCTCACTAGTTCTTCCCTGTTTCTCTCCAAAATCTGTCACTTTCATTGCCTTGCTGTTATATTCTTTCAGCTAGTCCCTGCCACCTAGCAAGGTTTAACAAAATAACAATCTATTCATTTTAGCACAACTTTCCCACTTGAGATTTATTGATGTAGATAAAGTTTGTTGTCAATTAGATATTTGTTTCTGACTAACCAATTGCTTCCTTCCCATATGCTTAGAAATTTTTTTCTTTACAACAGAATTTTAAAATTTCATTAAGCCATATTTTAGTATTTATAAAGCCATTCCCATGGGTAGGTATTTTAATATTGTTTATCAAATATTTATTTCCTCTTAGATTATTTGACATAGATCTTTAGCAATGTGACTTGATTTGGCCAATAAGATGTGAAATAATCTACTATGTGTCATTTTCTGGTAGAAGCCCTAATAATCTGTTTCTTTTTCCTGCTTTGTCGATCAGTAGAGTGCAGACAATTCATAACTGCAAAATCGTGGGACCAACCCAAGTGCCCATCAATGAGTGGATAAAGAAACTGTGACATATATATCATAGATACTACTTAGCCATAAAAAAGAATGAATTAACAGCATTTGCAGTGACCTGGATGATAAGATTGGAGACTATTACTCCAAATCAAGTAACTCAGGAATGTAAAGCCAAACATTGTATGTTCTCACTGATATGTGGGAGCTAGGCTATGAGGATGCAAAGGCATAAGAATAATACAATGGACTTTGTGGACTTGCGGGGAAGAGTGGGAGGTAGGATGAGGGATAAAAGACAACACATATGGTGCAGTGTATACTGCTCAGATGATGGGTGCACCAGGGTCTCATAAATCACCACTAAAGAATTTACTAATGTAACCAAATGCCACCTGTACCCCAATAATTTCTGGAAAAATAAAATAATAAAATAACCCCTCTGAATCTGGTGATCTGTGTTTTACATAAATGTAACTAGTCTATCCTCAGTAACAGGAATGATAGAATTTTGAATGTTTAAATATTTTGGATTAAAAATGTTTTAAGAAATCCCAAGTATGCCAAAAGCAAAACAAGACAAAATAAAAAACTTGAATCCCATTTCCAACTCAGCCAAATTTTCTTTTATCTTATTTTTATTACTGTGTTTGCTTTTAATAGTTCTTCCCCAACAGCAATTCTTAATGGAGTCTCCCATCATTTATCTTAACATTCGTATGTTTCTTTTATTGTTTTCATTTGTTTCTGCTTTCTCCCTGAATTATGATGTCATTTCTCAAACTTGTCCTGCACTTGTTTGTTTATAACCAATTACAATTAATTTAACAACTTTCTCCTAATTTACATAAGTGAGCTTTTCCCCCCAGGGCAGATAATTGGGATATAATTGCTAGGAGTAACTATAAATGAACTACTGATATTTATAGATATTGTCAGAATGTCTTCCTAAATCTATGTCAATTGATAATTCTTCTCAGAATTTGTAAGTACCAATTCTCCACTTTAGTAACTTTAGACATAATACTTTTTCAGTTTAGTAAAACTGGTGGTAAAGATATTCCACTATTGTATGTATTTTCTTTCACTGATGTTAGTTAATACTTACATTTGTATGGTGTTTCACAATATTCTAGTAAGACCTGTTTGCTATGATTTGTTTGTTTCACTCTTCCTGTATATAAAGATTTTCTGTGACAGGCATGAGAATTAAGTTGATTCAGTGAACGTGTATAACGACCATGCTGTAGATCGTGAGATCTACGGAACTGGTTCATCCTGCAGAGCTGAAACTGTGTACCCTCTGACCAACATCTCCTCCATTTCCCATACACTTTGTGACTTGGCAACAACCATTCTATTCTCTGCTTCTATGAATTTGACTTTGATTGTCTGTTTTGTTTTTGAGACGGAGTCTCACTCTGTTGCCAGACTGGAGTTCAGTGGCGTCATCTCGGATCACTGCAACCTCCGCCTCCCGGATCCAAGTGATTCTTCTGCCTCAGCCTCTCAAGTAGCTGGGAGTACAGGCATGTGCCACCACGCCCAGCTAATTTGTTTTTGTTTTGTTTTTTTGTATTTTTAGTAGAGACGGAGTTTCACCATGTTGGCCAGGGTGGTCTCAATCTCTTGACTTCGTGATCTGCCTGCCCCCACCTCCCAAAGTGTTAGAATTACAGGCTGAGCCACCGTACCCAGCCGAATTTGACTTTTATAGATTCCATAGATACATGAGATCATGGAGTATTTGTCTTTCCGTGCTCAGCTTATTTCACTAGAATAATTTCCTCCAGATTCATCCATGTTGTCACAAATGACAAGATTTTCTTCATTTCTAAGGATGAACAATATCTTATATATATATATATGTACATATGTGTATATATATGTCCATAGGTGTAGGTATGTATATCTATGTATATATGTGACACTTTATCCATTCATTCAACAATGGACACTTAACATTGATTCTGTCTGTTAGCTATTGTGAATAATGCTGCAACCAACATAGAAGTGCAGATATCTCTTTAATATACTGATCTCATTTTTTCAGATATATACCAAAGAGTGGGACTGCTGAATCAAATAGCAATTTCATCTTAAAATTTCTAAGAAACCTCCACTGTTTTTCATAATGGCTATACCAATTTACCTTCCAAACAAAAGTGTACAACGGTTGCCTTTTCTTCACATCTTCCACAATACTTCTTAACTTTTGATGTTTTGATAATACACATTCGAACAGGTGTGAGGCGATATATCATTGTGATTTTGATTTGCATATTCCTGATGATTAATGGTGCTGAGTAGTTTTTTATACACCTGTTAGCAATTTGTATTTCTTCTTTTGACAAATGTCTATTCAGATCATTTACCCATTTTAAGTTCAGTTATTCATTTTTTGGCTATTGAGTTCTCTGTATTTTTTGGATATTAACCCCTTATCAGATGTATGGTTAACAAATATTTTCTCTCATTCTGTAGGTTGTCTCTTTGCTCTGTTGATTCTTTTCCTTCCTGTGCAAAAACGTTTTAGTTTGATGCAGTTTCATTTGTCAATTTTTGCATTTGTTGCCTGTGCTTTTGGAATCATATCAAAAATTAGTGGCCTAAACTAATTTCAAGGAGCATTTTCCCTTCACACTAGTTTTACAGTATCCAGTGTCAGGTCTTAAATTTAAGAGTTTAATCTATTTTGAATTAATTTTGGTGTATGGCATAGGATAAGAGGTTGATTTCACTTTCCTACATGTGGATATCCAGTTTTCCCAACACTATTTGTGGAGGAGATTATCTTCCCCAGTGCATGTTTTTGGCAATTTTGTCAAATATCAGTTGACCATAAGTGTGTGTGTTTATTTCTGGGCTCTCTGTTATGTTTACAGGCCTATGTGTCTGTTTTAAATCAGTACCCTACCTTTTCTTTGTTGTTGCCATAGCTTTGTAATACATACTAAATCAGGTAATGTGATACCTACAGTTTTGTTCTTTCTGCTCCAGATTGATTTAGCTTTGGAGGGTGTTGGGTAGTTGTACAAAATCTATAGAATTCTGTAAATATTTTGGGGAAAATGTTATTGTAATTTTGATAATGATTGCATTGAATATATATATGGCTTTAGGTAGTAATATTACAATATTAATTCTTCTAATCCATCAACATGGTATATCTTTCTATTTATTTGTCTTCTTTAATTTTTTCATCAATATCTTATAGTTTTCAATATGAGTCTTTCAGCTCCTTAGTTAAATTTATTCCTAAGTATTTTATTCTTTTCTTAGTAAATAGAATTTTCTTAATTTTCTTTTTTCTTTTTTTTTGATAATTGCTCATTAGTGTACAGAAACACAACTAATTTTTGCAAGTGGATTTTCTATCCTGAATTTTTACCGAAATTATTTATTAGTTCTGGCTGGGCACAGTGGCTTATGCCTGTAATCCCAGCACTTTGGGAGGCCAAGGCAGGCAGATTGCTTGAGCTCAAGAGTTCAAGACCAGCCTGGGAAATATGGTGAAACCCTGTCTCTACAAAAAGTACAAAAATTAGCTTGACATGGTGACAAGCACCTGTAGTTCCAGCTACTTGAGAGGCTGAGGTGAGGGGATCACTTGATCTTGGAAGGTGGAAGTTGCAGTGAGTGTAGATTATGCCACTGCACTCCAGCCTGGGTGACAGACCCAGACTATGGAAAAGAAAAGAAAAGAGAAGAGAAGAAAAGAAAAGAGAAGAGAAGAAAAGAAAAGAAAAAAGAGAAGAAAAGAAAAGAAAAGAAAAGAAGAGAACGGAAGGGAAGGGAAGGGAAGGGAAGGGAAGGGAAGGAAAAGGAAGGGAAGGGAAAGGAAGGGAAAGGAAGGAAAACAAAGGAAAGGAAAGGAAAGGGAAGGAAAGGAAAAAATGAGAGAGGGAAGGAAAGAAAGAGAAAGAAAGAGAGAAGGAAAGAAAGAGAAAAGCAAGAAAAGAAAAACAAAGAAGAAAAGGAAAAGCAAAAATTAAGAAAGACGACAGAAAAAAGACGAAAAAGAAAAGAAGGAAAGGAAAGAAAGAACGAGCAATAAAGAACGACAGAAAGACAAGAAAGAAGAAGCAAAGAAACAGAGAAGAAAGAAAGAAAGAAAGTAAAGCTGAAAGAAAGAAGAACAAAGACAGAAGAAATAGAAAGAACAGAAAGACAAAGAAAGGAAAGCAGCAAAAGGAAGGAAGGAGGGGAGAACAAAAAACGAAAAAAAGAAGGAAAGAAGAGAAGAAGAAAAGAAGAAAGAAAGAAAGAATTAGTTCTAACAAGTGTTTTATTTGGTGGAATATTTCAGGTTTCTTTACATAAGATTATGTTGCCTGCAAACAACATAATTTTATTTATTCCTTTTTCAGTAGGATATTTTTATTTCTTTTTCTTGTTTAAATGTTCTGGTTAGAACCTTCAGTACTATGTTGAATAGAAATGTTGAGAGTGGACGTCCTTGTCTTGCTCCTGACTTGTTCCTGAGGAAGGAGTTTCAATTCTTTGTCTTTGAATACGATGTGAATTACGGGTTTGTCTTATATAGCTTTTGTTGTATTGAGGTACATTTCTTCCATGCCTTGTTTGTTGAGAGATTTTCATTATAGAAGTATGTTGAATTTTGTCAAATACTTTTTCTTTATCTATGGAGATGATCATGTACTTTTTGTTATTCAATTTATTAATGTCACATACTACATTGTTTGATTTGCATATATTGAATTATTCTTGCAATGCAGGGAGAAACCTTACGTGATCCTAAAGTATGATTGCTGTAGTATTCTGCTGAATTTGGTTATCTAGTATTTTGCTAGGAAGTTTGGCACCTATAATCATCAGGAATACTGCCTTTAGTTTCTTTTCTTACAGTATCTTTTTCTGGCTTTGGGATACGTTAATGCTGGCATCATAAAATGATTTTGTAAGTATTCCCATGTCTTTAATATTTTGGTGGAATTTGAAAATGATTGGTATTAATTCTTCTTTAAATGCTTGGTGGCATGTGTACCCTGTGGTCATCTGATCCTTGATTTCTCTTTGTTGGAAGCTTCTTCTTCTTCTTCTTTTTTTTTTTTTTTTTTTTTTTTTTTTTTTTTTTTTTGTTAATTCTAGTTACATCTCCTTACTGATTACTTGTTGGTTCATATTTTTTATTTCTTCATGATTCACTCTTGGTAGATAGTATGTTGCTAGAAATGTATCCATTTATTCTATGCTATGCAATTTGTGGGTATATATTTGCTCATAGTAGTCTCGATGGTCCTTTGTATTTCTGTGGTTTCATTTGTAATTTCTTATTCCATTTATAATTTTATTTACTTGAGTCTTCTCTCTATTTTTCTAGGTTAGTCAAGCAACAGGTTTGTCAAATTTTTATAGTTTTCCCCAAAACTAACTCTCAGTTTTATTGATCTTTGCAATTGTTTTTTTTAGGCTGTATTTCATTTATTTCTGATCTGATTTCTGATTTTTTATTTACTATTTTCTATTAATTTGGGACTTAATTTTTTCATTTTTTCTTATTCCTTGAGGTATAATGTTCGGTAATTCATTTGATTTTTTTTCTTACTATAGGCATTTGTTGCTATAAACTTCCCTCTTATAACTGCTTTTGCTGCATCTCATAAGTTTTGGAATGTTATGCTTTTATTTTCATTTGTCTCAAGTTTTTTTTTTTTAATTTTCTTTTGATTTTTTCTTTGACATATTAGATGTTCAAGAGTGTGTTGTTTAATTTCCACATGTTTATTTTCTCCTGAAATTAATTTCTAGTTTTACATCATGGTGGTGAGAAAAAATACTTGATATAATTCCCATCTTAAATTTAAGACTGACTTTGTAGGCTAACCTGTGATATATACTATGGAATTGTCCATATGCTCTTGAAAACAATGTGTATTCTGCTGTTGTTAGATGGAATGTTCTATACATCTGTTAGGTCTATTTGGTTTGTAGTGTTATGTTTGCTGTTTCCTTATTGATTTTCTGTTTCGATAATCTGTCTGCTGTTGAAAATTGAGTATCTAAGTTCCTTACTATTATTGTTTTGCTATCTGTTTCTCCCTTTAGTTCTTCAATTATTTGGTGCTTCAATGTTGAGTGTATATATATATTTGCAATTGTTATATCCTTTTGATGAACTGATCCCTTCATCATTCTATAGTGATCATTTTTGTCTCTTGTGACAGTTTTTTACGGAGTATTTTGTCTGATATAAGTAGAGCCACTCTGGCTCTCTTTTGGATATTCATTTCCAAGAAATATATTTTTCTATCCCTTCACTTTTAGCCTGCCTAAGTCCTTAAAGCAGAAATGAGTCTCTTGTAGGGGGCATATAGTTTCATCCTTGATTTTTTTACTCTATTCACTCACTTTGTTTTTTGTTAAGAAAATTTAATACATTTACATTATTATTGATGGTTAAGAATCACTACTGCCATTTTGTTAGTTGTTTTCTAATTGTTTTGTAGTTTTTTGTTTGTTTTTTTCTTCCTTTGTTGCTGCTTTTCTTTGTAATGTGATGCTTTTTATTTTTTTAAATAGTGGTATGCTTTGATTATTTCCTATTTTTCCCATGTAGATATACCTGTTTGTTCTCTGTGGTTACCATAAGGCTTACACAAAACATCTTATAGTTTTAGTAGTCCATTTTAAGCTTATAATTCACTTAAGTTGCACATAAAAACTCTCTGCTTTAACTTCTTTCATCCACATGTTTGATGTTATGGATGTCAAAATGTACATATTTTATATAGTATATTCACTAACAAGTGATTATAGCCATCATTATTTTAATAGTTTTGTCTTTTAGCATTTACACTAGAGTAAGAAGTGATTTATGCACCATTATTACATTATTTGTGTATTCTGAATTTGATTAATTTGATTATATCCTTCCCTTTGCAGTGAGTTTTATACTTTCGTATGTTTTCATGGTTGTCATTGTCTTTTAATTTCAACCTGAAGAACTTCCTTAAACATTTATTGTAAGGCAGCTCTAGTGGTGATGAACTACTACAGCTTTTGTTTGGGAAAGGCCTTATCACTCTCCTTACTTTGGAAGAACAGACTTGTCACATGTAGTATGCGTCATGGCCACTTCTTTTCTTTCAGCACTTTGAATATAATGTCCCCCACCTCTCTATCCTGCTATGTTTTTTCTAAAAAGTCTGCTGATAGCCTTGTGGGGCTTTACTTGTATATGATGGGTTTCTGTTCTCTAGTACTTTCAAAATTTTTACTTTGTCTTTGATTTTTGAGAGTTTTAGTATAATGTGTCTCGGTGAAGTTCTCTTTATATTTAACATATTTGGAGTTCTTTGAGATTCATAGATCTGGTTGTTCATTTTCCTCTACAGATTTGGCAAGTTTCCCATCATTGTTTTCAAAAATATTGTTGTACTTCTTTTTCTGCTCTTTCAATAATGCATATACTTGGTTGACTTGATGGTGACCCATAATTTCTTCGCTCTTTTTTGTCTGTTTGTTTTTCTGACTGGGTAATTTCTAATGGCCTGTTCATGATTCACTAACAAATGATTGTGGCCATCATTATGTTGTTATTTCTTCTTTGAGCTTGCTGATTCTGTTTTCTGCTTAATTATATTATGGTATTTCCTTTAAAACATAGGAGTAGAGTAGCAGTATAAAATATGGATACGTTTTCAAGCACCCTTTAACAGTGTATTAATTTTTAATAAAGATAACTCTACCAATAGAAGATATAAAGCCAGTTTTTTTCTGAGGCACAGGTAGTCTCATATCCTTTAAATTTTATCTGGTTCAAATTCTCAGAAGTTCCTGATCCCTTAGAAAAAGCATGCAAAGAGAAATCAACCAAGCAC
The DNA here is from genome assembly GCF_007565055.1 of Rhinopithecus roxellana. Classification (NCBI taxonomy): domain Eukaryota; kingdom Metazoa; phylum Chordata; class Mammalia; order Primates; family Cercopithecidae; genus Rhinopithecus; species Rhinopithecus roxellana. The sequence continues at coordinate 4,073,668 of NC_044557.1, read as the reverse complement.
AAAATAGTGCTTCTTACTGGCCCATTGGGCTAACAAATGAGGTGAATGTAAAATGCCACCTGACAAATTGCCACTCTTCTATTTGTACAGGTATTTGCATTGGATAGGCAGACAAAGGTATTATAAAAGGTCTTTACTTTACAATCTTGATTTGATGAAAGACCATTTTCTGCTGTTTTAGGGGTTAAGCATCACCTTATCATACTGTTTAAAAATACCCAGTGGACTCCTGAGAGCCAGAGTTGGTGACCCCATTGTGCCTCATTGCTCAGTCTTTGAGAAATAGGAAGTACTCTAGAAATATTAATCTTACCAGGTGATTTGAAGTCCACACATATCACGACTTTTTCATACAAGGTGCACCTTTATTGCTTATGATTATTTCCCAAAGAAAATATATTATTGTGGAAGGGGCTGAGAGTTAAGATTTTAATCTCATCTCTGCACAGACTCGGTTGACCTTATGCAAATGATAAAGTCTCTGAGCTCTGCTTTTTCAGCTGTTAAATAGGAAGAATACCCTCTGCCTTTGCAGTAGCAGTGTTGTATATAAAAAAAGAAATATAGAGGTAAAATTGCTTTAAAAGTGATTATGGTATGACACTTATACATAACTATATTTCAGTATTAAAATTGTATACTTTGTGTGGCCTTACCAGATATATTCTGAAATATGTACAAGTAGTCTAACCTGTAAAATTAATGGAAAATTAATAGAAGTTTGTTTATTCACTGCCAAGAATATTCGTTAGTACTCAATAAAGATGAAAGTAAATATCATGTAAGGCAGTTAGTTATGAATTAGTTAAGCAATGAAAGAGGTACCTCTATAAATAATTATTCTAATTATGTAACATAAACATCAAGGAACCATTAGACCCCTATACTCATATGGAAAGGGAAAAAAATTCCTTCTTTGGGAGTTAGAATTAATACAGAACTTTTACTGTACACTAAGAGTGGAAAGGTCAGGGATCATTGTGAAGAAGGAGACCAATTACCAAGCCAAAAATATTTTTTTAAAAAAGCTTAAAATCTTTTTATTGTGAGTTTTAAATATGTTGATCACTAAAAGCTATTGAAAAGGCTATTTATGCCAGGCAACTCTGGTGCCAAAACTAGATCTGAGTCTTCTAAAAATAAAAAATAATGTAAAATAAAATAATCATTTTCTTCTATCTTAGGAAAATATAACAATATTGAAAATTTAAGATTAATGAGGAAGGTAACAATTACAGGCAGGTGCTTTTATTTCACACCTTAAATATATTTACATTTACTGCAGTTTAAATCACTTAAAATGTTACTAATAAATAAAATTTTAATTTTTTATTTTAATATGGAGCTACTTTTATATAAAACTATAAGTAACAGACATATATTATCTTAGAGTACCTTATCCACAATGAATGTGTAAATGTTTTTGTAATACGGTCATAATCAAGAAATTTCTGACTAGAAATAATCAAAAAGTAAGCATGGAGCCTATAAAATACATTTTTAAAAAACACAATGGATGTTATAAAAGCCAATATTGGCAAATAATAAAGCATGACACCAGCCCGTCTATCCTGTAAGTTAAGGTTTGTCCATATAGTTTTTAAGGAGGAAATTCTCACTAAGATCATATTTTGTTGATATAACAAAACTCAGCCAGTCAGACCCAGCATCATTCCTTGTCACCCTAATTACTGACTTTTAATCTATCCTAATCTGGGTTATAATGCATTCCCTGGAAAGACCAGAAAGAAAGGTCTGGAGTAATGCTACTTCTGCAAAGTTCTCAGCTACTTTTTAATACTTTAAGGAGAACTATTTCTGTAAACTTTTAGTAGATGGCAAAAATAGAAAATCATGTATAGGCCGGGCGCGGTGGCTCAAGCCTATAATCCCAGCACTTTGGGAGGCCGAGACGGGCGGATCACAAGGTCAGGAGATCGAGACCATCCTGCCTAACCCAGTGAAACCCCGTCTCTACTAAAAAAATACAAAAAACTAGCCGAGCGAGGTGGCGGACGCTTGTAGTCCCAGCTACTCGGGAGGCTGAGGCAGGAGAATGGCGTAAACCCGGGAGGTGGAGCTTGCAGTGAGCTGAGATCCGGCCACTGCACTCCAGCCTGGGCGACAGAGCGAGACTCCGTCTCAAAAAAAAAAAAAAAAAAAAAAAAAAAAAAAAAAAAAAAAAATCATGTATAAATACAGTGTACTTGTCCCTTCTTGCATTGCTATAAAGCAATATCTGAGACTGGATGATATGTAAGAAACAAGAGGTTTAATTAGCTCATGGCTCTATAGGCTGTACAGGAAGCATAGCTCCATCTACTTCTGGGAAGGCCTTAGGAAGCTTACAGTTATGCCAGCAGGTGAACGGGGAGCAGGCAAATCACAGGGCAAAAGCAGGAACAAGAGGGTGGGGGAAGACACACAGTTTCAAAGAACTAGATCTTGTGAGAACTTTTTCATTCTTGTGAGGACAGCGTCAAGAGGATGGCTCTAAACCATTGACAAGAAATTCACCCTCATGACCCAATCACTTCCCACTAGGCCTCGTGTCCAACATTGGGGATTACATTTCAACATGAGATTTGGGAGGCAACAATATTCAAACTATATTATAGAGACACCACACATGGTGGCTGCTTGATTCAGAGTAACAAGTGTTCTTGTCCTAGTTGAGATCACACTGATGTCAGTGAGCCACCTGGTAGAACAAAATGCAGAAATCTCATCAATGTTAACTTTTAAGAGACCATCTCATATCATGCTCAAAAAAGAGGGAAGTGGCAACTATGTTAACAGCAGATCCACTTTCTTTCTTTTCTTCTCTTGTTCCTCATCTCTTCAGTCCTAAAGTCCAAAACACTGTAGTACCTGTGAGGAGGAAATATTGCCAGAAAGGGGTGAAAATTGCTTCTTTAATGGGGAAGGGTTTTAAACATTACTCCAAGGAGTCACAGGACATAAACAGATATATAATAACATCTGTGGTATTTAAATTAAATGGGAGGGGTGATTAAGGGGAAAAAGGTCTAAAGGGCTCCTTCCTCCCATCTCGAGTAATGAATAAATGGTTGAGAAATATTGCTGCAGTATAATAGAGAAAAAATGACCAAACGTTTATTCATCTTGTTCCAGTTTTAAACTTAAATAAAATGCAATTTAAAACTATAAATGGCTAATGCAGTCTGAAAGTCACTAAGGTAGGCATTAAATGGGAAAAAAATATGTGCTGAAGGGGATATAATTGCCATTTGTTAAAAATGATAAAAAGCTGACTATTCATTGGAACCTATAAATTGCTAAAAATAGGGCACTTTTAGAGCTGGAGTATGCATAGTGCCATGGAATCCCTTCCTGGTGATAGAATTGTGTTGTACAATGTAGTAAGTGAATAAGTTGGCATTTGACTTATTTAGGGGATGAATAATGAGAGAAGAGTCCAGAACCAGAGACATCCCCAGGTAGTATTAACTGGGGCAGGCAGACACATAGGCAAGAGGCAGAAAACCACCTTTGAGTCACAAATTCTAAGTTTGCACTCAATGCCTCATAGGGAAGAAAAGTCTTGGACATTCCAATCCGAATGTCCTGTGGTCTCCTTGCAGCTTATTGTTTCAGTACCACTGAGTGGAGATTTACGTTCAGAAATCTGTTTGGGTGTTTCCTGGTCAGCAAGTTACAACATGAATCTTGGTGAGTTTAAACTTTTGCAAGCGAAGCATAATGATGATTGAGATTGAAAGATCAAATCATTGCATTAATGTTTGAACTGTGATATTAAACTAAAGTCTTAGGAGCTATTCAACACAGACTAATAAAGGCTTAAAAAATCCATCGTGGGGCTGGGCACAGTAGCTCATGCCTGTAATCCTAGCACTTTGGGAAGCCAAAGTGGATGGATCACAAGGTCAGGAATTCAAGACCAGCCTAGCCAAGATGGTGAAACCCTGTCTCTACTGAAACTACAAAAATTAGCTGGGTGTGGTGGCAGGTGCCTGTAATCCCAGCTACTCAGGGGGCTGACGCAGGAGAATCGCTTGAACCTGGGCCTCAGAGGAGTGAGCTGAGATCACGCCACTGCACTGCAGCCTGGGTGACAGAGTAAAAGTCGGTCTCAAAAAAAAAAAAAAAAAAAAAAAAAAAAAATTGAGGCCAGGAGCGGTGGCTCACGTCTGTAATCCCAGCACTTTTGGAGGCTGAGGCGGTGGATCATGAGGTCAGGAGTTTGAGATCAGTCTGACCAACATGGTGAAACTCCATCTCTACTAAAAATACAAAAATGAGCTGGGCATGGTGGGTGCACACCTGTAATTCCAGCTAATCAGGAGGCTAAGGCAGGAGAATCCCTTGAACCCAGGAGGTGGAGGTCGCAGTGAGTCGAGATAGTGCCATTGCACTAAAGCCTGGGCGACAGAATGAGACTCCATCTCAAACAAAAAAAAAAAAAAAAAGAAAAAAAAATTCCATCTTAATAAATCTGCGACTTCAAGGAAATGTCTGTGCTCTAAGAACGTTATTGTCTCCTACCACTGTCCATGTATTAGCCATGATCCAAGAGCCAGTCAGAATAACAAAAATTGGGGACAACCAAGGCTTCTGATTCTATATCATACTTTCCTGTCTCTTTGAAAAGGCTTATAAATAAAAATATAAAAACAAAAAGACTCTGTTGTCAATACTGCCTACCTGACAAGTACATTTGGATGTTTATTGGATGTCTAAATAAACATATTCAAAACTGAGTTCCTTACATTCTGCCTTCTAGATTTGATATTTTTGTCATCTTCCACATAGCTGTTAATGATAGCTCTTCTTCCAGCTGATCAGGCCAAAATCCTTGCTTTTAATCTTGACTTTTCTTTCATGTACTGTATTGAGTTCATTATAAAATCTGAATATTTTACCTTCAAAATATGTCCTAAATTTGTCACTTATTCACACTCCCACTGTGACTCTCTGGTCTATGCCACCATCAACTCCCACCTCTATGGCTGCCTTTGTCTCCTATCTGGTTTTTTGTTTCTACCTTTGCACACTCAAATCTGTTTTAAACAGAGAAGCCAAATGATCTGTTAAAACATGTCAGATCACATTACTCCTTGGCTGAAAACTCAGATAGCTTCCATCTGAGAGTAAAAGTGAAATTCTTACTATCTACTTAATCCTGTTCCCCCAGGCACACACATGCCTCATCTCTTAATATTCTTCTCTTAGCTCTCTCCAGTCTGGTTCCACCATCTTCCTAGCTGTTTCTCAGATCTTCCAGGGAGGATCCTATCTCAAACCTTTGCACTTGCTGTTCCCTCTTCCTGAGCTGATCTATTCTCAGATAACTTCGTGGCTCATCCCCACTCTTCCTTCACGCTTTTTCTCAAAAATCACCTTCTTGCCTTCTCTAAAGTCTTATTCTCCTTCCTCGAACACCGTCTCATTTATGGAATTTTATCCCCTTTTCTACACTTTAATATTTAATCTCTTTCTAAAAGGTATATATTTTACCTGTCTCGTTTCTGCCAGTTTTCTACTACTGGCATGAGAAAGGGAAATTTTGTTTATTTCATTTGATATGGATCTCCATCACCTAGATCTGTGCCTGCCATATAATAGAAACTCTAAATAATTGTCAAATAAATAAATAAATACATAAATAAATAAATATATTTAGACAATTCTCTTAATTAGCCCTGATTCTAAAGTTTGCCCAGTTCATCTAGCAGAGGAGAATGCAGAATTTGGAGACATTTTTAAATGTTTATTAATTTTGATCTGCTTTATCTATGTTTCAGCTCTCTGTAGAGGGACTTCGATGTGTATTAATTCAGGGCTTGTTCCAGGTAGACAACTTTTTAAATCCTATTGGGCTATCAGTCAATTCCTAGGTCTAATTACCTTATTCTATTACGTTCTATTTCACTTGTTTGGAGTCAGGAAAACTGGAATTACTTCAATCCCCTTCACCAAATTCCATCCAGAGCATCAGGAAAAGGCTCCCCTGTGGTCTTACAAGAAGGTTAGATTACAGTGCTCAACTCCCCTAGGCTACACAATTTAACTGCATTAGCAATTGCCTTTATTTCCTTTTTTTTTTTTTTTTTTTTTTTTCTGCTGCTGCTGGGGAGAAATTACGCCTTTGGGTTTTGAAACTGGCTGATGTAGCCAGAGTCTTCCACCTGCTCCCTCATGTCCTGCAACTGCTGCGTATAACACAAGGGAAATTGTCGGGCCAGTGAACTCTAGCTGTAAATACCTCCCTGTGTTTGTGATTGCAGCAGGTGAGGACCACAGCTGACAGTCAGAAGAAACAGGAAGGAGTGAGAGGGGCACAGATGCTATAAAGAGGTCTCACTTTGTTAAGTCTTTGAGAACCTGGCAGATGGGTTAGGCTTGAAAGGGGAAATGGTGCAGGTCTGATTCAGAAGCTGTATTGAGCTAAGAGATTCAGAGATTGGATCATGTTAGACTGCATGTTTATCCAGAATTATTTGGGATTACATAACCAGTGAGTAAAATCTGAATTGTGATCATAAAGAACAGCTGTGGTCATAGCCAGGCAAACACTGCTGAGCTTCAAATATTTTGAGTGAAGATAGAAATGGAAGAAGAAGAAGAAATCAAATGGGTAATGGTGCATACCAAGGTAGTGCAGGCAGTTCATAACTGAGAATGTGAATCATGAGAGGGTTCTCAGTACCTGCTTTTACAAAAACCAGCATTAGATAAGCATTTTTGTCCACTTAGTAATGAGAGAAATAAGCAATCCCTTCCTGGAATTAGGTGCCACTGTTTCTGAAAAACCATTACACCAACACCTGAAGTCTAGTATCTCAGTGGTTGACCTCCAATGGATACAGAGAGTACAAATCCACTGTAATCTTGGTAGAAAGCTTTCAGAGGAGGCTGCGTGACTGCATATAAAGAAAGATGTATTTTCCCTTTCATATCAAGTAGGTTACCAAAATCTCCCATAGTTCTGCGTCCTTAACAATGAATAAATTGATTGACCAAAGTATTTTGCACAAGGAACCCAAGAAGCATTCTATCAAAGTTACCAGAGGTATTGATGGAGTCTAGGACAGTGACAAGAACTGCAGGATTGAATTTTCATCCTATACCTGACCATTAATTGTGTGATCCATGCTCTCAGTTTGCCAAATAACATTTGTGTCCACTACCAGTACCTCGGTGATCAAATGTAAGAATTTCACAGCTCTATTCAAGTTTTTCTTCGGCTGGTTTGGTGGGCTTGACATTCACAGCACTTTGGGTCTGTCAGAAATAGCATCCAGGAGCTAAAGGATAACAGAGGAGAATACTCACTGAAGGTGATCTAAGTGCATGCAGCTTATGGGGTAATATAAACAGCATTTAGGTATTGAGTTAATGTCGTCATAGAAAGGGTAATGGTCAACAGTGCAGGTCTGGTTCAGACTGTTTGTGTCAAAATCCTTTTTAGCCACTACTTGACCTTGGTCAAGTCACTTTTAGACATTTAGCCACTTAGTCCACTTTATCCATGTAGCCACTAGTTGTGGTTGACTGTGGTCAAGGGATTATTGTATATGTGTGAAAGGAACCCAAGAATTAAGTGTGAATTCAACATTAAAAATGAGAAAATTTGGAACATATTCAGGAACCAAGGAAGAACATCAGGAGACATTTAAGGTGTGGTTCAATGCTAAACTGAGCTGAAAGCATGAGATTCAGGGTTGATGTCTCAATTTTACATGGTGCCAGTTCTATACCACCATCTGTAGCACCATGGTGCCCGTTCTGTGCACCATCTGTGCAAGATGTGGCAGCTTAATGAACCTAAAAGTTGACATATAGAAGAGTTAAGTATATGCAACCAATAAGTACTAGCATCCATGGAGCCTTTACATATGTGCCAGGTCCTATGCTAAGTTAATTATACCAGTTCTATGAGATGAATACTATTATTCTCATTTTATGAATAATTGATGTTTAAAGTTTTAAGTAATTTTCCTAATTAGCCTACAGCTAGCTTCGAAAAATCCAGGAGAAAACACAAGACAGTCTGACTCACAATCCCATATACATAGTCACTAGAGCATACCGCATCACGCCATGGCACAGAACAAAAGGCAAGTGGCAATTGTTAGAAATTTGATCAGAAAAGTCACATGTGTCTTATAATTGAGAGCAGGTGGTTATGACAGGGGCTTTGTGTCCCAAAAATCTACCACGTTTTTCCTATGAACCAATCAGAAACAACGGTGTTATTGTCAGAGAACTATTAAAGGTAAGTTCATTTCATATTCTATGTTTCTCATGTGTAAAGGAATACAGATGCTAATTTTTAACAATGACTGTCTCTTCTAATATTTTCACAAGTGTTTAGGCAGGCGTTATCATGTAGAAATAAAATATAACTAGGAAAATGAAAGGTTAAAAGTTAATAGCTTTGAGTTGAAGGATCAGTCACCTCTCTAGAAGAACAAAAACACAAAGAAGATATCCTAGAAAAAAAAAAAAATAACAAAACCGAAGTCTCAGGGTCTGAGTTCCAATGGAGGAAAACACAACTTCAGCTCAAGTATGGGCACTTCAAGGGAGGGAGAAAGGAGGAGAAATGAGAGAAGAAAACGGACTGGCCAGACTGAGCTCCTTGAAAAATTATTATTTCAACTACTAGTATATGGTAGCAATTAAGAATATGGACTTTGATGTCAGCCACACTTATTCATACAATATTTCTTTTAAAAGAGTTTCTGGAGGTTACAGAGGGTCCTAAGGAATTTTATTATGACATGTAAAAGGCTATGCTCATTGAGACAAAACTGGAACATTTCTCTCCGATATATACATTCACTAAATCACACACATAAACACTCAAATAAATGTATAATAATTTTCAATACCAATATTTTACTAAGAATATGCTATTAGCTTCTTTTTAGCTACAATTTATCATCATTTCCCAAATATTTTTAAGCCTTTTTGAGGATGGATAATAGTCAGCGAAATATATTTTTAGCTAATCCAGTGAACTTCCTTTTTTTTTTTTTTAATTTTTGACAGAATTTTGCTCTTGTTGCCCTGGCTGCAGTGCAATGGCATGCTCTTGGCCCACCGCAACCTCCACCTCCTGGGTTCAAGCGCTTCTCCTGCCTCAGCCTCCCAAGTAGCTGGCATTACAGGCATGTGCCACCATGCCCAGCTAATTTTGTATTTTTAGTAGAGATAGGGTTTCTCCATGTTGGTCAGGCTGGTCTCAAACTTCCGACTTCAGGTGATCCACCCACCTCAGCCTCCCAAAGTGCTGGGATTACAGGTGTGAGCCACCGCGACTGGCTGCTAATCCAGTGAACTTCTAAAAAGTGATGCTCATCCTTATCCAGAGAGCCACTTCAGTATTCCAACAAATGTTTTGTCTTTTTAAAAAGGAGGCAAACAAATTAACTCCTGTCCCATGCAGCTGTTTGTGAGAACTCTGACTGGCCTGGGGACACAATCATTGACCTCATTGCCCTGTGGTGTTTCCATCATAACCAGCTCTCCTGCATCTGCTCAAAAGGTCTCAATTTGAGGAACTTGCCCTTTCTCGTACGCTGTCTTTGTTCTCAACTTTCAACTCTCAGTCACGGATTAAATTCTTGAGTTTATTGCCAATACCTTCACATTTACATTTCAGGATTAGCAATTTTCTGTGTAACTGCTGTTTCTCCCTTCTCGAATTTATCTTAGTAATTGTTTAATTCATTATTTTTCAAGCCTAAGTCTATGCAGAACTTCGTGCCAGACTCCATTCATTTGGATCTCACAACTGATTTCTCTTTCTTTCTTTCTTTCTTTCTTTCTTTCTTTCTTTCTTTCTTTCTTTCTTTCTTTCTTTCTTTCTTTCTTTCTTTCTTTCTTTCTTTCTTTTCTTCTTTCTTTCTCTCTCTCTCTCTTTCTTTCTTTCTTTCCTTCTTTCTTCTTCCTTTCTTCCTTTCTTTCCTGTTTTTTTTTTGAGACCAAGTCCCACTCTGTCACCCAGGCTGGACTACAGTGGCGTGATCTTGGCTGATTGCAACCTCCTTTCCTGGGTTCAAGCAATTCTCCTGCCTCAGCCTCCTGAGTAGCTGGGATTACAGGCGCACACCACCACGCCCAGCTAATTTTTGTATTCTTAGTAGAGACAGGATTTCACCATGTTGGTCAGGCTGGTCTCGAACTCCTGACCTCATGATCCACCTGCCTCAGCCTCCCAAAGTGCTGGGATTACAGGCATGAGCCATGGGGCCCAGCCTCACAATTGATTTCTAGTAGATGTATCTTTGATTTTTATCCCAGTCATACTCCTAACCTTATCACCTGGCTGCATGTTTTCCTTGTCTAGTTTCATTCTAGGGAGAGCACCTTATGACCTAATATGAAAGCATATATATTATATATATATATATACACACACACATATACACTGTATATATTACATATATATAGTGCAACTGCCATCAATATATGCATTCCTGCTAAAGGAAGCATAATGCATTAACTCTCTTAAATAACTGTATATATTAATAAGGGATCATATGTCCTGCAACTCAAGAGAAACCACTTTCTGCTTCTAGCTATAAAATATCAAACATTCATAAACAGCAGCAAGTTATTCCACTTACATGCATTTCATTCACTCAACAAACCTCTAGGAGACACTAACTGCAGAGGCTACTATGTGCCTGGTATGCTGTTGCATTCTTTTTAGCCGTAACTTCCTCCTGGTGTTAGTAGAGTTTGGCATGCTGTTGTAAAAGAAGCTAAGAAATAACACAAGTGTTGCACAAATATTCTAATATTTTCTGAAATTTGAATGACTTTTCTCAACAAATACACTGTGCTTTCTGAGATTCTCTCCTAATCAGAAATTTTCTTTTGTTCTGAGAATAGGATAGGCTTTATAATGCTAATAAGATACCTTGTGATTCCTTAATTAGGAGGACTACAGCAGCTGATACTAAATATTGAGAATCCTTTAATGTCTATAGTGATGCAGTATGATAGGCCAAATTATAGGTCATCATTTTTGTTTTAGGTCAAAATGGACAGGGTCGAAGTTAAATCATATATTCTAGAGACAGCTATGCTGGACTCAGATGGTCCTTAGCTTCACCACCTGTTATTTCCATAACTCCCTGTTTTAGTTTCCTTATTTGTAAAATTGGAGAAATAGTAATACTTATCTGTAAGTAGGTTGCTGTGAGGACTATATAAGTCAGCATATTCACAGTGCTTGGTACAATGCCTTGCACACAGCAAGTGCTATATGTGTTTGCATTTATTATTATTAAATAAAAAACCTGCTGAAGAGTACATTTCAAAACATAAATCCCTCAGTGACCTCTATTATCAAATTGGAGCTGTATTTTCTTCATGACAAAATATAAGCCTGGAGATAGGACAAAAAGACGTTTTAAAATTCAACAAACCTCTTAAAATTACATTGGTAAAGGAAGAAGAGAATAATAATTTTCTGATGAAGTATTAAAAGAATACTCAAATCAAGTCATTGAATATGGATGTGAAAGTAGCCAGCGTTGTTTTTCCGTTTGACAAACAAGACTAAAGGGAGAAAAAAACAGCCAAAACCAATCACAGCTCTGTGTACTGAGAAGTAACTCAGAGTTTCTTATGCACCCCTCAGCAGAATAACAACACTGAGTACTTGGATTCTGCATCCTGCCAGTGTCTAGAAACAAACAAAGTGGTCTGGGCTGAAGGGAAATATAGAAGCAGGGATGTTACGAAAGTAAAGATTGAAGCATAAAATAACAAGAAGGTCAGCATTATGAAAACAACTTAATTCTTGCAAGACTCTTCCAGTGTCTTGGAAGTATTAGCAGCCTTTGATGAGAGTGATAACACAAGGGTTCACTTCTCTCTAGTATCTCATTCACCTGGTTTCTTGCATTATAGTTGCTCCTTTGTGTTAATGCATTGATTCTACTAAAACAGTCTTATAAAAATGTGCCTCACCTGTAGGAGACAAGGGCCAATAATGCTAGGTGCCTTTTCAAGTCTAGTTAATGCTGAAAATCCATTATTGTGTGTGTATATGATTACACGACTCCTGAGATGGGGCTCTACCTTTGAAATACCTTCCTTTCCTGCTTATTCTCACTGTCATTTTTCTCTCATTAGTAAAACACAGACATCCCTACAACAGGCAACTAATTGGTTCAACTTTTTCCTAATGGAAATATTGTTGTGGAGTAGAAGAGGATGTGAGGTACCAGTATGGGAGCATATGTGGACACGAAGTGGGTGTCACAGAGGCAGGAATGAGTACTGCAAAGAAGGCAGAGATTCCCATAGGAAGCCATTTGGTCATTTCTCAAAGATCTAAACATAAAACTTACAATCTGACCCAGCAATTCCATTATTTGGTATATACCCAAAGGAAAATCAATTATTCTACCAAAAAGGACACCCATACTTATATGTTTATCGCAGCACTACTCACAATAGCACAATAACAGAATCAACCCAGGTGCCTATCAACTGTGTAGTAAATAAACAAAATTTGGTACATACACAGCATGGACTACTACACAGCCATCAAAAACCAAAATCACGTTTTTTGCAGCAATATGGGTGCAGATGGAGGCCATTATCCTAAATGAATTAATGCAGAAACAGAAAACCAAATACTGCATGTTCTCACTTGTGAGTGAGAGCTAAACATTGGGTACACACAGACATAAAGATGGAAATAATTGATACTGGAGACCACTAGAGGGAGGAGGAAGAGACAGGGCTAGGGTTGAAAAACTGTCTATTGAGTACTATACTGACTATTTGAGTAATGGGTTCAATAGAAGCCCAAACCCCTGCACTCTATAATACATCCATTTAATAAACCTGTGCACATATACCCCCGGTTTTAAGCCCTATATAAAAGAAGGTGGATCTGGTAAGGAAACACAGTCCATACTCCAATATTAACTCTGCCAAGCATGTGATTAAGCCAATTTCTACTAGCTCCTGTGAGCCAATTGTGGACATCTTTTCCCAACTCCATGTTAGTTACACCATGGGGACAGCTTGAAGTGTTGAGGGGATTTACATCATAAAAATTGACTAATGGTGGCTGGGTACAGTGGCTCATGCCTGTAATCCCAGCACTTTGGGAGGCCAAGGAGGGTCACCTAGGGATCACCTAAGGTCAGGAGTTCAAGACCAGCCTGACCAACAAGGAGAAACCCTGTCTCTGCTAAAAATACAAAATTAGCTAGGCGTGGTGGTGCATACCTGTAATCCCAGCTACTCAGGAGGCTGAGGAAGGAGAATTGTTTGAACCCAGGGGTCGGAGGTTGTGGTGAGCCGAGATGGTACCATTGCACTCCAGCCTGGGCAACAAGAGTGAAACTCCATCTTAAAAAAAAAAAAAAAAAAAAAAAAAAAGAATATCAGTTGTATAATAATATATTTACCAGCACATAACTGATTATGGCTAGTGATATGTACATACCTATAAGCATAAGCTACCATGAACACTCTAACCTGGGTTATTCAGAGGAATAAAACACAGGACAGATAAATATTAAATAGGCCATGACTCATTTAGAAATGGAAATATGTGCTATTATTTTGAAGAACAAATCTCAATATTCCAAAAATAAATCTTTGTACTTTCTCTATCTTATATTCTATATACCTATAGTATGTCTTGTCCATGACATTGTGAATTTCGTACAGGTAGAACTGTGTATGATTTACCTCATTTATCTAGTGTTTAGTAATATTTAACAGACTCCTGAAGATTTCCAGACTTGCCATTTTTTTTTTATTTCTTCGCTTTTAACAGAATGAAAATATTACCTGTTTCAACAATGTCTTGGGATTACTATAAGAATCAAACAATAGAACATAAATGCCAGCCACTGTCCTAGGTAGAAACCTTTCAAATAATTTTTAAAGTATGCTGTAAAATGCAGAACATGATAAGAATATCAGTATTTATTAGTTGTCCTTTGGAGACAGCCAGATAGTGTAAAGAATCAGAGGAACTTTGGTTAAAACAATGACTTGCCATTTCCTAACTGTATAACCTTTAGGAAAATCACTTAACCATTTTGAGTCTGTGATAGAAAAAATGTAGCTAACAGGGTGAACATGAAAATTACAATGAAATATTATATATGAAGCTCCTACCCAGCCATTGCTGGCATATAGTAGATACTTGTCAAATGTTCATCCTTCCCCTATTTCTCTAGTAACAGGACATTTATACATGCAAAACTGTCTAATGTTCATCTCAGTAATTTCTATTATAATGATCATCTTTGTCTTTATCACTGCAATGTCTATGGAAAATAAGCTTTTCACAATCATTCTATGTAAACAACTAATCTTTTAGAGGAGGTCCAAATCTAGCCCACTTTAGATGCATTTCTGTCCTATAAAGAAGAAACACAATTCCAGTCAATTGCCACCATCATCACACCAGCAGATGAATGTCTTCCAGTAAAAGCCTTTGGGAAGTTTTAGACAGAGCATAACTTAATTTTTGCAGTACAGTTGTTAAAACTCCCCCGCCATCCTCTTTCACAATGTTTAGCATAATGTGATGTTCACAGAGTCAGAGACTGCTTGCATTAAGTTTGTGCAATGCATAGAAGATGCTTCCTAAAACCAGCTTGGGCATCAACCTGTGTGTGCTGGAGAGATAGATAGTTTTTCTCTATCTGAGCATAATTTGTGAACTGAACCAAGTGAAGCTCAGGGCTCTCATCTTTTCAAAGCAAGTATATTAAACTTAGGCCAGAGCAGAGGAAAGAAATTTTTCCAAACATCTCTATGGGTGCCATTTCTGGACCTTTGCTTTACTTGTGGAAATATTCACTCTGCATTATCTAACTGCACCATTTTTGAAATGTGCATATGGAATTTGGTCTGACAACTGATTCCTCTTTCATGCATATTTCCTAGACCTTTGGACTCAATGACAACCTGCTTTAACTACACTTCAGAATCAGGAAAGAGAATATCTTATATGTTATAATCTATGTAAAGAGAGGCACATCAGATAGATTTAATAAAGGTTATGATAAGATGCTGATAGAGTCCCACAAATGGAATGTTCACAAGAAAACTTTTATCAATTTTAAAACAAACACAACTTTCTCAGTTTGCAAAAAGGCAACGTCATCTTGTTTCTTCAGTAGCAATCAGAATTTCTTAGAGAAGTACCTTAATTCTTGCATGTAAATGCTTGGATTCATCTTGGCTCCTTGGAACTTCCAAGATTCTTACATATATAATAACTTGTTTATGCATCTGACTCCTTCATCAGGCTGTAAACCTCCTCTAGGCTAGAAGCTGCTAACAGTTTCATTTTCCTACTGTCTGGAACTTGCATGGTGACTGGTACATAGTAGGCACCCAAAAATATTCTT
Organism: Rhinopithecus roxellana; assembly: GCF_007565055.1. Classification (NCBI taxonomy): domain Eukaryota; kingdom Metazoa; phylum Chordata; class Mammalia; order Primates; family Cercopithecidae; genus Rhinopithecus; species Rhinopithecus roxellana. The sequence goes on along the minus strand of NC_044557.1, from coordinate 4,058,273 downwards.
CAGTTCACTCTTCCTCTTAAAACCAAGTCTGGAAGGAAAGGTCGGGGGTGAGGGAAAGCTGACATCCAATAATATTTTTGCACAAATCTTATTCAACCAGGTGAATGAAGCTGTGATCACTTATATCTGCAATTTCTTCAAGTCAATAGTTGCCTCCCAGGGCACCTCTGGACTAATTAGATTAACTGTTACTGTCAGGGCTATCTAATTGCTTGCACTGAAGAAAGCAAGTTGCAGACAGTAGATATCAGTGTAAAATCAAACAGAAAACAGGTGTTTGCTAATTAAAACTGAGATTTTAATGAATGACCCATGCAGTTTTGGTGAATAAATACCACATCTTGGCATCTGTTGTATAATTAGTTTCTCTCTCTGTCCTTTCTCTCTGTCTCTGTCTCTCTCTCATTCACCCTCTCTCTCCCTCTCCCCTTTTCTACTCTCTCGGATCCAGTCTGTCAACATCATACTTGTAAATAACTGTGAAATGACAAATTTGAAAAATGCAGCCTAGTAATCTTTACTTTTTTCAAAGGGACAAAAACAGATGTTTCTGTCCAGATAACTGTAGACAAATTAATTTAAGAAACTGAAAAGAAGTACCACCAATTTATATTCATATGTATGCATTTATCTAATAGGGTATACACTAAAGACAAGAATATATTGATAAAAGAGGTGACAAGACTAAAAGTATGGGGAAACATCACATTAAAACATTTTAATGCACAAATTGGTCATGGTACCCTGGGGGAAGCTTATTATGAGTTCTGGTTCATCTACCATTTGAGACTTTATTTTGAGTTAATTGGGCTTCCTGCAGAGATGACCTCAGCTGATGGATGCTGGGTTTTGCTTTTTGATCCAGTTGAAAATGAAAGAGGAAAAGCTAATTTAAAAACATAATAATAAGTCTATGGAATATGCCTGGTCAGCAGGTTTAACTGTATAGAAATGCTTCATTTTTAGGAAAGCTAAAATAAGGGAACCAACTTAGAATGACTTAATAGACATGAAAGACAGGACAGGAAAAAATGCCAGGGTATTTTGTTGACATCATTGTGGAAACATTTTCACACCATTTATCTTTGTGTGTGTGAGTGCTCTAGTAAGTGAATTTCTAGTTGTAGCTATTTTATGCAATTACACCTGGCTGCCGTATCTTGGTTACAGGAGCCCTGAGGACTTTGCAAAGCTATTGAGTGCTGTGTCAACTAAAAAACAATCGAATATGTTGAAATCTCAGAAAATCAAGTGACTTCTGGACAAGACTCCTTACTTGTTCTAAGGTGCTGGATCAAAGGCCATAGGGTAAGCTTGTAATAAGCATGTCCTACAGATTGGAGACTTCTGAGCATGCCACCATTTTATCTCAAGAATAGAACCCATTTAAGCATAGCCATGAAGCAGAACATGCACCAAGGCTCTTCATCAAATGTTTTGGATAATATCTGAGAAACTTGATGTCATACTTCAATTCCTTTCTAGTGAATATATATTCTTAGAAAACTCAATAGGAGTGATGGGGACAGGAGGCAGAGAAATTCTAGGAGGAAAAGAACAGTTCCCCAGTGAAAACCCCACCCCTAAGCCAAAAAGCCTGAAACCACGGCCCAAAGTGAGAAATTATATCTCTGTGTTCCAGCTCAAATGTTGCCTTTTCCTAAACCACCCATGGCCCTGCCCTGTACCATCCTGTGCCTATAAAAACCCCAGACTCACCTGGTAGATGGGACTACAGCTGGATGTCAAAGAGAAGCGGCTTGACTTCAGAGGGACAGCCTGACAGTGTAACTTCAGAGAAGAATCCGGCTGGACTTCAGGAGAAGATTACCTATCCCCTGACAGACACCTCCATCCCCTTTTCAGTTCCCCTTCCCGCTGAGAGCCATTTTCATTGGCAATAAAATCCCTCACATTTATCATCCTTGAATTCATTTGTGCAACCTCATTTTTCCTGGATGCGGGACAAGAGCTCGGGAGCCATGAGTGTGGATACCAAAGGCTGTCACACTGGCACTTTGCCCTTGCTGGTGGAGGGCAGCTGCCCCATGCAGCAAGGCAAAGGGCCCACTGAACTGTTAACATTTAAGCCATCGACGGATGGCAGAGCTAAAAGAGCACTGCGACCTGCCCTCTGGGGCTTCGCGGGTTGCAGGCATCCCTACATGGATGCTGCTGGGAGTCCTGCACAGAGTGTGCTGAAGTGACTGGCCAGTTCCAATGCCCCTGCATTCCAATTCCTACCTCATTTGCTCATGCACTCCCTCCTGCCAGGAGCTGAGAGCAGCAGGCTGAGTAAACGAGGCAACCCTGTTGTGAGTCCCACGAGGGGTGAGGGAAATATCCTGCTTCAGAAGTGATTCTCTCTTCTGAAATCAAAAAGGCATACAGCATATAACACACGGTTACACATACACACACTTTTTTTTTTTTTAAATTATACTTTAAGTTCTAGGGTACATGTGCACAATGTGCAGGTTTGTTACATATGTATATATGTGCCAACTTGGTGTGCTGCATCCATTAACTCGTCATTTACATTAAGTATATCTCCTAATGCTATCCCTCCCCACTGCCCCCACCCCACGACAGGCCCCAGCACATACACTTTTTAGAAGTGTTATTTTGTGTGTAGGGGGGTGGATGGGTGTGTGTGTGTGTGTGTGTGTGGATGTGTGTGTAGCAGGTCTTTATGTGTATGTCCAAAATATCAACTGACATAAATGACTGTGGGTAAAACTAGACTTGTGATGGCATTTCAGGGCAGGATCTCACCTTTCTTTAAGTGCCGCAATGTACTATTTTTGACACTTCCTAAATGAGTGCTTCATGTGGCCCCCAAGCTCCAGAGTCAGCATCAGCCAGTTTGTGTCACCTAACTTTCTGTCTTTCCTGCCCTGACTGCCACTGGGTTTTCCCTGCTGTTTGTGAGGCTCCTGGCAGGAGGTCTACAGTGGCAAAGACACTGAGAGTATTCACTGAGAAAGGCCACTCTCTGGGCTGGTGCCTCCCACACCCCTCCTCCCTCAGACTTCAGTTTTCAGGATGCCAGAAGGAAGCCCAGCTTGAAACAGAATTTGGGATAATGGTCTTCTATATTTCGGTGACATGTGTTGTCACATAAACCCTGAAGCAAGTTGTTTGGCTTATGCTTGGACTCTCCCAAAATCTTTAATGAAAAGAATTCAGGCAGCTTGTGGTCCTCGAATCTCTGATTCTGGTAGCTACGACCAAGTCCCTAAGATGGGTGAAGGCCCTCACTCCAAAGTGCCCTCTCTTCTGCTGCTCCTTCTGACAGACTTCCGCAGTCAACTGCCTTTCACCCTTATGGACTTGTATTTTAACTTTTATCAATTACAGACAAAAGATCACTTATGTTGACATTTAAGTGGGACTCTATCACCAATATTAAAGACTATTACCAATCCCTCTGAAGCCTCACATTTCAGAAATAACAATTTCTCCAAATTTTGTGTGTATCATGCCCTTGCTTTCATCTTAAAAGTTCAAATATGCATATGTATATCCCTAAAAATGTACCCTTATGAGTTTTGTATGTTTTAAGCTACACATCAATGAAGGTTACAATAAATGCTCTTCTGTGACTTGCTTATTTTACTCCTCACTTTATTAAATTCATTGCTCAATTTCAATGTGTTCAATTATATTAATTGTTATCAAATGCCAAATTTGCCTTGCATATCTGGGAAAAATAACTTGTTAATTATGCATTACTTTTCTTATATATTGCAGAATTTGATTTGCCAACATTTAAGATGTATTTACCTAGATTCATGAGTGAGCTTGGCCTCCAGTTTCCATATACTGTACTATGTGTTTTCTTGTTTTGGAATCAGGAACTGCCACGTGTCTCTGTTATTCTCCTACTCTGAATGAGAATGTTTAATGTGATGTCTTTAACCTCTTTAACAGCTGTATTTTGGAGGTGATGGAAGGGGCTGGACATAACTTATCTCTTTCAGGTAATAGTTCTCCATGATGTGAGAATCCATATGTTTTCCTATGGAAAGCTGTGAAAATCAACTGAATTCTAGATTTCCAGGTATAAGCTGAAAAGAGTTGTCTCCATGAGACAGGGTATGAGTGTCTTTCATGTGTGGAAAGAGGAGTGAAAGGCACATGTAGTGACCAGAAGTGTTAACCTGCAAAACCTGCAGACCAATCATTAAACTCATTTCCTGTTCTTTCCAGCTTTTAGCTAGGCTGCATTTTCTGACCTCCCTAACAAGTAAATAGGACCATGTAGCAAACTTATAGCAATAAAAGTTGAGAAGAAGGTTATGAACATAATTTCTAAACCTGTATCTCCAAACCCATTTATGGATAATACGCTATGCTATTTTCTTTTTGACATGATGCCAACCAACAAGCACGATCACATTTCAGTCATGGTTATGTTACCAAAACACCAGGAGTACAGTGTACGTTCTGTTGCCTGCTGCACAGAAGGCCAATCACTGACACAATAAGTGTTGTCATGGCTTTTTGGGGTGTTGCAGCCCAGGAGGTGGGAGATCATTCTCAAGTCCATCTTCTCAATGGGCTAAAATTAAGGGTTTATATCCCAGGAAATATATGTAACTATATGTGGGAAAATAGGAATTAGAGAGGGGAATGGAAGAGGAATTGGTAAACAGGAATTAGGGAAGGGAAAGGAAGAGGAGTTGGAAAACAGGAATCATGATGTAAGAGGGGTCTGACAGATCATTGCCTGGATGCAGTGATTTGGTGAGTTTCAGTTCCTTGATACTGTGTGGGATGCCTGAGGGTTGGTTCCCTGAGGAAGAAACTCAGAAAAGACAAATGTAAGTCTCATGCTTTAAGATGAGGAGAGTCAATTTCTGTATATATCCAAAATATAGTAATTATCGGTTCTATGGGCCCCTTGGGCCCGATTCAGTTCAAAGATGATAGAATGTATATACGTAAGTCTGTATTCCCTGGGTAGGTGATCTGCAAATCAGAAACACTTGTTTAACACATCACGTTAAAAATTTCTACTAATCCTTCTATTAATCCACTGAGATGATAAAGTATATCTATAAGAATAGCTCTATTACTCAACTAATATACTCCAATTTCTTTCTATTCGCCTTCTACAACTTCAGAAGTCTAGAAGGCAAGCTAGATTTTATGACTTTCACCTACATTTCTCTTAATATCTCTTTTGTATATCCTTTCTCTTTTGCTATGCTGAATTCCAGATAATTTCTTCCCATCTATCTCTCACTTCACGGAATATCTCTTTACACATTTCTAATCTGCTAAGGGATAGCAAAATACAGTTAGATACAAGGAATAAATGTTACTACTCAATAGTACAGCAGGGAAATTATAGCTAACAATAATTTGTTGTACATTCCAAAATAGCTAGGAGAATTGTAATGTTCCCAATACAAATAAAAGATAAATGTTTGTGGTGATAAATATTCCAAGTATCCAGATCTGATAATTACACATTGTATGCATCTATCAAAATATCAGCAATAGCTCCAAAATATGCTCAATTATTGTATAACTACAAAACATTTTAAACAATTATAATGTATTATTTATTTCTAAATGTTTTATTAGATTTAAAATTTTCTTGGTCTTTAATTTTTTCATATATTACCTTATACCCTTTAACTTCCTAAAATATATTAGATCTTCTTATTTTACAGTAAAATTCTGAAAATCCTTTGAGCATCTGGTTTTATAATCTTTTCTTCCACTGATTGTCCCTTAGCAATGGCCTGTTTATGTGTAAGTATTGTGATGACGTTACTGAGAAATGGGCTGGCTACCTGATGCACATAGAAGCCAATACTATGGCAGTGGCTTTCTAGAAAAGAAAAGGTTTTATTGTGAGTCTACTGGCAAGGAGACAGGAGGCAACACTCAAATCTGTCTCCCTGAGCTGAGGATGGTGGGTGAGGTTTTATAGGCAGAAAGTAGCAATGAGAGAGGCAGGAAAATGCAAGGAGGTGTGATCTGATTGGATCATGCAAAGAGGTAGTGATGGGTCCTTGCCTATTAAATCTGCAAACAAACAAACAAACAAAACAACAACAACAAAAATAGGGTTCCCCATTGCTTCTTAATGTGTTCTCCATTCCCCAATCCAGACACTTAGGTTCCCTATGTGGCTGACTTTTTGTTCTTGCCAGCTCTGGGGTCATGAATTGGGCAAGCTTGGTTCATCTGCATATCCTCAGGCTGCTTGACTTGCAACCTGGGGATTCATGGCAACTGAAAAACAACTCACCATTTTATTACATTTTATGACTAACAAAGCTGAAACAGATTGAGCTGGTTCTGCAATTACAATTATCATCATTTTTTCATGCTTCTTTTACCCCTGTATCTTTGCTGCCTGAGTTTCTGCATCTAGAGTGTCTTCTTTGAAAAAAGAATTTGAATTTGCTTCTGTCTGGTCCCTGAGGACACCATCAATCCAAGGCCACTTTGGGACTAAGAATTCAATTTAAGATTATTTTATTTTGGTGTTGTGGGAGTAACTGAATTATATGAATTTTATCACTAAAAGCAGGTGCAGGTGGGTTTGTGGTTAGAATTCCTGTGAGACACATTTTTTTTTTTTTCTTCCCTTCGCCACCTTCCCCAAAAATCAAGATTGAGAGCTAATCTTCTTTCTGTCTCCCTCTGCTGTTTCCCCTTATGAAACTGTTGAAGTGTTTCTTTGTTTTGCTTAGTAGGATGGAATGCAGAAAGTCTTAGCTTTACATAGGGGTATGTAACCCAGTTTTCCTCCTTGTTCACGCCCTGGTTTCGTATCCTGCATCTTCCTCATGCAGTCCATTAAGATCACATCCCAGCTGTCTCGATTAGCAAATGCTTCAGAGTGAATATTGGTTTCATAGTGCATTTGGCTTTCTATATTTCCACTTTTTTTCAGAACTTCTGTCCTTGGATGCTTTTCTTTACTTAAGTAACTGTTCGTTCATGTACTATAAAATATGCTATTAATATTTATCCAGTCTTTTATATGTTTGCTCCCAAGAAGTTTCTTGTAGATATCTAATTCCTTATTTATTAATAGACTACTTTTTTAGGGCAGTTTGAGGTTCACAGCAAAAGTAAACAGAAGGTACAGAGATTTCCAACTTGACCCTGGCACTCACACATGCACAAAATTCCTCATGTTTAACATCCCCCACCAGAGTAGTATATCCGCTACAATTTATAACCTACATTGACACATGATTATCACACAAAGTCCATAGTTTACTTAGGGTTCCCTTTTGGTGTTATAAATTCTGAATTTCAACAAATGTATAAAGAAATATATCCACCATTATAATATCATACAGGGTAGTTTCAGGGTCCTAAAACTCCTCTGTACTCCTCCTATTCATCTCTCCCTACCCTCCAGCCTTTGGCAACCATTGGTAGTATTTTTACTGTCTCCATAGTTTTGCATTTTTTCAAAATGTCTCATAGTTGGAATCATACAGTATGTAGCCTATCCTGATTGGCTTCTTTCACTTAATAATATGCATTTAAGTTTCCTCTATATCTTTTTATGACTTAATAGCTCATTTTTTCTAGTGCTGAATAATATACCATTAACTTACATTTTATTTATCCATTTACCCATTGAAGGAGATCTTGCTTGCTTTCAAGTTTTGCAATTATGAATACAGTTGCTATCAACATCCATGGATACGTTTTTGTGTGGGTATAAGTTTTGAACTGATTTGGGTAAATACCAATGAGCAAGATTGCTGGATGTAATGGTAAGAGGATGTTTAGTTTTGTAAGGAACTGATAAACTGTCTTCAAACTGGCCATATCATTTTGCATTCCAACCTACAATGAATGAGAATTCCTGTTCTATGCATCCTTGCCAGCATTCAGTGTTGTTAGTGTTCTAAACATTGGCCCATCTAATAAATACATACTGCAATGCCTTATATTTTCAGAAATGGAATTCTCTCTCCTCGTTGTCATGAATAATAATAAACAGATATTTATGGTGGAGAGGAGGGAGGTTGCCTTAGTAGTAGTGTTTCAGTTTCAACTAAGTCACCCAAGCTATATTGCTACCCTCACACAAACTCAGATTTGTAGCCTTATCCTTGGAGACTATGAAGTGGATTAGTAAAATGATGACTTTACCTGGTGTTCCTGTGAGTAAATAGTGGAGTGCCCTAAAAGCGGAAAGCATTCAAGAAATGTTGAAGGATGACTGTGATGATGATTGCATCATTGGGCTGAATAAGGTGATGATGAAGTCCTTGTTGACAAATGTAACAAATGATGAAAATGCAAATGTCTGTGGATATGGTGATGGTTCAAGATTACTTGTACAGGAGGATATATGGAAAAAATCCACAGGAAGCAGTACCACTTAGCATCATCTTATTCAAGAAATTTTAAACCTAATGGGAGAGAGAAAATACTTTAAAATGCACTTTAAATGTTATTCACTATCTACTTTGCTCCAAAATGTATTTTAGTTGAGATGCTTTTCTATTACCTATATATATGTGGCCTTGCTAAATGGGTTCACATATTAGCCTTGGGGCTAGAAGGCCAATCCAAAAAGCAAACTTCTCAGTTTTTCTTTACTCACAGGGGACATTTGCTGCTGTTAGCTAATCAGCCCCAAACACAATCTGTTTGCTTCACAACAGTGGCAGCCTCTCCCTGTTCTGACAATGTCCACTTTCAGAGAGTCTCTTCTTACATTGCCAACCTTACTTATCAAGTGACTATCGTAAAAGATTCAGCCTCATTAAGCCGACAGAAAATATTCTGGTTAGTTTAAGGAAACAGCCCCTTTAGAAGATGCTCCCACATGGGAATCTTGCTGAGCCCCTGCCCATCAGAGCCACATTCTTGCTTTCTTTTGTTCATAGAATATGCAGAGGACATACCCATATGTAATGAGCGGATCTAATCTTAAAAAATGGGCTCACAAGCTTGCATACTAACAATAAGATTTATATCCAGGTGGAGAGCTTACAGGTAGTCTTTCCTTTTCCAAGGTAGTTTTGAAGATTAGCAAATTAAATTGCAATGTTCACACTGTACAGAACTACCTAGTTTGAGGCATTGTTCTTTTTCCCCTTATGCTTAAGAATATTTTAATAGCTAGAAAGGGATAAAACCTGCTCTTTCCTGACTACTGGCTGCATGCCAGCTCTTCCATCTAAAGTGATCAAAGACTGTAAACACCATGTGACAAAGCAAGAGATCTTTTTTAAATAGCAGGGCTTTACTGCAGTTTTATGAAGCAGTAAACTCTGCAGGCATCCCAGGTGAGATTTGGGGAGTACTTGGGTCATTTTTATCTTTCAGGCTCTAAGTTACAGGATCAAAAGGAAGTAGCTGCTTAAAAATTTCAATCTCCTTTCCTCGAGCACACCAGTATCATGAGAGGATTTAGCTCACCTAATGGTGAGACTTTCACTATAAACACTTTGTACTCATCATCCAGGTAAGAACCATCTCTGTTATTACAAAATCTGGCCATTTGGAGGTTAAATAACATGTACATTATTGCCAAAGACATAGTTTATATGAGCTGCAGGGAGGATATTGTGTAACCAATGTTCTCTAATAAGCGGAGATAGATGCAAACCATGAAAATAATTTGTATCACATATGCACTTTTCTTACTGTGTTTATGAAACCCAAAAGGTTTTAACTGACTATGCTTGCTCTACAGTCAATTAGCTCAATTTCATACTAAACATGTCATTTCCTTTTAAATATTTTTAAATGCTCCAATTCAAGCTCATAAATGTCCTCAAAACTACTCAGAAAATTTTCCTAGGATGATAAAAGATTAGCTAATTTGTAGTAAGAATGGATATAAAAGTTATAATACAGTAAAGAACTGAGGGGTCTCTCCAACTCATAGTTTGATGCTTCTCCCTATTCCTTTTAGTTAACAAATTTGATACCCTGATTCCCAATTTTTCTTAGATTTTATTGTCTATTATTTGTACCAATAGACACATGAAACATATTGTCCTAGTCAGTTTGGATTGCAATAACAAGTATACCATAGACTAGGTGGCTTGTAAAGCAAACATTTTTTCTGACAGCATGTAGATTGGGAAATCCAAGACCAAGATGCAAGCAAATCTGGTGTCTGGTTAGGACCCTCTTCTTGATTTGTGGGTGACCATCTTCTTCTTGTATCCCCACATGGTGGAGAACAAGTAGAGAGTAAGCAAGTTATCGTATGTCTCTTCATTCAAAGGCACGAATCTCATTTATTCATAAGGGTTTTACCTTCATAGCCTAATTACCTACCAAAGACCCCACCTCCAAACACCATCACATTGGATATTAGCCTTCAACATATGTACTTTTGTGTGTGGAACACAAACATTCAGTTTATAGCACATACTATATCCCATTAATGTATTTTCAATACTATTCTTACTAAAAGAGCTAAAGTGAATAAATGCTTTTAATTATGTTCTCCAAAGCTCAGAAGAGTTGTGGGGAATAAAACGTGGTTTTAAATTTCATGTCTTCATTTCCTGTGATTCTTAATCAGTTCTGGAGGAGCAAGTTTTTGGGATTGTGTGTGCTTTCCACATTCATATTCTTCCTTTCTCATCTGCAACCTACATGTAGTTACTGTTTTGATCGTTTCCTTCTTGTCAGTATCTCTACTAGTCCTGCTCAATAAGCCTTTATTTCTTACATTTGTCACAATTTAACATTTTTAAACTATTACCTAATTATTTCCTCTACTGTCTTCCTTAGATACTACTCAATTGCCTCTGTCCCCTCAAAATAAGACACTTCCTCCCTTTCTATACAGAAACCAGAAAATAAGGCAGCCTGTTCATCAGATTTCTCAATATCCTCTGTCTTCTCCAAATTCTTGTTTCATCCACTTTGTTTAACAAAAGCACATAGTCTCAATTCAGATCCCAGATTACTTCAAACTGCTTTACTTTCAGAACTTTTTATCTTTGTCTATCTAGAACAAAAATCAATAGCCCATTTTCTCTTATTCTACTGCCTGATGGAGAGAATAAAATATGTTTATTGATATAACTTCAATTAAATACTATGTAAGTCACACATCAGGACTACTAATGCTAATCATCAATCTAGATGTTTTATTTTTCTCAACTTAATGCACCTCTTGTCCAAGGTGACTATTTAGTGCTTCTTCCCTTTTTCGAAACCTTCCCCTAACCCCTTACTCTTAGCAATTGACTTCAACTTGGTCTCCCTCAATTTTCTTCTCCTCCAGTACTATTTGAGTCTTGAACTCATTCTTTTCTACATTTTTTCCTAAACTTGAGAAAGAATTTCCACACTCTTTCTCAAGCCAAATGTTTAATTGGTGGGCTTATCAATTATTCTTTTTATTAAATCTTCAGTTGTAAAATTTTAAACCTGATGACCCTTTATTATTTATAAACATACACAAGAGCTTTTTAAAAAAAAATTAAATAAATAACATTCTTGAGTCTCTGTTTCCATCAAGCTAACTTTTCATTTTATATTCCCTTCACTTATAAACTCCCAAACTACCTCAGAAAAATGCTGCATCATTCTCACACCATCAAGTTTACATGGCTATATACCAATCCACTTTCCCTTTTCTCCTGTATGAAAAGAAAGGGGCCCATGTCCCTATCTCGTGTGATTCCACATTTTCTTTGGCTCCCATACTCTCCTACATAAGACAAACAATACAAAAAAAAATTAAAAACTCTTTCTTCTGCATTAAGTTTTCCTCTCTACTGTATTATTCTCCAAAGCATAACATTATAAAAATATAGTCTGGATTAATAAAACAATACCCTCCCTTTCCTCACATACCTGTCCAGCTACCATTCAACGTCTTTACTCCTTTACCCAGTGAAATGAGGAAGAATTGTCTAATTTTGTGTCATGATTTGCTTACCATTGACCATTTCCTCAACCTACTATAATCAGGCTTCTGTCCTTACCACCTTCACGAGTACACCCAGGCTTCCAGAACAAAATACTACAGATGAGATGGCTTAAATAGTACACATCTATCTATTTTCTCACAGTTCTGGAGGCTGGAAGTTCAAGGTGCTGGCTAGCACATTTGGTTTCTGGTAAGGACTCTCTTCCTAGATTGCAGACAGCCACCTTCTTGCGATGTCTTCACATGGCCTTTTCTGTCTGTGTGTAGAAAGAGAGAGAGAAAGAAAGAGAGAGAGAAAGAGAAAGAGAGAGAGAGAAACAGAGAGATGGGGAGAGAGAGAGAGAGAGAGAGAGAGAGAGAGAGAGAGAGAGAGAGCTCTTCCTTTTCTTATAAGGACACCAGTTCTATCAGATAAGGCCTTGTATGGTTTGTCTGTGTCATCAATGAAATCTCACCTTGAATTTTAATAATCCCCAGGTATCAAGGGCAGGCCAGGTGGAGATAATTGAATCATGGAGGTGGTTTCCTCCATACTGTTCTCCCAATAGTAAGTAAATCTCATGAGATCTCATGGTTTTATAAACAGGAGTTCCCCTGCACAGGCTCTCTTGCCTGACGCCATGTAAGATGTGCTTTTGCTCCTCCTTTGCCTTCTACCATGCTTGTGAGGCCTCTCCAGCCAAGTAGGATTGTGAGTCCATTAAACCTCTTTCCTTTCTAAATTAGGAAGAGAAAAAGGAAAGGAAATCCCTTTCACAACGCCAACAGTCACCGTTGGCATTGAAGTTCAATCTGTGAATTTGGGGTGTCACGGTGCACAATTCTGTCCAAAACTCTACCTCACTGAAACAGCTCTTCTAATCACCTTCCATTTTTATATCCTAGTGTTTTTTTTTTTTTTCTTGTCTTTGTCTTATTCCACCTGTTTATGTCACTTAACATAGTTGACCACTCTGTCCATCCTGAAGCACTTTATTATCTTGTATTTTATTTATAAGTTTCACTGGTCATGTAAGATTTGGGACTGAACTGAGAGAAGAATGGGAGCTCCTCCATGAAGATGGTTGTAAGTGGTGGCCTCCCTTATTCAGTTATTTTCAGTATCTTGAGAAATGGTTTAATAAATATGCCTACCTAAGTGGATCTAAGCAATATATAAAAATTACGTATTAAAATACTGACAATGATTTACAGTAAGATAAGGACTATTTTATACCATACAGAGTTTGCCTATTTTATGGCAAAGAGCTTCAAAATTTCTTTTACTAAACTTTAAATGTAAAAGAAAAAATACTAAAAATTGGTGCGTCGTGCCACCCAGCAGATATTAACAGACATGCACACACACACACACACACATAAGCACACACACACACACTAAGCAAAAATAAAACGAATTTTTCCAAAAAATACAATTTGTTCTATGGAGACATTATGATTTTTAAAGTAAATTGGGAGTGTTTCTTAATTAAATGACTTATTTACTGAAAAAAAGGGAAACGTTTTATGTTTAAAACTTTTATATCAGAGGTTTTAAAAATAAGTTGGAAACAAAATGTTGTAATATATTTTACAAAACTTCTTAATTAAAAGTTCAGCATGCTTAGAATCATGACTTGCAATTTGAATTGGAAAATATGTGTCATGATTACTAAGTACAACTAACAATTCAGCTTTTAAATATGGTCTCATATGTCCTTGTCACTTTACTTCTTCATCTATGGCAGCCATTTAGACTAAAAATCATTTAACATAATCCTTATCAAAATCCCAGCTGATATTTTCATGTGAAATTACCAAGCTATTGCTCAAATTCATCTGAGAATTGAAAGGACCGAGAATATATACATATAAAAAAAAAAAAAAAAAAAAGCCTTGAGAAAGAACAAAATTGGAAGACTCACACTTCCTTATCTCAAAATGTACCACAAAGATCCAGCAATCCAGAGAGCATAAGGATGGCCATACAGATCAATAGAACAGAACTGGGAGTCCAGAAATTAGGTCTTACAGTTATGTTCAACTGATTTTCAACAAAGGTGCCAAGATTATTGAGTGGGGAAAGTAAAGATGTTTTGAACAAATAGTTCTGGGACAGCTGGATATCCACATGCAAAGATTAAACTTGAATCACTGCCATTGAACATACACAGACATTAACTTAGAAAGAATCATAGACCCAAATATAAGAGGAAAACTATAAAAATCTTAGAGGAAACATGTGGGTAAAACTCTGTGACTTTGGGTTAGGTAATTGTTTCTTAAATACAAAACCAAAAGTACTAGTGATACATAAAAGTATTAGTTTCTTTAAAATGGAAAACTTTTGAACTACAAATAAGACCATCAGGGAAGTACAAGGACAAACCCCAGAATGGCAGAAAATGTTTGCAAAAATATATTCAATAGGCTGGGCGCAGTGGCTCACGCCTGTAATCCCAGCACTTTGGGAGGCTGAGGTGTGTAGTTCACAAGGTCACAAGGAGACCAGCCTTACCAACATGGAGAAACCTTATCCCTACTAAAAATACAAAATTAGCCAGGCGTGTTGAATTAGCATGCCTGTAATCCCAACTACTTGGGAAGCTAAGGCGGGAGAATCACTTGAACCAGGGGGGCGGAGGTTGCAGTGAGCCGAGATCGCGCCGTTGCACTCCAGCCTGGACAATAAGAACAAAACTCCATCTTGAAAAAATATATATATACACTCACATATATATTGTATATACATATATTATATATACATATATGTACTATATATATATTCAATAAAGGATTTGTATCAAAAATATACCAATAATTCTTACAACAAAAGACAACTCAATTAAAAATGGGCAAATAATTTAAATAAATACTTCTGTAAGGAACAATATACAAATGTCCAGTAAGTACATGAAACGATGCTCAACATTGTTAGTCATTAGGGAAATAAAAATCATAAGCACGATGAAATACTACTTTACATCCACTAAGAGACTGTAATAGAAAAGACAAGTAATAACAAATGTTGGCAAGGGGATAAAAAAATTGGGAATCTCATGCACTACTGATGTTTATGTAAAATGGTGTAGCTGTTCTGTAAAATGCTATAGCAGTTCCTTCAAAATGTTAAAAATAGAGTTACCATATGATCCAGAAATTCTCTGCTAGATACACACACATACACACACACACACACACACACACATACACAAAAGGAAAAAAACACATGTCCATACAAAAACTTACACATAAGTGTTTATAACAGCATTATTCGTAATCACTAAAAAGTAGACACAGATCAAAAGTCCATAAACTGATTAATTAATAAAAGACAGTCTGGCATCCAGTAGGATGTTATTGAACAATAAAAAGGCATAAACTACTCATAAGTGCTATAACTCAGTTAAACCTTAAAAACACATTAAGGCCATCAATCAAACCACATATGGTAGGATCTCATTTATAGTAAATGTCTAGAACAGACAAATGTATAGAGACAAAACATAGATTAGTGTTTGCCTAGAGGGTATGGCTAAAGCAACTGGGGTTTCTTTTAAGGAAGACAGGATTATTCTAAAATTAAATTATTGTAGTGGTGGTTGTGCAACCCTGCAAATATACTGAATAGGATTGAATTTTTCACCTTAACATGATTTGTACAGTTTATGAATCACATCTCAATGAAGTTGTTTAAAAACCAATCTTGAATCAAACTTCAAAATTAGATATTTGAATACATCACATTGTTGTAATTAAGCATTTTCATATTATAAAAATATGAATATGTATTTTCAGTAATATAAAAACAAAATTGAAACAACATAAATACTATAAAATTGAAAGATAAATGGCATTTATTTCATGTTTACCTCACCATTTTTAAAGATCTATTAAATTGAAAAATTATATAAGGTACACAGTATGTAAAATATTAGGAAATGTGTTCACATTTTTTTCTGAATTAAAAAGAACTATAGAGTAATATTCAAGATGATTCTCTCTTTCTGACTGTCTCATGTTCTCAATTGTTAGAAATCTCCATGCCCCTGATTAATGTCCCCATGTGAAGTGCATTCCACATAACTAACATACCTGCCCTCTTAGTAGACCTTGTCCCTCTGTCTTTCACCAGAAAAGAGAGGAGAATTCCTTTTGGGGGCAATTTTAGACGACTGACAGACATGACTAAGCTTCTTCTGGGTATCTTTTTTGAATTCTATTGCCTATGGAGAAAGATTGAATTCTGGCTTGCTCCCCCATGAGATGGGACTCAGTTAAAAATTGCAAGATTGAGGCTAGGAGTGGTGCAGCATATTGAGACTTTGCCTCTAAAACAAAAATTTAAAAAATCAACTGGGCATGATGGCATGTGCCTATAGTCCTAGCTACTCAAGAGGATTGAGCCTAGAAGTTTGAGGCTGCAGTCAGTGAGCTATGGTCGCACAACTGCACTCCAGCCTGGAGCCAGAGCAAGATCCTCTC
Organism: Rhinopithecus roxellana; assembly: GCF_007565055.1. Classification (NCBI taxonomy): domain Eukaryota; kingdom Metazoa; phylum Chordata; class Mammalia; order Primates; family Cercopithecidae; genus Rhinopithecus; species Rhinopithecus roxellana. The sequence continues at coordinate 4,041,907 of NC_044557.1, read as the reverse complement.
TTAAAAAAAACAGGAGATTAAGTTTATGAAATATTAGGAAGTATGTTGAGGTGAGATAGTAGAAAGTATATTGTGACCATTCATAAAAAACATACTTTCCAATCAGTTCAATCTACTCTAAGACTGTTTTTAGTTGTTGCACCCATATTTTAATTACTCTAAACACTGGTGGGGATAAGGGCACTACATTCCCTCAAAGTACAGTAGCACTCAACAAATGGTTTTGGTTTAAGTACAGCAAAAGCATCATCTTTCCAACAAAAACATAGAATAGTTCATTTGGGTATAGGATTGTCACCGAAGAGTGGTAGGATAAGGTACCCCTAATTGTTGGCAGAACTATAAAAGAGAAGATGCAGGTATGACTAGGTAAACCATGTGTTTGTCATGGAACCAACCACACACAAAGAGAAGAGATATATTCACCTAGGAGGACAGCCATGGGTTTGAGTTGGGAAATATGTCATGGAACCAACCACACACAAAGAGAAGAGATATATTCACCTAGGAGGACAGCCATGGGTTTGAGTTGGGAAATATGACACGGAGCAGTATCTCTGCCTCTTTCTTCAACACGTGGGAAACACTTTCTTAAGTAGATACATTTTCTGTGAGATAAAAAAATGTCCTTCCTTGGCAGGTTGACTCTTTGGGCAGCAATTTTACCTAGGATTGATTAAACATGGCACAAGTTTTCCTTGCATAGCATCTACAGTGACAGACACCAAGTCAAATTTGAGATAGACGAGGAGAACCTCACAGAAACCCAAAAGTTGTGAATTTATTGGACACATGACATAGCAGCAATTTGGGAGATACCTGCGGAAATTATCTTGTAGAGTATGAGTTGGGGCAAGACTATGAGGAGCTACTAGAGAGTAGGGAAAGAACCACATGAAAAGATTAGCAGAAACAGTTTTCAGGGTTTATACAGGAACAGAATACAGAATAGTGTCTGTTCCCGCCAACCAGATCTTAAAAACACATAACTCACAGGAACGCAGGAAGAGTATTCACAGGGCTCTTGCTTCAGTAAGGAGGAATTATTAGCCCTATATAACATTCCCTTTTGATTATACCTTACCAAGTTTAAAACCAAGATGTAAAAGGATCAAACTACAAATTCTCAAATAAAAAATATGCTGAATATGGTTAATGACAGATTAAACATTTGCAGAAGAAAATATTAGTGAACTTGAAGACCTAAGAATAGAAATGATCACAAGTGAAATGCAAAAGGAATTTAGTTCTAAAGATGAAACCTATACTTTCTGGAAGAAAACAAAGGAACAAATATTTGTGAACTTGGATTAAGCAAATTATTGTTTAGGTACAACACCAACAGCAAAAGCATGCTATATGAAAGAAAACCTTAATATATATGAGAAAATATACACATATCTTATATATATGTAGATATATATATCTTATATATAGATATATATTACATATGTACTTATCTATATAAAAATATATATACTATATAATAAATGCATATATATACATATAAAACATACACACCTATATTAAAATATGTCAGATTGTGTACTTTAAATATGTGTTACTTACTTCTGTCAATTATACCTCATTAAAGCTGTTTTTAAAAATTGCCACGATGGTGACACTGACAAAAGATTCAGTGCTTTTCTGAAGATTAAAGACTAATTAGAGTAAGTTCAAAATAGAATGAGAGGAGAGAAACTAAAGACAATGAATATAGCTGTAGATAGTTAATCAATATCTGATTCTCCATCCTTCTGGGCACAAAGGAAAATTGCGATTTCTTGTCCCCTTGGACTTAGGAATAGCCTTGTGGCTTGTTTTGGCCCGTGAACTACTGTCAAAGTAACAGGCATCACTAAATGCTGATTCTTGAACTTCGGCCTATTCTTCTCCTTCTGAGATCAAAGGGGAAGCATACGTTTATATGAAGGTATAATAGATCAAAACATTTTTGCCTGTTTCATCAACATTTGGAGCTGCATTTTGCTGTTTCCTGGACCTACAGCAAATTTTAGGTGAATTAAAAGTAAATTACTGTTGTGCTAAACCACTGATACTTGGAAGTTGCTTTTTGCCCTGGCATAACATGGTTTATCTCTACTGATATAAATTACTTTCAGAAAGTTTTGCTATAAAGGGCAGTAGAAAGATGAGGCAATAGTAAGAAGAGGATGTAGAATGAAGGATGGTTATTTTTATTAGATAGGAGTTGCTAAAACATTTTGCATAACAGTTATTAAGTAAAAGACTTAACATTTAGTTAGAGCTGTTACTATCTCCTGCAGCAATTTTTCAGAAAAGAAACCCTTTCCTTTAGGAAGATGACCTTTAGCTTCCATTTGCCCCCTCAGCCAGGCACATTGTACAATAAAAAATTATATGGTTATCATGGTGGCCCTATATCCAAGTCTTAAGGGAAAAAGAATAGTTCATATTGAAATAGAATGGGTAATACAATGCATTCTTACAGTTACAGAGAGGTTGGAAGATTTATTGGTGGGAGAGTTAATTATTTCATTCTATAAATGTGTACTGATTTGTTGGCACATTTCAGGCACTATTCCAAGAGCTTGGGGTGCAGAAGTGAATAAGACATAGAAACAGCCTCACCTTTATAGGGCTTGCATTCTAGTGGGGTAGAGGGAAGGACGGGGAAAGCCAACACAAAATAAATCAAATCTAGTCAAATAGATAAAATTTTAAAATTAACAAAATAAATACATAAAAATAAATAAGAAAACAGGATTACATTTTGTGGTATATTAGAACTTATAAGTACTATGGAAAGAAATAAGAGAAAAATAAAAGGTGTGGGGAAGAGGTATGGAATAGGAACTTTTTCTTCTGGATGTGTATTTCCTCAGTGAAATAAAAAGTGTCAGCAACAGCAGAGGATAAGAAGATGTATTACAATTTGAGAACAGGCAGAAGACATGAAATAGCAATCTGGGAGTGTTGGCAAGTGACTTGATTAGGGGAATGTGGTAGAATTGTTAGGCAGCACTGAAGGACCACTTGAGATTCAATGTAATACAATTGAAATAAATATTATCCACATGATACATGTTTTTCTCCAAGTATCTTCAGCTGAATATGTACAAACAGTGAATATGTGGATAATGGATTAGATTTGACCTGTGTTTGGGGTCAGTTAATTCCTAATAATTCAGCCTATAAATCTCAGGAGTGTTTGACCCCAGCTTTTAAATCTACTTTTTATATTCAATCAATTCCTTAGTTATTCAATTTTTCATTCATTCCTTCAACTAATATATATTAATTGTCTATATTGTTCATGGCACTGTGGCAAATATGAAAGTATTTCTTGCACTCAGGAAATATAATATGATATAACATAATATAGCACAATACAATACCATGGCACAACATAACAAAACAGAACATGTAATATTGCTGGAGAAACTGTCTATGCACCATGCAGGTTAAGTGCTATAATAAAGGGACACATAGTAGTAGAGCAAAAGAGAGTTGGTGGGTTGGGTGTGTGGTAGAAGAAAACTTCCCAAGAAGAGATGTTTAAGATGTATTGTATAGGAATTTAATGGATTAGCGCAAAGGTGGCATTATAGGCAGGGTAAATAGCATGTGAAAATAATTTTGAAGTGGGAGAGAATAGTATGTTTAGTTAAACTGATGTTAAGAGTTGAACTTTAATAGATCACAGTTTCTGGGTGTGAAGTGGTATCCAATGAGGAAATGAGAAAGGAGAGATAAGCAGGGATCAAATCATGAGGAAACAAATCACATGTTAAGAATTGGAAAATTCCTAACCTAAGTGCCCATCAACCGGTGAATGGATAAAGAAAATGTGATCTATATAGGCCACGGAATACTACTCAGCCGTAAAAAGAATTGAAATGGTGTCTTTTGCAGCAGCTTGGAGCTGGAGGCCATTATTCTAAGTGAAGTAACTCAAGAATGGAAAATCAAATATTGTTATCTTCCCACTTATAAATGGGAGCTAAGCTACAAGGATGCAAAGGCATAAGAATGATGTAATGGACTTTAGGGCGTCAGGGTGGAAGAAGACCATTCTAAAGAAAGACCATTCCAACAATCTTGTACAAGATGCATTGAGAAAGACGAGATTTATGGTGGAAAGACTATTGTATTAGTTCGTTTTCATGTTGCTGATAAAGACATACCCAAGACTGGGAAGAAAAAGAGGTTTTAATGGACTTACAGTTCCACGTGGCGGGGGAGGCCTCACAATCACCGCGGAAGGCAAGGAGGAACAAGTTATTTATTACGTGGATGGCAGCAGGCAAAGAGAGAGAGCTTGTGTAGGGGAATTCTCACTTATAAAACCATCAGATCTCGTGAGACTTATTCACTATCTCGAGAAGAGCATGGGAAAAACCTGCCCTCATCATTCAATTACCTCTCACTGCGTCCCTCCCACAAAACGTGGGTTCAAGATGAGATTCGGCTGGAGACACAGCCAAAACGTATCAACTATTAACCTGATAGTCAGTTTATCAAGAACGTGCCTTTTATTTATAAACTAGTAACTGAATTTCTTGATTTAATCTATACATTCCATTTTGCTTTGCTCTCTACAGTTTTACAGCCACCAAATTGGGTACTTTTCATTGTTTTGTTATGTCAATGTTGATTTCTTGATTTTAATGTATTTTTTTTGCCTTTTTCAGTTATGCTCCTTATTCCTTCTAAGTTTTATTGGCTTATGCATCTTTGCAAGGGGTCCTCGAACTTACTCATAGAATGCCACTTCCAGACAGACCCTGGATTTTCTCCCTTGGAGCTCCACCTTAACTCACGAATAACATAAAAATAAAACTTAAAGAATGACAATATGAATTAAGTGAAAGTCATATTTCTGTAATGTTTAAAAGATACCATTATTATTAAGTACTGGTGATCTACTGGATATGGAGAGTAAATGAGAAAGGGGATAAAGACTGATTTCCAAAAATCATTTCAGTAGTTAAATATATAATGCAACTAACACTGAAATATGGACTATCAGAAGTGAGAGCAAGTTTTCAAGGGAAGATAATAGATTGAGGTTAAACATCTTTGTAAGAGAATGAATAGTAAACAGTTAAATACACAAGTTAAGCTCAGATTTAACTTGGGCTGCAAGATGAAAATGTATATGTCACATGCACTGAAGCCAGCCTGAAGGCCACAAGTTAACATGAAGCCACCCAAGAAATGGCCACAGACCCTCAGCAGTAACATAGTTAAGGAGGAGATGCAGGAAAGAGCTCATGGGAAAGACTGAGAAAAAGACAATGAAGATGAAGATGGAAAACCAAGCAAAGGTGTTACAGAAGTCACAGTACAAGGGGAATAGTCAACAGTGGCAAAGCAGCTCCAGCCTCCTCCTCCTCAATGCCTCTTACATCAGTCTCCTCTTTTCCATTCCTACTGCGTCCGCCCTTTCTGAAGAGTTTATTAGATTGTCATTCTTTGTCTCTCAAATTATAAGTGTTTCCTCAGACTATCCTTCACAGTCATCAGAGTTGTCATCTGAATAAATCAGTTCATGCTGTTATTTTTCCTCCCCAAATACTTAAAACCTGGAAACTTGGACAATCAAGTTCAAGCTCTTTATCTAGTGTTTAAAGTCTCCCATGTGATTGTCCCAATCAATCCTTCTAACTTAATTGTCCCCAGAATCTCCTTTCACACTTGTACTCTATTCACAGCCGATCACTGACATTCCTGGACCGGACAGGTACTTTTAGCCCCAACTTTGTACATATCCTAGAATTACCCTTATCCTACAATTAATCAACTTACCAAGATACTCCTTCACCTATACCAAGATTCCTCCTTCACCCAAGCTTTAATTCATATGTGAACTCCTTATAAAGCCTTTTCAGGGCCTGCTGTTTATAAATAATTACTTGCAATGTGAACATTTTATGTAGGTATTTTCATGTGTGTTTCCTTTTGTCTACAGGAAGTTTCAGACATACATATTCCTTAAAGTTAGTGACCCTGTCTTTTTTATACTGGTAGTCTTCACTTCTCTAGGCATGACTTTCCAAATTTTGGATCCTTGCCATATATATATGCAATTGATTCTGGAATTTTGAATTAGTTTGGACCACATTAGAAAGAGTTTTCTACAGGTATGTTTATGTTTGTGTGTGTGTATGCATGTGTGTGTGTCCATACTCACACATGCTTACAAAGGCACATAGATCAATACTACCTTGCTCATTTTTCTCCAAAAGTACTTACAAGTTTGAAGTCATTCATCTTATCAGAACCTAAGGGGTCTCATTTTCCAGTTGTTAAATGTAACGTTTTATACGTGATGTTGAAAGCACAGATGCTAACCGAGATTCTCCTTCTACTAAAGAGAAACTGAGGCCCAGTGAGATGTCATAATTCACTCCTAATGATACATATTCCAGCTGTACACTCTGAATATTTTCCATATCACTCTGCATCATTTCTGATTTGATTCAGTTACACAGAGTTATGTATTCATGGCTTTAACAAATGCCAGGACATGGAGGTGTTTAAATAAATCTAATAAAAATACATTTATGGAGTTTCCACCTAGCACTGTGTTAGGCATTTTACAAACATTATGATTAACGCTCAGAATGACCTTGTGAAGTGGGTGTTCTTATTCCCATGTTAGCAAGAAATTGTATCTTAAGACTAAGTAACTCACCTGCAATCACTGCTAGCAAATGACAGAGCTAAATTTCAAGTGTGGGTCTGTCTTAGTACAAAGTCCACGCTCTTAACAATTTTAGATAAGTGACTCTTGGCTAACATATGTGATGAAAGAGTAATACTAATTTTCAAACTGATTCCAGAGAATTTCATTAGCAAAGGTTAAAAAAGAGTTTTTAAAACAAACCTGTGAAAATGATTTTTGCTTCACTCACACACTTTATCCAGCCAAGGTTTTTAGCCTGTTTTATTGTCCATTTATCCATTCATGTACTCACAACATTTTACTGAGTACCCACTATGACCCATCCACTGTTCCAGGCATTCGTGGAATATATTCATGAACAAGAGAAGAGAGACCTTCTCCATCATAGAACTTATATTTTAACAAAGGCGAGGCAGAAATTGAACAGTAATCACAATGAATGAGCTAATTCTATAATTACATGATGCTAAATATTATGGAAAGTTTTAAAAATAAAAAAGTAGGAATTGTGGAATTGGAGAGTGTATTGATGGGAAAGTTAAATAGTGGGTTCAGTGGAAGAGTACTCCTGGCAGAAGAAATAATAGCCAGTGAAAAGTCTTGACTACATACTGGAGGAACAGCAAGACCTGTGTGTTGGGGTGCAGTGAGTAATGGGTGAATGTTAAGAAAGGAGATCTGGGCCGGGCATGGTGGCTCATGCCTGTAATCCCAACACTTTGGGAGGCCAAGGCGGGTAGATCACCAGAGGTCAGGAGTTCCAGATCAGCCTGACCAACATGGCAAAACCCCATCTCTACTAAAAATACCAAAAAAATTAGCCTAGTATGGTGGTGCACGCCTGTAATCCTAGTTACCGGGGGGAGGCTGAGTCACGCAAATTGCTTGAACCCAGGAGGCAGAGGTTGTAGTGAGCCGAGTTTGTGCCATTGCACTCTAGAACTCCAGCCTGGACACGAGGAGCGAAACTCAATCAAAAAAGAAAAAAAAAGAAAAAAAGAAAGAAAAAGGAAAGAAAGGAGATCTGAGAGATGCCAAGAAAGGGTGTTTTTATCTCTGCTGAACCAGAACACATGCTATATATATGCCCCTGTTTCCTGTATTGTCTTAGTCTACCACCCTTGACTTTTGTTTTTGCCCTTTTACAACTTTGGGTCTGGAAATCAATCGTGTCATATAGCGGTTTTCTTACTTATATGTGGAAGCCTCATCCTTACAGCTGTCAATTATTATAGTGAAGTCCAAGTAAAATGGAAAATCTGCCCCTGTCCGATGTCAAGACCAGTGCAAAGGAGTGGATTCCGGAGTTCAGGTTAGACATTGTAGTCTATTTTCTTGGTCTCTGACCAGACTTTATCTTGTCTTTGGGTTGATGTTAATTCTCAGTGGTAAAGTACAAATCAGTTATCTTTATTCCAGAAGCTGATGTAAAGATCTGAACCTAACAGATATTTCATTTTCTAAAATGTTTTAACAATTATTATAGAGTTCATTCTAACCCCAGTCTGAACACCTGTCAAATACTTGGTAACTGAGTAAATTACAGTAAAATCTTGAAACATGAGTTCTTAAATTCTACATTTCAAAGCTCATAAACCCTTAGTCTTGAAAGGAATAAAAAAGCTTATTTTCTGCCCTGAATTTTCACTTCAATTAAGTGCAGCTTTCTCAAACACTGAGCATCTCCACTAGATGTTAGGATTTATTTTTTTATTTAAATTTTTTTTTGCCTTTGACAAAGAGCATGGTGATTGCTCCCTCATGAATAACTGATCATCAGAGAAAGTCTCAAATGCATTCCATTGATTAGCATCTTCAAGTAAAACACAGGTTTTAAATCCTGGCTAGGATTTCCACCTGATCATCTCTGGGAGAAAGAAAACACAAAATACCCAGAGGAGAGACTTTAGGTTTATTTTCTCTTTTTGTACTTTTCATAAAGAATTTCTTTCCAAACCAATCAGCAGCCCATTGGCTGGAGCCCAGGGCTGGCTCATTGGAAATTCAAACTTAAAATGGACAGTGGCAAGCCATCTTTTTGTGCAATATCTCAAGAAAAATAAAACAAATTCGATCATTATGAAGCCTGTGTTGCTTCACGATTGTGCTGCACTCCTTGACATCCCTGCCATTTTATGAATAACGAGAGCTCTTACTTGGCATTGACAGCCCACCTTGTCCTAACTTTAGATTAGCAGTAGTCAACCTGGACACCTGCTTAGAGGTCTTCAACAATCTGTATTTTTCTTTTTTTTCTGGAATTAGAACAGGAAAGCATTCAGTGTTAGCTAGCATATACTAGGTCCTCTTTCTGTGTCGCATTCCATGCTGGAAACTTTTTGGAACCAAATACTGAAGACTAGGAGCAGAGGGGATAGCTTCCCAGAGTATGGCCAGACATAGAGGAGAATAAATTTTCCCCAGAGGAAAAAATGGAATTAGAAATCAAGGTCTTGAAAATATTGCACCTATTTACACTGACAAAATGTTCAAAGAAACAGCAGGAACATTTGCTCTAATGGAAGAGGAAAAAAATAAAACAATATAATCCATTTCAACTATCTGATTAAGCTAAAATGTGAGTTGAAGTTGGTTGTTTTATTTGGCACCTAAGTATGTGAAATGTTTTTTTTCCCCCCTCTCTCTTTGCAAATTAGTAGTCATGGCAGGACCATGCAGAGCATCTGGCAGGTGAGAATTTTAGCAATAATTTGATTTTACTGGACTAAATGGTGACTGGAGCAACAGAAAAAAAAAAGAGGTGTGTGGATTGGAGGGTCTAAATATCACCCCAGACACCAGCAGACTAGTTAAGTGTGGGCTCACAACATTGAAGTGAAGGGATTCTAAGGCAACTATCATAAGTGAGTGGAAAGATGTTCCTGGAATTTTCCAGCAGTGTTTGCTCACACACTGTTTTTGGTCTTTAATCATTTCTACAGAATCTAGACATCAAACTCACCATGCTAGATAGAGTAGTGTAGGACTTTGAGAAGAGTAACAGGTAGACAAGAGATATGTCTGGGGACAGAAGGCCTGACTTTAACATCCCTAAAATCATTCCTTTTACTCTAGATGTGCCTTGTATGCTGCCCTTGACTTTGCTGCCCTCTTTTGTAGCGTGAGTCCAACGTTTTTACGTGATGTGATGGAATAAGAACTGTAACTGCTCCACTAAAAACTTTTCAGCAGTTTCCAATGGTTATTAGAATAACATCTAAATCCTTAACAACACATGACTTGTTTACAGTTCCACCCTCCCATTGTATGTTTCAGCTATTCCAGCCATGATGAAATTACTTTCCTTTAACTGCTTTCTCTCTGTCTGTCTCTGTCTCTTTCTCTCTCCACCCTATAATTTCACTCTTTTGTTTGTTTGTTGAGAGATAGGATCTTGCTCTGTTTCCCAGGCTGGAGTGTAGTAGTATGATCCTATGTCACTGCAGCCTCAAATTTCTGGACTGAAGAGATCCTCCAGTCTCAGTCTCCCAAGTAGCTAGGACTACAGGCATGTACCACTGTATGCTGCTAATTCTTTAAGCAAATTATTATTGGTAGAGACAGGGTGTCCCTATGTTACCCAGGCTGTTCTTGAACTTCTGAACTCAAGTAATCCACCTCCTTTGACCTCTCAATGCCCTGGGATTACAGGCATGAGCCATGGCACCCAGTCCATACTTTTACTCTTTCATTGTCTCAGATGGGAACAGACGAAATAGGAATAAAGAAATGCTAACTCACACTCAGGTCTCACTTTGGCTGACACTTACTCCAAGATGTCTTCCCTGATCCTTGCACCCCCACCACCATTGCCCTTGGCTTATCAATCACAGCTCACTGAACTTAATTGCCTTTTTCCTTTCCTTGTTGTTTATTTTGGCCTAGTGCCTAGCACAACACCTGGCTCAATGATTCACTCATTCACCACATATTTGTTTAATTGAATTGTATTGACAGGGGAACAAGAGACCTTGGTGTTAATATCAACTCTGATATTATAACTTGAATTAACTTAACTTTTTGAGGTCTTAATATTATAATCTATAAATGAGAGCTCTGATTATGAACCTTCTAATATGATGCTCTGCTTTCTAAAAATATTTTCCCCAAATAAAGTAGCATATCCATAACATGGAACTGAAAGACCACATAAGTTAATATCTCCAAAAATCATAAAATTTCAACTCAGGAGTTTTAGAAAGTGTCTACATTATCATAATAGTGATTAAGTTCTAGTTTTCATAATGATTTTATTCACATTTAATGGTCTTGCTGTATAACTCAATCAATCCTCATATAATGTACAATTTATTGTATGCTTTAGTCAACTGTAGCAGGACTGTTTTCTCAATTTGAAAGTTGATTTGGTAAATCCCCCTCAGATGACTTCTGAGTTGAACTGGTGGGAAGAAAAATGAGAGGAAGAAAAAATAGACATTTTTATTGTTAAAAGAGAAGATAAATCTATCCTGGATAGAGCTGCTATTAATATTCTGAACCACATGGTCAAACAAAGTTATGTTTCCTGTACAGGATAAGAAGTTGTAGGGTAATAAACAAGACTTTCCGTGGCTTCATTTTTCCAGCTGTTTGTGGAAATACTTGACATTTAACAACATGCATTCGGCTGTTCGACAGAAAATGGAATTATCACATCTTTCCAGCAACTGTCCATAAGGCAGATCTCGTTCCACACTGCTGCCAGATGTCTTCTTGAGCCTAGAGTAGAATTCCCTGCAGAAAAAATTTCAAATGGAGTGAAAATAAAGGGTGGGGGGACATTTAAAGCAATGGCAAGAAATAGCTCTTAAATGCAGCAATTTTCTAGACTATGTCTTATTCTTATAGTGAGAATTTTTTTTAAGTGTGTATTCTGACACATCAGGTCATCTCTCTTATCCCCAGTCTCACAAAAGAAACAATTTGTAGCAAATAAAAGATTATATTATGTCATTGTCATCCTTGCCAAGCTCACGTATTCTCTTCATTGGTAAGAAGGTTAAAAATGTAACATTCTATTGGAAGAAGCACAAAAATGAGATGTGGGGAGCTTATTTAGTGATTCATCCCCCCTCCCACTTTTTTTCTTTGCTGGAATCCTATTACTCCCGAACAATGCTATTGCTAAGCAACAGATCAGACATTTCCTTGCAAGATGCAGGTGAATCGGACGGTGTAACATGAGCTTAGTCAGAACCCTCATGGATGCAGTAGTCCTCTGCACCTCAGGGTGAGAGGTGGGAGCAACTCTTCCCTTGTGCTGTACATTTTCCATGGTGATGGGAATTGGGCCCTGTCAGGACACAAGAGGCCAGGTTATCCTTAAAAATGCAAATGTGGCCAGATGCATTGGTTTATGCCTGTAAACCCAGCACTTTGGAGGCTGAGATGGGAGGCTTGCTTGAGCTCAAGATTTCGAGGCTGCAGTGAACCATGATCATACCACTGACGGAATTATCACATATTTCCAGCAACTATCCACAAGGCAGATCATCTCAGTCTGGGAGACGGACTGAGATCTTGTCTCATAAAGAAAATACTAATCTAAATTTGCCGAAGCCATTTAATGTCTTTAGGCCTCAATTCTTCAAACTGTAAAATAAGGTGATTGTGCTGCATTCATTATTTCTCACATTTTATGGACATCAGAATAATCTGAAGGAAATATTCCAATAATTTTTGATTTAATAGATTTTTATAGATTTTATCAAGGCATGTGTAGTTTTAAACAATCTCCCCTAGTCATTCTGATACAAACCAAAGATTAGGATTGATTAGAGTAAATAGTTTGTAGAATCTCTTCTATTCTAACATTCTTTGGGGTTAAATTTTGAATTAAATGAATTCAAAATGGTTTATTGGATAAAAATTGAGTGGAAAATTCCTTAGGAGAATCCTGTCATCACTGACCCAGGAAAGCTTTGCCTGTTTCATATCTTCATTTCATTTAACTTTCTAACTATGAGAAGCAATGGCATTATCTAACTTATCAGGCCTTTGAAGCTACTTTAATTCCTTCTCTTTCATTTTCCATGTGCAATTAATACTTGTAATGGTAACAGTAGCTAAGATTTAAGTAGCACATATATTGTGCTAGTAATTCTCCTAAGTCCTTTAGTTTTATTAAATAATTTAATCTTTATAACCACTCTATACAATAAGAATAATGATTAGTCCTATTTTACAGATGAGGATAATTAGGCATAGATAGCTTAAATAATTTACTCAAGCTCCTACACCTAATAGTAAACCCAGGCAGTATTGCACCAATGTTCATACTTACCACTACGCTGTTGTGAATCTAGTTTATTGGTGCAGTCTTGCTATTTGCATAATTTATAGTGTCCTCTGATTTATTTTTCTCTTTTAATTACTACTACCAAATGCCTGATTTATGTTGATGCCAATTCACCATAAATAACTTCAGAATTTACTGAGCACCTTAAAATGTGAGTAGAATTGCATTCCAGTAGGTAATAATAGGGTATCTGCTTTTAAGGAACTGCATAGTCTTTTTAATAAACTTGTAGATTTTCTTACTTTGGATCTGTCTGACACCATTTCTACAAGTGGCTTTGAGTAAAAATTTGCCAACCAATTTCCAAATGTTTCACATTACACTTTCAGTTTCAGTAATTAAAAATATTTTATCCTCTACTTCCATTATAACTAAAGGTACAACTGCTGGTTGTCTTTTGGTGAGCTCTCATACAAAGCAATCAAGATATTACATAGAAATGTTACCTTTACATAAATGTTCTAAATCAATCTTTTCCAAAGTCTTTGAAAGTCCTATTAGAATTCACATTTACTAGGAAATCTTAATTCAAATTAAGCAAAATTGATTTCCAAAGCATTTCTAACTCCCAAAAGAATAGTTTAGTTGCGATTGTGATTGTGGATGTCTCTGAATACATCTGTGGAACATTCACACATAGATGATATTCAGAATTTCGTATAAGAAAACTATTAATTCTGGTCTTAGCAAGTGAATCTGGTATCATAAAAGCACTCATGTGTCAAAATTTTATTTTCAAAATGTTAGAAACATAATTCTTATGTAAATAAATAGGGATCATTTGTCAAATTTTTATTTATTAATGAGGGAACCAGTGATTTGAGGAAAGTGATTCAAAAATATATGAAGAAAAGGATTTTATATAATCAATGAAATAAAAAAGAATACTAATGTAAGATTCTTACATTCAATTTAAAACGTAGATTGGGTCAGGCACGGTGGCTCACACCTATAATCCAGCACTTTGGGAGCCCGAGGAGGGTGGATCACTTGAGGTCTGGAGTTCGAGAGCAACCTGTTCAACATGGTGAAACCCTGTCTCTACTAAAAATAGAAAAATTGGCTGGGCGCGGTGGCTCAAGCCTGTAATCCCAGCACTTTGGGAGGCCGAGACGGGCGGATCACGAGGTCAGGAGATCGAGACCATCCTGGCTAACACAGTGAAACCCCGTCTCTACTAAAAAATACAAAAAACTAGCCAGGCGAGGTGGCGGGCTGCCTGTAGTCCCAGCTACTCCAGAGGCTGAGGCAGGAGAATGGCGTAAACCCGGGAGGCGGAGCTTGCAGTGAGCTGAGATCCGGCCACTGCACTCCAACCTGGGCGACAGAGCCAGACTCCGTCTCAAAAAAAGAAAACAAACAAACAAACAAACAAACAAAAAAAAACAAAAATTATCCAGGCATGGTGGTGGGTGCCTGTAATCCCAGCTACTCAAGAGGCTAAGGGAGGAGAATTGCTTAAACCCTGGAGGCAGAGGTTGCAGTGAGCCAAGATCCTACCACTACATCCCAGCCTGGGCAACAGAGGGAGACTCCATCACAAAAACAAAATAAAAAACAACAAAAAAAGTAGACTGGTTCATTTAGATTGCAATAAAGTCATAGACTTTATCTTTCCTTGTTACAAGAAATAAAGTTATCTTGATTAACTGTTGTTCTAAAAGTTAACCCCTAGCTATATGAAAATGTAAAGTATCATGGACATAATCAGTAGTAAATATTATTTCAAACACAGACCCCAAAATAGTAAGTTGGCCTGTAGATAAAATGATGGATAATGATTTAGCATAATATTAAACTTTTACACAAACTCTTGCTTTATTTTCAATGAATGGATAATTTGAATACATTTTTATTTCATAGAATCCATTATGCATTCAGAAATTTAACTCATTTTGGTGGGTTACAGTTACTTGTAGTGTTAAACTTAGCATTATGGGACAGATCTTTAGCCCATAAAAAATTACTGTAGGTCACAAGTGGTTATATTAGCACAGACACTCTCACCAAAAGACACTCTCAAGAGTGTTTCACCAAAAGACACTCAAGTCCATGACACCATGAAGGAAGCTACTGTAATAGTCCATGCAGTACATGCTAGATGAGAGAATGACAGCTGCTGGTCTAGCATTTATTGTCTGGTCAATGGATAAATGCTTAAGTTCCTGATAACTTAAGTCCGCGATAAATGCTTGTACAGGGAAAGGCAGTGACTGGTACATAACAGTTGGTGCATGAATATTCATTGAGTAAATATGTCTAGGTGTAATTTTCAGATAAATAACTGATTGCAACAATATCTGCTATCGTCTGAATGTTTGCATCCCCCAAAAGTTCATACGTTAAAACCGAATCACCAAGACGATAGTCTTAGGAGGTAGGTCTTTGGGGAGGTGACACATAGGCAGTCCTTTTGGGAGAGTTCTGTCCTCATGAATGAAATGAGTTCTCTTATGAAGGAAACCCCATAGAGCTGCCTTCTTTCTGCCACCATGTGAAGACACAGCAAGAAGGCAACAATCTATGAGGAGTCTGTTCCTCACCAGACACCAGATCTACCAGGGCCTTGATTTTGGGCTTTCTTGCCCACAGAACTGTGACAAATAAATGCTTGCTGTTTATATCCACCCAGTTTAGGATATTTTTGTTATAGGAGCCCAGATGGACTAACACACTACTTGACAGTAAAAATAAATAAATAGAAGATTGATTGGATGACCAGTTCTTTTTAAAATGTTCCAAGCCTTGAGCTATTTTTTTCTTACTGATTTTATTATCTGTCATTACTGTATCTACTAGTATCTTAATGACCCCAAATGAAATGCACTAATATTTTCCTTGCCATTTATTTGTTGTCCTTGTACTTCCCATTTCTTCTGCAGGGAAAGTTCTTCCCTCAGATATCTGGATGGCTCACTCACACCTTTCAGGTTTCTGTTCACAGAAGGCATCCACAGTACTTCCTGTGACCACCTTCTCTGAGAAAACAATTTTACTCTAGGTTCTCTTTCTTCTGCTTTACTTTTCTCCATAACTACAGATATTAACATTGGTATTTATTTATTTATTTATTTTAAATACACTTTTTCTCTTACAGCATTTTATGTTCACAACAAAATTATGCATTAGCTACAGAGTTCTCCTAAACATCCTGCTTCCCCCACCACACACATAGACTTTCCCACTATCAACATCCACCCCTAGAAATGGTACATCTGTTAAAAATCAATGAACCTACATTGATTGACAAATCACTATTATCACCCAAAGTCCTTAGCTCACCTTAGTTCACTGTTGGTGTTGTACCGTGGGTGTTGGCAAATGTGTAATGGTACATATTTACCATTATAGTATCATACAGTTTTACTGCTGGAAAATTCCTCTGTGTTCTGCCTAATCATCCCTCCCCTCACCCCCAGAAACCACTAATCTTTTTATACTCGTGGTAGTCAAAAGAAACCTCCAGAATGCTTATCAGATACTCTGAAGGAATGGTAAAATCTTTAGAATATAGAAACTGTATTACATAAAAGCCTCTAACTTCCAAACACCTAATTAAAATGTTTCTGTCATAGAAGGGTTATAAGACTTGCTGATTGATCAATTGATTGATTGATTTTAGGAAGTGGAAAAAAAGAAGGATCTGTACACAGTGGTCAGAATAGCATAGAAAAGCGGTGATAATTATTTTAGCAGCAATTATTTATTTTCTTATTGTATAGTGTTTTGTTTAACTTACCCAATTCTTGTTGCTTTTGAATGGGATGGGACTAAATCCATATGATGAGTGATAGGCTATGTGTTCAGAGGATTCCAATGAGAATTTGCTCTAATGTCAGGAAATGACTTAAACATCTGATCTGTACGATCTGTACACACCTGCAGCGTCAAGCATGTCTGAGTTGCTTCTCTTAATGTTTCCAGGAAACTAACTACCATGCCAAGTACATGACTTGTTGCCTGGCAACCTCAGGACCCAGCTTTCACTACATTTTGTAAGCACTTCTCTATTGCAGGTTTATGTTATTTTGGGAACTCACCTCAGAACACTATGACCTGGTGTCCACAATCAAGGCAAAGTCAAAGATAGAGAAAATTTTCTAGAAAATGTATAAAATAACGTTATTGCTATAATTACCCCAAACTTTTTGAAATAAAAATTGTCAGATTTTGATGCACTTTAGCATAATCAAAGTCATTATTATTTAATGGGTGTACAGAATCCACTTCTTTTCTAGGTTGAACTAGAGAGAGAATTTTTAAGTTGTGGTTCAGAGACAACAGCATATTGTAGGAGCTAGAAACTTGCCTCTTTCAGTAAGTAGGGCCACTTGACCCTCAACTGTATGATAAATCTAACTGTTGCTATCAATTTTACAACACGTACATGAACAAACAGTATGTTAAGCTCTTTATGTAAATTAATATATTTAATCATCACAAAGACCACATGAAGTAGAGCATTTTTTTTTCTTTTTTGTAGCACACATGATACAAACCTGTCTGTACAGAAACATTAAGTTCAGTAGTTTTCCCTTATCTATGACTGCTTTTCATGAGTTTGCTTTTCATGGTTTCAGTTACTTGCTTTCAATTGCAGTTTGGAAATATTCAATAGAAAATTTCAAAAATAAACAATTCATAAGTTTTAAATTGTGAGCCATTGTGAGTAGTGTGATGATATCTTGCTCTGTTCTTTTCCATCCAAAGGATGTAAATTATTCCTTTGTCCACAGTGTGTATTAAGTGCTTAGCTAAGATGGAAATGGTATTAAATTTGTGGGTGGAAGACATGAACAGAAATGTGTTACAATCTGTGGTTTCAGGCATCTACTGAGGGTCTTGGAATGTATCCTCAGTGAATAAAGGGCAATGCTGTAATTTATAGAAATTTCATAAAGTCACAATTAATAGTTAAGCTACGATTTGGACTCATGCAGTTTGACACTAGCTTTTGTTTTCTTAAGGCTCCAGCACCAATTCTGACCTCAACAGAAATATAAGAAATTATAAGCTAACACATCAATGGGTTCAATGAATTTAGTTGTTTCTAGGCAAGCTTTAAAGTTATGGTCTAACTCAGACAATTAGATCTTGCATTATTCCTGAGCCCTAATGCCCCCTCCTAGGAACATTCCATTTACCAAATCCTGATCCACCCCAATAAGAAGGATATATTTCTGCCCAGTAGCTTTACAACTTAGGAAAGGAGCATTATTTTTGAAGGTTGGTTTACTCATTTACTCAGTTTACCTGGTTAGTCAATTATTATTTGCCAGCAATACACTTTGTGCTGGGAATACAAAAGATAATAATTCCAAGAGGCATGATTCTCGAAAATTGAAACATGACCTTTGGTTTCATAGTAATTTTGTGATTTAACCTTGCTTCCCCATTGAAAAAATCACAACAGTAATAGAGCTGCTAGCTAATGAGTTGTTAATGAGGTTTAAATGAGATAATGCAGGCAAAGTACATAATGCCTGGCAAAAGGTAAATTACTCAGCAGAAAAGTACATGGTTTCAGGCATTAGTAGCACAAGGTTCAATTGGAGCCCAAAATTCACAGAATATCACATTCCTATGAGTTACAGGCAATAATAAGATATGCACAAATGGTAAGAGAATAGTTTGAGGACATCCGAAAGGAAGGGAACAGAATGGACACCACAAGCAACAGCTGGGAGATGAACAAATATTTATTGAGTGCCCACTATGTGCTGGGCATTGTTCTAGGTGAGAGGAATGTAACAGTGACCAAAAAAGTTTCTGTTCCATAAAAATTATATTGTAATAGGAGAAACAGATATAGACAAATATATGCTATGTTAAAAAATACATATGCTATTAAAATTAGAAAAGTGTTGTGAAGCTATTTGAAAGAAAATTAAACCTGCAAGAAGAAGCAGGCCTTGCAGATAGATGGGGTTGAGGAAAGACCAGCTTTATGTGGAAGGCAGGAATAAATGCACGGGCTTTGAATCAGAAGCATGCGACAAGGAAGCTAATATGTTTGAAGACAGTGAGTTAGTAGGAGACTGGCAGAAGACGTAGCTAGAAAGCTGGCAGCAGCATTGATCATGGAGGAGTGTGTAAGCCATGTAAGAATTTGGGTGAGGTGTATATTAGGAATGCGAGACAAACTGTCTACATACTTATGTTATTTATTAATGTCTATAAATTAGCTCATTTAAGTATTATCAAAAACTCATTTATTCTCATAGAATCACAGACTTTTAAATATGAAAAGGACATTCACATTATCCATTTTGGCTGTAAATCTCATACTTGATTCTCTCATACAATGTCAAAACAACAGCAACCACAATAATGACTTAAGTGTTTAGTGAGTGCTTACATGTTAATCATTGTGCAAACAATGTTATACACTCTTTTCATTTTAGTGTCAGAATCAGATGATAAAAATAAGTCTCACAGAATCAAAGTGGCATCAGCTTCCAGAGAACCATCCAGCTCTGCTTGAATAATGCCAAAGTGGGGAAACTTACCACGTTAGGACAAGGTTGACAATGAACATATGCACTTTTTCTTTGTGCTAATATGAGTCATTTTGCTTTCTGTCTTTCTCATCTACCCCTCCTTTATTTTGTTTTGTAAACTTCTTTTAAGTGTGTGTGTGTGTGTGTGTGTGCATTTTCTTCCCCAAATAGGTGTGACTGGCATGGTCACTAGGGTAGTTTGAGTAGGAAGAGGATTTCCAAAATGAAATTAGGGAGACTGACAATATCATAAAAGCCCTCACAAGGTCATTTTTAAATGTTCCAAGGTTAAGTGTCAATTGCTAAGTCGTAAGCTCAGAAACCTCAGGACATGCCTTGTTCAATCAGAGGCAGACTTATATTAACCAAGGTCATAAGTACTGAAGTACACAAGATCAGTAAATCCATTTATTATTGTGGAACAAGAATTATGAATGCTAAGGAGACTGGAAACTTGAGGTCTTCATCCAATGTGCTATTGTCCTGTGAGTATACAAAATATAAACTGTAGAGTATAATGAGAAGATTGCATGGAACCAGAACAAAATAGTTAGATCATTTAAATTTCTACTGATACCAAGCTAAGAGTCTTTCTATCAATCATACATGTAGGATGATGAGTCCTTAGGCTGACCAGCCCACCAGACAGTGCTCAGATGAGCACTGTGAATATTTCCCAAGTGTTTCTTCGTTGTTCATGGTTTTGTGGTTAAATTACCTTCCTTATTTTATTAAATGTAGCACAACAATAAACAGAGATCCTGTATGGATCATTTCTTACATGGTAATGCTTTACAGATACCACTGTCTAGCAAGAGTAATTAAAAAACAATTCTAGCATTTACTGGTAGCTTTCAATGAACATTAATGAGGATCCAATTCTTAACCCACAGCAGGAATGCACAAATGAAATTCCTCTTCAACTGCACTTCAATTCCCTCACAAACTGCAGGTGCTTTGAGCCTCCCATTATGTACTTGCTTTCAGCTCTCTCCATGAAAAACCCCAAGATATCCTGTCTGTAAGGAATTTATGCTTTCCTCCTTCCCTAGCCTTCTGCTGGACCCCCACTCCCTGATAGTGGCTATTTATGTTTATAGTACCACTCATCAGCTGTGCCAAGTTGCTGTTAGAGGTTTGGAAGGACTGGCAGCCACCATGTCTGAGTCTCCCTCTATCTGCAACAGTAAAGTTCACAGAGTGCCTTGGGAGTGCATTTCTTCTCACTCTCAGCCTGATTTTCTCAGACGAAATTCTAATAGAGAATTCTCAAAGATGAGTTCTGATCAATAAAATTCTCCATCTTGTTATATCTATATATAGTATCACAATAAGATACCTGAGGATCAGGTCAAGGTCTCTTCAAGGTGACCTTGTTCATCTCTTCTCTGAACCATTATCAGGATATAATATAATCCCAATATCTAAGAAAGATATTATTTTGTTCATGTTCAAGTTGTTGAGCAACATTTTACAATAGCTCCTGGACCTTGGTACTTCATGATTATCCAGAGTTCGTTGATATTTTCACAACATTCATGTCCTTTTCTTGCTCAGGGTCCACTTTAGTTGTATCTTCATTAAAGTAGCAAAAAGAGTAACTTTAATTCATAACTGCCTGAAATATTTGTTGAAAGAACTGAGGTAGCCTGTAAGTGAGTTCTATAACCTTTTATTTAGATCCTATCTAGTCACCTATTGACATGCTTTTGGAAAAAAGCAAATCATACCAGTTTGGTATCATGCAACAGGATATTGAGAGACCACATACACTCTATAGGCAATGATTCACACATTGGAACTATTTTCATGGAAAATACTTAATGTATCAAGATTTTTGTAGAAATTATGTCAAAGTATGTTATTTGGAATTATTTTAAAATGTTATTTGACCTCACCGTTGAGGAGTTCTGGGTTTCTGATCTCTCTTCTCACCCAGTTCATACATAATGTCACATTATTTAAGTCTTCAACCTACTTTTTATGATATTAATATCAAAAAGCTCTGACCAATACATCTTAGAACACATTTTCTGTTGTTTTTCTCTCCTTTCTTATTTCTGACCTTGGACTTCATCTTCTTTTAATCACCTGCTATTGCTAAATGGTACTTAACACAAAGCACTATTTTACCAGCTTTATATTTTTATCTCCTACTTCAGTGATTTGTCAAATGCTACCTCAGTTTATGCTGTCTTTCTCCCACCCTTTGTGTATATGGATCCAGCTTAGCCCCCAGAAACCTTGAACTCTGTATAAAACTCTATGGCCAATCACCCACCAAATTATGCCTAGTAACACCAAGTGTATATAAAAGGAAACTTTAAATAAAAGTACATTTTGTTTATGTAAATAAGAACATTTTTACCTTATAAATTGTGTACACAATTGGACATTTAGCCCACTCATAACTAAGAAAAAAAGGGTTATTGTTTGTGGCCCACAGAATGAAATAAAAATCATGCCTACTACATTAAACTTCCAAAGTTATTTTATCCATACGCCTTTAACTGGTTGTAGTTCCAGTGGAACCTCAGAATTTGTAGGGTAATCAGAGATCATCTTGTCAAATTCTTTGCTTATGTATAAAGTTCCACTTAAAAATTCCCAACAAACAAATGTCTATTTTTTTCTAGACCCTTCTCATGTAGCTTTGATCTCTGAAGAGCCAATTTTACACTCAGGAAATCATAATCACATTAATAAAGATATTAATTTAAAAGAACGATTGCTGGGGAAGCAATAGTTTTCATCACACATAATTCCCACTTAACTAATACACATTATTCTCATTGTACAATGTAAGCATCAGAGGCGTTGAAGATAAATTTCATTAGTCTGGACATGAAATATGAGTCTTAGGAAAGGTAAGATAGCATTCATTATTTAAAACCAGTAGCCTCAGACAGTACTCCAAACTGCCTATTACATAGGTAGCTGAAAAATACCAGTTTATATGAGTAATCGATATTTTTGCCATTAGCCCTAATTGTGATCCAAATTGACCTGTCAGTTCTAAACCCTGAATTGCTATCCTAACATCATGGAATTCTTTGCCAAACTAGAAATAACCAGATATGATCATTATTTTCCCAAATAAAAGGGTTTCAAATACTGGAGTAATGGATTTCAGTTAAAAAGATAAGAGTGCAACTGTCAAAGACGGAGTATGACAATTTTATGATGACTGAGATGCTCCTATACACACACACATAGAGATACACGTGCACACACACAATTTCCCCACAGTTAAAAATATTACGTCAAAGCCAGCTTTGGCACTACAAAAGTTTAATTTGAAGAGTACATGGGCAGGGGAGAAGTTGTTTTAACAATCTGAGCCTGTTTTCTCAGAGAAATGGGGCCGTGGTTAAGGCTCCGACTTCTCTTCCTTGGGAAAGGGCCTGCTTCCCAACTTCTAAATGGCTGTTTGAATCCTGGGGTATTGGTACGGAGGCCCATGATCCAGCTGCTGTATGGTCTCTGGGCTGTCTTGCAGAGAAATTATCACCTACAACAGCAGAGGAATGATGTGAACTCAACTCAAGATTTGCATAAACTGAACATTAGCAAGTCCTAATATTTAAAGTGGGATAACTAAGTAAAAACTCTCTCCAAGCTGTCTGACAGTCTTATGAATATGCAGATAGGAAACCAAAGACTGACTTCCAGTTTTCTGTAGTAAATACATCCGCCGAAATGTGCAGCCAAAGCAGAGGATTTAAGTCTACACAGTGTTTTCTTCTAAGTACAACACTTAGAGGCAAGTTTTATTATAATGCACAGAATCTATTGAACATTCAAATCAGTTGATAGCATTTTTAAATCACAGTTATTTTGGCATTTCTTATTGAAAGCAATAGAAGAGCATCCAGTAGTAATAAATTTGTTTGTGAAAAGCAGCCTCGCTCGTGGTGGTTGTACATTGTTGTAACTTGGACAAAATTATGCAATAAATTTACAGATGTATTGCCTTTATTGTTAGCAATGGCCAGCTTTTTCCTGTTTATTTTAAGCATGTTTACACATAGAATTGCTTATGTTTTCATCATTACTGCATGGGCAACTTTAACCAAACTATTTCTGCTACAAGACAAGGCTCAGGCTATTTTAATGGTGACATGCCTTCACAAACCTTGGATTTGCAGCAGGTACTTAGTTCAAAAATGTTTTGACATATTCCAGGAAATCATTAGTTTTAAATGCATAATTCTGTCTGAAAAACTCTCTTAATTGCTCTCTACTCCCTAAGTGTGTGTGGTGAATGGCAGGGAAGAGGTGTCTCAGTCACTCCTGACAAAGTAGATTGGACATTTATTTAAAATAAGTGTTTTTTATTTATTAATGGTGGATGGGAAGCTCATTCTAAGGTGTCCTTAGTCTCCCGTTTAATAAGTTTGACTATCATATCTATAATCATCTTTCTGTTCAGGAGGCATTTGATTCCCTATCTTCTCACTCAATGCTGGGATAGCTAAGTAATTATACTTTATTTGTTCTGCAATTTGAGTAAACCATGTGGAATTTTCCTTCCTCTATATTTAAAACATGGAACAAATTTGAAGATTTAATATGAAACAAAAGAAGAAATCTGTTTCTAAGGGGATAAAACAAGAATAGAGGTTTCACATATTTTTAGTTATAGGAAAGAGTGAGTACTTGGGCAGTTCAGCACTGTGTTTCTACAAGAGAAAAGAAAAAATAAATAAATAAAGGCAAGAGATGCCTGAATTCATAGGAGCCCTTGTGGCTTGCATAGTTGAGGCTGGTCTTGTTTTATAGTGATTTAATTCCGGAAGTGAGGACATTGTAGAATGCAGCCAGGGGACAGAGCTTACAAGACAGTCTGTAATCATTTCCTTGATGGAAATTTGAAAGTTCTCTCTTCCCACTCCTCAACTTTTATCTCTGTATCTTTTTCCTTTCCAGGATGCAGCAACATTGGTAACAACTTAAGCAAGTGACAGAATGGTAGCTCAGTGTGAGCAAAAAATAAATGGGAGTCCAGAGGGGAAAACATTTCCCTAACTGGGTACTCCAATCTTTCATTGCTGGCTTGAGAAATAATCTTTGATTGCATCTCCAAGGCTACAGAAGTCACCAACTGTGCTTAGTACATCGTTCTGCTGCCTGGTAATTAGCCACATCTTAGCCAAGGATGATTAACCTAGATTATCACTCCTCTTCATCAAGAACTGTGCTCCTGTCCTCAGCTTTCTCTACTCAACTCCCAACCTAAGCCATTCATTATTGGTTTTATTACCCTATCCTGCCACTCAAGATGGAAGCCTTAAGAATCTTCCTTTGTGCTCACCTCTTGCTCACTCCACCCTACCTGCATATTTCATATCCTATTGATTCTGCTTCCTAAACATTCTCGGAATATATTTCAGTTTCTCGATGTTGTCCCCTCTTTCTCTCTGAACCTCCATACACACTTTTTCCTCCCCTTTCCACCACTTCATCCGTGTACCGTATGCCTCCTACACACCTCCCCACACAAACTCCTCACGCACTTTCACATTCAGGCAAACCTCCTCTTCCTTCAGACGCAAGTTTAAGATGACTCTCACAACAGGAAGTGCAGAGGTCAAGTCGGGAGCTAGACTAACTGGCTCCATAGTTTGCACCTTCACTTATTAGCTATGGGTCCTGTAACACAGCTTTGACATTTCTTTGCCTTAATTTTCTTCTGTTCAAAATGGGGATAGTAAGAACAGCAACATTAACGAATTGTTATGAATGTTAATGAGCCTGTTCCTTCCTACTCAATAAGTGATCCCCAGAACAGTACCAGTGGTACCAGCTGGAAGCTTATGGAGATGCAGAATGATGGATTTACCCATGTATTTGCTGTACAAGAATCTGCATTTAAACAAGATTCTCAGGTGATACATACACATGTTAAAGTTAATTTGTGTGTGTGTGTGTGTGTGTGTGTGTATTTTTTTAGTAGAGACGGGGTTTCACCATGTTAGCCAGGATTGTCTCCATCTCCTCACCGCACCTGGCCGACACTTGTTAAAGTTGAAAGAGGAGTAAACTAATGAATGTGAGGAGTTTAGTGCAAAGCCTGGTGTAATTTAATATAAGTGATTATCATTATCATTTTGATTATTTTTATTCCCAGTTCCTAACCTATCCTATGTTCCCGCCTCCTTCCCTCCTTCCTTCCTTCCTTCCTTCCTCTTTCTTTCTCCTTCCTTCCTTCCTTCCTTCCTTCCTTCCTTCCTTCCTTCCTTCCTTCCTTCCTTCCTTCCTTCCTTCCTTCCTTCCTTCCTTCTCTCTCTCTCTCTCTCTCTCTCTCTCTCTCTCTCTCTCTCTCTCTCTTTTTCTTTCTTTCTTGTCAGACTCTTGCTCTATCACCCAGGCTGGAGTGCAGTGGCATGATCGTGGCTCACTGCAACCTCCATCTCCTGGTCTCCAGCGATTCTCTTGCTTCAGTCTCCCAAATAGCTGGGACTACAGGTGCCCAGATAATTTTTGTATTTTTAGTAGAGACGGAGTTTCGCCATATTGGCCAGACTTGTCTCAAACGCCTGACCTCAAGTGACCTGTCCGCCTTGGCCTATCAAAGTGTTAGGATTACAGGCGTGAGCCACTATTCCTGGCCCTATGTTTCCTATTGTATTCTTTTATCAGCCCTGTACTTGTAGTTTTATTATATGCATTACATACTACAGTAAATGTTTATAGAATGTTTCTGCTGTTAGGTTATATGCTCTGTGTCAGTGTTAGTCTTTTGACTGTCATATTTCTAGAACCTCGAGTAGGGACAGGTAAATACAAAGTGCTCAAGAAATCTTAATTAAGTAAGTAAATCCCACATTTGGATTCTTCTGTTCTCAATGATGGGTCCCTGATCCAAGTTAATTTTTATTTATTTATTTATTTTGGCACAGGCTATGTAAATATCTGCGTAGCCAGGGTTTCTGCTTTAAGTTTCTGTCTACTCCAGTATATTCTGGTTAGTTCCATTCATGAAGGGATAGAAAATTAGACATTTTTCTTCCTGGTTAGACACTTGAGCATCATAGTCCCATCAACATCAGCAATGCTAGAAGACAGGAGAAGTATCTTACACAACAGAGGCAAGTTATGTTACTAGAAGAAAATGAGAGAAATCTACCCCTTGACCTTACCTACATGACTGATAAGCCTACTCTATGGGCTATGGACTGAGTTCCAAAGAGTAGATGACAATAGGAGCAGGCATGCTGGCAGAGACTGCTGAGACAAAGAAAGGAGTGCATCTAAGGAAAGTATGCCTGATGCTGCCGGCACCGAGTCTAGCAGAGTGAAAGGTCTGCTTAAAATGTTCACTATGATTCTGGGGACCTAGAAGGCTTCAGGCTGCACCTGCTCCTGATAGTTCTCTAGGCTTTCTAACTGCTCAAGCAGCTAAATTAGGAGCGATGACCAAGAGATGGTGGGCAGCAAACTCACTATCATCAAGCGTGATCAGCCTTGTAGGATGGTAACTCCACCTCCCACCAGGGTTTTCTGTAGAATGTGGGGAGGAGGAGAAAGGGTTAGGGAAAGTAAGCCACACACCCATCTGCCAACAGGGGCTCGGCTGGATGCTCCTTCTGAGTTCCCAGAACTGGCAGTGATGAAGGCTAATAGGATCTAAACAGGATTGAATATTTACCCTCAAATTAGGTGTCATTGAAATGGATTGCAACACCAATCACTAGATGAACTAGTTGTTTTAATGAATGCCTATTATTATAGGCAGCACTAAGATTACTTTCTACTGTTTCCTCCCTCTATCCAATACTTTTTGCCCTAGATTGTGGAAGAGTAGGGAATTAACAAAAGTGATGACAATCATTTTTAAAAATCAGAAGTATCTCTTGTTTGTACCTTGCTCTGTTGAGGATCTTCAATCCAATCTATAATAAAATTATGAAAGGAAATGCATGGAAGATCAGTTCCTTTTCCTAATTTAATCTAACACCTTTCTGCTGCCTTCTGACTGTTGGAAATAGATTAGATTTTCATAATGCATGGCATTTACAGCCATTGTAGGGGAAGGTTTGGGGGGTCTCTTCTCTAATATTTTTATCAGAAGGTGATTTAATTCTTCATGAGTCTTGATATATCTTTGATTTCTACTTTCCCTCCCCCATAAAACTGATGGACTAGTACTGTATCGTAATCACAATCCATTAAATTAATAGCTCTTTCATCTGAAGCGCTACCCTAGTCATCACTACATTTAATCCTCACAACCTCTCTTTAGGACTGTTATTTCATTTCCACTTTCTTAAAGGGAATTGGGCCTCAGAAGGTTCTAGAAAGTTTCCCCAGCTAGCCTGTCCAAGAAAACTAGAAACCAGTTTTGGGCACTTGGGGAAATCATGACCTGTAGATAATGCTGAAAAGTGAAATACAACTGTGACTGACATGATGTCTGGGAATGCCGTGTATATACAAGAGAACAGGTTCTCCAGACTCCTTGCATCATTCAGGGCCATGAACTTGATGGCACCAGGGGAATGTGGAGAAACTGATGATGCCACATGAAGTCTACACCAAATATCATCCTTGAGAGTCTTTAGTTTTTTTTAATTTTTAATTTTTTTTTCTCACCAACAAATCATGCACAGAATTCAGAGGAGATTTCCAAGGCCCTGGAGGATTGAGAGTACACAAAAAAGAAGGCAGCCTGGACTCTTGATTTCCTGCTTAAAGAAGAGCTTCTCAGGAGATCCCCTGGACCACACACATCTTCACTGGAGTATGAGTGAGTCAGGAGATATATATATACATATATGTGTGTGTGTGTGTGTGTGTGTGTGTGTGTATTTTATTAAACCACTGAGATTTTAGGGTTATTTATTATAGAAGTCAGAAAACTTATGGTGAATACAGATATCGAACCAAAAGTAATTATATCTATGAATTACTCTCACAGGAGAGAATTCTAGTTTTCTCCCTTGTTTAAATTGTTAGTCCTTGATTTATTGAAATGCCTTTCCTACAATATAGAACGAGATAATGAACTCTGAACGATAATTTATTGAGTCCAAATCGTGCTTGTGATTTTTTTTTTCCTCATTCAAAAACTCCGTTTGAGTAAAGGGCAACAGAAAAACACTTCTTTGGTTGCAGGAAAAAGTACATAATTTAGTTGTACTTAAGTAGGGAGGTGAATCTAGGGTTTTTTCCAAGCCTGGAAAATAGAACAGAAATTTAACAGGAAGGTATGGCACTGATATATGAGTTATAAATACAAAAGGCAGAAATTAATTATGTCTGAGAGATGTTCCTGGAAAGCTGTTAATCCATTGTTTTTCACCCGTTGTCAGAGCAACCACTAGAGATGAGTGGACTGTCAGTAATAATCAGAGCCAGGTCATGAACTCTTAAAAGTGACAAATGTAAAATCTCCAAATAGAAAGAAAGAAAAAAAAGAAAAAAACTCTTAGGTGCTGAGGCCTCAGGTCTCAGCGACAGAAGGCAGCTGGCAATGTGTTATTTGATGTAAGCCCAGGTCACTTCTTTTTTCTCAGGAGCCATGCAGGACAAGAACTGTGTTGTAAATTTGATGTCCCACCTGCCATGGAAATTGAGTTGTGGTCTTGTGATCATGAAAACTAGCATTAATAGCTTCATTAAAAATAAGCATGTCTGGCCGGGCACGGTGGCTCACACCTGTAATCCCAGCACTTTGGGAGGCCGAGGTGGGCAGATCATTTGACATCAAGAGTTAGAGACCAGCCTGGTCAGCATGATGAAACCACGTCTCTACTAAAAATACAAAAAAATTAGACTGGCGTGGTGGTGCATGTCTGTAATCTCAGCTACTCAGAAGGCTGAGGCAGGAGAATCACTTGACCAGGGAAGCAGAGGTTGCAGTGAGTCGAGATGGCGCACTGCACTCCAGCTTGGGCAACAGAGCGAGACTCCCTCTCAAAAACAAAGAGAAAGAAACAAAAATAATAAATATGTCTAACCAGACCCTAAAGTTCTCTTTTTTTCAATTATGATTTTTAAGGCTAAAGGATTTTAGTAGAGTAGCCAACGAGAAACAAGGCCAAAATAGAGGGCAGATAGAGGAACAGAGGAAACACAGGGGGAAAAGCAAAGCTTTTAGGAGAAAGGGGTGTTCAAAAATCTAGTGCAATAGAGTGCTGCAGTCCAAGAGAAGAAAGAAAGAGGGCAGTATTGCAGGAACAGATAAAACAGATGGAAGCCGACTTACAGAAGATATTCAGCCACATTCTTGTTAGAAAATACTATTAAGTAACATAGATTTAAAGAAAATTTACTGAAAAGATCTGAGTACTATCACTTTAAACTTATATAAAAATATTGATAAAAAGAATTTTCACAATGTCATGTAATGCAGTGTGGTGATTACATTCATGACAATTAGACTACAAAGGTATTATATGTATTAGATAATAACTATAATTAATATATTATATAAAGTGTATGTCATATATTATACAGTCTTTTATATATAGCATAGCTATACCTATAATAAGCAAGCCTATAATATGCAATACCTATATTTTTATAATAGCTATAATATATTTATAATATATAATATAATATGTGTGCATTGCACAGATTTGATATATTGATAACGTCAATATGTCAAATATATTTTATATGCAATATATAATAATACATTGATCTAATTATATAATAGGTATAACATATTATTGCATATTAATATATTATATGTATGATATATTATAATGTATATGTATAATTATGTAATACATAATGTATTTATTTATTAATATTATACATGATATACATAATTACATTATGTATTATATTATACATAATATAATAGGTATAATAATATGTTATATGTAAGATAATAGGTAGAATAATATAACTATTATATAATTAGATCATTATAATTATGTATAACATAAAATATATAATATATGTGTATTTAACATATTTTGTATATTTTATAATGTATAATACATGCATTATATATAATACATACTCTAGGTAGATATAAATCTATATAGGTATACAATATATAGTGTATATATAAAATACATACAATGTTTATGTTATATATGTTAAATAATATAGGCCATGTGTATATAATTTATAATACCTATAATTCATATAAAACAAGTGAGTACCCTGGGTTTGGTGAGTTTAATTTCTCACCAAATTCACACACCAATCTATAGAATTTTGATTCTAACTTAGATATATAACTCTAAATTTGATAGTCTGTCTACCATAACATTCTACAAAGAGAGTTGGCTGAGTTTACCTTCCGTTATTCAGTTATTGAAATTACTGGTTTTTAGTTTAATTTTCTGTTAGAGACCTGAGGCAAGTGGCGCTGAACTTCAGGAATGAACATTTTCACTTTTATAAATGCCTAGAGTTATTTCACCCTAACAGTAACTTGGGAACAAAGTCAGCTTCTTTTGCCTTAGTTCAGTGTTTCTGAAGTTTGCTTAGCACTAGATCACCTGCGAAATTGATCCTGCATTACCAGTACCAGTGCTATTCCCATAAACCCCATGAAAGGGATCTGCAAATGTAGATATTAAACAAACACCCCAGGTGATTTTTATGATCAAGGATCTTTAAGAAATATTTATACCAATCAAACCCTTGCCCTTCTGAGAATCTACAAATGTTCAAGAACAATTCATAGATAATATGTTTTTAATTGTATTCTAATTAAGGCTGGGATTTCTAACTTGAAATTACTAGAGATTAAAACATTTTTTATTTCATGACATGAATCAGAAATTAGGACCCCTTAGAAAAATATAAAATTCACATACAATCTACAATTCTCTTTATTAACAATGTTTTATGATGCTCACCTTCAATCTCTGTCTCTCTTTTTTTATTTTAACTGTTGGCATCTCTTAACATCTTTACTTTCACTTGAATCTCATTTCTCCTTGTATGTTCTTCAAATGAAACAGAAGTACCCTGAGGTCTCAGACTAAATTCACTTTATATGAACAAAGCTTCACCTGTCTTGACTGCTTACTTAATATGATAATTTCTTTTAAGAATGTTAATATTGATCTTTTAATAAAGTGCATCGATGGCAGAATAGGAACAGCTCCAGTCTCCAGCTCCCAGTGCGAGCAACACAGAAGACATGTGATTTCTGCATTTTCAACTGAGGTACTGCGTTCATCTCACTAGGGAGTGCCGGACAATTGGTGCTGGTCAGCTGCTGCAGCCTGACCAGGGAGAGCTGAAGCAGGGCGAGGCATCACCTCACCTGGGAAGCCCAAGGGAGAAGGGAATCCCTTTTCCTAGCCAGGGGAACTGAGACACACAACACCTGGAAAATTGGGTAACTCCCACCCCAATACTGTGCTTTACCAAGGGTCTTAGCAAACTGGCACACCAGGAGATTATATCCCGCGCCTGGCTAGGAGGGTCCCACGCCCACGGAGCCTCCCTCATTGCTAGCACAGCAGTCTGCGATCTAACAGGAAGGCAGTAGCGAGGCTAGAGGAAGGGTGCCCGGCATTGCTGAGGCTTAAGTAGTTAAACAAAGCCACTGGGAAGCTCGAACTCGGTGGAGCTCACAGCAGCCCAAGGAGGACCTGCCTGTCTCTGTAGACTCCACCTATGGGGACAGGGCACAGCTGAACAACAACAACAATAACAACAACAACAAAAAAGCAGCAGAAACCTCTGCAGACGCAAACGACTCTGTCTGACAGCTTTGAAGAGAGCAGTGGATCTCCCAACACGGAGGTTGAGATCTGAGAAGGGACAGACTGCCTGCTCAAGTGGGTCCCTGACCCCTGAGCAGCCTAACTGGGAGACATCCCCCATTAGGGGCAGACCGACACCCCACACCTCACACGGTGGAGTACACCCCTGAGAGGAAGCTTCCAAAGCAAGAATCAAACAGGTACACTTGCTGTTCAGCAGTATTCTATCTTCTGCAGCCACTGTTGCTGATACCCAGGCAAACAGGGTCTGGAGTGGAACTCAGGCAATCTCCAACTGACCTACAGCTGAGGGTCCTGACTGTTAGAAGGAAAACTAACAAACAAGAAGGACACCCACACCAAAACCCCATCAGTACGTCACCATCATCAAAGACCAGAGACAGATAAAAACACAAAGATGGGGAAAAAGCAGGGCAGAAAAGCTGGAAATTCAAAAATAAAGAGCATCTCCCCCTCCAAAGGAATGCAGCTCATCACCAGCAACAGATCAAAGCTGGATGGAGAATGACTTTGACGAGATGAGAGAAGAAGGCTTCAGTACCATCAAACTTCTCAGAGCTAAAGGAGGAAATACGTACGCAGCACAAAGAAACTAAAGTTCTTGAAAAAAGAGCGGAAGAATTGATAACTAGAATAATTAATGCAGAGAAGGCCATAAACAAACTGACAGAGATGAAAACCATAACACGAGAAATACGTGACAAATGCACAAGCTTCAGTAACCGACTCGATCAACTGGAAGAAAGAGTATCAGCGACTGAGGATCAAATGAATGAAATGAAGCGAGAAGAGAAATCTAAAGAAAAAAGAAGGAAAAGAAATGAACAAAGCCTGCAAGAAGTATGGGATTATGTAAAAAGACTAAATCTACGTCTGATTGGGGTGCCTGAAAGTGAGGGGGAAAATGGAACCAAGTTGGAAAACACTCTGCAGGATATTATCCAGGAGAACTTCCCTAACCTAGCAAGGCAGGCCAACATTC
The DNA here is from genome assembly GCF_007565055.1 of Rhinopithecus roxellana. Classification (NCBI taxonomy): domain Eukaryota; kingdom Metazoa; phylum Chordata; class Mammalia; order Primates; family Cercopithecidae; genus Rhinopithecus; species Rhinopithecus roxellana. The sequence continues at coordinate 4,008,750 of NC_044557.1, read as the reverse complement.
CAATTCAGGAAATACAGAGAATGCCACAAAGATACTCCTCGAGAAGAGCAACTCCAAGAAACATAATTGTCAGAGTCACCAAAGTTAAAAAGAAGGAAAAAATGTTAATAGCAACCAGAGAGAAAGGTCAGGTTACCCGCAAAGGGAAGCCCATCAGACTAACAGCAGATCTCTCAGCAGAAACTCTACAAGCCAGAAGAGAGTGGGGGCCAATATTCAACATTCTTAAAGAAAAGAATTTTCAACCCAGAATTTCATATCCAGCCAAACTAGGTTTCATAAGTGAAGGAGAAATAAAATCCTTTATAGATAAACAAATGCTTAGAGATTTCGTCACCACCAGGCCCGCCTTACAAGAGACCCTGAAGGAAGCCCTAAACATGGAAAGAAACAACCGGTACCAGCCATTGCAAAAACATGCCAAAATGTAAAGACCATCGAGGCTAGGAAGAAACTGCATCAACTAACGAGCAAAATAACCAGTTAATATCATAATGGAGGATCAAGTTCACACATAACAATATTTACCTTAAATGTAAATGGACTAAATAGTCCAATTAAAAGACACAGACTGGCAAACTGGATAAAGAGTCAAGACCCATCAGTTTACTGTATTCAGGAGACCCATCTCACATGCAGAGACATACATAGGCTCAAAATAAAGGGATAGAGGAAGATCTACCAAGCAAATGGAAAACAACAACAAAAAAAAACAGGGGTTGCAATCCTAGTCTCTGATAAAACAGACATTAAACCATCAAAGATCAAAAGAGACAACGAAGGCCATTACATAATGGTAAAGGGATCAATTCATCAGGAAGAGCTAACCCTCCTAAATATATATGCACCCATTACAGGAGCACCCAGATTCATTAAGCAAGTCCTTAGAGACTTACAAAGAGACTTAGACTACCATACAAAAATAATGGGAGACTTTAACACCCCACTGTCAACATTAGACAGATCAGTGAGACAGAAAGTCAACAAGGAGATCCAGGAATTGAACTCAACTCTGCCCCAAGTGGACCTAATAGACATCTACAGAACTCTCCACCCCAAATCAACAGAATATACATTCTTCTCAGCACCACATCGCACTTATTCCAATATTGACCACATAATTGGAAGTAAAGCACTCCTCAGCAAATGTACAAGAACAGAAATTATAACAAACTGTCTCTCAGACCAGAATGCAATCAAACTAGAACTCAGGACTAAGAAACTCAATCAAAACTGCTCAACTACATGGAAACTGAACAACCTGCTCCTGAATGACTACTGGGTACATAATGAAATGAAGGCAGAAATAAAGATGTTCTTTGAAACCAATGAGAACAAAGATACAACATACCAGAATCTATGGGACACACTTAAAGCAGTGTGTAGAGGGAAATTTATAGCACTAAGTGCCCACAAGAGAAAGCAGGAAAGATCTAAAATTGACACCCTAGCATCACAATTAAAAGAACTAGAGAAGCAAGAGCAAACACATTCCAAAGCTAGCAGAAAGCAAGAAATAACTAAGATCAGAGCAGAACTGAAGGAGAGAGAGAACAACCCTCCAAAAAATCAATGAATCCAGGAGCTGCTTTTTGAAAAGATCAACAAAATTGATAGACTGCTAGAAAGACTAATAAAGAAGAAAAGAGAGAAGAATCAAATAGATGCAATAAAAAATGATAAAGGGGATATCACCACCGACCCCACAGAAATACAAACTACCATCAGAGGATACTATAAACACCTCTACGCAAATAAACTAGTAACCTAGAAGAAATGCATAATTTCCTGGACACTTACACTCTCCCAAGATTAAACTAGGAAGAAGTTGAATCCCTGAATAGACCAATAGCAGGCTCTGAGATTGAGGCAATAATTAATAGCTTACCGACCAAAAAAAAGTACAGGACAGGATGGACTCAAGGCCAAATTCTACCAGAGGTACAAGGAGGAGTTGGTACCATTCCTTCTGAAAGTATTCCAATCAATAGAAAAAGAGGGAATCCTCCCTAACTCATTTTACGAGGCCAACATCATACTGATACCAAAGCCCGACAGAGATACAATAAAAAAAAAAAAGAGAATTTTAGACCAATATCCCTGATGAGCATCGATGCAAAAATCCTCAATAAAATACTGGCAAAAAGAATCCAGCAGCGGGGCGGAGCAAGATGGCCGAATAGGAACAGCTCCAGTCTCCAACTCCCAGCGCGAGCGACACAGAAGACTGGTGATTTCTGCATTTTCAACTGAGGTACTGGGGTCATCTCACTAGGGAGTGCCAGACAATCGGTGCTGGTCAGCTGCTGCAGCCTAACCAGCGAGAGCTGAAACAGGGCGAGGCATCGCCTCACTTGAGAAGTGCAAGGGGGAAGGGTATCCCTTTTCCTAGCCAGACGAACTGAGACACACAACACCTGGAAAATCGGGTAACTCCCACCCCAATACTGCACTTTAAGCCAATTGGCACACCAGGAGAATATATCCCACACGTGGCCTGAAGGGTCCCACGCCCACGGAGCCTCCGTCATTGCTAACACAGCAGTCTGTGGCGATCTATCCGCAAGGCAGCAGGGAGGCTGGGGGAGGGGCGCCTGCCATTGCTGAGGCTTAAGTAGGTAAACAAAGCTGCTGGGAAGCTCGAACTGGGTGGAGCTCACAGCAGCTCAAGGAAACCTGCCTGTTTCTGTAGACTCCACCTCTGGGGACAGGGCACAACAGGGGAAGCAGCAGAGGCCTGTGCAGACGCAAACGTCTCTGTCTTACAGCTTTGAAGAGAGCAGTGGATCTCCCAACACGGAGGTTGAGATCTAAGAACGGACAGACTGCCTGCTCAAGTGGGTCCCTCACCCCTGAGTAGCCTAACTGGGAGACATCCCCCACTAGGGGCAGTCTGACACCCCACACCTCACAGGGTGGAGTACACCCCTGAGAGGAAGCTTCCAAAGTAAGAATCAGACAGGTACACTCGCTGTTCAGCAATATTCTATCTTCTGCAACCTCTGCTGCTGATAACCAGGCAAACAGGGTCTGGAGTGAACCTCAAGCAATCTCCAACAGACCTATAGCTGAGGGTCCTGACTGTCAGAAGGAAAACTATCAAATAAGAAGGACACCTATACCAAAACCCCATCAGTACGTCACCATCATCAAAGACCAGAGACAGATAAAACCACAAAGATGGGGAAAAAGCAGGGCAGAAAAGCTGGAAATTCAAAAAATGAGAGCGCATCTCCCCCTGCAAAGGAGCGCAGCCCATCGCCAGCAACGGATCGAAGCTGGTCAGAGAATGACTTTGACGAGATGAGAGAAGAAGGCTTCAGTCCATCAAACTTCTCAGAGCTAAAGGAGGAGTTACGTACCCAGCGCAAAGAAACTAAAAATCTTGAAAAAAGAGTGGAAGAATTGACAGCTAGACTAATTAATACAGAGAAGGTCATAAACGAAATGACAGAGACTGAAAACCATAACACGAGAAATACGTGACAAATGCACAAGCTTCAGTAACCGACTCGATCAACTGGAAGAAAGAGTATCAGCGATTGAGGATCAAATGAATGAAATGAAGAGAGAAGAGAAACCAAAAGAAAAAAGAAGAAAAAGAAATGAACAAAGCCTACAAGAAGTATGGGATATGTAAAAAGACCAAATCTACGTCTGATTGGGGTGCCTGAAAGTGAGGGGGAAAATGGAACCAAGTTGGAAAACACTCTTCAGGATATCATCCAGGAAAACTTCCCCAACCTAGTAGGGCAGGCCAACATTCAAATTCAGGAAATACAGAGAACACCACAAAGATACTCCTCGAGAAGAGCAACTCCAAGACACATAATTGCCAGATTCACCGAAATTGAAATGAAGGAAAAAATCTTAAGGGCAGCCACAGAGAAAGGTCAGGTTACCCACAAAGGGAAGCCCATCAGACTAACAGCAGATCTCTCGGCAGAAACTCTACAAGCCAGAAGAGAGTGGGGGCCAATATTCAACGTTCTTAAAGAAAAGAATTTTCAACCCAGAATTTCATATCCAGCCAAACTAAATTTCATAAGTGAAGGAGAAATAAAATCCTTTACAGATAAGCAAATGCTTAGAGATTTTGTCACCACCAGGCCCGCCTTACAAGAGACCCTGAAGGAAGCCCTAAACATGGAAAGGAACAACCGGTACCAGCCATTGCAAAAACATGCCAAAATGTAAAGACCATCGAGGCTAGGAAGAAACTGCATCAACTAACGAGCAAAATAAACAGTTAATATCATAATGGCAGGATCAAGTTCACACATAACAATATTAACCTTAAATGTTAATGGACTAAATGCTCCAATTAAAAGACACAGACTGGCAAACTGGATAAAGAGTCAAGACCCATCAGTCTGCTCTATTCAGGAGACCCATCTCACATGCAGAGACATACATAGGCTCAAAATGAAGGGATGGAGGAAGATCTACCAAGCAAATGGAGAACAAAATGAAGCAGGGGTTGCAATCCTAGTCTCTGATAAAACAGACTTTAAACCATCAAAGATCAAAAGAGACAATGAAGGCCATTACATAATGGTAAAGGGATCAATTCAACAGGAAGAGCTAACTCTCCTAAATATATATGCACCCAATACAGGAGCACCCAGATTCATAAAGCAAGTCCTTAGAGACTTACAAAGAGACTTAGAGTCCCATACAATAATAATGGGAGACTTCAACTACTCCACTGTCAACATTAGACAGATCAACGAGACAGAAAGTTAACAAGGATATCCAGGAATTGAACTCATCTCTGCACCAAGCGTACCTAATAGACATCTATAGAACTCTCCACCCCAAATCAACAGAATATACATTCTTCTCAGCACCACATCGCACTTATTCCAAAATTGACCACATAATTGGAAGTAAAGCACTCCTTAGCAATTGTAAAAGAAAAGAAATTATAACAAACTGTCTCTCAGACCACAGTGCAATCAAACTAGAACTCAGGACTAAGAAACTCAATCAAAACCACTTAACTACATGGAAACTGAACAACCTGCTCCTGAATGACTACTGGGTACATAACGAAATGAAGGACAGAAATAAAGATGTTCTTTGAAACCAATGAGAACAAAGATACAACATACCAGAATCTATGGGACACATTTAAAGCAGTGTGTAGAGGGGAATTTATAGCACTAAATGCCCACAAGAGAAAGCAGGAAACATCTAAAATTGACACTCTAACATCACAATTAAAAGAACTAGAGAGGCAAGAGCAAACACATTCCAAAGCTAGCAGAAGGCAAGAAATAACTAAGATCAGAGCAGAACTGAAGGAGATAGAGACACAAAAAACCCTCCAAAAAATCAATGAATCCAGGAGTTGGTTTTTTGTAAAGATCAACAAAATTGACAGACCTCTAGCAAGGCTAATAAAGAAGAAAAGAGAGAGGAATCAAATAGACGCAATAAAAAATGATAAAGGGGATATCACCACCAACCCCACAGAAATACAAACTACCATCAGAGAATACTATAAACACCTCTACGCAAATCAACTAGAAAATCTAGAAGAAATGGATAATTTCCTGGACACTTACACTCTTCCAAGACTAAACCAGGAAGAAGTGGAATCCCTGAATAGACCAATAGTAGGCTCTGAAATTGAGGCAACAATTAATAGCCTAACCACCAAAAACAGTCCAGGACCAGATGGATTCACAGCTGAATTCTACCAGAGGTACAAGGAGGAGCTGGTACCATTCCTTCTGAAACTATTCCAATCAACTGAAAAAGAGGGAATCCTCCCTAACTCATTTTATGAGGCCAACATCATCCTGATACCAAAGCCTGGCAGAGACACAACAAAAAAAGAGAATTTTAGACCAATATCCCTGATGAACATCGATGCAAAAATTCTCAATAAAATACTGGCAAACCAGATTCAGCAGCACATCAAAAAGCTTATCCACCATGATCAAGTGGGCTTCATCCCTGGGATGCAAGGCTTGTTCAGCATATGCAAATCAATAAACGTAATCCAGCATATAATCAAAACCAAAGACAAGAACCACATGATTATCTCAATAGATGAAGAAAAGGCTTTTGACAAAATTCAACAGCCCTTCATGCTAAAAACACTCAATAAATTCGGTATTGATGGAACGTTCCTCAAAATAATAAGAGCTATTTATGACTAACCCACAGCTAATATCATACTGAATGGGCAAAAACTGGAAAAATTCCCTTTGAAAACTGGCACAAGACAGGGATGCCCTCTCTCACCACTCCTATTCAACATAGTGTTGGAAGTTCTGGCTAGGGCAATCAGGCAAGAGAAAGAAATAAAGGGTATCCAGTTAGGAAAAGAAGAAGTCAAATTGTCCCTGTTTGCAGATGACATGATTGTATATTGAGAAAACCCCATTGTCTCAGCCCAAAATCTCCTTAAGCTGATAAGCAACTTCAGAAAAGTCTCAGGATACAAAATTAATGTGCAAAAATCACAAGCATTCTTATACACCAGTAACAGACAAACAGAGAGCCAAATCAGGAATGAACTTCCATTCACATATGCTTCAAAGAGAATAAAATACCTAGGAATCCAACTTACAAGGGATGTAAAGGACCTCTTCAAGGAGAACTACAAACCACTGCTCAGTGAAATAAAAGAGGACACTAACAAATGGAAGAACATACCATGCTCATGGATAGGAAGAATCAATATCGTGAAAATGGCCATACTGCCCAAGGTTATTTATAGATTCAATGCCATCCCCATCAAGCTACCAATGAGTTTCTTCACAGAATTGGAAAAAACGGCTTTAAAGTTCATATGGAACCAAAAAAGAGCCCGCATTGCCAAGACAATCCTAAGTCAAAAGGACAAAGCTGGAGGCGTCACGCTACCTGACTTGAAACTATACTACAAGGCTACAGTAACCAAAACAGCATGGTACTGGTACCAAAACAGAGCTATAGACCAACTGGAACAGGACAGAGTCCTCAGAAATAATACCACACATCTACAGCCATCTGATCTTTGACAAACCTGAGAGAAACAAGAAATGGGGAAAGGATTCCCTATTTAATAAATGGTGCTGGGAAAATTGGCTAGCCATAAGTAGAAAGCTGAAACTGGATCCTTTCCTTACTCCTTATATGAAGACTAATTCAAGATGGATTAGAGACTTAAATGTTAGACCTAATACCATAAAACCCTAGAAGAAAATCTAGGTAGTACCATTCAGGACATAGGCATGGGCAAGGACTTCATGTCTAAAACACCAAAAGCAACGGCAGCAAAAGCCAAAATTGACAAATGGAATCTAATTAAACTAAAGAGCTTCTGCACAGCAAAAGAAACTACCATCAGAGTGAACAGGCAACCTACAGAATGGGAGAACATTTTTGCAATCTACTCATCTGACAAAGGGCTAATATCCAGAACCTACAAAGAACTCAAACAAATATACAAGAAAAAAACAAACAACCCCATCAAAAAGTGGGCAAAGGATATGAACAGACATTTCTCAAAAGAGGACATCCATACAGCCAACAGACACATGAAAAAATGCTCATCATCACTCATCATCAGAGAAATCCAAATCAAAACCACAATGAGATACCATCTCACACCAGTTAGAATGGCAATCATTAAAAAATCAGGAAACAACAGGTGCTGGAGAGGATGTGGAGAAATAGGAACACTTTTACGCTGTTGGTGGGATTGTAAACTAGTTCAACCATTACGGAAAACAGTATGGCGATTTCTCAAGGATCTAGAGCTAGAAGTACCATATGACCCAGCCATCCCACTACTGGGTATACACCCAAAGGATTATAAATCATGCTGCTATAAAGACACACGCACACGTATGTTTATTGCGGCACTATTCACAATAGCAAAGACTTGGAATCAACCCAAATGTCCATCGGTGACAGACTGGATTAGAAAATGTGGCACATATACACCATGGAATACTATGTAGCCATAAAAAAGGATGAGTTTGTGTCCTTTGTAGGGACATGGATGCAGCTGGAAACCATCATTCTCAGCAAACTATTGCAAGAACAGAAAACCAAACACCGGATGTTCTCACTCATAGGTGGGAATTGAACAATGAGATCACTTGGACTCAGGAAGGGGAACATCACACACCGGGGCCTATCATGGGGGGTTGGGGGAAGGGATTGCATTGGGAGTTATACCTGATGTAGCTGACGAGTTGATGGGTGCAGCACACCAACATGGCACAAGTATACATATGTAACAAACCTGCACGTTATGCACATGTACCCTATAACTTAAAGTATAATAATAATAAAATAAATAAAAAATTAAAAAATAAAGTGTATCATGAGGAATGTTTCTCTTTGGCACAAAGCATGAACTGGAGTGGTTAGGACTATTATTTGTGCTGTCATGATTGCTATACTGCATGTAGGCGCCTGACTCTGAGGTCACCATGGCAGTGCCACATCTCTTCTAAAGTTTCGGAATACCTAGAAAATATTTGAAGTACTGTCTCCAACAATCGGACCTTGTCATGTCATTAAAAGTCTGTGTACATTTTTTTCATTTTCTATGGATAGGGGATAAAGCAGTATGGACTTGGATTATTTGTTCTATTTTAACCATTTCTTGGAGGTCCACTTGAAGTGGAAATTCTCACTAAACATTGCCCATAGGTGCTTGGAAACTGGATTTCAGCAAAACAACATAAAATATAACTTCAACCCTTCTAATATTAAATGGTGAAAGAAATATGAGCTATATCTACATTTAAGACAGATTAATCAAAATGAATAAGGTTATGATTTGCCCAATTTTTCATGAACTCGCGAGTGAGGCCGGTTGTAGTGTAGTAGGTTAAATGGAGGAATAAATGTTTGCAACAGAGATCATCAGAAGCAACTCCTACCACCACAGTTAAAAACAATCACAAATAGGGTGGGTTTGCTGAGCGCTTTCCTGATGCATTGTTTACTGTCATACATTTTTACGATTACCATAGACTTGACGAATTTGTATTTGACAATCATTTGTATTCATTCATTTTCCAACCCACTTATTCCAGTTTAGGGTGGCAGTTAGCCTGAGCCTATATTGGCAGTTCAGGGAACCAGGCGGGAACCAGCTGGGGACAGGATGCCATCCCATCATAGGATGCATCCACACACACCCACACACTCACTCAGACTGGAACATGTAGATGCGCCCATTTACCTCATGCACACAGCTTTGGAATGTGTGAGGAAATCTGAGTACTGGGAGAAAACTCACACAGACATGAGAAGGTGCAAACTCTACACAGGTAACGGCCCTGAATAAAAATCAACTCTTTTTTCATCAACCTTATAAGGAAACAACGTTGAACATATTTTTTTGAGAATCTGCTGTACAGTCAACTGCATACTTCACTATGTATAATTTGGTAAGATTTGACATATGTGTATTTATAAAATCGTTAACCACAATCAAGGTAACAGACATTTCCATCACCCCTAAATGTTTCCTTATGCCCTTTATAATCTACTATTTCCTCCACCTCCATTTCTAAAAAAATGCTAATCTGCTTTCTTTCACTATAGACTGGTTTGCATTTTATAGATTTATTCATTGTTTCTTTTTTTTTTCTTGCATCTTCTTTCATTTAGGATAATAATTTTAAGAGTTATCCAAGGTGTCAGCGGACCCAGATTCTTATGTGGAGCTCTGGGGGATAATCCACTTCCATGCTTATTAAAGTTGGCAGAATTGGGTTCCACCCAACCATAGGGCGGAGATTCCCTTGTCTGTTAGAGGGGCATTGTTCTCAGGTTCTGAAGACCATTCACATTCCTTGCCTCATAAACCACTTCATCCAGACTCAAAACCAGCAATGGAATGAGAAGTCAAATCTCTCTGACCTCATCCACCCTGCCTCTCCCTCTGCACTTCTGTTATGTTTGCAGCCAAAGAAAGTTTTCGGAGTTTTTTTGTTTTGTTTTGTTTTGTTTTGTTTTTGAGACGGAGCCTTGCTCTGTCACCCAGGCTGGAGTGCAGTGGCGCGATCTCGGTTCACTGCAACCTCTGCCTCCCGGGTTCAAGCAATTCTTCTGCCTCAGCCTCTCGAGTTGCTGGGACAACCTGCGCACACTGCCACGCTCAGCTAGTTTTTTGTATTTTAGTAGAGACGGGGTCTCACCATGTTGCCCAGACTGGTCAAGTTCTCGGTTTCTAAAGACTCATGTGATTAGGCTGGATCCATCCAGATAATCCAGGGTAGTCTGTTTATCTTACAGTTTGTAACATTAGTATGAAATCCCTTTGTCAATGCTAGGTAGCATTCACAAGTTCCAAGGGATGGGGGTAAATATTTTGGGGAGGCCATTCTTCTGGCTATCACATCTTCCTTCAGTTGTTTCAGTCACAACCAAATCCTCATGTTCATTAGACTGGATCTACCCTAATAAAGTCGAAATCTCTTCCTCCTTCTCCTTGGAAATTCCATTGTGACATCTGGGTTTTTTTGGTGAGATATTATCAATAGGCCCCATTGACTCGAAATTTCCCAGAATGATTTCTACATTCTCTTGCCTTAAATGAATATGGCTATCACCTGAGTAAACTGCTGCTTCTGCTATGTTCTTGAAGGAGTCAATTTATTTTTGCCCATACGGAAGCACCCCTGGCCAAAATGTAATGTCAGGCTACCTAGCTCCATTTTGCCAATTATAAGCCAGTTTCCCTCCTTTTCTCCCTCTTATGGAATTTGAAGCCCATTATATAAACCACACATCCATTATCTCTGTTTTTAAAATAACCTACCATTTTCTTGATCACTTTTCTTCAGTCATTGAAGATATCAGCACCTGAATTATGATCATCTCTTCATTATTATTTCTAACATAAAAATTAGATATCCACACAGATAAACCAACCAACATATTGGACTCTCAGTCTTGAACTCCTTTCTCTTCATGATCTTGTCACATACCCTCTTTCAACTCTTCGACTCACAACTTGTATGCTTTTGTTCTTTTTCCTTTTTCTTTTTCTTTCTTTCTTTTTTAAGACACAGTCTCATTCTTTTGCCCAGGCTGGAGTGAAGTACTGCAATCTCGGCTCACTGCAACCTCTGCCTCCAGGGCTCAAGCGATTCTCCTGCCTCAGCCCTCTGAGTAGTTGAGATTACAGGCACCCACCACCATGCCTAGCAAATTTTTTTGTAATTTTGGTGGTGACAGGGGATTTCCATGTTGGTTAGACTGGTCTTGAACTCCTGACCTTAGGTGATCTGCCCACCTCAGCCTTCCAAAGTGCTGGGATTACAGGCATGAGCCATCGGGCCTGACCCCAAACTGTATGCTTTTGAAGTAAGCAATAACTATACTATGCTCAATGTCAAGTATCCCTCTTCTTGACCACCAGCTCATATCTCTCCACTTTACTCCTTGTGTTATCCCAGTCCACTGATGCATTGACCCTGATGACGTCTATAATGCATGAGCCCCTCTTCTGTTCAACTGATTATCACCCTTCTCATGCTCTCAGTCGCCCTTTTTCTTTACCTGGCTTCCATGTTCTATTATCCCTTACATGTGCCCTCACCATTGTAACTCCACTTCCCACCATGGTGTTCATCTGGTAAAATTCTAGTCATGGTTCAATCTATCTATTCTCAGCCTATACTCGAAGTAGAGAAAAATTTTGCAAAAGAACTGATACTTGTTGCTGATTTAATTTTCAACAAAATTTAAGAGTGATCTCAGTGCTCCCAAGCAATTAAATACATTTTTGTATTCAGTTCATTCTCTCAATCACCGAAGTGACTGCATCTCATCTCTCCCTAAAATTCAACAATCTCTCCTCTTCCTCAATCTAAGTACCCACAATGATTTTTGTTTTACTGAGAAAATAGAAGCATGTAGAAGAAAACTTTTACATAAGCCTCCTAAGAAATCTACCAAAATACATTCTTCTGTACAAAAAATTTTGTTTTCCATCATGTTATAATGTATAAACTATTCTTGCTTTAATCTAGGTCTAACATCTTTCCCTTTCTTGAATCTACTCGCATGTTATAAAGGTCCAGGTTTTTTGCAGTTATATTCTTTCTTTTGTTCACCATCATTTTTTTCTGTCCGTCTCTACTGGATAATTCTCATCAGTACATCAACATACCACTGTACATTTAAACGTATGTGTTCCTCTTTAAACCATATTTAACTGCTTCATTTTACTACTCCTCATTACAGTGAAATTTCTCAAAAGAGTTGTTCGCATCTGCTGTTTCTAATTTATTCTCTTTCATTATAACTTGAAACCTCCTAATCAGGTTTTGGGCCCTGACATCACCCCCAAAACCTGCATCAATAAAGTCGTAAGTTATACAGGCACTGAAAAATTTATAATAATTTTGAAGTTTACATATTGGTTAGTCTGTGTCATTTGACGTAGGTGTTCAGTTTATGCTTCCAGAAAAATGTACACCCCTTCGCCTCTGGAACATTGTATGCTTTCTGAAAAATGTCCACACCTTCGCTTCTGGAACATCTCTTGTGTGTCCTAATTCGCAAGCACGTCATTCTCAGACTTATTGGACAACCTTCCTCTTCATCTTAACCTCTAAATGTTTGAGTCCCAGGGTTCACTTCTCAGCTCTCTTTATTTCTCTGTCTACATTCGTTTATTAAGTGATCTCACTCAGCCTGATAGTCGTAAGTATCCATCTGCCTGAGGATGATTCAAAAGTGTATATTTCTATCCGTCCCGCTTCATCTGAACTCAATGTTCTTTTGTACAAGCACCTATTCAACAATTCCACTTGGAAGTAAAATAAACAACTTAAATTGTTCAGGTCTAAAAATGAACTCTTGTTTCCCCTAGCATGTACACATTACTTCCTTCTCAATTTCCATAACAATAAATGCTACTTTTATTCCTTCAGATGCTTAGACACAAGTCTTTGAATTATTTATTTTTGAGAACCCCTGTGGTGTGAGTCTCACGGTGTGAAAAGAAGGAATTAGCTATAGTACCCGTATTACTAAATGTTTTTGCATTCTTCAATCTTCTTTAACCCAAGTCAATTCTGAACATGTTTTAGATTCGACTTCTTAAGCCACAATCTTCAGAAATTCAGTGGTTCTCTCTTACCGAGAGAAGGAAACCTCAGATTTAAAAATACTAATTCAAGGTCTTCTATCACCTTACTCCAATCTTCCCTGTGAATTTCATCTCTTACCACCACATTTTATGAAACTTTTATTTCTACCAAATATTCGCACATGCATGCTTTCAACTCTTTTGATATTCTGCCCTGTTCATTTTCTTTTCTCCCTTACAATGCCATCTTTTGAAATCTCTACCAATAATACTCTTAGTTTTTCTTGTAAATATATGCTTTAAGTCCCAGCTACTACCGTTTATTCTCTATTAAAACTCTTCAGATGTCTTCTGGTTTCCAAAGAAAGTAATTTTCTTCCTCTGAGCTTCTCCAAAGTTCATTCTGCATGATATTCATAAAGTACATAATGTATTAAATTTCTTATATACATATTTAGATTTTTAAATTAAAATTGCCTAAATACTTGCAGGTGAAATTGTGACTAACAATTCTCTGAATTTCTTGTAGTGCCTAGCACAATACATTTACATCTATTTAATAACAAATAAATGCTTTGAAAATTCGAGTTGGTCTTAGATATCAATTCAATCTCTAAAAAATAAGATTTTACTCTCATAAATAGTACAATTATTCTAAGATTGAAGATAACAAAGAGTATTACCTAGAGTGCAGTCAGAACAAACAAACCACACCGATTATTTTAGCAGAGATAATTTAAAATAAAGAATTGTTGGGGCGAGCATGGAGGCTCATGCCTATAATCCCAACACTTTGGGAGGCCGAGGCTAACAAATCACTTGAACCCAGGAGCTCGAGACCAGCCTGGGCAACATAGGGAGGTCCCATTTCTACAGAAAATTAGCCAGGATGGTGGCACATGCCTGTAGCTCCAGTTACTTCAGAGGCTAAGGTGGGGGTGGGATCGTTGGAACCCTGGAGGTGAAGGTTGCAGTGAGCAGTGATTTTGCCACTGCACTCCAGTCTAGGTGATGGAGCGAGACTCAGTCTCAAAAAAAAAGTTGAATGGTTATTAAAAATCTGAAAATTCAAAGGAGTACACTAAGCTATCACACAATTTTCAACTGCAGGAAGCAGGTACAATCTTTAGTACTAGAGCACTAGAGTAAAGGGGGAGAGATTAAGATTATTAAAATTATTAGACATTTGGCAGAAGATTTCTTGAAGGAGTAGGCATTGCTCAGTAGGTGCCAGTGTCTCTTAGCTCATTGAAAAGCCACATGGTGCTGGGCAATAGACCTACTGAAGGGAGCTTCATCTGACTGCTACTGACTTGTGTGAGGGGCCTAGATGAAGCTGGTGCTACAAGTATTGTGAAAAACTGCAAACTAGAATTAATTGCTGCTACAAACAATTATCCTGCTGGAGGGAAGAAGTATTGCCGAAATGACACTAGTTAAAAACTGAAGGCCAAAAAAAGAGGAAAAGGTAATGAATGGGAAGGAGTGTATTTTCCCTCCTCCTGCTTTTGAGTTTCTTTCTAGTGTTGCTTATTGGCAGGGCCTGAAGAGAGCAGATGCAAAAACTGAAATGTGGTTGGCAGAGTCCTGGCCCCAGAATTACAAAGCAGAATATAGAAGAGTGAGTTTGAAACAGAAATAGCAGCTTAATTCCTGGCACACACAGACACCCCTTAACTCCAAATGCTGATTGCTCTCTTACAAACTACAGAGTCAAAGACATAAAATGAGCAAAAGAAAATTACTTAAAATAGATAAATATCTTGTCGTGATGTTTAGCAATGTTTCAAAAATATCACTGATTTATTGCAATACCAAGATGTATATATCAGGGTGAACAGGTTAAAACAACAACAAAAAAAAAAAAAAAAAACAAACAAAACAAACAAACAAACAAAAAAAAAAACACTGATGTTTTAAAAAATTCTCTGAAAATTTTAAGTAAAGTTTAATAAACGATTAATTTTAGAGGTTTTTCTTTGAATCTTTGGTTTGCCAATGGGTAATTCAACAGGTTTTACATTTTCCATGGATTTTTTTTTTTTTCTTTTCTTTTTTTTTTTTTTTTTTGCTTTTAAGAAATTCTCGATTATTTTATAGTATTCTATTACTTTGCTGCTCAAGTGTTTACTGCAGCTATCCTTTGGAATATTTTCTTATACAGCTGATCTACCCAAGAGAAACAAGTGTATTACAACAAATCCCTCTGAGGCTTGCTCAGAAATCCTCTGGTCGAAAGGAAGATATACATGCTAGACTGTATTTCTTCTAAACTGAATTCCTAAGACTTGTCTGTCAGGTCTGGGGAATTGTGTTAGCTGCCACTACTAAGTCAGGAAGATTTGCAAGCCAAGGAACAAAGGATCTTATTAAATAAAAAAATTTATATTGTGACTTTTATGTTTTTTACTCCAGTTCAAGTTTATCAGGGAAATGTCATGTTGTAGCTGAATTAATACTGATCAAGCTCAATTTGCATATAATTTGGCTTTCAAGAAGAGATGGAGAGAGAGTGAGAAGCATATTTTTTTTTTTATCAAATCAAGTATACTCGCTTTCCTTATATTGTTTCAAATGGAAAAACTTTATTTCATAGGAAAGCATTTTGTATCATCCAAATCTCTTGCTACCATATTAGATGATCCCAGGTGAAGGGGTTTACACACTAGTGTAAGTCTATCATGATTGACACTGATGAAATTCTCAGTTCTTAGCAAGAATATGTGATATAAGAAATTATTCATTCATTCATCAAATATTAATGGGATGTCTACTATTTATGAATCATTGAATCCAGTAATTTAAAGCATTTTTTCCTAACCCAAGAAGGAGAAACCTTTCTACTTCTTTCTCATTCCATATAGCTTTCTGACTTTAATTCATATTAAGAATATATACCTAGATATAATACCAAGAATTTCAATTGAGAGATCAATCTTATCTAAGCAACTGACTTTGATTTGTTCTGAGGTTCATAAAACCCACTCCAGTTTCTTCAATATTTAGTTGCATGGTCTGCTACTCACACAAAATAGAATTTCCCTTGCTTACCTCCTTTGCAACTGTATATGACCATTTGGCTAAGTCTGGGCAATGAGTTGTAACCAGAAATGTGAAAGGCTTCTGGGTAATCTTAAATGGAGCTGAATTGTCTAGAAGAACATTTTTGTTTGTTTGTTTTGTTTCCATTTCCTTTTCTTCTTCTTCCAGCCTGAAACTCAGAGCTCCACCAGCTATTTTATTTTTATTTTTATTTTTATTTTTTTGAGACAGAGTCTCCCTCTGTCACGAGGCTAGAGTACAGTGGTACCACCACAACTCAGTGCAGCCTGGAGTTCCTGAGCTCAAGCAATGCTCCTTCCTCAGCCTACTGAGTAGGTGAGACCACAGGTGCATACTACCACACTGTGTTTTTTTGTTTTTTATACAGAGAGGGGTCTTGCTGTGTTGACCAAGCTGGTCTCAAACTTATGGCCTCAAGCAATCCTCCCACCTCAGCTTCCCAAAGTGTTGGGATTACAGTCATGAGCTGTCATGCCTGGTACACTAGTCGTCTTGGACTTTGAACGTGAACTTGAAGAATAGGCCTAGTGCTAGAAAGTTGAAATGATCATGGAGTCACTGAGGTAATATTGCAGTGACTGTCCTTTAATCTGCTTTACGTGACAAGAAAAACAATCAAATTATATTTTGTGTGAATCACTGTAATATAGATTTTTCTCATATGCAATTGAACCTAATATTCCCTGAAAATCAAACAAAATCTTTGTTGTAGAAAACTATAGTTGTTTTCATTATTTTAACACTTTCCTTAAAATTTCAGTATAAATTTTTAATCTAAATTTCTACCTAAATTATTTAGAATTTCTATTTTCCTTTTAAATGTTATAAAAAACTTAATATGATTTATCTGTTGCACAGGAATCCCCCTTTGTCTTCATTTTGTTAGACATCTGGTTCTACCATTTTTATAATAAACACACCAATTTGTTTTTAATTTAATAGCTGATGATTAATTAAATTTATCAAATATGGATTGATTTCTGTTTCCCCTACTCTTTTTTGAATTCCTCACTTTACTTCCATGAGTAGTTTTCTTTTGATTTATGTAAATGATTTCCTAATACTTTCATAATTTATAAATCTGTATATCTGTACATGTTTTTATGTCAAACTCTCTTGAAAGATAGTTCAGTTCAATGTAGAATTTTAGATTCCTAATCATTTCTTTTAGAAGTTTGAAGATATCACTTTATTTTCTTCTAGAGTCTATCATTGCTTAGGAGATATCATCTATATATCCGTGACTCATTTGAATTATTTGAATTATTCTATCTCTATCTTTTTCTATGGCATATTATCTCTTTCTATTGATGTTCTGTATTTCATAATAATGAATCTTAGGATGCATTTATTTTTACTTAATCACTCTGATTCTTAGAGGTTTTGTTGTTTTGCCATTTTTTATTTTTTTTAATGTGAGGAGTCACATCTTCAATTCTCAGGAGCTCTCAAATATTCTCTCTTCACTGGCATGTCTTCAATTTGCATATTCCAGAACTTCTATTAGATATTTACTCAACTTGAGCTAATATTTGAATATGGTAGAAATTATGGTTCAAAGTTCAGTAATTTGCACACAGTTATCCAATTTTTTCAGCAGCTCTTGTTGAAAATACTGTCCTTTTATCACTGAATTGCCTTTGAACCTTCCTCAATATTTAATTGTCTATATAGGGCTCATTTTGTTCATCTATTTATCACTGCACTGATACAATGCTGCCTACATTACTGTAGCTTTATAATAAATATCACAATCATACCAATTTTTATACTTAAAATTCTGTGAAGATTTTGATTGGAATTGCAAAAAATATATACATCAATTTGGGGAGAATTGATTTAATAATATTGATTGTTCTGACCCAAAAGAACAAGGTATAAGTTTGAATTTTTATTACACTTTAAAAAAAATCTATTTTACCAATGCTTTGGAATAGTTTGGAACAGTTCTTCCTGCCCACTGCACAGACAAAACCAATTCACTGAGAGCATTGCATTGTGATAAAGAAAGGATCAGCTGGTGCGAGTGCGACCACATCACATGAGTGATGAGTTATTACTGAAATCAATCTCCTCAAGAATTCA
Organism: Rhinopithecus roxellana; assembly: GCF_007565055.1. Lineage (NCBI taxonomy): Eukaryota > Metazoa > Chordata > Mammalia > Primates > Cercopithecidae > Rhinopithecus > Rhinopithecus roxellana. The sequence goes on along the minus strand of NC_044557.1, from coordinate 3,990,539 downwards.
GAGCCTAGGGTTTTCAAGGAGAGTTTGACAGACACAGGCCTAGGGGAATAAGTGTTGCTGATTGGCTAGGGTTGCAATCATAGGGGTGTGGGGAATGGTTCTCTTGCACTGAGTCCATTTCGGGACGAGATCACAGGACTTGTTGGAGCGTGAGGATGGAGCCATTGGTTTTCAGAAATGCAAAAGCCTGAAAAGACATCTCAAAAGACCCATCTTAAGTTCTACAATAGTGATGTTATCTGCAATTACTGCTGGGAAAGTTCCAAATCTTGTGACCTCTGGAATAGTGGCTGATAATCATTTATGTCTAAATCTTAGCATAATCCAGATTCCTCTCATCCTCCTAACCTGGAGCTCTTTCATTAGTTTTACAAAGGTGATTTAGTTTTGGCAAGGGCTATTATCATTTAAACTATAAACTGACTTCCTCCTAAATTTAGCTTGGCCCAAGCCCAATAATGACCTAGGGCAATTTGGAGGCTAAAGGCAAGATGGGGGTTGATTAGATCAGATCTCTTTAATTGTCATAATTTTCTCACCCTTATAATTTTGACAAAGGTGGTTTTAGTTTTGGTGTATGAATCTTGCACATATATTCTGATATTTACCCCCAAGCATTTAATCTATTTTATGTCATTGTGTATGATACTTTTACTTAGGTTGCTAACTGCTTACTGTAAGCCTATAGTGATATAATTGATTTTTGTATGTTTATCTTGTATACTGCAAACTTGTTATACTCACTTAACTTTGTGGCTTTATTCCCAAATCCCATCCAATTTTCCATAGTCAATCATGTTATCTGCGACTAAAGACAATTTTGTATCTTTATTTCCAACCTGGATGCTTTTATTTATTTTACTTGATTTATTACATGGATTAGAACTTCTAGTAAAGTATTGAATAGAAGTTGTCAAAGAGGTTATCTTGTCTTGTTCCTGATCTTAGGTGGATATTCATCAGTGAATATAATGTCCCCTGTAAATCTTTTATGAATGTTCTTTATCAGATTGGAAAAGCTTTCTTATACTCCTGTTGACTAAGAGTTTTTATCAGGCAGAAATGTTGGACTTTGTCAAATCTTGCTCTACATCTACAAAGGTGATCGGATAGTTTACTTTTTTAGTTTGCCAATATGGCACATTATGTTGGATGATTTTGAAATTTTAAACTCTTACATTCTGGAGTAAACTTCACTTAGTCATTTTATTAGTTTCCTATTGGTGCGGTAACAAATAGCCAAAAAAAAAAAAGAAAATCAGTGGTGCAAATATATTATTTTTATTGTGGAGGGCAGAAATCCTAAAATCAATGTGTTTGTAGAGCTACATTTATTCTGGAGGCTTTCTTGCGTTTTCCAAGTTCTAGAGACTGCATGCATTCCTTGGCTCATGTTGTTTCCTCTGTTGAAGAAGCCAGCCCGTAGTTCAGCTGCCTCTCTCTCTCTCTCTCTCTCTCTCTCTCTCTCTCTCTCTCTCTCTCTCTCTCTCTCTCTTCATCTATGATTTTTTGATCACATTTCTTTGTCTGACTTTGGTTCTCCTGATTCCCGGTCTCCCTTATAATGTCACTCACCTGGCTAACCAGGCAATTCTCCCTATATGAATACTCTTAATTTAATCACATATGCAAAGTCTCTATTGCCACATAAAATAACACAGTCACAGGTTCTGGAAATTAAGATATGGGCATCTTTGGTGGAAGGGGCATTTTTCTACCAACCAATGCCATATATATATATATATATATAGTTTGTTTGTTTACAATATTTAATCTATATTTATAAAAATATTGATATTTAGTTTTCTGTTCTTATAATGTCTTTGTCTTGTTTTGATATCAGGACAATGTTGGCCACATAAAATGACTTGTAAAATCGGCTCCGTCTTCCATTTCCAGGAAGAGTTTTATAGATTCAGTATTATTTCTTTCTTTAATGTTTGATAGAATTCAGTAATGTTTGGTAGATGCCAGTAAGGTCATCTAATGCTTGGAGTGGCCTTTGTGGGAAGATTTTCAACAACAAATTCAATTTATTTAATAGATACAGGATTCTTAGAATTAGTTATTCATATTTACATGAGATTTGGTAGTTGGTATTTCTCAGGAATCTTATTCATTTCATCTGAATTGTTGAATGTATTGTCACGAAGTTTATCATATTCTCTTATTTTTTTTAATATTGTAGAATGTGTATGGGGAGTGTAATCAGCTCTCTCATTCCTAACGTTGGTAATATTACCTTATCTTTGTTTTTCCTAATCAGATAGGCTATCAGTTTATCAATATTATGGATTTTCTCAAATATCTAACTTTCAATGTATTTTTTCTCTTGTGTTTCTATTTTATTGATTTTTATTTTGATCTCTGTTGTTTCATTTCTTTGCTTACTTTACATTTAATTCGTCCTTCATTTTCTAGTGCCTTGAATGGAATATTTCTTATTTTTTAATAGAGTCATTTAATAACAGAAACTTCACCCAACTACCGATTTAGTGCATCCCACAAATTTTCATATATCTTATTTTCATTCTCCGTCAGTAGCAAATATGTTCTAATTTCTATTTTTTTCTTCATTGACACATAGATTATTTAGAAATATATTGTTTTGCTTTCACATTTTGGGGGAGTTTCAAGAGATCTTTCTGTTATTGATTTCTAATTTAATTTCTTCACAGTGAAATATGATATTCTGCATAGCTTAAAAACTTTCTGATTTATTTGGATTTTAACTGATGGCACAGAATATGGCCTGGTACAGTAAATATTCCACACTGTGAGAAATAAATTTCTATCAATTCAGATATAGCATAAAAACTATACAAAAATATAGTTCTATTTCTCCCTTCTATGATTTTGTGCTATTGTTTTCAAATATTTTACTTTTACTTGTATCATAAACTTTATACTATGAACTCCACATTATGTTTTCATTATTTATATTTAAACAGCTGTATCTTTAATATATTTAAATAACAATAAAATTATGTGTATTTAACCAGGTAGTTACCAAATCCAATGCATATAATTCTGTTTTGTAGCTTCCACATTGCTGTATTGCCTCATTTTTCTTTCTGCCTGAAAGGTATTCTTTACTAATTTTTGTAGTGCACATCTGAGACTGAGTTATTTTACTTTTTGTATATGTGGAAAATGTCTTTTTTTGACTTAATTTTTTCATATCTTTTCTTGATATAAAATTGTAAGTTAATAAAAGGCTTTTGTTTGCTTCTTTCTTTTTGTTTCCAGTACTTTAAAAATATTGCCTTCCTGTCTTATAACTTTTTATTCTGATGAGAGATTTTCTGTCATTCTTATCTTGAACATATACCAACAGTGTGTCATTTTGTCTCTGGTTGCTTTTAAGATTTTCTCTTTATAATGAGTTGATATGGTTTGCATGTTCTGTCTCCTCCAAATCTCATGTTGAAATGTGACATGTAATGTTGAAGGAGGGCCTAGTTTATGGTGTTTGGGTCATGGGGATGGATCCCTCATGAATGACTTGGTGCTTTCCTCATAGTAATGAGTGAATTCTCACTCTAAGAGCTCACGTAACATCTGGTTTAAAAGAGCCTGGCACCTCCTCCCTCTCTCTTTTGCTCCCTCTCACCATGTGATATGTCAGCTCTCACTTTTCCTTCCACTATGATTATAAGCTTCCTGAAGCCTCCCTGGGAGCTGAGCAGATGCTGACACCATCCTTGTGCAGCCTGCAGAACCATGTGGCACATAATCTCTTTTCTTTATAGAATACTCAGGCCGGGCACAGTGGCTCACGCCTGTAATCCCAGCATGATGGGAGGTCAAAGCAGGCAGATTCCCTGAGGTAAGGAGTTCAAGACCAGCCTGGCCAACATGGTGAAACCCAGTCTCTACTAAAAATACAAAAATTGGCCTGGCATGGTAGTGCATCACTGTAGTCCCAGCTACTCAGGAGGCAGGAGAATTACTTGAATTGGGGAGGTGGAGGCTGCCATGAGCTCAGGTCATTCCACTGCACTCCAGCAACAGAGTAAAAAAGAAAAAAATAAATAAAATTACACAGTCTCATGTATTCCTTTATACTTACGTAGAACAGACTAACACACTAGTCTTGAATAATAATATTTAATGTGTATTGGCATAGATATTCTCATATTTATTGTGCTAGGGTATCATTGAGTTTATTGAATCTATGTTCTTATAGTTTCAATACAATTGGGAGAAAAATTGGAAATTATTTCTCAGATATTTTTGTATTTTTATTTGGAATCCACAATGATTTCAATTATACATGTACTGAATGCTTGAAATTGTCCCAGATGTCACTGATATTTTTTCATTTTTTGTTATTTAAAAAAATTATTCTGTACTTCATTTTGAACAGTCTATATTGCTATGTCTTGTCTTCAGGCTCATTAATCTCATTAATCTTTTTTTTTTTTTTTCCAGACTGTCTAATCAACCATTGATCTCATTCAGAAAACGTCTCACCTTACACATTTTAATTTTCACCTCTCAAGTTCAAACTGGGTCATTTTAAAATATCTTCTGTGCTTCCACTTAATTCTTTGAACACACAGAGAACAATTTTGCCAATTATTTTATTGTCCTTTTCTACTGTTTCTAACAACAACGTGAGTTCTGGATCAGTTTTAATGGGGGTAATTGTGCTCTTCGTTGTAGATTATAATTTCTTGTTTGTTTGTATGGTGCCGTAATTTTTGATTGATGCCATACTCTGTGGATTTTACCTTCTTGCATACTGGATCTTTTACATTCCTTTAACTATTCTTGAGCTTTGTTTTAAATTACTTGGAAAGACTTTGATCCTTCAAAACTGATTCACTAGGCATTACTAGTTTTCTCCTTTTCCCTCAATACTAAAGCAGAATCTTTCTGAGTGCTCCACCCAGTGCCCCATACATTTTGATGTTTTCCAGTCTGGCTGGGAAACAGGTGTTATTAACTGCTCAATGTGATCACCAAGTACTGATTCCCTCTAATCCTTTAGGGTGGTTCTTCCCTTGGCCCTGAGTGTTTTCCTCACGCATATGACATATGTGCTAATCAGTACTTTATGGCATACCCAACAGGGACCTTATGTAGATCACCGGAGTTTTCTCTTTGTGTAGCTCTCTCTTCCCTGGTACTTTGTCCTGTGAACTATAAGCAATTTTGTCTCACTGAATTTTCAACTGTGTCTTGACTTAGTGAATCCACTAGGCTTTACCTACGTTTTCTTTTCCTGTACTACATTCTGGCGTCTCTATGAAGTCAGTAAGCTGAGACAATAGTAGGGTTTACTTCATTTTTCTTTCTTTTTCTGGGATCACTGTCCTTTACTCCTCCTTATAAAACTCTTATCATTTATGAAATACTTACAAATTCAATACGTTGTTTTATATAAGAAGAATCCTAGACTCAGAAAAATTGATTTCTCTCTTATTGTTACTGTGATTGCAGAAGCACTTTCCTTTCATTTACCTTGTTTTTTACTGAATATGTGTGCTAAAATCATCCCTAATCATTCTGCCCCTTCTCCATAAACTGCTTATTGAGAATTGGTGGGCCAGCACAAGATCCACTTCCAGTTTTACATATGCAGTGCTAATCTGCATGACCATAGCGATCTTTCAGACTTTCACTCCAAAGTATTCTTATGTACTCTCAGTTAGTGTAAAGTTAGCTATTGTAGTTGGAAATAAAAAGAGTTACACTGTATAAAGCTTGATATACAATCTTGCAACATGTGATTGAAGCAAACATCAAAGAATAATAATAGGAGAAACATGCTCCTCACTTTCTCAGTCCCCTCTCCTCAGTCTCCAACATTTCTTTATCTCAGGGAGGTAGAGATGAGTCATTGGTTGACTCTGGACCCACACTGCGGGGCACCGTTTTAGCTATTTGGAATTGTTTTCAATTAACGATACCAGAAACCGAGGATTATGAACAAACCCAGCATTTTATTTATTTTTAAGTAGTTATTTTCCACCTCTTAAATTATTTTAATCAAAAGAAAGAAAAGGCATGCATGAAATATAGGGTTTTAATAAATCCAAGTACATGGGTGAACCTACCAGCTGCATAGCTCCACTGCAATTCTAGGAAATTAAAATATTCATGCATTGTCTGAGGCAATGTATAATTTCTGAAGGTCAGGCACCTCCTGGAATGTGTGAACTAGAAGCGCAAACTTCAGCTTCATTCATTCTTCATTGAGGATCTTTATTTCTGATCCCAAAAGAAAATTTGCTTTTTATTAATTATAGTATTACTGACTTTTTCCAATGACCTGTTGATTGATTATATAACCTTTCAGTCTGCTGTAACATTGTGTGCCTTCAGCCTGTGTCCCATACACCAGTTTAACTCAATGGGAAGAAAGCACATGGGTTGACCTACGGAATAAGAATTATAAAATATTTGGCCTATTGGGAATGCCCGTGTTCCAGAAAAGATAAAAAAGTAATTAACTATTGATCAAGCAAAAAAAAAAAAAAAAAAAAAAAAAAATCAAGAAAATAGAAGCAAGAGGATAGGTATTACTTTCTCTGTGGAATCTTATTTACCCAGGTAACCATATCCTGATTTGGCGTTGTAGATATTTAGATGTGTGTTTGGAAAGGAAAAAGGCTTCTGTATTTTTTTAAAAATTATTTAATTTTTGCATATAAGAAAATTATCACAGAGCAAGTGTCATCTGGAAGGGCAGAAAAAAAATCAAACATAAAACTCATAATAGGTGTATAGTCGCAAAATTTCCCTAGAATGATAATTAATGCTTAGAGGAAGGATTGATTTAAACAACTACCAGAAAAAAAATGTATTATCATAACAAGTTAGAAGAACTGTTCCAGTCAAGGCATTTAGGATCTGCCATTTTCTAGTATTAAAAAAGAAAAGAAAGGAGAAAACAAATGAGGTAGTAATATATTATTCTATTTTAAATTTGCCCTTAGTTCTATTTTTGTTTCCATATCTTTTAAAACCCAATTTTCACATTTACACTGTTTAAACAGAGATAATTTTGAATGTAGAATAATGTCAAATATATACTTCATTTTATCATTAGGACCACAATATTCATGCGTTGAATAAATTTTCCTTGTTGACCTTATGCTACCCTGAACAGCACCTCTGACCTCAATAATGGCAGTTGGAATTATAGGAATTTGTTATTATGGGAAAAAAGAGGGAGAAAAACCAGGTGTGTGTGTGTGTGTGTGTGTGTGTGTGTGTGTGTGTGTGTATGTGAACTTAGTCTCTTTCTGTAATATCAAGAAAGTGATTCCATGATCCAGAATCAAGTTTTCTATTTGAGACCAAGTATTTAAGGCATTCAGGAGAATTTACAGTATACATACAGAGACCTCTTCTCCATATTCTTTGGCAAATATATTTTTTCCTAATCCTAATTCTGAGAAAAATAAATTAAGAAATGAGAAATTAGAAAATGTAATTATCCTGTGAGAATTAAAACTAAACTATTAACATAGAAATGTAAAGCTTTGAAAGAATCCGCTCATGTCAAATTGAAAGCAGAGCAAAACAGGCTGGCAGGTGTAGTACATGGTTATGGCATTTCTAGAAACCAGAACAGAGGCAAGTAGGCAAGAAGTGATCACAGTGTAGTCAGTCAATCTCAACTGTGGCCTGTGGCATAATATAAGTGTTCACTGTAGCCCTATCTGCTAACAGTGACGCATTCATTCTTGCAAATAAAATACATTTTAATACATTTATACTCATAGTATGCTTTATACTCATCCTATAAACGGCATTCCAGCAATTAACAAGTTTGAAAGCAAAATAAAATAAGTTCCCATATTTACAATTTGACACACAATGATGTTCAGTGCTGTTATCCTTGCAAAGAAATACTAATATTGTGTTATCTGAATACCACCCAAAAATGTTCACTTGCCATGTTACAATTTTGAATATTTGCTAAGATACAGGATTTTAAAAACACATTAATAGAAGAAAAGCATTGGGTAGACATGAACATGATAGATCAAAAATCTGTAAGAGCAACAACAATATTGATAACAAAGCAAAAATCAAAATCAGGGCAAACAGCCAAAATAGTTTAATCATTAAAAAGAAAAGGAGTTCATATAAAACAACTTGTATCCTAAGACCCTACATTAAAGTGCTTTTAGACACACTCAATATTATTCAACCACTTTCATTTCAAACTGAAAGGATGTTTTCTACATCTCACATTTTTGTCATGTAAAAACTACAGGATAGGACAATAGATGCTTTGGGTATCTTAAAATTTTATTTTAAGAATGGTAATTTTTGTGGCATGATTATCTTTCAAATTTTAAAATAATTTTAGTGGACATCTTATAGTTATATCTCTTTTTAATATTCTCTATTATAAAATACTGATATTAGGTATAGATTATACATGATATTGACATTCATAATCTTGTCAAAATTTATGAATTTATAACAAAAATAAATCATACAACAAAAAAATCACGCATATATTAATATTGTTTAACAGAAAAAACCGTAAAACTTCTTAGCAAAGGAAAAGGGTTCATTCTGTATTATTATGATCATTCATCATTACTTAACTATATACATAAAATATTAAGAGAATATAAAATACTTTATGTTTTTAGAGAATCTTTAAGCAATTCCTGGAATTTTGATTTCTTTTTCTAAAATCCCAGGAATTAATATTCATTAAACATTTGCAAACATTAGGAACTTTTAATTATAATATTATTTTTTTAAAAATCAAGTCAGTTTTATATTTCACCTTCTGCTTACAGTGCATGAGGCTTCTTTTGAAGACTTGCTTTCACCCCTCAACACTCCAAGTGTTTCTAACATGCCTGAAAATCCCACTCTCCGTGGATACAAAGCTGGACATGAGATCCTGGCTTGGCTACTCAGAGTTCTCTGGAATTTCCTGAATTTGAGGTAGAGGCATCGTTTTTCTGTCTTTTATGTTGACTTTTATTGAACATAAACTCAAGATGCCAGCAACAATGGCCATTGACTAGATAGAAGAGCTGGAGAGAAAGGCCAGTCAACACAATTACAGATGAGAAGCCAGAAAGGAGAAAAGGAATATGAAGACAAGCCACAAATTCATGAGATTGTTTGAGACTATGGATTCAATTGCACTGTTTGAGATCAACTGCACTGCTTAATTTATAAGGTATGACCGTAAATATCTCTTGCCTATTCCCTTGTTGTTGACTTAGATCTTGTTTGAGTTGGGTTTCTGTCACTTGCAGACAAAAGGGACCTAACAAATATTAAACATTACTCTTTTATAGAGACAGTTCTTTCTCTATTCAAGTCCTGGGGGATTTATGGTTTATAAGCAATTTCTTTCTTTTTTTTCTCAAATTTTATTTTAGATTCAGGGGGTATATGTACAGGTTCATTAAAAGGGTATATTGCATGGTGCTGAGGTTTGAGGTGCGATTGAACCCCTCACCCAGGTAATGAACATAGTACCCAATTGGTAGTTTTTCAACTCCTCCCTACCTCTCTCTTTTCCTCCTTTTGCTGTCTTCAGTGTCTATTGGTTCCCATATTTATGTCCATGAGTACCCAGTGTTTAGCTCTCATTTATTAGTGAGAACATGCAGTATTTGATTTTCTGTTTCTGCATTAATTTGCTTAGGATATTGTCTTCCATCTGCATTCATATTGCTGAAACAGACATGATTTAGTTCTTTTTTGTGGCTGTGCGGTAATCCACGGTGTAAAAATGCCATATTTTGTTTATCCAATCCACAGCAAATTGGCACCCTGATTGATGTCATGTGTTTGCTATTGTGAATTGTGCGGTGATGAACATGCGAACACAGGTGTCTTTGGTGGAGTGATTTATTTTTTGGAGGTAGGGGGGTTTATACCCAATAATGAGATTGCTGGATCAAATGGTAATTCTATTTTTAGTTCATTGAGAAATCTCCAAAATGCCTTCCACAGTAGCTGAACTAATTTACATTCCTACCGTGTATAAATGTTTCCTTTTCTCTGCAGCCTAGCCAACGTCTGTTATTTTCTGACTTTTTAGTAATAGCCATTCTGACTGGTGTGAGATAGTATCTCATTGTGGTTTTGATTTGTATTAATTAAACACCTTTAGCAAGATATTAGTAAACAATTTCTCTTTATTGAGTTTCATGGACTCAACTAATCCTGCCTAGTCTTCCTTAGTACTCTTAATAATATTTGTAATATAAGAAATGTTACTTTTATCATACAATTTTATCCCTCTTTTTTTTTTTTTTTTTTTTTTTTTAGAAACTGATGTTTATTTTCCATCAACCATTTTTCCATGTTGCTTAAGAGCCCGTGCAAGAACAGCTTAAGACCATTCAGTGGTTGCTCCTACCCATTCAGTGGCCTGAGCAGTGGGAGCTGCAGACCAGTCTTCCGTGGCAGGCTGAGCACTCCAGTCTTCAGTAGGGAACTGCTGCATAGGCACAGAGGGCACCCGTACACCTTCAGACCAGTCTGCAATCTCAGGTTGAGTAGCAGTGAACTCAGGAGCTGGAGCAGTCCATTCACCCTGAAATTCCTCCTTGGTCACTGCCTTTTCAGCAGCAGCCTGCTCTTCTTTTTCAATCTCTTCAGGATCTCTGTAGAAGTAGAGATCAGGCATGACCTCCCACGGGTGTTCACGGGAAATAGTGCCACGCATGCGCAGAACTTCCCGAGCCAGCATCCACCACATCAAACCCACTGAGTGAGCTCCCTTGTTGTTGCATGGCATGGCAATGTCCACATAGCGCAGAGGAGAATCTGTGTTACACAGAGCAATGGTAGGTGGGTTAACATAAGATGCCTCCGTAAGAGGCTGGTGGTCAGCCCTGGGGTCAGTAACTACAAGAAGCCGTGGCTCCCGGAAGGCTGCCTGGATCTGCCTTAGTTAGTGAAGGTCCCAGGAGTGAAGCGGTCAGCAATTGGAGTGGCTCCAGTGGCAGCAGCAAACTTCAGCAGGCCCTCTGGCCAGTATTCCTGGAGGATATAACACTGACATCAGCAGGGTTTTCAATGGCAACAATGGCACGGGCCGCCAGCAGAAGCTTCTCCCAGGTCCTCTTCAGATTTATGATGTAGATGCCATCACTTTTCCTTTTATAGATGTACTGTTCCATCTGGAAGTCAAGATTGGTGCCACCTAAGTGGGTTCCTGCTGCAAGGAACTTAAGGACATCTTCCTCCTTCATTTGCAGGACATCAAGGGCTCCGGACATTGTGAAAAGTTTCCCTTTAAGTTATGATGGGAATCCAGAACAACGCCGTATGGACCCCTCTGTAGGTAGCGCCGAAAGGCTATCCCCCATTTTAATTGAACAAAACCAATATTGATTTCATTTTCAGCATTGAAAAGAAACAACTAGCATATCTTCTTTCATAATACGCAGTCTTGTGGTTATTGATTAATTCAATACATAAAGGGTCTTCACATTTGGGAGTTTATACCACATTTGTTTGCTGCTAAGACACAATCTATTGGGTTTTCTTTACTTTCCTTTCTTTCTAGTTTTACAGGAAGGAGATTGTATTAGTCCGTTCTCACATTGCTATAAAGAAATACCTGAGACTGGATGATTTATTTTTAAAAAGGTTTAATTGGCTTATGGTTCTGCAGGCTCTACAGGAAGCATGATGCTGGCATCTGCTTGTCTTCTGGGTAGTCCTCAGGAAACTTACAATCATGGTGGAAAGTGAAGAGGAAGCAAACATGTCACATGGCCAGAGCAGGAGCAAGAGAGAGACCGAGGTGTCACACACTTTTAAATAGCCAGATATTAGGAAAATTCACTCACTATTACAAGGACAGCACCAAGGGGATGGTGCTAAACCATTCATGAGAAATCTACCCCCATTATCCAATTACCTCCCACCAGACCCCCCACCTCCAACACTGGGTATTACAATTCAGCATGAGATTTGGGCAGGGACACAGATCCAAACTATATCAGAGATAAATTTAATTATACTCTAGTTCATGACCCATTACCACTCTTGTTCCTACCAAACACCCTTGTTTTACTTATTCCCTTTTATCCACTTTCCCCACTCCTTCTTGCCTCCTCAGCATGATCAGCCATTTTAATATGTTGAATATGTATCTTTTTGTTTGCATGTGTGCCAACTATGACATATATCTCCTCACAGTCACTTCTTCCTTGAATCTGCCCACTTCTTCAAACTCAGTCAATGCTATAGCCAGTGATTCCACTTAAGAGTTTTAAATGCTCCCAGCACAACACAATGTACCACACCATAAGGCATGCGATCTGTCTTTTCCGGGGACCAATTCCCTTCCTCAACCTTAAAGTGAGGTACAGTTAATTCCCCGGGAGAAAAATTTTGACCAATCAAGACAGGAGATGTGAGCAACCTATGCAACTAATTCTGTCTCCATTCCAAAGTCCTATTGACTTTTCCAAAGCATAGTTTTTTGCATGGCATCTGTCCAGAAATGCCTGACCAAGGACATACACAAGACACACGAGAGAAAAATTGTGCCTTTTTGTAACTCATCATGAAGAGGTAGCCAGAACAGGAATGCCTCACTCTGTTTTAGCATCCCTTGCTTCTCTGCCTCACTTCTATTTTTTTGAGATTATATCTTACAGCAAAGAATAAATACTTATAATTTGCTTCTGGCTCCATTTTGTAAAATTATCAAATTGAAATGGTATGCATTCCTGCAAATTGTAAATTATTCTATTTGCATAAATTTTATTTACGTAAGAATATTATTATGTTTCTTACTTGTTCTCACTCAACACTTTATTTTTATTTAAATTCTATCCTTGTTGCTATCTGTACATGAATTTCACTCTAGTTTGCCTTGCTACATTTTACACATCCACTTACCTTATGATGGGTGCATAGGTTTAACCCTCCAAATGCTTGCAACCACTAACACCAATAAATATCTTCAAACTTGTCTCTGCATATATGTAAATATATATGTAAGAATTTCTGTAAGGTTTACATTCAGCAGCAGAATTGCTGGATTTCTGATTCTGTCTATATTGAGTTCTTCAAGAGTGCTTCCTCTTTTTGTCTAATCGATGCATCAGTCTGCATTTCCCCTGGTACTGGAGGGGAGGTCCATAACACTGCCAATGCTAGGTAGTATGTAGTTTTCTAATATAAAGTGATATTTTATTGTTGTTTTAATGTTATCACATTTTTCTTACTTTTAATAACACTGAATATTTTACTAACATATAAGCTATTTGAGTTTCTTTCTTATATAAATTACTTTTTGTATATTTTATACTTTGCCCAATTATTTCACTGAGGTGTATTTTTTCATGTTGATTTGCAGAAATTCTTTATCTCTTCTGTCAATTTTGTGCACAACATACACTGTTATCTATGCATTAACTTTATTGAAGGTTTTCTTTAGTAAACAGAAATCAATTATTTTGATGTAAACAAATCTCTTTCTCCCTGTCCCTACCCACACCTCAGTTTCTCTGTCTGTCTCTCTTTGTGTTCATTTGTTTGTCTCTTTCTCTGTTTCTTTCCTTATAGTCCATGCTTCTGAGATCCCACTTAAGAATTCTTGAAGTGATACCGTTCAAAAAATATATTGTTCTAACTTTTTTTCTAAACAGTTTTAATTTTTCAATTTTTACCATTACATTTCTATATTTTACATTTTACTTACTTATTGTGCCTAATATTTATGTGTTGTAAAGTAGGGAACCAATTTTTGCAAAATATCTGTTATATCACCCAACCCTCCTTACTGATTAATAGAACTCATTTGTTATAATACATATATGTAATACATATAATATATTTGTTTCTGGGGTTGCCATCCTCTTAAATTGTTCTACTTATCCCTTTATCTTCTAGTGCAACAATGTTTTTATTATTAAGGCATTTTAGTAAATACTAGGATGTTTATGACAAATTACTCTTTATCATTTTTATAAATGATTTTGTTAATTACAAATCTTTACTCTTTCATATTGATTCTAAAGTAAATTTATCATATTCTTCCAAAAATGTTGCACTGAAATTTTTATTTGTATTATATTCAAATTTTTATGTTAATTTGAGAAAAATCCATATGATTACAATTGTTTTCCGTATAAGAACATGTGCATATGCCGTATCCAGATCTTCTCTTTTATTAATGCATAAAATTATGTATGCAAGAATCTTTTAATGTTAGTCAATCCCTAGATCTTTTGTGATCTTTGCTGCAGTTGTGAATGATATCTTATTTAGATTATAATTTATAGTTGGCTATTGCTGTTATAGTAAAACTATGTCTTTTTGTAAGTTGATTTTATACTGCTAATTTTTTTTTTTTTTTTTTTTTTTGACAGAGTGTCCCTCTGTCACCAGGCTGGAGTGTGGTGGTGTGATCTCAGCTCACTGCAACCTCTGCCTCCTGGGTTCAAGCAGTTCTCCTGCCTCAGCCTCCCAAGTAGCTGGGATTACAGGCATGCACCACCATACCTGGCTAATTTCTGTGTTTTTAGTAGAGACAGAGTTTCACCATGTTGGCTAGGATGGTCTCGATTTCTTGATCTCGTGATCCCCCTGCCTTAGCCTCCCAAAGTGCAGGGATTACAGGCATGAGCCACCATGCCTGGCCTATATTGCTAATTCTTAACAATTTCTCTTATTGTTCTGATATATTTTTTCTGTATTATCTCTTCCCTTTCAATATTTATACTTATTGTTTCTTTTTGTTTATAATTTATGTCTCTCTATGTTTCAGAATCAAGCATCCTATTTGAGTTGAGTTCTGTCACTAGCACCAGAATAATAAATGGTTGTGCAGGTCTGGGGCACATGATTTTGTCCCAATTTAAATAAAATGCATCAAGATTTTATATGTTAAGTATAATGATTGCTATAAATTTTGGAACATAGTCTTAATGGAGATTAGGACATTCTTTTACATTTCTTTTTTCCTAAAAGTGATCACCAAAACCTTTAGGTGTACAACTGTATTACATATTTTTCTTCATTAAATATAAACCATTCAACTCATTATGTGAAATTAGTTTAATCCATATTACAAAAAATATAGGCAACTAAAAAGTGTTTAGAGTTTATTTCACTATCAACATAGATACAAAAATGTTACATGGCATATTTACTTACTGAATGCAAAGAATATTTAAGAAAATTGTTACGTAAGAGTTTACTTAGTTATTCAAGAATACAAGAATAAGTCAGAAAGCTTATCATCATAATTCACAATGTTAAAAAGCATAATTGCATCTATGTTCATGAAAGATAATATTCTGTATTTTTCTGTCCTTCTAATACCTTTATCGGGTTTGATATTGGGCAATGCTGGCCCTGGACGGTGAGTTAGAAAGTTTTTCTTCTGCTCCTATTTTCTAAAAGAGATGGTTGAGAATTGATATCATTGCTTCCTTGAATGTTTAGGAAAATTCACCAGTAAACTATTTTGGCCTGCTCATTTCTTTTTTTGGAAGGGTATTAATTTTTGATTCAATTTCTTTGGTAGCTATTGGTCTACTCATATCCTATTTCTCCCTGTGAGAGTTTTCCATATTTGTATTTTTCAAGAAATTTTTTCATTTTATCTAAATTATTGAGTTGGGGAACATAGAGTTGTTCACAGTATTCTTTGTCATCTTTTTAACATCCATGACATCAGCATTGTTTACTCTTCTTTTATTTACAATATTGGTAATTGGTTTTTGCTTTTTTGTTTTGTTTTGTTTTGATACAGAGTTGCACTCTGCTGCCCAGGCTGGAGTGTAGTGGCATGATCTCAGCTCACTGCAGCCTGTGCCTCCCAGATTCAAGAGATGCAGATTCAAGCAATTCTCCTGACTTAGCTCCCACTAGTAGCTGGGATTATAGGTGTGCACACCATGCTTAGCTAATTTTTGTATTTTTAGTACAGACGGTGTTTCATCATGTTGGACAGGCTGGTCTTGAACTCCTGACCTCAGGTGATCCACCTGCCTCAGCTTCCCAAAATGCTGAGATTACAGACTGAACCACTGCACCTGGTCACAATATTGGTAATTTTTATCTCCACTCTTTTTTTCTTGTTAGTTTGACTTTTTCAGTGATATTGATCTTTACAGAGAAGCACAAGGTCACAGACTTGAGACACAGATCCAGCTTTTGTTAATGTTGATTTTTTTCTATTCTTTTTCTGTGTTCAATTTCATTAACTTCTGCTCTAATTTTAGTATTTATTTCATTCTACTTTCTTTGGACTTATTCCTTTTTTCACATACCTAAGGTAGAAGCTTATTATTTTAGATGTTTTTAAATCTAATATATGCATTTAACCTTATAAATTCTGCTTATCAGCTCTGCTTTTACTATATCCCACATATTTTTATAAATTGCATTTTTACTTTTTATTTACTTACAAATTTTGAAAACCTTTCATGAGAATGCTTGACTCGTGTTATTTAGAAGCATGTTATTTAATTTCAAAGCATTTGGGGGATATTTCATCTATTTTTCTTTTATTAAATTCTAGTTGAATTTTACCATGATCTGAGAATAAATTTTGTACAATTTCTATGATGGCTACTTTTATGTGTCAACTTGACTGGGCCAAGAGGTGCCCCAATATTGGGCTAAACATTTTTTCTTGGCATGTTTGTGAGGGTGATTCTGGAAGAGATCAGCATTTGAATTGGTGAATTTAGTAAAGCAAATTACTCTCCCCAGTGTGGACGGACATTGTCCAATCCACTGAGGGCTTGAATAGAACAAAATGGCAGAGGAAGGTTGAATTCGCTCTTTGCCTGTCTGCTTGAACTAGGACATTGATCTTCCTCTGATCTCAATGCTCTTAGTTCTCAGGCCTTCAGACTCAGCATAGAATCTGCACCACTGGCTTTCCAGCTTTCAAGTCTTTGAACTACACTATCAGCTTTCTTAGGTCTCCAACTTGCAGAAAGTGGATATAGGAGTTCTCCATATTATGGAGGCTCTCCATAATATCAGCCTCCTTGATTATGTGAGTCAACACCTATGAGAAACCTAACACATTTCTTTATCTTCTTTTCCAAATCTAGATAGATAGACAGATATTCTCTTGGTTCTGTTTCTCTGGAGAACCCTGACTAATACAGATTTTGGTACCAAGAGTCGCTCTACAGAAACTTAATTTTCATAATAAATTGAATTGATTATGTGGGTGTATTAGGCTGTTCTCCCATTGGTATAAAGAAATACCTCTTTGAGAGACTGAGGCAGGTGGATCACTTGAGGTCAGGAGTTCAAGACCCAGTCTGGCCAACATGGTGAAACCAGCTACTCAGGAGGCTAAGGCAAGAGAATTGCTTGAACCCAGGAGGCTCAGGTTACAGAATGTCAAGGTCATACCACTTTACTGCAGCTTGGGTGACAAAACAAGACTCTGTCTCAAAAACAAACAAACAAACAAAACAAAGACCTAAGACTGGGTAATTTATTAAGAAGTGATGTTTAATTGGCTTGTAGCTCCATAGGCTATACAAGAAGCAAGACATTGGCATCTACTCAGCTTCTGGGGAGGCCTCAGGAAACTCCCAATTATTGCAGAAGTCAAAGGGGGAACAAATGTCTTACACGGCAGGGGAAGGAGCAAGAGAGAGCAGGGTAAGGTGCTACACTCTTTTAAATAACTAGATCTCAGAAGAACTCACTCACTCTCAAGAGAACAGCTGCAAAGGGATGGTGCTAAACTACTCATGAAGGATCCACCCCCATGATCCAGTCATCTCCCGCCAGGCCCCACCTCCAACATTGAGGATTACAATTTGTCATGAGATTTTGTGGGGACACAGATCCAAACCATTCATTCTGCCCCTGGTCCTTTCCAAATCTCATGTCCTTCTAACATTGCAAAATACAATCGTGTCTCCCAATAATCTCCAAAGTCTTAATTCATTTTAGCATTAACTGAAAAAGTCAAAGCCCAAAGTCTCACCTGAGACAAGTTCCTCCTGCCTATGAACCTGTAAAATAAAAAACAATTTAGTTAATTTCGAGAAATAATGAGGATACAGGCACTAGGTAAATACACCTGTTCTAAAAGTGAGAAATCATAAAAAGAAATGGGCTACAGGCCCTACGCAAACCCAAAACCTAGTAGGGCAGTCATTAAATTTTAAAGCTTTAAAATAATCTCCTTTGACTCGAAGTCCCACATCCAGGGCACACTGATGCAAGGGGTGGGCTCCCAGGGTTCTTGGATGCTCTACCCCTATGACTTTGCATGGTTTAGTCCCCAGTGGCTGCTCTCATGATATGCTGCTGAGTGTCTGCAGATTTTTCATTCTCAGATTGCAAGCTGCCTGTGGATCTATCATTCTAAGGTCTGGAGGATGATGGCCCTCTTCTCACAGCTGCACTAGGTAGTACCCCAGTGGGGACTCTGTGTGGGGGCTCCTACCCTACATTTCCCCTCCTCACAGCTCTTGTAAGGATTCTCCATCAGGGCTCCATCCCTATAGTAGGCTTCTGCCTGGGCACCTAGGCTTTGCCATACATCCTCCGAAATCTAGGTGGAGGCTCACAAGCCTCAACTCTTGCACTCTGCACACCCATAGGCTTAAAACCACATGGAAGCTGCCAAAGACTTATGGTTTGCACCCTCTGAAACAGTGGCACAAGCTGTACCTGGACCCCTTTGAGCTGCAGCTGGAACTGGAGCAGCTGGGATTCAGGGAGCAGAGTCTCGGGGCTGTGAAGGGCAACAGGGTCCTGAGCCTAGCCACAAAACCACTCAATCCTCCTAGGCCTCTGGGCCTGTGATAGGAGGGGATGCCCCTGAAATGCCTTTGAGGTTTTTTCTCTGATTGTCTATGCTATCAGTACTTGCCTTTCTTTTAGTTTTACAAATTTCTGCGGCCTATTTGCATTCTTCCCCTGAAAATTGGCTTTTCTTTTCTACCACATGGCCAGGCTGCAAATTTTCCAAACTTTTATACTCTGCTTCCTCTTTAAACATAAGTTACAACTTTGGGTCATATCTTTGTTCATACATATGAGATAGGTTGTTAGAAGCAGTGAAGGCACATCTTGAATGCTTTCCTGCTTAGAAACTTCTTCCACCAGCTACCCCAAATCATCTCTCTCAAGTTCAAAGTTCTACAGATTCTAAGGTAGCGGCACAATGCAGCCAAGTTCTTTGTTAAGGTATAAGAAAAGTGACCTTTGTTACAGTTCCCAATAACTTCCTCATTTCCTTCTGAGACTTCCTCTGCCTGGACTTCACTGTCCATAGCACTACTAGCATTTTGGTCACAAACATTTAGTCAGTCTCTAAGAAATTCCAAACTGGCCCTCATCTTTCTGTCTTCCTCCAAGCCCCCCAAATTCTTCCAACCTCTGCCTGTTACTCAGTTCCAAAGTTACTTCCAAATTTTCAGGTGTCTTCATAGAAATACCTGACTCCTCAGTAACAATTTTCTGTGTTAGGCTGTTCTCCAATTGTTATAAAAAATACTTAAGACTGGGAAATTTATAAAGAAAAGAAGTTTAATTGGCTCATGGTTCCACAGGCTATACATGAAGCCTGATGCTGACATCTGCTCTGTTTCTATGGTGGCCTCAGGAAACTTCCAATTATGGCAGAAGGCAAATTAGGAGCAGATGTCTTACATGGCAGCAGTGGGAGCAATAGAGTGAAGTGGGAGGGGCTACACACTTTTAAACAACCAGATCACACAAGAACTCACTCACTATCATGAGAACAGCACCAAAGGGATGGTACTAAACTGTGCATGAAGGATCCACCCCCATGATCCAATCATCTCCCACCAGGCGCTACCTCCAACATTGGAGATTACAATTGGACGTGAGATTTGGTGGGGACACAAATGTAAACCATATCATGGAGTTGCTGGAGTTTGCTCTTTAAACTGATTAAATGTAAAGATGGTAAGGATTCTATTTCCTTACTAGAAAAAAGAACACTAAAATTTGTTGGCATGGTCTGGCAATAGAGATGTGCCAAATATTTGCATTGGATATACCGAATCAACCATTTATAAGAAGCAAGGAGCTGAGTGACCATGTATGTGATACTTTCAAGCAATTTTGGAAAACTAATTTAATAAGATTTGCTGGTTGCTCTTACTGTAGGTGAACAAAAAGTGTTGGAAGAAAATTATGAGCTCTGGGATTCAAATTCTCAATTTAAGTGCTGTACAAATAAACTTAAAGTTTCTATGTGTGCCCTAAAGGAGAATCTTATCTCCTATAGCCACAGAACTGATTTTGTTAGAAATTAAATGCAAAATCAGGATCACATTCTGCAGCTGGCTGAATTACAAAGCTGTTTGAAAACACACACACACTCACACACACACACACACACACACACACACACACACACACACACACATTTTATTGGTTCTGCTTCTCTGGAAAAACCTGATCAAATTAAAGCAGAGGTCTTAACAAATTTATTATTATTTATTTTATTTCCCAAATAACAATTCTGATATGAATCTGGTTCTGATGTTTGCTGTGTCTTTTCAGACCTCTTTTTTCTCTTACCTTTTACCATGTCTTGTAATTTTACTTGGAAAATGGGGTCTTGTTGTATCAGGTAATAGAATTTAGGTAAATGGGTTTTGAGTGTGTGAATTTATGTTAATCTGACTATGAGTTGTACAGTACTTAACATTTGTTATAGCTGTAGGGGCCAGAGGGTTCAATTTCTCTAGTGTTTTTGTTTTTGTCTCTACTTTCTTTTTTTCCTTTCTGATTTTTATTTTAGCTCCAAGGGATACATGTGCAGATTTGTTGTTACATGGGAAAATTGTGTGCCATAGGGGTTTAATGTACAGATAATTTTGTCACTGCTAATAACTAATTACCTAGTTACCAGATAATCTGCCTAATACCCTATAGGTAGCTCTTTTCAATTCTCACCTCCTCCCACCCTCCACTTTCAAGTGTGCCTTGGTGTCTGTTGTTCCGTTCTTTGTGTCTATGTGTACTCAATATTTAGCTCCCACTTTTAAGAAAGAATGTGGGGTATTTAGTTTTCTGTTTCTGCATTTATTTGCTTAGGATATTGGCCTCCATCTGCATTCATTTTGCTGCAAAAGACGTGATTTCTTTCTTTTTTATCCTATGTAGTATTCCATGGTATACCTGTCTCATATTTTCTTTATCCAGTCTATTATTGATTGGTATCTAGGTTGACTCCATGTCTTTACTATTGTGAATAGTGTTGCAACGAACATATCCATGTATGTATCTTTATGGTAGAACAATTTATATTCCTTTGGGTGAATACCAAATAATGAGGTTGCTGGGTCAAATGGTAGTTCTCAGTTCTTTGAAAAAAATCAAGACTGCTTTCCATAGTGGCTGAACTAATTTACATTCCCATCAGCAGCATACAAGTATTCTTTTTTCTCTGCAACCTCTCCAGCATCTGTTGTTTTTTGACTTTTTAGTAATAGCCATTCTGGCCAGTGTGGGATGGTATCTCATTGTGGTTTTGATTTGCATTTCCCTAATGATTGGTGATATTGGACATTTTTTAATATTCTTGCTGACTGCATGTATGTCTTCTTTTGAGAATTGTCTCTGCTCATGCCTTTGCCCAATTTTTAATGAAGTTGATTTTGCTTGCTGATTTCAGTTCTTTATACATTCTGGACTGTAGACCTTTGTTGAATGCCTAGTTTGCAAATATTTGCTCCCATTTTGTAGGTTGTCTCTTTACTCTGTTGGTGGTTTCTTTTGCTGTGAAGAAGCTCTTTAGTTCTATCAGATTCCAGTTGTCAACGTTTGTTTTTGTAGCAATTACTTTTGGAGTTTTCATCATGAAGTCTTTGCCAGGGCCAATGTCCAGAATGGTATTTTCTATGTTTTCATCCCTGTGTCCTATGTTTTCATCCATCTTGAGTTGATTTTTGTATATGGTTAAAGATAGAGCTCCAGTCAATCTTCTGCATATGGCTAGCCAGTTATCCTGGCACCATTTATTAACTAGAGAGTCCTTTCTCCATTGCTTGTTATTGTCAGTTTTGTGGAAGATCAGATGATTGAGGTGTGTGGCTTTATTTCTGGGTTCTGTAGTCTGTTCAACTGGTCCATGTGTCTTTTGACTTTGGACTTCTCTCAGTACTCTCCTTCTCAGAGAGTCTGCATCTTGCAGCTAGTTCAGCTGCAATTCACCAGTGTTAAAGTGTGGGGGAGGCCACCAAGTCTATAATCTTACAATAAAATTCTATGATAAAATCTCAGTATTTTAGTATGTCTTGGTGTTGTGACCTTCACCAGTATTTTTTCAGTGGTATAGCTTCCCTCCCCTTTGGTGAAACGAAAAGGCTATGGAGAGCCTGAATATTAGGAATATGCCTTCCCCAGGTTAGATAAGGCTCTGCTACGATTTTTCTATTCACATGTGTGTCTTGGTTGTGGACATCTCATCCCTCTCACTGCCAGACAGGATCTTTTTTGGCATTACTATGTGAGAACCTGATGGGGTTTCTCAAAGTAAACTGAGATCCCCACCCAAGACTGGGGTCACCCCATTCACGACTGCTGCCCCCAGAGGTTTTCTCACTCTCGTGGTAATCTACACACAGCCTATAGCAATTCATCAAAACTACCATTTGAGGGTACCTGTAAGTTTATGGCTTCTGCTCCAGGTAAACTGATCTTGGCTGTGACTCTGGATTTGCGGTGAAGTTTGTTCTCTAAGCTCTAATCCATGAAAGGTTTGAGAAAAGTCATTGGTCTTTAATTTGTTTGACTTTTTCTTGTTTTTATAATGAGAGTGACAACTTCACACCCTGTACATGTTGGAACTGAAGCTAGACGTCTTCTTTATTGGTCTTACTTTTATTCTTCTTGTTCTACCACCTTCTGAGAAAGGTGTATTAGGATTTTCAGGTTAAAATGTTGATCTATATGTTTTTCTGTAGTGCTGTCAATTATTCAGTATATATTGAGGCTGTATTCTGGGTTATGTTTACTGTGGTATATTTCTTTTTTAACAGTATTTCTCAACATTTCCCGATTTTATTTTGACAGAATGTAGGATTTCTAAAACATTGCTCTCCCCATATTGGCTTGGTTCATTGGTTTTAGTTTTTAACATTTGTCTTTCTTTTTTAAACTACATCTTTTATAGAGAACATATTATTGTATTTTAAATTTTAATCTGAAAACTATTACTTTTAGTTTATTTCACTTATATTATTACTAACTGCTATATTCTTATTTATTTCTGCCATCTTGTATGTATATAAGCCATATATATATATATGTGTGTGTGTGTGTGTGTGTGTGTGTGTGAGTGTATGATGGCAGAAATAAATAAGAACAAGCTCATAAAATGTATATATTATTTTTCTGTTGACTTCATTTCTTTCCATTGATAGATGAAATGTCTTTGTCTCAGTTTAAAAGTTACACATTTTGTTTTGTTCTGAAATAGATTTATTGAAACATAATTCACATACCATATAGTTCAACCATTTGAAGGCATACTGTTTTGATCTGTAAGTGGTGGCCTTTGATTTAAGATCTGTTAACCAATTTGTAAAGCTATAAAATGCTTGCTTTGAGATTGAACACTTCTGAATTTTAATTTTAATGACACATAATGCCCATGTATTTCTACTAGAAAATAATTTCTCAATTTGTTTCATTAAAACAGCAAGAACTCACTTTTTTAAAAAAAGGAAAAAGAAAAACTTACCAGATTCAATAATGACTGATATCATGAGTATCTTCATTTTTCAAGGACAATTCTGTCCTAGCTCTCAGAAGGAGTGATTTAATCTGTAACCACAAGAAGATAAGCATATCAGAATAAAGATAGCAATCGCCATACAAGAAACACATAAAGGGTCAATTCTTAATCAATACACAAGGGGATGTGAGAGAGAAAAAGAGCATAGGATTTGACCTGGGAGATCTGGGTGCAGTTGCATTAAATATATTCTAGTTAAATTAAAGGAGTAACCAAGTCAAGAGTCTCAATCAATAGAGGTTTATTAAGCTAGAGCTTGAGGGCACGCCTGGAAAAACACAAGTCACAGACATATCTGTGGCTGGAGTCATCTGAATAGTTTCTCAGGAGGTTTATTACTTACACAGTTCCTTAAAGTGGGTAAGACAAGTAGGAAGAAGGAGAGGTAAGGGAAAGAATGATTGACATCATCTTGTTTCTGTTCCATACCTGGGAAGATAAGCACTATTGGGGTGAAAATTAACAGACTTTAGTTTTAGGAGCCACACTTAGATTGCAGACAAGTTATAATTGGTATGTCCTTGTTTTATGGGAGTATATGCATCTTGAAAAATTTTGTGGCCAGCAAAACATTTTAAGATGCCTGAGGCCCTTTGCCTTTCTTTGGGGTTCTGGCTAATGGATAATTCTTTGATCAAAGTTGTGAAGTAATAGCAAAAAAACAAAAAACAAAAACAAAACAAAAAAAAAACAACGAAAAAATGTGGGCCATGTTTGATGATTCAGTCTCCTAGCTTAACTTTCTCTTTGGCATAATGAGTTTAAGGACCTGAGATTTTTATTTTCATTTACGTCCTAAATTACTGAACTTAGAACACAGTAATTGCATCAATCTGCTAGAGTTATTGCAAAAATGACATTAGTATAAGTAAACGCCTTAAAAAGCAAATATATATCCAAGCAATTATTTTCTTTTACTTTTGTAAATTATTTTGTATCAGATTATAAAATCAGCACTCGTTATGAAAAATAGATAATATAAACATTTATTAAAACTAACATCCCCTTTCTAACTCCAATGATATTGTAGTATTTCTACTACAGCAATAGCATTTATTTATAATTAATACTTTATACAAAAATCAAAATACTATACAAAAATGTTACTTTACATTATATGGGTATAATTATTTAAACATATAAAGATGCTTAGTGCATTTTTTCTTGCCATTAAAAAGAGTAAAGTGTCACTTTTACTGTTGCTTACTATTCTGTTTGGTTACAAGTTATTTTCTTATGATTAACTTAGTATTAATTTTTAATTTATAATAATACACAATGATTATATAGTTCTTCAAGTTTAATCATACTTTTTTTGTATTACAGTATTTTTCTTAAGATATATTTCTAAAGTTACAATCTTTTGATCATAACATATTAATATTTTACATAACTTAAAATAGGCTGTCAAAGGTCTATCCAAAATATGTGCTAATTTACACTCCTGTCAACAGTGTTGTAGTATTTTTCATGCTGTACTCTCACCAATATTTTAAGTACATCTTTGCTAATTAGGTGACAAGTAGTAACTTCGTAGTTATAATTATTTCTCCAAATTGTTATACATTTGAACATCTATTTAGATATTTCTTCCTTTCTAAGTTGTCTGAAATTTATTCCCAGTTTATCTTTTGCTGACTCTATGTTTTTCTTACTTAGCTTATGCAAATCCTCAAGTATTATATTGAGCTTAAATACTAAGGATTTAAAAATTTTGATTTATTTGCAGTTAATACGTATTTACATTTTCATTGTGATTTTTTTGAAATTTTGTGTACTTTAAAATTTCTTCTTTCTCTCTCTCTCTTTCTTTCTTTCTCTCTCTCTCTCTCCTTCCCTCCCTCCCCCCCCCCTTTCATTCTTTCATGGAGTCTTCCTGTGTCACTCAGGCTGGAGTACAGTGGCGCTATCTTGGCTCACTGCAACCTCTGCCTCCCCGGCTCAAGTGAGTCTCCTGCCTCAGCCTCCCAAGTACCTGGGATTACAGGTGGGTGCCACCATGCCTGGCTAATTTTTGTAGTTTTAGTAGAAATGGGCTTTCGGCATGTTGGCCAGGCTGGTCTCCAATTCCTGACCTCAGATGATCCGCCCACCTTGGCCTCCCTAAGTGCTGGGATTGCAGGCATGAGCCACCATGCCTGGCCTTAAATTTTTTTATGCAAATTATTTTTGAAGATTTTATCTAATTTTAATTTAATTGTAAAATATGCATAACAAGCAATACAAAATGTATAAAGAAAAAAAGAAGTTCTTTTCTACTAACTCATTTCCACATTAACAGCTTCTTGGTCAGTCCGTGGTTTTCATTTTTCTGATACAGAAAAAAGAAGCATATACACACACATGCATTGTTGGCTTGTGTAACTCAAACGAAACTGTGCACATGTACCTGTAATTTGCCTTTTTTCTCCCTCTCTTAACACTTTCATGGACAGCCCTGTAGATTTATAGATTATTTAATTCTCTTTATAAATGTACTCATATATATAATTTTTAAATAAAGGGACACTGCATTTCTTTTCACTGTGGTTTTATTTCCTGGTTTTCATGTTTGCTTGCCTCCTTCCTTCTCTCCTCTTCTTTTCCAACATCACCTAAACATTGATCTCACATTATTTGTCCTAAAAACACTTTCATATTTTCTTGTTACTTAGATAATAATTATGTGTCATTGTAGTTTCTAAAAAGATATTGGTGTATATCATGAAAAGTCACTTAAGTTCACAGTCAGAATAATACCATATTTTAAAATTTCTACATGGCATTATGTAGTAGAAATCATGTCGTCATTTATTAAACCACTTCTCCTATAATGGTGATATGTTCATGGACATTCACTTTTTCTAGTGTTTTGTTGCTCTAAAAATGTTGAGCAATCTCAACATTTTTATGAAGACCTTTTTGTATATGAGATTTTATCTATGACATATATTTGTTAAAGTGGTATTTCTGAGTGAAAGTATACACATTTAATATATTATAACATATTTTGTTTTTAAAGAGGCATATATGGGAGAATTTCCAGTGAGTTTTTAAGAATTCCCTCTTGACATCAGCAGTAGTAATTATTGTCCTTTTTCCCCCCAGTTTGATGGTTATAAATTGATATCTTGTTATGACTTGTCTTGGTTTTTCTCTATTTGAGTACCTTTTCATAATTTTGTCAGTGTTTTAAATGTCTTCTCCATGAATTGCCTATTTCTCCATTAGAATATTTGCTTCTCATTAATATGAAGAGTTCTATGTATATACATTGTATTATGCATATATATTTCAAATCTTAACATTTTTATCAACCATGATATAATTTACTAATTTTGTCTTCTTTAATATTGGTTTGTTGACTTTGTTTCATCTGTTGCCTGCTCTACAAAAGTTTTTGTTTTTAATTTTAATATCTTTAAATATTCCAATATTTCTTTGTTGCTGAAACTCTCTCTAGTTTCTTTTAAGGTCGTAGATTTTTAAAAAATCTTTTATTTATTCAATCCTTTTAGAGACAGGGTCTCCCTCTGTTGCCCAGGCTGCAGTGCAGTGGTGTGATCATAGCTCACTGTATCCTCAAATTTCTGGGCTCAAGCAGTACTCTTGTCTCTGCTTCCAGAGTAGCTAGGACTACAGGTGTGCATCACGAGGCCCAGCTAAGGAATCATAGAGTTTGAATGCAGTACCCAAGTCCTTTACTTAAGAATTTTTAAAACACAGTTCAATCTCTATTATATATGAATTTAATTTTTGATATAGGTTTGATAAGGGATCCAAATTTTATTTTCTCCAGAAGATAATAATACTGTACCAGTATTATTTCTAAATTAATTTACATTTTGTCTGTGAATCCAATTAGGTCCTTGGTCATGTATTAACTTCTTATTTTTATATTTCAGATATAAAAATTTATATAAAATATGAATTTATATAATTTACAATATGAAAATTATATAAAATATAAACATTATTTTTATATTTTGGGTCTGTTTCAAATTGATGTGCTCTAAAAATACTTATGTCATAATCATAATTATTTTGTGTTGATTTAAGGACAGGTGCCCTATAATCTAATGTCTAGTGCGTCATGTGCTTTATTAGGCTATTTTTTCATACTCTTATTTGTTCTTTAAAATTTACTGCATTCTTACATAAGGTTTAATATCATTTTATTTAATTCATCTAATTCTGTGTGTACTGCAAGTACTCTGTTAGTTTCCTAGGGCTGCTATAACAAATTACCACAAACTTGGGGACTTATGACAGAAGTATATTCTCTTACAGTTCCAGAGGCCAGAATTCCAAAATCAAGTTGTTGGCAGCATTGTTGCCTTTTGGAGGCTTGGAGAATTCTGGTCCATTCCCGTCTTCTTGCTTTTGGTGGCTCTAGAAGTCTTTGGCTGAGCTTGTAGAAGCTTCTCTCCAATCTGTATCCCTGTCTTCATTCAACTTTTCCCAGTGTCTCTCTTCTATTGCTGTCTCAGAATCTCTCATATACATATATATATGTATATGTGTGTATATACATGTGTGTATATATATATACAGACATGAATCATTGGATTTAGGATCACTGAAAAACCAGGATGTTCTCATCTTGAAATTTTTAATTTAACTACGATTGCAAAGCCCTAATCCAAATAAGATCACATTCACAGGTACGAGAAATTATGACTTGGACATATATTTTTCATGGGCACCATTCAACCCATTACAATTATAAACATTTAAATAAAGATTTTCAAATGAATTTGAGTTATATCATCAAAGAATACAGTACAGCTTTATATTAGCTCCAATAATTTTATACTTTGATAAGTTCTTATTATTTTCTTTGTATAGGTCAGAGATCTATGTTATCTTTGTTCTTACTTCTTTTTTTCATTTTTTTATTGTGTTAAGACACATATAAAATTTACCACCTTAGTTATTTGTAAGTGTGTAGTTCTGCTGTGTTAAGTATATTCATATTGATTTATATTTTTGTTATTTTTAAATAAATATTTTCCTATTTATATGTGATGATTACTGTAAACGTAAAACAGCTATTGATGTTTTTCATTTATCTTATGTTATGAATTAAATTGTATTCCCCCCAAAATTCATATGTTGAAGTGGTATTGTATTAAACTTAGAGGTATTGGTGTGCATACCTGTTTTTTTTTTTTTTTTTTCTTTTTGAGATGGAGTCTTGCTCTGTCTCCCAGGCAGGAGTGCAGTGGCACAGTCTTGGCTTACTATCCAGTCTCGGCTTACTGTCCAACCTCCACCTCCTGAGTTTAAGCAATTCTCCTACCTCAGCCTCCCAAGGCTAGGATTACAGGTGCCCACCACCACTCCCAGCTAATTTTTGTATTTTTAGTAGAGACGGCGTTTTGCCACGTTGACTAGGCTGGTCTTGAGCTCCTGATCTCAGATGATCTCTATGCCTCAGCCTCCCAAAGTGCTGGGATTACAGGCATGAGCCACCACACTCAGCCCACATATTTTCTGTCTCTTTTTACTGAGGTGTAGAAACAGTGCACCCCAATAGTAATGAGCATAATTTGTGCCCAGAACTCCTTGGAGAAACAGATGATTCTTGGCTTGGGACAAGACAAACATAAGATGAGCCTGTTGCATCTTGTAGCAACAGAAAGTGCTGCTGCTTCCACTTAAATGCAATGACTGTAGCTGGAATGATCTTAGCAACAAAATACAAAGAGCTAGTACTGGGTTAAAACTTAAAGAATAAAATAAATTCCCATAAGTACACACCAAAATAAACAGACAATTGTGCAAATAAATGAGTGCAGGAGCAGTAACAAATTTTTCTTACAAAAGGTTTCAAATTAATAACTGTAGAAACAATGATAAAAATAAAGTCAGGATTAGAACACCAGTTATAATTGCCCAAAGCAGGATCCACCAGTGAGTGCTGAAACTACCGGATAAAACTTTAAAAGGAAGCACAATGGTTGCTTAGCTCCCAAACATTGCGCCCAACTATTAATTGTCATGACAATTTTATCACTTGTCTACCAATTCTTGATACACTTCTTCCTGTAGAGAGAGCTTACTTTCCTCACCTTGAGTGTAAACTGGACTTAGTGACACACATTTAACAAGGAGGTTGTGGAAAGAGAAAAATAATGATGTTACAGTGGAAAAACTAGGTACACACCACCTTAACCAAGTGATCAGGTAATGTCATCAGTGATAAACCATGTGGATTCATAAACCTCTTGATATGATTTGATGAGAAGGGCACTTCAACTCTGTGGTATTTTTTCTAAAAATTAATAAGTCCAGTCTAAACAAGAGAGCACATCAGACAAACCAAAATTGAAGGACATTCTATAAAATACATTACCGGTATTCCTTAAAGTGTCAAAGTCATGAAGACAGGAAAAGCTTGAGAAATGATCACAGGTTGGAGTAGTATTTACTACATGATGGCTAAATGCAGCATGGTATTCTGGATTGGATACTGGAACAGGAAATGGACGTATATTGAAACAATGAAAAAACTCCAAATAAAGACTCTAATTTTGTTAATAGTATTGTGGCAATATAATTTTTAGTTTTGATAAATATATCATGTTTATGTCAGATGTTAAGATTATAGAAATCTGGGAGAAAAGTATACGTGAACCATATTCTACCTTTGTAAGTCATTTGTAAATTTGAAATTTTTTTAAAATAAAAATAAATTTTAAGTGGGTATCCAAAGAGATATTAGATGAATGCAAAAACAGAACAAAACAAAACAAAACAAAAACAAAACCCAAGAAAAAAAGAGAGAAGAAAGTAACAACAGAAGGAAAGGAAGGAAGGAGGAAGGAAGGCAGGAAGGCAGGAAGGCAGGAAGGCAGGAAGGCAGGAAGGCAGGAAGGAAGGAAGGAAGGAAGGAAGGAAGGAAGGAAGGAAGGAAGGAAGGAAGGAAAGAAGGAAGGAAGGAAGGAAGGAAAATGACAATGTGAAAATCAGATTAAATATATGATCAAATACTACAGAGAGAAAAAAGAATAAATTATGCAATTAAACACAGCAATGTAATTGAAGAGTGTAAAATGCATTTAAACCTGTATGCATAAAACCACACCACAACTAAAAATGTAAGTTTTAAATCTAATAGAAATACAGGCAGAACGTAACAGGTTACCTGTTGGTCATTCATTAGTGTGAAAATTTATTTCCAAGAAACAGATGAGGTTTGAAAGAAAAAAGAAAAATTAAAATCATACTGTTTTTCCTCAGGCAGCCTTACAGACATAAGATTATTTTCTAACGGGCTTTGTGCATTTTCCTAGGAAACAGCTGCTGTGATTTTGGAGGTAGTTGTGGTCAACAAGAGTTGTGTGAGGTTCTTGGCTCTTCCTGACTCTCGGAATCAGTGTGCAGCTGAGGGGTACTGGGTACTCCCTGACTTTTGTTCTTCCAGGCTTTCTAATACTTCTATCAGTATCCAGTTCACCTGATTCAGTCTCTCCCTGCTCGAAGTAATTGATGTGTTTTGTTTTCTGAATAAAGCTGCCAGGTACAGAAATCTTCATAAAAATAAAATGACACTGGTAGATTTCAAAACACCTCTTCCAGAATTGTCAGATATAACGTTAAGAAAAAGAAAAAAAGAAAATAGATAAACTGAATAAAAGTATCGACAGATTAAGCTTAATAGGTATATAAGGAATTCATATAACTTGAAATTATATTTCTGGAAGCACATAAAAATATCAATCTCATAACTGACAAATGTATATCAACAACTATTTAGAAGTAGGGATTTTATAAACTAAAACACTTTTACCACGATAACCCTTGGCTGAAAGCATAAATTAAATAATCAATTATGAAATATCTTTGAAAATAATTTTAATGATAAATTTACATCAAATCTAAAGGACCCAGAAATACTTTACTCGGAAAATAAGTAAAAGTCATAAACACCTTCAGAAGAAAATACACTAGGACTTAGGAAACTGAGAAACAACCAAAAAAGTACAAAATTAATAATAATATTAATTATATATAATAAACAGAAAACCTAAAGTTAATGGATGAGAAACAAAGGAAAAAAGTAGGAACAATAAGTAAATTGCAAAGTTTATCTCAGAAAATAAGTTTTTAAAAATTAAACCTTTTGTGAAAAAAAAGTTTAGCTAGAAGAATGAACAGGCAAACACACATTAGAGCATTAAAGAATTATACATATGAACTTTAAAGCAGTTTTTTCCAGCAGCTGGAAACCATCATTCTTAGCAAACTATCACAAGAACAGAAAACCAAACACCTGCATGTTCTCACTCATAGGTGGGAACTGAACAATGAGATCACTTGGACTCGGGAAGGGGAACATCACACACCCGGGCCTATCATGGTGAGGGGGGAGGGGGGAGCGATTGCATTGGGAGTTATACCTGATGTAAATGACAAGTTGATGGGTGCTGATGAGTTTATGGGTACAGCACAGCAACATGGCACAAGTATACATATGTAACAAACCTGCATATTATGCACATGTACCCTAGAACTTAAAGTATAATAATAATAATAAATAATAATAAAAAGAATTATACAAACAATACTTTTCCTTGGCAGAAATTTCATTGTTTTTATGTCAAACAGATTTTATTTTTTTCCATTGGAAGATCAGGTTGATCATCACGTATTTCTTTTAGCTTTTAAAATCTGTCTATAGGTATATAAGGCACTTCAAAAAGTCTGTGAAAATGGAATTAAAAGATAAAAATTAAAAATATAAACTGTATTTTTCAACATAAGCTCCGTGAAGTTCAAGACACTTTAGGAAGTGATGATACCAGTCATTTAGTCCATCCCTAAGTAACTGAGGGTCCTGGTAATTTAATCATGTCAAAGCAGCCTTGTTTTGCATTATTAACTGAAGAAAACTGAGGTCTTTTTAAAGAATTTTTTCAAGATTAGGAAGCAAAAAGAAGTAAGAAGGAGCTAAATCAGGACGCTTAGTTGGACACCTAATTATTTCCTATCAAATCTCTCACAAAGTTGCTCTTGTTTGATGAAAGGAATGAGTAGGAGCATTGTTATGGTGGAGAAAGGCTCTCTGGTGAAGACTTCTGGGTTTTTATGCTAAAGCTTTGGCTAATTTTCTCAAAACACTCTCATAATAAGCAGATGTTGTTGTTCTTTACCCTCTGGAAAATTAACAAGCATGCCTTAAGTATTGGGGGGAAAAAAAAAAACTGTTGCCATGACCTTTGCTCTTGGCTGGTCCACTTTTGCTTTGGTTGGACCACTTCTACCTGTTGGTAGCCATAGCTTTGATCATGCTTTGTCTTCAGGATGGTATGGTAAGGCTATGTTTCTTTCTTGTTACAGTTCTTTTAAGAAATGCTTCAAGTTCTTGATCTCACTTGGTTAAAATTTCCATTGAGAGCTCTGTTCTTGTCTGCAGTTGATAAGGACACAATAGTTTTGGCACCTATTGAGTGGAAAGTTTGCTGAACTTTAATTTTTCAGTCAAAATTGTGTAAGTAGGAGTTTGAAATCAGCCTGGCCAACATGGCAAAACCCCATCTCTACTAAAAATACAGAAATTCAGGCATGGTGGTAGGCGCCTGTAATCCTAGCTACTCAGGAGGCTGAGGCCAGAGAATCGCCTGAACCCAGGAGGCGGAAGTTGCAGTGAGCCAAGATGGCACCATTATCATTGCATTTCAAACTGGGCGACAGAGCAAGACTCCATCTCAAAAAAAAAAAGTAGAACCACTTGAGAATTCTATGGTGTTGGCTATTGCTTTTGCTGTTAATTGTCTGTTGTCTTCTATGTGGGCACAAACAAGACTTAATTTTTTCTCACAGATTGATGTCAATGGTCTGCCACTGAGAGCTTCATCTTCAACATCATCTCATCTTTTCTTAAAACAAGTTATCCTTTTGTATACTACTGATTTCTTTGGAGTATTGTCCTCATAAACTTTTGGTAAAGCATCAATAATTTCACCATTCTTCCACCCACACTCTGCCATAAATTTGATGTTTGTTCTTGCTTTAATTTTAGCAGAATGCATGTTGATCTTACAGAGGCTTTTTTCAAACTGTTGTCTTATCCTTCTCAGTGTCTCAGACTAGATCCTGTTCAGATATATTAAAGCAGTTTAGTACAAATTTATATTGGGTTTACAGAAGCATTGAAATCCATGCATTGTTTTTTCATAATGTGCATTTTCCACGAAGTTTTTGAAGACCTCTCGTGTGTATGTGTGTATGTGTGTGTATGTCTATCTCTTGAGCTATTTAAAATACATTTCCTTATGTGTCCAGTGGAGATGGCTATTTGTGTACTTGAATCCATTCTCTCATTGTGTTGTAATGGAGTTGTAGGTGACACACAGTTGTTCAGTGAGAGAATCCATTTCCAAGCATGCATTTAGATCTGTTCATGTTACGATGTCATCACTGATGAAAGATGGATGGTAGTGATGGGTATCATATTCAAATTTTCTATACCTGTGCATCTGCACCTCTTCATGTATGCTGCTGTCCCTTCCTATAAGCTGGAACCAAGATGTACAATATTTGAAATCCAAGTTTCAACCAATCAAATGAGAACAACATCTCAGGAAATGGAAAATGGAAAGACTTTAGGTCCCTGATTCTGTACCCACAGCTTAAAAAAATAATGGTGCAATGGACAGCTATTTGTCAACAGTAATTTATTATTTACTCCAACTACTATGTTATATAAATTTAACTTTTTTTCAACAGTAGCCAAATAGATTTCTGAACTGTATAAATATTCAATTTCCTTTGTTTGAATTTTCGGCTTTTATATACACAAATTTTATATATTCTAATGTCTTTTTCTGAATTAACTATGCTGCTCTGATCTGTCCCATTTACTTTTGTTTGCTTAGACACAAGAAAAAAAAATGTGATCAGAGTTAGAAAATTTTAGAGCTTAGTGGAACTCAGTGGCCATTTGCTCCATCATTTCCCAGCTGTTAAAAAAATAATGTTCTGTAAGATGTGAATAGATTTTTCTAAAAATGAAGAGTAAATCAAAGAGTTTCCATGGCTAATTAAGTTTGGGAAGTCCTGTATACTTTTTTTCTCTCTTGAAGATTTACAGAATATATTAGGATATCAAAGGCTTTGTGAAATCCTGCAGTAACTAAGAATTTCTCAAGCATATATAATCGTTATATTCATTTTAAATGGGACACTTTCAGTTACTTGAGAGGGCATGGCATTTCACCAACACTAAAAAAAAAAAAAAAAAAAATAGGATCTATGCACCACCCCACATAGCATCTTTTGTATCATATCTAGCTCCAACTCAGAGATGTCTAATAACGAGACACCGCTGGGCGCAGTGGCACACGCTTGTAATTCCAGCAATGTGGGAAACCAAGGCAGGCGGATCACAAGGTCAGGAGATTGAGACCATCCTGGTTAACACGGCGAAACCCCGTCTCTACTAAAAATACAAAAAATTACCTGGGTGTGGTGGTGGGCGCCTGTAGTCCCAGCTACTTGGGAGGCTGAGGCAGGAGAATGGCGTGAACCCAGGAGGCGGAGGTTGCAGTGAGCCGAGATCTCGGCAGTACACTCCAGCCTGCACGACAGAGTGAGGCTCTGTCCCAAAATGATAATAATAAATATTAATAATAATAATAATAATAATAATAATAAACAATAAGGCACTCCATGGGCTTTCACTTTTCATTCCTGAATTATCCTAAATGTTGGAGGTGCATTTATAATGGGATATAAAATATAAGAAATACAAGTTCAATGGTGTTGACAAATTATGAAGTTTCTCACACAAACATAATCCCTCTTAGACGATCAATGGGAAATATATTCGTTTCGATGGCAGAGAGTGAGTGACAAAATAGAGGTAAACTATTAACATTTCTCAGAATCTGTGGTCTAAAATACTCAGCCACATGCAGACTAAAAAATTGTTGGTCCTGAATATGTTCCTATAGGATACCCTAGCAGTGGCAACAAATAGCCTTCATTTGTTTGATGGTTAGGATGGCTCTGTCCACTGAGGAGCTCTGCCTGCTTTGTTTCCTCATCCCATACCCAGTAGTCTCTCTTTTTCATCTCATTTTATAATGTATTTTATCCAATCCTCAAAATTATTTGTACTCAGCAGTAATGTGTTTTGTTCTGATTATTCAACCTCTCTTGGTTGTGAATTTGATACTCCAGAACCCAAGCATCTGAAGTTCAGAAGCTTTTGCTCAAAATTGTTTTTCTTATTTTTTAAAACCTTATCGGAAGCCCTAAAGCTCACCACCCATTACTCTATTTTGCTGTTTTTCCTCTATCACCCTTTTTTCTGGAATATACCATTAAATACCCTAAATGCTGTCTGAGTAGAAAGAAGGGTAACATCACAGATCAGTAGATGCACGTGTGTGGATGGGAGCACCACTATGCTGGCTAGTGTCTCAAAATATTCTATTGTCTCATACATCTTTTATATAACTTGCACGAAGTACTTTAAATATGACTTCTGAAGTAAACACAGATTATTTCACTTCTCCCATTGTCACTTTTTCTTAATAATAATTGAGGACAGTTAGCATTTTCTATCAAGTCATCTTTTCTCCAGATCATTTATCCTTTTAATAATTCTTGATAGGTGATAATTTCCAAATTCTCTATCACTTTCCTGCTTTCATCCTTCTAGTCCTTCTAGTTACATGTACTTTTTTTTTTTTTTTTTTTTTTTTTTTTTTCTGAGAGGGAGTCTCGCTCTGTCGCCCCGGCTGGAGTGCAGGCTGGAGTTCAGTGGTGCGATCTCGGCTCACTACAAGCTCCGCCTCCCGGGTTCACGCCATTCTCCTGCCCCAGCCTCCCGAGTAGCTGGGACTACAGGCGCCAGCCACCATGCCCAGCTAATTTTTTGTATTTTTAGTAGAGACGGGGTTTCACCGTGTTAGTCAGGATGGTCTCGAGCTCCCGACTGCGTGATCCACCCGCTTCAGCGTCCCAAAGTGCTGGGATTACAAGCGTGAGTGAGCCCCCGCGCCTGGCGGTTACGTGCACATTTGTATAACACATGCTTCAGTAGATCTCATGCTCTGCAAAAGCATGACTTTTCTGAAGGAACTTTTATACACTGTAAGTGGGAGTGTAAATTAGCACAGCCATATTGGGAAACAGTATAGAGGTTTCTCAAAACACTAAAAATAAAGCTACCATAAAAGCCAGCAATCTCACAACTGGGAATTTATTCAAAAGAAGGAAATTAGTATATCAAAGTGATATCTTCACCCCCATATTTATTGCAGAACTATTCACAATAGGCAAAATATGGAATCAACCTAAGTATCCATCAGTAGAAAATGTGGTGTGTATACACAATGGAATACTATTCAGACATAAAGAAAGAATAAAATCCTGCAATTTACAGCAACATGGATGGAGCTGGAGGCCGCTAAGTAAAATAAACTAGGCACAGAAGGACAAATATTATATGTTCTCACTCATATGAGAGAGCAAAACATTTAATCTCATGAAGGTAGATAGTGCAATGTTGGATATGAGAGACCGGGAAGGGTGCCTTTGCATGAAGGGGATGAAGAAAGGGTACAAACATAAAATCAGTTAGGGGAAATTAGTTCTAGTGTTTGATAGCACAATAGAGTGACAATATTGTATTGAATATTTCACAATAGCAAGAAGATTTGAAATGTTCTCAACACAAGGAAATGTATAAGGTGATGGGTATACTAATTTTCCTGATTTGATCATTACACATCGCATGCTTGCACCAAAATATTACATGTACTCCATAAATATGTACAAATATTATGTATCTATTTAAAAATTCATACACTTTCCTATAGAAATAATGTTGAAAAGTTACTAAGAAGGTTCTTTGCCCTGTGTATTTTACCATTAAATTAGTTTTGACCATGAATACTTTTTTTTTTTTTTTTTTGAGACGGAGTCTTGCTCTGTCGCCCAGACTGGAGTGCAGTGGCTGGATCTCAGCTCACTGCAAGCTCCGCCCCCCGGGTTTACGCCATTCTCCTGCCTCAGCCTCCCAAGTAGCTGGGACTACAGGCGCCCGCCACCTCGCCCGGCTAGTTTTTTGTATTTTTTAGTAGAGACGGGGTTTCACCATATTAGCGAGGATGGTCTCGATCTCCTGACCTTGTGATCCGCCCGTCTCGGCCTCCCAAAGTGCTGGGATTACAGGCTTGAGCCACCGCACACGGCCTGAATACTTTTTTCTTTAGGCACGACTCATCATTTCTAGACAATTGTCTTTTAAAATACACATACTGTCATGGTAGGCATAACATAAAAGTTTTAAATAATTTACTATGGGAAAGATTTTCAGATCTTTTTCCTTTTTCTTTTTTCTAACTTCAGAAACCTTAACACTTGTTAGTCGGCAAGAAGAAAGAGTAAGTATGCTGATAAGAGAGGATTTTAGTTTTCTATGACAGGCATAATAAATCACCACAAAATTAGGCAGCTTGTAACATGAAAATTTATTATTTCACAGTTCTGTAGGCCAGAAGTTTGGCATGGGTCTTACTGGACTAAAATCAAGGTGTTAGTTGGGCTGTGTTTCTTACTGAAGATTCTATGGGATAAACTAGTTCTTTGCTCATTCAGTTTCTTGCAGCTGTAGAACTGAGGTCTTTCTTTTTCTTTTTCTTTTTTTTGGCTAGCTGAGCTATTGGCCACCTGGTAGAGACTGTCCACATGTCTCTGCTCAGCGACCCCTTCCTTCATCTTCAAAGTCAATAACTCAGAAGTCTTGACTTTGAGTCAAGAATAAGAGGAACTTAGGCAGGCAGAGTTCCTCTCACTCTTCAAACTTCTCCTGCCCCTTCTTCTATCATCACATCATTCTCTGACCAACACTTTTGCTTTTTTTCCAGTTTTCAAGGTTCATGTGATTAAATTGGGCCTATTCAGATAATTCAGGATAACTAGACTCTATTTTCCAAAGGCAGTATCTGCCAGAACTCAAGGTGTGTTAACTCTAGATGTAAGATGTCATCTGAAGAAGTTTTTCATATAAGTTCAATAATGCTATCCTAATGTTTACGTTTTTATTTGTTTTGTTCAGAGTAAAGGTGAAAAAAACATAAGATAGGCTTTATATGTCCACATCCAAGGCAGACAAAATTCTATATCTTCACCAAATTTTTTCATTTCTTCCTATGTGGACAGCAACACTACATTTCAGCAGCCTCCTGTTTCTGAATTGGGCCATATGACTATTGTTGCCCAATAGCATATTGGTTAATATAATGAATGCCACTTCTAGACTTGGCCAATTCAAAAATTAAACCTTTAATAACAATATTTTCCTTTCTTGCTCTTTTGTTGTGTCTAGAGAGAAATGTGTTGAGGATGATATCATCACAGTGTGAAAAGGTGTGAGTCCCTGAATAACTAAATGAAACATATCATCCTCCCAGCCCCACCCATGTAGGGATGCTATGTGAGCAAGAAATACACCTTATTATGTTAAGCCTCTGAGATTTGGGGATACTTTTTTGTATTTATCAGCCCACCCTTGTATCTGTCAAACGCTTACTGAGCATTTACTTTCTCAAAAGCTTTAATTAAAAACTATGAAATGTAAGAAATAGAAAGAAATTTATATCAATGGTCCCAGCCTTGGTTACATAAGAAATATTTGGAGGAAGTTTTAAATATATTTATATGTCTAATGAATCAAAATTTCAATGTTTTTAAGAATATCAAGGATATCAGGTAGAACTTTCATTTTGTCCAGATGAGAAATCTAAGATTGAAGCTCCTTTGAAGCATCTGAAATAGTTGCTTCACATAACTTTAGTAGTACAGTCAGCACCAGAACACACATTTCTCAATTCTCAGCCCTAGTGATATTTTATTTCTTCCATACTGTAATTGTCAATTTAACTCCTGAGAATTAATGGAATGAGAATTGAGGTGGTATGTAAATTAAGTAATTAGAAGCAAAAATGTTTTCATGTTTCCACAATTATCTATAAATTAAATTCTAACTCTCCGATTTTGTAGCAGCCTCTACCTGAACCCATCTTTGCAAACATGAATGTCTACAATTAGAGAATTTCATGTCATGTAAAGTATTGTGTGGGATATAAACTACCTTAACTATAAATGAGCTTAACTTGTTAAAAGTCCCAATTTCAACTCCTGACATTTTGTGACTAATTCTTTTTCTTAAACACTCTTCACTCTACACCCACGCTATTAAAATTTTGCTTACTCATGGGAATTCTATCAAATAGTTGCAGGGACTGAAAAGAAACGTTTTCATTCTTAGAAGAGAGTTAATTAGTTACTGAATTTGAGTTAATTAGTAACTGAAAAATGTAGACAGTTGTAGAGTTGCTATTGAGTAAGTGAGAAGACTGTTGATGGCAACTGAGTAGCCAGCACAGCATCCAAGTCCAACCCACCTGCTCCCACCAGGAATGTTTTAAATCTATATCCATTACAGATGTATATCCATATATATCCATTCTATATATCCATATATATATTTGACAGCAATTCCAAGTAAACTATAAACTTTGTTTCCAATAATAGATGTTGTTCCTGTAAAAGAATTTTTATCCCTTACCAATCATGGTAACTCTTCACCTTGAAATAAATTGAGACTGTCTAAAGTAACTCAAATGTATAAATTTATACACATCACACACACACAGAAATGCACACACATAAGGTAATTCATTTAAGCCTTGATGGCGATATTTTCCTTATATTCTCTGTCAGTGTGGGTGTGTAAAAGCTACTTATATTACTATCCAGATTAAAATTTTATTTTCCCCTTTTACCTGTGTTTATCAAATTAGCTGGATGAATAAGGTTCAAGTAATTGCTTTATTCCCAATAGAAAAAAGTGAGAAGGGGGTGAGGAATGGGAATGTGGAGAGTGGGAAAGATTATATAAAATTATAGGTGTGCTGTGTTTCTCACTGCTGGTCACAGCCAGAATTTTTCTAGAGAGAAGTATCACCTGTGAAGCTAGCCAGGTGGAAAATGACTAGTTTTATTAAAAATAGCAGTAATGAAAAAGCATCTACCTACTATCAAATACACTTTAATACGACTATAAACTGCGAGCACGGCTCTGGTGCTCTAGCCATCTACAGGCTAGGAATTGTGTCATGTTTTGTTCAAACCGACTTAGAGTTTAATCAAAGCAGACAAACAGCACTAAGTATCAAAAGAAAAAAAAAAGTGGTCCCTCTTATCTCTCCAACTCATGCCTTTATTTTGGTAATGTGAAAATTACGGAAGGAAATTGAAGAAGTATACGGTGGTAGTCTAGTAAAGAAGGCTCCGACCAGAGGGAATCTTTGGATTTGGAAATTTTCCCCCACACAGCACAGGAAATATTCTGTATTCCCAGCTGAGCCATCAGTCTGTGGGTCACATATAATGTTGCTGTACCAGTCATCAAATCTCTAGGAGCTTTTGGGTGATAAAGAATGATTCCACTGGTATGAAAAATCAAAATAGTCCCTAAAAATCTGATATCTTTTAAGTTCTTTTATTGCTAGCTTTTTTTAAAACATAGAAATGAAGAGCCATATCTCAGGCTCTAGCTCCAGTATTTTGAATTCTATTATTCCTAAATTGATCTTTGCACACATCATAGGAAGTTCTAAATATTTTTGAACATTTTGAACCAAGTTTGAGGTTCATTCTTTTTTATTTTCATTTTTATTTTTTTCTGCGACTGAGTGTTTTTCTGTCACCCAGGCTGGAGTGCAGTGGTGCAATCTCAGCTCACTGCAACCTCAGCCTCCTGGGTTCAAGCGATTCTCCTGCCTCAGCCTCCTCAGTAGCTGGGACCACAGGTGCGTGCCACCACGCCTGGCTAAATTTTTTGTATTTTAGTAAAGACAGGGTTTCCTCATGTTGGCCAGGATGGTCTCATTCTTCTGACCTGAAGTGATCCACCTGCCTCAGCCTCCCAAAATGCTGGGATTACAGGCGTCATCTACCATGCCTGGCTGAGGTTCATTCTTCACAATCATTCCACTGTGATCTTCATGATTCTATCCCTGAGGTCTTAGCCTCATTTTTGCTAAAGATCTAGGTCAAAGCTGACCTTTGTCTATAAAGCCATAATTTTCAATTAAGGTTCTACCTTTTTTTATTTTAGGAAATGCAAAAGATCTTTGCCAAATAGCAACTTCAGTTCATTCATTTTTATCTTCTGGGAACACTGTGAATGAGAATACTTGTGAAGGTTCAATGTTGAAGCCTGCTTTGATGAAGAAAAGATATCTGTCACTCAGTGTAAAGAGTAGTATGACACATATTTGCCAGCTTTATGTTGTAACTTCTCTTGAGCCTCTATTAAAATAATATAAAATAATATGTTATTATTATAGCTAATGAAAATGTATTCAGGCCTAGTTGCCAGTTGTTAAAGCATTGTTACATGGAAAAAAAAACTAAGAAAAGGAATGTAAATAAGTAGAGAGTTTGGGAACAATGCAGCTCCTGCATTACCACTGAAAATTCTTTTACCAGGGGAATTATTTTCCAAGACTCTCTTAAAAACATTTATTCAACTCCTTCTATTACTAGGTCTCACTCTCCTTTCCATTCTTCCCAAATCCTCCTGCCTTTGACATTAAACAACCTAGCAGTCTATACCTAATAACTTGCCATTGACTAATAGATTTATCTGATTATTCTATAAATCAGCAATCAAACAAGGACTAGGATGCCAACTCGTTTAAGTAACGTCACTTCCCATATAAACACAGAGTCAACATAATTGAACTAACAAGTATAAAAATACCTATTAGTGGTTAATATAGTAAAAATAGACAAAAATATTTTTGTCATTTCATGTCATTCAGAATGGTCTCAACATTTGTCAGTTAGCTGAGAGAAAGAAACATAAATACATTATGTACTTACTCTGCTGTTCTGTTATGGATGATGTTTATTTTTGAATATGTACTATCAGTGGTTGTTTACATGGTTAATTTCTTTTTAAAACATTTTCCCCACAAGCCTCAACTGTAGCAAAGTGACACATAAATGGACCTCTCCGCCAAGAGAATATAAAGAGTGCAAAAGATCGATGTGTCAAAAAGCTGACTTAACAGATATTCAAAATGAAATCCTCAACAGAACTCTGCATAATACTCTCATACAGCCATCTGCCATTTTTTATAATACGAATGTGTCAATAAACATGTAAGTTTTTTTTTTTTTTTTTTTTTTTTT
The DNA here is from genome assembly GCF_007565055.1 of Rhinopithecus roxellana. Taxonomy (NCBI): domain Eukaryota; kingdom Metazoa; phylum Chordata; class Mammalia; order Primates; family Cercopithecidae; genus Rhinopithecus; species Rhinopithecus roxellana. The sequence goes on along the minus strand of NC_044557.1, from coordinate 3,947,599 downwards.
TTTTTTTCTTTTTTTTGAGACGGAGTCTCACTCTGTCGCCTGGACTGGAGTGCAGTGGCCGGATCTCAGCTCACTGCAAGCTCCGCCTTCCAGGTTTACACCATTCTCCTGCCTCAGCCCATACAGTCATTGATTCATGTATTAAAATTTAATATTTTTATGTTTTTTGATTCGTAATGTAAAAGACAGAATTTCCAATGTTTTTATCTTCAACACTCCACTTTGAAGACATCTATCTTAGTATAACCATTAATTATCCAACATGTTTATTTTTAGAAAATAAAGTAAGTAATGGAAAAGTACACCCAATGATTTCTGTTAGGTAGTAGCAACTATCTTAATGCAATTGTCTTCAGACATCCTCCACAAACCACAGTGCAACAAGGTGAACAAATAAAATCACAGAAGCTTAATGTAAACAGTATAACTACGAGAGATAGATGATTGTATAAACATCAATTTACAGATTAGTTAGGAAATAACTGTCTGAAACCATTAGAGACACTCCTGAACCTGTGCCAGAACGGATCAGCAGGGAACGTCTGTACAAAAACGAGGAGAAGGTAGTGGGCGCCTAGCACTGTTAAATACAGGTAAAATCACCCTCAGAAAAAGTAACACCCTGGTTGAGAAATACTGAGAATGGTTGTCCTGACAGTTATAGAATAGGCATCACTAACCTCTGCTGGATAGAAAATCAATCAGTCTGGATGGAGGTAGGGATTGCCTGAGAACAGTCATGAAAGGAATTTCTAGGGTAATGATAATGTACTATATTCTGAATAGCTGGCTAAGTAACATAGTTGTATGCATTCATAAAAAAATCATCAAATAGAACACTTGATGTCTGTACATTTTATTTTACATAAATTTTACCTAAAAATGCAAATGCATATTGAACGCTACTCAATTAAAATTACCCAGAAGTAGTTAGCAATGGCATGCTTTGATTTCAGCAAGAAACCTGCTGGTAAATGAATCAAAAAAAAAAAAAGAAGATGGAGAAGAAGAAAGAAGAAGGAAGAGGAGATGGAGAAGAAAAAGAAGGAGGAAAAACGAGGAGGAGGTGGTGGAAGAGGAGAAGGAGAGGAGTAGATAAGCTGGAGTAAAAGATTGATTATGATTTTGTGATTAAGACAATATAGGAAAGCGTTAACTGAACAGTCAGATTGTGGTATATGGACATTATGTGTACTTCTTTGAACTTTTTGTATGTTTGAAATTTTTTCTAACAAATTCTTGAAAAAAGTTCAAGAAAGTTTTGCATGTTACTCTATATTTGTCTTTTTAGAAACATACAAATGCTTACAATGATCAACTGTAATGAGCAATGAAAGTTTTCTACCTGAAACATAGCTTCACAGGAAAAAGGCCTTGTGCATTAGTATGTATTAATTTTAAGAAACTGAGCTCAACTCTAAAAATTGTACCACTTTCTAAGAGGATCAGCAACTTTGCAATTTTTATTTCTTTTTTATAATGATATTGTAAGAAGCCATTGATATACAAATTTATGCATTCATTTGTTTATTCACTTAATTAATATTTATAGAGACTGTTCCACATATTTTGCAAAGCACTAAGAAGACAGTAGTAAACACTAAAGAGAGAATCCCTATGTCCTGAAGAATGTGTCTGTAATGGAGAAGGGAGCAATCAGACATGTAAATATAATTAATAACTTAAGCATTCTGATAGCCAAAGGTCCCAGTGCTAAAGACATGTAACCATTCAAATAACACTTTTATCCCTATATCTGAGTATTTACTAAGAAAGAATGCATTTAGTGCAGTAAAAGAAATAGTTCAGCAATTGAAGAGCAGCTGATATTTTCAGGCTTTGATGGTAGACATTTAGATTAGTGAATCTTCTTGCTAAGAGTTCAGCTAACTTGTGTTGGAAGCAGTCCAGCCCAATAACTATGAGCCTGATTCTAAAGGACCCATTCTAGCACTTGCTAAGTTTAGCGCCCTTACCACGTTATTAAAACTCTCTGTGCCTTGTTCCTAGGTTAAGACTTTATAATAGTAGCCACCACATATGGCTATTTGTTTGTTTGTTTGTTTTTTGTTTTTTGAGACAGAGCCTCACTCTGTCACTTAGGCTGGAGTGCAGTGGTGCTATCTTGGCTCATTGCAACCTCTGCATCCTGGGCTCAAGTGATCCTCCCACCTCAGCCTTTCAAAAAGCTGGGATTACAGGCATGTGCCACCACACCCGGCTAATTTTTTTTTTTTTTTTTTTTTTTTTTTTTCGTAGAGACAGAGTTTTTCTATGTTGCCAGACTGGTCTCGAAATTCTGGGCTCAAGTGATCCACCCACCTCAACCTCCCAAAGTGCTAAGATTACAGGCATGAGCCACTGTGCCCAGTCCACATATGGCTATTTGACAAAACAAATGAAAAATAAAAAAAGATTGGATTCATGTGATGTGCTTAGAGTGGTCCCTGGTCCAGAGTAAACATTCAATAAATATTTATTATTATTATTATGTGGTCACTGACTCTTTCATGTGATTCTTGAAGAATTTTCTTCAAATTTAATTGAGAATGTTAAATATGGTCAGTAATCCAACAGGAAATATTATTTTACTTAGATATCGAGACTTGCATGAAGGGCATCTTTGGAGGAAAGAAGAAGGGATGTTTAGGCACTCAAAGACTGGCAGTGGTAAGAAGCCTAAAGGAAGCCTAAGACTAGTGGAGCAAATGAAGGAGACAGTATTGTATAAAAATCCCAATGCAGGCTGGAGCCTTGGTGGTGGGATGCCTGGGAGGAGCTGTAGATGCCTGGGATCCCTGCCAATGCCAGAATTTCAGTGCCCAAAGCAGGGAAAGAGCAGGGATGAAAACATATCCTGTTGCCCTCCAGTGCCTCCCGTTGGCTAAACCTAAAAAAGAACCCAGCTGGTGAGGTAGCTTGGAGATGCAGGGTCTGCTTCCTAAGATCAGAGCAAGAAAGAAAAAGATGGAAAGTGGATCTGAGGAAAATCAACATAGTAACCAGCTTCCTAGATACAGATAATACCAACATCTCACAAATGGGTCACATGAAGAAATTTATCATTTTGACTGCTATATTGAGCACTCCAATAACAGCAAGATAGTGATTTCTTAAGAAAAGGCAACCGTGGAAAATTCAGTGGTTATTTGCATGTCTGGGATTTGCTATGATCTTGTTGCAAAGATACACATCTGAAGATTTATATAGAGTAGATTTGGCTTCACCTCTGCACCTGTTCATTCACTTTTTCTGTCAAAAATATATTTATTGGTAGTTTTCTATAAAATATTTTACAATTAACTCACTTTCAAAAATAATATAACAACACATTTAGAAATAGAGTGAAAAGAGACTTTAAAATTTTTCAATCATACATTTTCAGCTATAATCTAAACATCTCAGTTAATCTTGCTTTTACTACCTAGTATCTAAATAATATTTTTAGGATCAGAAAAACATGTCATTTTACCTCTGCTTCTATAAAACTATCTTTTGGGAATGGAAACCTGGTACTCAGTTTCTCTCTCTTTCTCACACTTGCTCTTTGGTTTTCTTTTTTAATTCAAAAATAGATTGGGGTTATCTATAGGTAAAGTCTTTACCAAATTTTTTCTAATTACTGAAGCTTCAACTCCTAATGCAAACTTGAAAGACCTTGAAAAAATTTCAAACATGCTTTCACTTGCTTATTTGATTTTGCTTTTCATTGTATTACACCTAGACAACACTTTCTATTTTTGTTTGCAAAAAGCTAGTAATTTTCTTCCATCATTTTCATTTTGTTTTTTAATGTGTGTGCAAGTGTCATGGTCTTACTGAGTTACTACTTAAAGTTTATTCACAAAAGAGGCCTAGGTTTACTTCCATACTAATAACAAAAATTACTTTTTAATATTAGTATTTAAGTACAACCTGCAATTATTAAGTTAACTATTTATTTGCCTGTATCTGTGAAGAGAGGCATATCACTTTCTTGAGTGGAAGAATTAGAAGAATTATTGTCTAGATTCTTAGGGGAAAATCTCTTCTCCAATACTTGACTTTATATTATTTCAATTTTACTTTTATTATTTTTATTGGTTTTAAATTTTATATTTCAGGTTTTATATTTGTATCCAAAAATATATGTTTCTTGTGGAAATATAGTTTGAAACTGATACATTTGAAAAAATAAAAATGAAGAAAAACACTAAAGCCATACTCATGCACACACAAAGACTTTACCAACAATCACTTAATAAATGTTTCAGTAATTATATATTTCAGAAAGCCACATTTTCACTATAAATTCTTATAACTTACATCCCAATTTATATGTTTACTTCTTTGTCTTTCCTTCTGGATATCATATAATTCTTAATCACCTACTCCCACTGCCTAGTACTTTTACTGATACAAAACTGGCACTAAATATATATTTTTGCAGGAGCCAATGCATAATTGAATAAACGAAAATAGGTAATTGAATGACCAATTTTAATTTTTCTATGGGCTATTGATACTCAAGGAGATAATTCTTTGGCCTAATATTCTGTATACAATGCTCTCCCTAACTAATATATGAACAAGTGAAGGCTAAATACAAATAGAATTCTTAAAATGTCCAAATATAAAAACAATGTCCACCAAAAAATCAGAGCACATCTCCCCCTCCAAAGGAACGCAGCTCATCGCCAGAAACAGAACAAAGCTGGATGGAGAATGACTTTGACTAGTTGAGAGAAGAAGGCTTCAGTCGATCAAACGTCTCAGAGCTAAAGGAGGAACTATGTAACCAGCACAAAGAAATTAAAAACCTTGAAAAAAGATTTGACAAATGGCTAACTAGAATAGCCAATGTAGAGAAATCCTTAAAATAACTGATAGAGATGAAAACCATAACACAAGAAGTACGTGCCAAATGCACAAGCTTCAGTAACTGACTAGATCATCTGGAAGAAAGAGTATCAGTGATTGAAGATCAAATAGATGAAACGAAGCAAGAAGAGAAGTGTAGAGAAAAAAGAAGAAAACGAAATGAACAAAGCCTCCAAGAAATATGGGATTATGTGAAAAGACCAAATCTATGTCTGATTGGTGTGCCTGAAAGTGACGGGGAAAATGGAACCAAGTTGGAAAACACTTTGCAGGATATCATCCAGGAGAACTTCCCCAACCTAGTAAGGCAGGCCAACATTCAAATTCAGGAAATACAGAGAATGCCACAAAGATACGCCTTGAGAAGAGCAATGGCAAGAACATAATTGTCAGATTCACCAAAGTTGAAATGAAGGAAAAAATGTCAAGGGCAGCCAGAGAGAAAGGTCAGGTTACACACAAAGGGAAGCCCATCAGACTAACAGCAGATCTCTACGCAGAAACTCTCCAAGCTCGAAGAGAGTGGGGGACAATATTCAACATTCCTAAAGAAAGAATTTTCAACCCAGAATTTCATATCCAGCCAAACTAAGTGTCATAAGTGAAGGAGAAATAAAATCCTTTACAGACAAGCAAATGCTTAGAGATTTTGTCACCAGCAGGCCTGCCCTACAAGAGATCCTGAAGGAAGCACTAAACATGGAAAGGAACAACAGGTATCAGCCATTGGAAAAACATGTCAAAATGTAAAGTCCATCAATGCTAGGAAGAAACTGCATCAACTAGCGAGCAAAATAATCAGCTAATATCATAATGACAGGATCAAGTTCACACATAACAATATTAACCTTAAATGTAAATGGACTAAATGGTCCAATTAAAAGACACAGACTGGCAAATTGGATAAAGAGTCAAGACCCATCAGTTTGCTGTATTAAGGAGACCCATCTCACATGCAGAGACACACATAGGCTCAAAATAAAGGGATAGAGGAAGATCTGCCAAGCAAATGGAAAACAAAACAAAACAAAAAAGCAGGGGTTATAATCCTAGTCTCTGATAAAATAGACTTTAAACAATCAAAGATCAAAAAAGACAATGAAGGCCATTACATAATGGTAAAGGGATCAATTCATCAAGAAGAGCTAACTATCCTAAATATATATGCACCCAATACAGGAGCACTCAGATTCATAAAGCAAGTCCTTACAGACTTACAAAGAGACTTAGACTCCCATACAAAAATAATGGGAGACTTTAACACCCCACTGTCAACATTAGACAGATCAGCGAGACAGAAAGTCAACAAGGAGATCCAGGAATTGAACTCAACTCTGCACCAAGTGGACCTAATAGACATCTACAGAACTCTCCACCCCAAATCAACAGAATATACATTCTTCTCAGCACCACATCACACTTATTCCAAAATTGACCACATAGTTGGAAGTAAAGAACTCCTCAGCAAATGTAAAAGAACACAAATCATAACAAACTGTCACTCAGACCAGAGTGCAATAAAACTAGAAATCAGGACTAAGAAACTCAATCAAAACTGCTCAACTACATGGAAACGGAACAACCTGCTCCTGAATGACTACTGGGTACATAACGAAATGAAGGCAGAAATAAAGATGTTCTTTGAAACCAATGAGAACAAAGATACAACATACCAGAATCTCTGGGACACATTTAAAGCAGTGTGTAGAGGGAAATTTATAGCACTAAATGCCCAAAGAGAAAGCTGGAAAGATCTAAAATTGACACGCTAGCATCACAATTGAAAGAACCAGAGAAGCAAGAGCAAACACATTCAAAAGCTAGCAGAAGGCAAGAAATAACTAAGATCAGAGCAGAACTGAAGGAGATAGAGAACAACCCTCCAAAAAATCAATGAATCCAGGAGCTGCTTTTTGAAAAGATCAACAAAATTGATAGACTGCTAGAAAGACTAATAAAGAAGAAAAGAGAGAAGAATCAAATAGACGTAATAAAAAATGATAAAGGGGATATCACCACCGATCCCACAGAAATACAAACTACCATCAGAGGATACTATAAACACCTCCATGCAAATAAACTAGAAACCTAGAAGAAATGCATAATTTCCTGGACACTTACACTCTCCCAAGATTAAACTAGGAAGAAGCTGAATCCCTGAATAGACCAATAGCAGGCTCTGAGATTGAGGCAATAATTAATAGCCTACTAACCAAAAAAAGTATAGGACCAGATAGATTCACAGCCAAATTCTACCAGAGGTACAAGGAGGAGTTAGTACCATTCCTTCTGAAAGTATTCCAATCAATAGAAAAAGAGGGAATCCTCCCTAACTCATTTTACGAGGCCAACATCATCCTGATACCAAAGCCTGACAGAGATACAATTAAAAAAGAGAATTTTAGACCAATATCCCTGATGAACATTGATGCAAAAATCCTCAATAAAATACTGGCAAAAAGAATCCAGCAGCACATCAGAAAGCTTATCCACCATGATCAAGTGGGCTTCATCCCTGGGATGCAAGGCTGGTTCAGCATACGCAAATCAATAAATGTAATCCAGCATATAAACAGAACCAAAGACAAAAACCACATGATTATCTCAATAGATGCAGAAAAGTCCTCTGACAAAATTCAACAGCCCTTCATGCTAAAAACTCTCAATAAATTCGGTATTGATGGAATGTATCTCAAAACAATAAGAGCTATTTATGACAAACCCACAGCCAATATCATACTGAATGGGCAAAAACTGGAAAAATTCCCTTTGAAATCTGCCACAAGACAGGGATGCCCTCTCTCACCACTCCTATTCAACATAGTGTTGGAAGTTCTGGCTAGGGCAATCAGGCAACAGAAAGAAATAAAGAGTATTCAGTTAGGAAAAGAAGAAGTCAAATTGTCCTGTTTGCAGATGACATGATTGTACATTTAGAAAACCCTATTGTCTCAGCCCCAAATCTCCTTAAGCTGATAAGCAACTTCAGCAAAGTCTCAGGATACAAAATCAATGTGCAAAAATCACAAGCATTCTTATACACCAGTGACAGACAAACAGAGAGCCAAATTATGAATGAACTCACATTCACAATAGCTTCAAAGAGAATAAAATACCTAGGAATCCAACTTACAAGGGATGAAAAGGACCTCTTCAAGGAGAACTACAAACCGCTGCTCAGTGAAATAAAAGAGAACACAAACAAATGGAAGAACATACCGTGCTCGTAGATAGGAAGAATCAATATTGTGAAAATGGCCATACTGCCCAAGGTAATTCATAGATTGAATGCCATCCCCATTAAGCTACCAGTGACTTTCTTCACAGAAGTGGAAAAAAACTGCTTTAAAGTTCACATGGAACCAAAAAAGACCCTGCATTGCCAAGACAATCCTAAGCCAAAAGAACAAAGCTGGAGGCATCACACTACCCAACTTCAAACTATACTACAAGGCTACAGTAACCAAAACAGCATGGTATGGATACCAAAACAGGGATATAGACCAATGGAGCAGAACAGAGCCCTCAGAAATAATACCACACATCTACAACCATCTGCTCTTTGACAAACCTGACAAAAACAAGAAATGGGGAAAGGATTCCCTATTTAAGAAATGGTGCTGGGAAAATTGGCTAGCCATAAGTAGAAAGCTGAAACTGGATCCTTTCCTTACTCCTTATACGAAAATTAATTCAAGATGGATTAGAGACTTAAATGTTAGACCTAAAACTATAAAAGCCCTAGAAGAAAACCTAGGTAATACCATTCGGGACATAGGCATGGGCAAGGACTTCATGTCTAAAACACAGAAAGCAATGGTAACAAAAGTCAAAATTGACAAATGGAATCTAATTAAACTAAAGAGCTTCTGCACAGCAAAAGAGACTACCATCAGAGTGAACAGGCAACCTACAGAATGGGAGAACATTTTTACAATCTACTCATTTGACAAAGGGCTAATATCCAGAACCTATAAATAACTCAATCAAATTTACAAGAAAAACACAAACAACCCCATCAAAAAGTGGGCAAAGGATATGAACAGACACTTCTCAAAAGAAGACATTCATACAGCCAACAGACACATGAAAAAATGTGCATCATCACTCGCTATCAGAGAAATGCAGGTCGAAATCACAATGAGATACCATCTCACACCAGTAAGAATGGCAATCATTAAAAAATCAGGAAACAACAGGTGCTGGAGAGGATGTGCCGAAATAGGAACACTTTTACACTGTTGGTGGGACTGTAAACTAGTTCAACCATTGTGGAAAAGAATGTGGCGATTTCTCAAGGATCTAGAACTAGAAATACCATTTGACCCAGCCATCCCATTACTGGGTGTATACCCAAAGGATTATAGGTCATGCTGCTATAAAGATACATGCACACGTATGTTTATTGTGGCACTATTCACAATAGCAAAGACTTGGAATCAAAACAAATGTCCATCAGTGACAGACTGGATTAAGAAAATGTGGCACATATACACCATGGAATACTATGCAGCCATAAAAAAGGATGAGTTCGTGTCCTTTGTAGGGACATGGATGCAGCTGGAAACCATCATTCTCAGCAAACTATCGCAAGAACAGAAAACCAAATGCCGCATGTTCTCACTCATAGCTGGGAACTGAACAATTAGATCACTTGGACACAGGAAGGGGAACATCACACACCGGGTCCTATTGTGGGGAGGGGGGGAGGGATAGCATTAGGAGATATGCCTAATGTAAATGATGAGTTAATGGGTGCAGCACACCAACATGGCACATGTATACATATGTAACAAACCTGCATGTTGTGCACATGTACACTAGAAATTAAAGTATAATAAAATTTTTTTTAAAAGTCCACACAGATTATATCTTAATGAAAATCTCAAAGAAAGTGATCAATTAATTAGAATGATTTTTAATTGGTTCATCAATTTCACTATAGCCAATGAATGTTTTCAAATACTTTATAACACTTGAAAAATTGTGTTCTATTAGGTAATTTAATCATTCTATTAGCAGTCTTGCTTATATAACTCATTTTCTTAGGAGGTAAAATAAATTTATTAATAAAAAGATAAAACAACTTTAAGTGAAGCTGTTCAAATTGCCACAAATTCTGACTTACATATGATATTGTTACAGAATCTTGCATAAACACTTTGGAAGTTAACCACTGCATGACAAGGGCTACTAATTCCTTTATCTGAAGCAAAAACTATGTTAATATGACTTCCAGAGTTACAAGGAGGATCAGATGAGATAGCGTTATTGAATAAGCTTTATAAAAAAATAAAAATTTTTATGTATGAAGTACTTGTTATAATTGATAATAATTTTTATTATTTCAAAAAAATGATTTGTTTTTTGGACACTTCTCCCTAAAATTCACTATATACTATTCCAAATTTAATGCAACCCCTCTGTAGCTTCAATTACCTTTCATAATTCATAAAACAAGTCTGTTTTCTTGCTCTTTTGTATGTTTGGTGACATAAGAAGAAGCTATAATTTTAAACCAACCCCTAAAAACGTTTTAACAGTATCTCTATAAATCTTAGTTCATTTTAAGTCTTAGTAAAAGATTTAAAAACGGTATTCACATTTTGATTAAGAACTGACTCAATGCACGCACTCCAAAGTGCTAATATCTCTACCTTGATTTGGCACATTTGGTTTAATCCCTTCAGTGATAGAAAACAAATCATAATTAAAAAAAGAGTGGAAAGGGTTCCTTGCATACAGATGAATAATTAGAGTGACCTCAATGTGGTGGCTTTCCTTTGTTGCTCAGAGACAAATACATTTGTGCAGCAAATAAACAAGCTCAGCTCAGCAAACCCTCAATGTGAACTGTCTCCCTGGAAGCCAGGAGTCGTCTTTGGTGTCTTTGCAGTTAGATGAAAGGGAGTAGATTCTGCAGTGAAATCAAGAGTGTGGAAGTTTAAAGTTTGACTTTGTTGTTACCTTACCATGCAAAGTTAGCTCATTAAGGGTTTGCTCTTGCCAGAAATCCACAATCTACCATACTTCTTTTAAACAAATACACATGGAAAACACAGAATACTTTGTTTAGGATAAAACAAGGTATAGTTGGTTTGAATTTAGAATGCCCCAATTTAAAAACAACATGTTCTCATATTGAAAATTATGAGCAATTAGAACTTGGTTTTCTTTGACATTGATAGTTTATGATCAATGGTCAAGGACCATTTCAGCTGGCATGAAGCCCAAACCTAAAGAATGTTTGGTGTAAAAAGCAAACAGATCAGTCTCTGGTCTGTTTGCTTTTTTTGAGGATGTACTATATAACACAGAATCCAAGATTTGATCACTAAAATAATACAATAATGCAGTTATTTCAGAAATAATGGCAATGCATATAATAAATGAGCAGATTTAATGGGAAATGTGGATATATACCAGGAAGAATATTGTCTATTTAATATTTCCTTTTTAAAGTTACAAGAAAATGATGCCTATATTATAATCACAGAATATTGGATATATAACCTTGTTTGCTGTTAGAATTTCACAAAGTGAAAATTAAGCTATTCATTCCTCCTATTCTTTGTTTTGTTTTGTTTTGTTGGGTTGTGGAATTTTTTTTTTAACAGAGTCTTGCTCTGTCACCCAGACTGGAGTGTAGTGGCATAATCATAGCTTACCGCAGCCTCAAACTCCTGGGCTCAAGCAATCCTCCTACATAACTGGAACTACAAGTGTGCACCACCAAGTTAATCTTTTTTTTTTTTTTTTTTTTTTTTTTTTTGTAGAGATAGGATCTCCCTCTGTTGCCCAGGCTGGTTTCAAACTCGTGGGCTCAAGCAATGTTCCCACCTTGGCTTCCCAAAATGCTGGGATTACAAGTGTGGCCACAGTGCCTGTACTACTACTCTTGATTGTCTCTAAGAAAAGAAATTTCCAAACTCCACCCAGCAATCTATTTATTGGTGTCACAAAATAGATTGTTTTTCCCAGCTATCTCTTATATTGAGTAGATTCCTTTACTTGACATCCTTTGCTGTGAGACTTTGCCATGCCTTCCAACACATAAAGTGTATGCCCAGGTGCCACTGACTTTGGGCTTGCCCATGTGGATTAATTAGACCAGTAGAATATGATTGGAAATGACAATGTATCAGCTTGGTGTGGAAGAAGTGTAGCATGTTTCTGATTCTATTTCTGCTATTCCACTCTCTGAGAGAAGAAAGGGCATGCCCTACATTGGGATTAGCTCTTCATTCTGTGTCCTCAAAGACATGTAGATCAACCCTAAACCTGGAAGTGAGCCCCGCAGGACCCCACAGGCAGCAGTAGAGCCATGTAATGACCTGGGAGCAGCAGGTAGTGAAGCCTAGGTTTTGGAATGAAGCAGCCTCGTTTCATGTCTTGGCTGTACTACTCAGTTACACCTTGAATGGGTTACTTGACTTTTGCTTTTCAGTTTTTGTCATGGACATTCTCAGTTTGATAATGCTTTACTCACAGCTTGTTATGAAATGTTTGCATCTCTCTCTAGCCAGTGTGAGGCTCAGAGTAAATACTCAAAAATTCTTACTTTCAGCCTCCTTTGATAAGGCCCTAACGCCTCTAAACCCAAACCAGCAACATGGCCCAAGCTAACGTGAAAGTCAACCAACTTAAAACCATCATCAACACTGCTGCTGATGAATAGTGAAAATATTACTAAAAAGGGTTTGATTAGTCGAAGTCTGTGCCACTTATTGCCTTGGGAGTGCTGTGAGGCTAAATTGCCTTTGGGGTATGCAAAAATTTGCCATCAAAGTCAGGTGTTAGAGCTGGAAGGAACTTAAATGATGACTTAATATTATTATTGCCTTTCATGATTAGGGGAAATGAGGCCCAGAAAGTTGAACTGTCTTTCCCCAAACTAGTTAATAGCAAATCTGTCACTTAAACCAACAAAATGGTTTTATAGATGTACTGTCTGATATATTAAGAATATACTTCTTTCTGTTATTTTTTTCTAACAATAATGAAATGTCTATATCCCAGAGCATAACTTCTTTCTTTTCATGGAATAGCCCACAAATATCATTTCATGTGAAATAATTGAAACTCAAGAAAGGAGATATGTTGTCAGCAGGGAAACATATGAAGTATTGTTTGCATGTGAAATCTAACTGCACTCAAACAGGCTTAGTGTCAGGTAACAGTACCCTTGCAACTAACATAATCTTTACATATTATCATCTACACATCCATTTTTGTTTTTTTATCTAAAGTGACAGATTCAAAATTTAAATTCTGAAACTAATTTGCCCAGTTTTTAAAACACTAAGGTTCTAGGAACAAATGTAAATACTAAGACCAGAGCAGAAGTTCTCAATTTAGTTTCTTTTAAAAACTGTTTTAGTTCCTGGCCACGTAATGTTCAGTGAGACAAAAGCTCTTTCAACCACTTGCTCTCTTTGCCAACATCAAAAGAAACAAAAATATATCAACAGCATTAAATGTAAAAGAACATTTAATAAGACTCCATGTGGCAGCTAAAAAAGATGAAGAAAGTGAAAATAAAGGGGAAACTAAATTGAGTAATATAAAACAAGAAAAAAGGAAAAATGTGAGGAGAGGAAAGAAAAAGGATAAATAAGAGAAAATAAGAGAGTGGAACCTGCTTTATATTTTCATAACACATAGACCTTCCACTCCTTCTGGCCATTGGCTCAGGCCTGAAATCAGTCTTAGCTTTGGGCCCCTCTAAAATCCCAGCCAATGTCAAACCGATTCTCAAGAAGCAACTCATTGGCAACTTGCTTAGCTGTTGAAACTACTGGGACCATAAGAGGTTTATGATGAAGACTCACTTGTGTGATCCTTTACCCACTCCATGCAGACCTGACTATAAGATGCAGGAGACAGAGAAAGAAGTGGTTCCATCAAAGGGAGTACCTTCCATACCTGTCCTGCTGCTCTCCCCTGAAGTATTATTCTGCAAGGAGAAACCTAGAAATCCAGGGTCCCAGACCATCCCTGTTGTTCTGAGAGTTTTGTTCCAGATAAGGAAGTGGCCTGAGCATAGCCAAGCTGTCACTAACACTCCTTAAGCCAAGAACCATACACATAAACCCATCTTAGGCTATGGCATCAAATATTACTCCTCTTGAAATTAGGCAAACTTGTACATCAGATTATATTACGTAATGTTACAGTTTTTTTTTCCTTCTACTATGGGAAGAACAGTATGATGAATTCATGGAAAACTCCTGCACTTTCTGTCATGCAGCCATGAAGGAAGAGGGTAATAAGGCAATGGCACTCAAGCATTCTAGATCTGCCTGGATGGCTGGTAGGCAGTGATTTTCCCCAACTCTGTGAATCCCAGCAATCCATCAAGGAGAATTACTGGAGAAAATGAGACAGAAATGCCATAAACCTTGCTTTCATTTTATTCCAGTGGATGTGAGGACGTGTGCAGTTTAAGCAGATTATGCTTCCGAAGTGGAGCTTGGTTGAGTGATTAAAAGATAAAACAATTCAATTTAAATCTTTACCTACATTTATCGGCTCAGATTTTCTGAATTGTACTGTGAAGTATTGTCATAAAATGGAAATGTTTGATTCAAAGGTAATAAAAGCTATTGATCTACCGTGAAGCAATATTAATATTAACATATTGCTTTTATGATTAATTTGGTGCTGCATAAAAGAAAAACATCAGGATCTTTTAGCTTTGGTGATTGAAGGAACAGTAGAATTTTGAAAATGCATGTACTTTAATATGCATGTACAATACGATGAACTCATTATAGAGACAGTATCCAAAGGGTTAGCTGTTAAAGTTGCATATTAAATGTCCAATCAGCAATTACTCTGTTAAATGAGAAGGCAAAACATGTATAGACTTTTGGCAAACTCCATTTAAACATGGGACACAGGAATATACCTTTTTGTGTGAGAACCAAAGAAGCGTTGATCTGGTCTAAAAAATCTGATGGGTTGTATCATGAAGTACAAATGTCTGCTAAATCCCAATATTTCTAGAGTCCTTATCCAAACAAAAAGATGGCAGGCATAGTTGAGAGGAGCATGGTTTAGTCTGCCCTCAAGGTCTTCATCAGTAATCTCACATAGTGAACACGGAACAGTATGAAATGACATTACTTTCAGCATCAACCTGCATTTCAGCGCAAACTTTAGCAACTCAGAATAGATACATGATCTCAGGAGCTCTTATTCTTTTTTTCCTCATCTACATAAAAAGAAAGAAAGAATACATCTATTTCAGAGGTATCTTAGTCTGTCTTGTGTTACTATAAAGGAGTGCCTGAGGCTGGGTAATTTGTAAAGGAAAGAAGGTTACAGGCTTCAGCAGACTGTACAAGAAGCATGGTGCCAGAATCTGCTTCCGGTGAGAGCCTCAGGCTGCTTCCACTCATAAGGGATGTGAAGGAGAGCCTGTGTGTGCAAAGATCACATAATGAAAGAGGAAGCAGAAAAGAGGGCTGGTGCCAGGCTCTTTTTAACAACCATCTCTCACAGGAACTAATGGGGCAAGAATTCATTTACCGCCCAGGGAGAGCATTAGTCTATTCACAAGGAATCCACTTCCATGATCCAAGCACATCCTATAATCTATTAGGCCCCACCTCCAACACTAGGGATCAGATATTAACATGAGGCTTAGAGGCAACAAACATCAAAATCACAGCAAGCGGATAGTTATAAAAATGAAATACGTTTACAAATGAAAGTACCTAGCACAATCATGATATATTGCTTCTCATTAGATGCCTCTCTCTCTCTCTCTCTCTCTCTCTCTCTCTCTCTCTCTCTCTCTCTCTCTCTGTGGTGTGTGTGTGTGTGTGTGTGTGTGTTCTTACTTGCCTATAAGTATCTTTATGTGACTTGGTGGTAGTGAGGGACAGAGGAGAAGAAGTGAGAAAAAAATCTGAAAGAGTAGAAGGAGCTATTTAGAGAAAAAAAAATTAAAAAGACTCTTTAGCCATCTCTTGACAACAAATTACACGCATCCCTGTCAACAAAACTATCTTTTTAATCCCACTTGGATGTTTTCTTCAAGCAATAAAAAGTAGGTTTTCTAAAAATCCATGTATGTTGTTTACCATTTATATAAGAAATGTACAGTTGGATTACTTTTACAGCTTGCAATGGCATAGGATTTTGTTTATTTGTTTTCTTTTTAACCATAGGAACTCTCAGAATATGACTACTAAATGTGCATAGGTACTAAATCTGAAAAGTGCAATCCTTATAAGGGCATCATTTGCTCAGAGAATTGTGATAAGAACAATGTTTCTTAAAGTGATGTATACATATGCATATATTTTTAAAATGTATATATCTATGTAGAGATATACACACATACATACACATACTTTTCCCAAGTAAATATAATGATGTTCTGTCACAAATGCTTCTTTGGCAGTAAATATGACTATTTCAGGCTATCTACTGACTATAAGATGATAATAATAGCTAATATTTATTGAGCATTTACTACTTGAAAGATGCTATAATGAGGACCTAAAGTACATTACCTAATTAAATCCTCACAATTCCCTTGAGAGACGTTTTAGAATTGTGACCATTTTATTGGAGAATATATCAAAGTAAGAAGTTTCTTTATAATTTGCTCAAACACATTCCCTTACAAATGGGCCTAAATCCAGGGATTTGAATCTATTTCTTACTAATTACAAAATTCAATCTTTAACACTCTATACAACTTAAAGAGCCAAACCTCACAGACAGCCCATAAACAATAGTTTTAAATGGTAGTCACTTTGAAAAATAGATTATTTACAGAAAGTTTGCTCTATTCTTCAGAGAATTTCTGTTTTTATCAGGAAAAGGGAATACGCAAAGGGTAGAATTTTCTTTGAGATGAAAATTTAAGAAACTAGAAAATTAGATTTATATCATAGGCTCTGCCTTTCTACATATTTTTGTGAGAAATTAGCCATTTTTAGAGAGTTATAGAGTTTGACGAAGGAATTGGTAGTCTTGAAGGGAAATTGCTACCAGACTCAATGACAATTAAGGACAACTATAAAGC
Organism: Rhinopithecus roxellana; assembly: GCF_007565055.1. NCBI lineage: Eukaryota > Metazoa > Chordata > Mammalia > Primates > Cercopithecidae > Rhinopithecus > Rhinopithecus roxellana. Next base: position 3,930,696 of record NC_044557.1, on the reverse strand, counting down.
TGTTATAGAGTGACTTAGATTTCCTAGGACTGAAGACTTGTATCAGTCAGGATAGAATAGGCTATTCTTTGTAATAAACAACCCTCAGATTATTGGTAGCTGCTAAGACAAAAGGTTTTATTTTATTTTTTTGAGATGGAGTCTTGCTCTGTCTCCCAGGCTGGTGTGCAATGGTGCGATCTCAGCTCACTGCTGCCTCCACCTCCTGGGTTCAAGTGATTCTCCTACCTCAGCTTCCTGAGTAGCTGGGATTACAAGCGCCTGCCACCACACACAGCTAATTTTTGTATTTTTAGTAGAGACAGGGTTTTGCCATGTTGGCCAGGCTGGTCTCAAACTCCTGACCTCAGGTGATCCACCTGCCTCAGCCTCCCAAAGTGATAAATCCCCTTATCCTCCCAAAGTGATATGGGTGTGAGCCACTGTGCCTGGTCTGTTTTGTTTTTTATCGCCTATGTTACATGTTCAGCAATGATCAGCTGGGGGCTAGGCTCCACATTTCTTCACACTGAGACCTAGACTAAAGAGCACCCCATCGCAGTCTATATCAGAACCATTGTTGTGGCAGAGGAAAAGAGAAATGAGACTCTAGAGAACAACATCAACAGCAAGTAAATGCTCAATTCATAGATGTGTCACTCACGCATTCAATACTCATTGACCAGAATTAGGCTTGTGGCTTCACTCAACCTCAAAGGATCCAGAAATTGAACGCTTTCAAGTGTCTGATGGTCAGTGAGGTACAGAGTAAGTAAAGGAGAATTTGTTGATGGAGTGCCCAAGGACTGGAATGGAGAAGTTTTGTAATTACAAATATTTTAAACTAACTCTGTGGGGAGAAGTTTATTTTTCCTAACAGGAGAAGTCCCCTTAGGATGATACCTGATTGTGTGAGATTCATACTAAGACAAGACATCTGGAACTAGTAGGACCACTGGTGTTCAGGGTGGTGGGGTTGGTGGGGCTGGGGGCAGAGAGAGAGAGATTGAGAGAGAGAGTGAGAGTGAGAGAGAGAGAGAGAGAGAGAGAGAGAGAGAGAGAGAGAGGAGACACAGAGAGAAATATAAATGGCATTGAGGGGAAATCTAAGAACTGATGGGTGAAGAGGGACTTTAGAAAATATTAGAAGTGTTTAAAGGGAATTTAAGATGCTTCTCTTTGCTTTGTCCTCCCCATGAGGTTCTTAATTAAATTATTATGTTTGTCAATGCTTTGGGGAGTTGTGATGCAATAATGAAGTGCTAAATTCTGCAGCCAGGTTGGTAATGCCAGGTCAATACCTGACCTCTCTTTATTCTCCATTTCCAAACTACAGAAGAGCATAGGCACAGAACTGGGGCAGGAGAAACAGTTATAATAACTCAGTTTAGGAGAGTTTCCTCTAAGTCCATACAAATGAGTGAGGAATGAATGAGGGAGATCGTTTTTCCAATTTTCAACATGTTTATCCCCTTGTTGCTGAGATTTGGTTGTGAGCATTCCAGCACCTACACAGGGTGTATGTATCTCATTGACTGTGCTGTGATTGTTCTGGATATCAAAATGTGCACTTCTACTCATTCAGGTTTGAGCAACTCCATACTTCAACTTTGTAAGTAGAATTGCCATTTTGTTTTATATGCCTTAAATATATGCACTTCCCTCACTTATATTACCTCATTTAATGTTAGACTCAACTGTATGATGTAGGTAACACCACACATTTTCTTTTCTTTTTTTTAACTATACTTTAAGTTCTAGGGTACATGTGCACAACATGCAGGTTTGTTACATATGTATACATGTGTCATGTTGAACACCACAGATTTTCTACTCATTTTATATATTAGAAAATGAAGGACTAGACCAGAGCTGTGGCTCATGCCTGTAATCCCAGCACTTTGGGAGACCAAGGTTGGTGGATCACCTGAGCTCTGAATTCGAGACTAGCCTGGGCCGTATGCTGAAACACTGTCTCCACCAAAAATAAAAAGAAAATTAGCTGGACATGGTGGTGTGGGCCTGTCGTCTTAGCTACTCAGGAGGCTGAGGTGGGAGGATCCCTTGACCCTGGGAAGAGAGGTTGCAACGAGCAGAGATTGTGCCACTGCACTTGAGCCTGAATGATAGAGTAAGACCCTGTCTCAAGAAGAAAGAAAGAAAGAAAGAAAGAAAGAAAGAAAGAAAGAAAGAAAGAAAGAAAGAAAGAAAGAAAGAAAGAAAGAAAGGAGAAGAGAAAGAAGAGAAGAGAAGAGAAGAGAAGAGAAGAGAAGAGAAGAGAAGAGAAGAGAAGAGAAGAGAAGAGAAGAGAAGAGAAGAAGAAAGGAAGGAAGGAGGGAAGGAAGAGAGAAGGGAGGGAGGGAAGGAAGGCAGGCAGGCAGGAAGGAAGAAAGGAAGGAAGGAAGGAGAAAGAAGAAAGAAAGACAAAGAGAAAGAAAGAAGAAAGAAAGAAAGAGAAAGAGAAAGAGAAGGGAAAGAGAAAGACAAAAGATAGCAAGAAAACAAGCAAGCAAGAAAGAAAGCAAGAAAGAGAGTAAGAAAAGAAAACAAAATGAAAAGGTAAAGAAAACATACAAATAACTCAGTGGCAGAGCCAGAATCTGATTCCTCAGATGCCTTCTAACATTCAGGCCAGGACTTAGGTTTATTGTACCTCCTGCCTTGTCAGAAGCCAAACTCTGAGTTAGCCATGAAGCAGGGAAATATTTACCTGTTGGGCTAAACTTGACAAAATACACTTGACCTCCTCTGATTTTCCTCATACTTCCCCCTGCTCCCCTCTACCTCTAACAGTATCTATCTGCTCTAGGGCCAGTTCTATCCAGGAGAGGAGAATATTTTCACCACCTCCCTCCCAGACAGACCGGTGTATTTTCTGAAGTTACTCCAGGGAGAGGTGAAGTGCTTCTCATGCTGAAGACTTTCGTCTCTTCTTGGCAGTTTTCTTGAAGTTAGCTTTCTCTTCGCCTGGTGGCTTTTAAAGGTTTATTTCAAAACTCCTATCTTTTCATTTTTTATTTCCTTAGATCTTAGTCAGTTTGGGGAGTTATTGTGAAAGATTGACCGGTTTCTTGTTGTTGTTGCTGTGGGACAACAACAATGGGCGATAATATTACTCTTTCTTTCTTTTTCCCTCATACCCTCTCCAACTCGATTATCAATCATTTATCCCTTCTTCCAGTGTATTAATTGACTCTTGGACTCGTGGAGTCTCTGGGCATGCCTACACTTTGACCTTGTAGTCACTGGAGGCCAATGGTGTTCACCGGTTTCAGTCTTCCCATGTTCATCCCTATGCCCTAAAGGAAAAGTGCAATGAGCAAAAGCAAGCTACAGGAGGAAAGGCAGTTGCCACAACAAATGCGAGACTAGAAACGTTAGGCTTGCATCACTTCTAAAGAGTCAAAGTTTCAAGCCAGAGTAACCGATTATCTATACTAGCTTATAGGCACATGCCTCCCAGAGAAGAAGAGGGGCTCTTAGACCAATTAAGTGTCCATGGATCCCATTAGGACTTCCTTGCCAGAAGGAAACTTCCCCCAGACAACTAGAAGACAATACTGGGGTTAAGGTAAAAAGGCAAAACACCCACTAAAATCCAGTACATTGGCTGCCACAAATAAAAATAAACCCAATTTTTTACACTTGTACTTTGGAAATGTTTCAGTGCATAAAAATAAACAGTTCTGAAATGCAGTTATTTTTTCTATTACTAATAATGGCCCTGCCTTAAAGGGAGATGATCCAAAAATCTCACCACTTACCCTATGTAGCTTCTTGTCCAGAATCTCTGGATGTCCATTTCTCTACTAATTTTGCTATTACCTCATCAACATTCAGCAATCTTGACTGCATATGAAAGTTAAATATGACCAACAAGTCCTATTTTCAATAGTAAGAAAAATGAAGAGGAAAAAGGGAGAGAGCTTTATAAAACTACATAAATATATGGTACTGCATGGAGGAGAAACAATAGCAATAAATAATGTTAACAAAAACCTTTCTAGTTAGTAAGTAGCATTTCTTACACACTTAATTTTGTACTTGTTTCTGTGTTGTATCATGTTGTACTGACAGCAATTTTAGAAGGTAGATGCCATTGTTATCCACAGTTTCAGAGGAACAGAACTGAGGCACAGAGAGGTTAAAAGTCCACAGAGTTAGTAAGCCAGTGTGCAATCCACACAGCTGGCCCTCAGAGCCTGCCCATACCTACCACATGCTGTTGCTTCCCCTGTGCTTTTCAGTCCACAGTGTGGTTACAGTCCTCAATTCTGCAGCTGTACCCAAGGCAATATTCCTTCTTTACTATGCTTCTGTTTACCTTCAGTTAGCATCTCAGATAACCTGGTTTCTCTACTCAGGAGAGAGGTGCAAACTTGTATTACTAAAGGAATCAGAACCTTGGACTTATGACCAGGGTTCTTGTTTGAAGTCACGTTCAGATCTCAAGGACTTCTACTTGTGCATGTAACAATGATAAGTGTTGCTGGTGATCACCTACTGCAATTCATGCCTTTTTGCCACCTTCAGTGGATAACAACACTATTTTCTCTTGTTAGTCTGGCTGAATCTACACAACCCATAATGGAACTTTTTCCTTGCCCTTTCATTGAGTAGCATAAGCAAACTTAAACTGAAGAGCAGAATCCTATTTCACTGGAGCAAGGATGTGTTCACCAATGATAGCATTCCTCCACTGGGCTCTAAAGCCTAAAGTCACTGAGATGGGAAGCAAATGTTTTGCTGTTTTAGGTGTGTATTTTTGTGAGGAATTTCACTCAACTTCTGTGTTTTTATGCCTGAACCTGTATGGGAAAAATAGCAGTGTATATTGATAGCATGATCAGATACTGGGCCACGTGCTAAAGGCAACACCACAAACTCCTGGGTCTTGTCTTGCGGCAGGTGCTGTAACCATGTCTTTAATAAGCTCTTCCACCACTCTCTAAGATCAGCTGCTTCTGAGAGATAAAAGGTTAAGATCTGTAAATCTCATAGGAATCCATTCATTCTCTAGCTTCCTTCACTGTAAATTAAGTCACTTTGTAGGACTTCATGTAATTTGAGATTCCATTGGCATCCAGAAAGTTTCTCTCATATGATAGTGCTAGAAGATAAATGATTTAAAAAAAAAAAAAAAAAAGCAAACCCAGATCTAGAATTAATTTCTATTTTGTGAGGACAATTCATGGTACCCTCTCTGTGGTGAAAGAAGTCAATTTAATGACACTTTCAGCAGGGAGCTGTTACCTGGAAGTTCTGGTACCACATAAAGGCACAAGCTTGGTTTCACTGGTAGCACATTAGGGACTCAGAGCAAGGTCAGCACAGACAAGGGAAAGCACATCTATTGCATCTAGTCCTGCCACAAGTCTGACCTTCAATGGATGTTTTATTCAAAATGACCACAAGTATAATTGTGTTAGCAGTTTTACTATAGCATGACTATGCCTTCAAGGGGCCCACCGTGAATTACGATTTCGGCAAGAGCTTCCCAGTGACTCTGGAGAACTCATCCAACAGTTGGAAGACTCAGATTATCAAAAATAAATGAATCAATAGTCAGATTTATTGCAATAATTCCTACTACTGCATTAATCACAGATAATGCTTAATTGATTGAAAATTGAAAATCACAGATACCTTTTAAAATATAAAAAAAGGACAGTTAAAATATATGGAATCATATTAATAGTAGTTAAAGTTATGTTAACAATCTTAACTAAAATGTTTACAACTCTAACTTATTTTTCTTCATACTGTTGGACAATACAATCCGCAGAAAAATTAAAGAAAATTACTTTTTAAAAGAAAAGAAAATTATAGAATGAATAATAAAGTTATTTCCCCTATACGAGTATGACCTCCCTGAGAGTGTTGCAAGCTTTTTTCAGCATTTAATCTTCAGTATTATTTGGTAATTATTCAGCAAAATTGCTTATTCTTACTTACTAAACCCTATTAAATAGTTAATAAAAAATTTAAACAATGATTTTCAATTGTTATTTATTTCAATAATATTCTCTCTAATCCTGACCTGTGGGTAATTAAGCATTCCATTTCAGTAGGACCGCATGTCAAACACTACTGCCCTTCCATTCTAAACTCGTGTGCATGCACAGGCCCATTAATGTGATCTGTATTCTTATTTGCATACTTTATTGTGGTAATATTCTGAGTTGAGAGCTTTTTGGAAAGTCCCAGATACATAGGCCAGACATTGCCATCTGTTATTCTCATGCTGGAATCACCCAATCCCAATCATATTTTGTCTTGGCAATGGTCATATTTTTGACGCCACAAAGAAAAGGGAGGGAAGGAAGGATTACGGAGGGAGGTAAGAAAGAATTGCTCACTTTAATAGTTGCTCTCATTGATAAATTTCAGACTGAAACTCCTTGGCTCCTCACTGGACACTGTAAGATAATGGATCTCTAGTTTCTTACATCATCACCACAGAGAAAAAGGAGTCAAACAGGGGCCATTTAAAAAAATAATACATGTGTGCTTGGTTTATCTTTTAACTTAGTATGTATTTAATTTGGAAGGCTTTAAATTATGAAACATAAGAAAACAAGCAATAATAACAAAATCTCTGTAATCCCACACTTAAAATATCTAACTTCAACTCTGCAATCTTATGCTTAATTATTGGGTGATTAGGGAAGATCTCATTATTAATTTACCCATCTTTACAATAAAAAAAAATCTTAAAATTGCTGTGAGGGTTAAATGAGATGATAAATCTCAAATAACACAAAAGTGGATACATAGTAGGAACTAATTAAATGTTGCTTCACATTTAAATTCACTGACAGCCTAGGCAGGATGCTGTAAATGAATTGCTCTGAAATTGGTGACAATAACTTCAGAAAGAAATTTTCTTAAATGATTGAGAAGCAATCTTATACTTGTTTTATAGCTTGAGTAATAGCATAAGAGAAACAACAGTAAACTAAGTGGTTGATATGAAAGCCTTCTGAGTTTCCATGAAAACAGACACTAAGACTGAATCTGAAGAGGCATCTTTTGTGATAAATTCCATTATTTAATTTTTTTGAACTTTCAAAGTGATATTGAGTTGTTGTACAGACTTTGTCTCAGGTACCCTTTCATTACTCATGGAAAGTCAACAGCATTTATAGAGTAGAAACTTTAGGCATTGTTGTAGGTACACAGGTTTTTTGTTTGTTGGTTGGTTGGTTGGTTGGTTTCTAATTCCTTAGGCCCCAGGGAAGGGTACCTGAGGAATTACTAGCAGTGAATACACTTCTCACAAGGCAGAAAAGGGAAAGAGATAAGCAGCTCCTAAAACCCTGCTACTTACCCAAACCTGTGATTTCTAGATCTGGTTCATCTATTTATCCACTTGATGGGTGGTATTTTATGATAAGGCAAGGATGAGAAAAATATTTTGCCTTTCTATTATCAGATGCTGCAGATTGATGACAATCTCACAAACACAGAAATCAATTGCAATGATAAGCAGGATCATGTTAAGCAAAGATTTGTCCCTTAGGGAAAGAAGCCCCATTAATTTCGGGAGATGTTAAAAACCTTTTAAGACTTGAACAAATTGTAAATAATCTATATTAATTTAGATAAAAGGAAATCTTTGATTTTATATTTGATTTCAAGGAATGACACCTAATTTAGGAGTTTTATTCCATCATAATGTCAGTCTTTAAACTTGGCCTTGAAAAGAAGAAAGCTGGCAATTTTAAACTCCTGCTTGTATTCCACTTTTTGAAGTTTTAGCATTTTATTTTCTAAGTTCAATTACTTAACATATTAAAAAGAGAAGGGAAGATGAATATCATTATTTTAATTGTTTTATATTTGGATACTATATTTCTTTTAAAAATGAGACTTCGTGGGGAAGGTTGGGATGGGGTGAGGGATAAGAAACTACATATTGGCTATAGTGTCCACTCCTCTAGTGACAGGTACACCAAAATCTCAGAAATCACCACTAAAAAACTTACCCATGTAACCAAACACCACTTGTACCCCAAAAGCTGTTGAAATAAAAATTAGAAATTTAAAAAAAAATTCAACCAAAGGACTTATGTGCAGACAATGAATCTAAGAAAACGTAAAAGCAAAGAAAAAAGAACCAAAAGAGAAGAGTTCACATCACTGAATAGATATCACCAGGTATGTGATTTGGTCACAGTTATAATAATTCTGGAAGAGTGGACATTTTGTGAACTTAAAGGGCTTGAAGAATGTCCAATGAGGAAATCATTTCACTCAATTACATTAAAAAAAAATAACCATAGTCAGTAAATGTTTCTATAGACATAAGACAGCACAAGACCAGCCTGGCCAACATGGTGAAACCCCGTCTCTACTAAAAATACAAAATTAGCCGGGCCTGGTGGCACATGCCTGTAATCCCAGCTACTTGGGAGGCTGAGGCAGAGGATCGCTTGAACCTGGGAGGCCGAAGTTGCTGTGAGCCGAGATCACGCCACTGCACTCCAGACTGGGTAAAAGGGCGAGACTCCGTCTCAAAAAAAAAAAAAAAAAAAAAAAAAAAAAAAAAAATTATTTTCCTTCGCCTCAAAATAGTCTCACATATGCACTTCCATATACACACATAGATGCTTTATTTATTTATTTATTTATTTATTTATTTATTTATTTATTGAGATAGAGTTTTAGTCTTCTGCCCAGGCTAGAGTGCAATGGCACAATCTCTGCTCACTGCAGCCTCCGCCTCCAGGGTTCAAGCGATTCTCCTGCCTCAGCCTCCCAAGTAGCTGGGATTACAGGTGTCCACCACCACGCCTGGCTAATTTTTTGTATTTTTAGTAGAGATGGGGTTTCAGCATGTTAGCCAAGCTTGTCTCGAACTCCTGTTCTCAGGTGATCCACCCACCTAGGCTTCCCAAAGTGCCGGATTACAGGAGTGAGCTACCATGCCCGGCCCATATATGCATTTTTTGCTCCACAAAAGCCTGCCTTCTCTCCTTCAACAGGGAACTGGCCCTAGGGATGAGTCAGGTAGGATGAGAATCAGAGACAGTGAGGATACAGCACTGCTAATCAACATGACTTTTGCTTGGTTTCCGTCTTCAGTATGGCAGCAGACACCAAGTAGGAACCAAGACTAAATATGAGGGGTGTGGACTATTGCTAATCAATTCCATTATCTTCATGTAAAGAAAATAGGCCTGACACCTATAGGCCTAAGTCCCAAATAAACCTTCTCAAAATTTTTATGACTATTTTGACTGCCTAGAAATTATATGTATTTATTTTAGGAAAAGAACTTTGAACTCTTAGAATAAATGCTTTTTAATCATAACCTGAGCTAGCTGTGGAGTGAGTATATAATTAGGATTGGTTTCCAGGAAACAGAGTAGCAGTTCAACTGCAGCCTAGGCTGCCTGGAGTAGCCAACAAGAAACTACCTCTGTGAATGTTTTCCACTCTATGGCTGTCACAGGGGACTCATGATACTGCTAAGATTGAGCAGCAGCAAACTTTTAGCTTCCCATTTCCAGGTTATGTTCAGGACCAACATGGAAGTGTTGTAACCTCTACCTGTAGCTGTTGGTTAACATATATTACAGCAATATGCACACAGTACTAACTGAGGCTGCTAGCATTTTGGGCCCTTGTTTCTAAGCCACAAGGACCCCAGTAAAAAATATATGAATTTTTGTAGTTTATATTTTTAGTGCATTGCTAATACAAAAAAAAATCCACCTTACAATATGTTCTAAAATTTAAAAATATATATTTGCCTTGAAGCATTTCTATGATAAAATGGAAAAGTGTAGATTGGGTATGTATAGTAAAATGGTAAAGTCTGAAGGTTAGAACAAAGGCCACTTGTCAAATATCAACAAAGCACATTAAATTATTCTGTGGGAAATGAGCTGAGTTTCCAGAATAAGAGAGAGAAAACAGTCCATTAAGTTCTTAATACAAGTCTTTAAATTGGTGTAATTGAATTCTCATTGAATACAAGAATGATATTTCTATCAGCTTGTGCAATAAGACGAGTAAACGAGAAAGCAGTGATGTTTTTCCTTTGGTGTAAGTAACAGTAGATGACATGAGAATTTATAAGCCATTCTTAATCAGCTGAATGAACCTACTTTATGGTCAAATATGGCTGTACAAATACAACTCTGGGCTTTGAGTGGTAAAATTATTGTTCCGATTCAATTGATAATGGGAAAAGCTATTAGTGTGGAACATTAGCCAACTAGTTGAAAATTGCATTGCTTTTCTATAAGATTTTTGCAGTAGAAATCACAATAGTTAGAAGGAAGTGGAATTTTGCAGGGAAGATAGAGCTTTTAAAGAAAACAAAAAGAAGGAAGCAAAGAAAAAGTCAACAAACTATAATTAGATAAATGCCCAAGAGTGAAGACACATATATTTTCCCCAGATTTTGCTAACTCTGGTTGGGATTCACTTCTCATCTTTAAAAAATTTGAAATTATGCCATGTGATCTCTAAAATTTCTCCCAGCAGGTCAAAACTACTTAACCCTTATTAATAGATATGAAATAAATTTCACATAAACATTACCATCTCAAATTCCTTAGGGAAAACCTCCACAATATTTTATTGATTCATCTGTTTGTTTTGTTTTTAGGTTTTTGTTTATCTTATGATTTGTTATTATTTTGTGTGTAAAGAAAGTCATGCATTCTTAATGGTGTATTTAAAGACAAGTTTGAAAAGGAAATCCAAATTGTGAATAGAATAAGGGGAACTGGAGGAACATAAGACACTGAATAAACACTTATGCTAAAGGCTGTTGCTACTATTATATTACTGTTGAAAGCATCGACAGCATTGTTAAATATCACACATATTGCTTCAAGTTATATAATTAGAATAGCCTCAAAGCAAAAAAAAAAAAATAGTTTAGGATATAGGAAGAAATTTTAAAAAAAGAAAGAAAAAAAAGAGGAGGATAAAGAGAAGAAAAGAAAAGGAAAGAAGAGGCAAAGAAGTGAGCCACTTGTTATAAATTCCAGTGAGCACCATGTGTACCAACAACCATATGAACTGTGTCTCTAGCATTTTGCAGTGAGGAGGCCCTGGACCAAAATCTCTTTTCAGAGCCACCATTAACTCCTATCAGAACTCAGAGAATCGCTTCCTATGTGGTCTCCTCACCATTCCACCTAACTCTCCCCTTCCTTCCTCCATTCTCCAAGAGGAATTTAGAATTTTCCTAAAATAAAAGAATGATCTAGTTGTTATTTTGCTTAAAACCCTTAGCAGGCTTTCCATTGCACTTGAATAAAATCCCAAGATCTCACTCTGTGAGGCCCTGTATGATCTAAATCATGCTTGTTTCTTTAGTCTCATCTTGTTCCATTTTCCCTGGCTGAACAGATTCCAGACACATTGGCCTTAAAGTTTTCAAACACAACCAGACTTTGCCTTAGTCAGGGACACAGTGTTTTGTTGGCCTGCAATGCGCCCACTTACTTCCCCATTTGCTACCAGTATCCTGCCTTTGATCTCTATTTCCACATTACTTTCTCACAAACCTTTCTCCCCACCTCTCCTCTCTGCCCTGTATCCTGCGTGGCATACAAAATTAATTATCCTACTATGCATGTTGATTTTTTCCACATCACTTTTCTCAGTTTACACTTATTTGTGGCATTCGTTGTTTCATTATTATTTCACTCACTAGCAAATAAACTTTTCATCTATTTCAGCCAACTATTAATCCTATTAATTCAGAGGAGTGTCTAACACATAGACACTCGACTTATTTGTTGAATAAATTAACAGGACCTATTCTCAAGTTACAGGAAAAGTGAAATGTTGAATTGTTCAGATTTTCTTATTAGGTCGGAAACCTCTGATTATGAGAACTCTGCAGAAGAGAAGACTGGGGAATGGATGGTGTGACAGAAAATCTTTGTGTAATAACCGGGTTGGAGAGGGATTGCCCCATAAGGGATTAACTTGTTGAATTCACAGAATACAGAAAGGCTTTCTCTGATTATGTGCTTATAAAGTAGTAAACATTATGCAATGAATGTGCTTCTGGCTTAGGAAAAAAAGCAGGTCTCCTTGACGCAAAAATCAAACAAAATAAAAAACTAACAAGATGGAGGAAAATGTCAAGAAAAAAAATGATGCTAAATGAAGAGAGCTTAACTAAGTCAAAGCAAGAAATTGCGGGAGACAGTACTGGGAGAAGCATGAGGAAATAGAAAATGGAATTAGCACATCAGGAACTAAATGTGAGTTGAATTCATATGAATTCATTGAATGGTACATGTCATAATAGTTGGAGTCTTCAAAGAAAGGAAACTCTTCAGAGGAATTCCTTGAAAAGACAGCAGAGTGTAGCAAAAACAAAAAAGCACTAGATTCAGAGGCAGGGCAACTGCCTCTGTTTTTAGATCTGCCTTTGATTTGACATGTAACTTTGGTAGAGTGTGACATCACATGCTTACAGATAAATGAGAAAATATAAATTAATCTGAGTTTGAGATTCCATTTCTGGCATTTCTAGCTCGAATATCCAGAAAAAAAAAAAAAGTAAGTCAAAACAGATTTCAAGACAAAAGCAAGTTTATTCTGGATAAATATGAAGATCTCAGCCAGTAAACCTCAGGGTGAAATGCAAAGCCCACACTTGCTCACCTGTGATGCTCTCTACTTATTGACGTATCACATCACTACTCTGACAAATCAAATGTGTGAAGCCCGATGAAAAGTTTGTGGTACTAATAAAAATCTGTGTGTTCAAATACATGTCTAACTTTCTAGAGGGCTATATTATTTTTATTATTGCTGTTAAGAATTTCTATGGAGTCTAACTTAGCGGCTGGCTGAGGATGGTTTTTACTACCCATCACAACGATTCTAGGATGCAGCCTGAGGTGGTTATCTATCTTTTACATTTTACTAGGGTACCTTGCTTTGCCAAAATTAATACTGCTATTTTCAAATGAATGGAGGTTGTGCCAGAGGGATGGGATTATTGGACCTTTACAGTGACTTTGAGTTGGTAAGAAGATCACATCTTAAATCTTTACCTTTCTTTCAATTCATCCTGCTTAGCTCACAACCATAACATCCTCTGCCCAGATTATTTTAACAGTCTTCACACTATTCTTCTAGCCTTTAGTTTGTTCTCCTGCCAAATCCAGCAGGCCACTTTCTATCCCCAGTATATGCTGTTAATGATGTACTTGTATCCCTCTCTTGCTTAAGAATCCTTGAGGATGAAGTTCAAATTCTTTGCATGACATGGACAGACCTTCACAATCAGGCCAGTCTCCTTTCCAGTCACCTCCCGACAAATCAGATTATTCTTTTCTCTCCCATGTGCCATTTTATATCGCTTCACCTTTGCTCATGTGTTTTGTTTATCCTGATTCATGTTTCTGTCTTGTAAACTCTAACTTATCTTTCAAGCTCCAACTCAACCATACCTTCCTCTCTATAACCTTCCCTGATATTATATATCCCATTGCTCCCATACCAGAATGAGTTGTTTTTCTTTCTGTGCTCCCAAAACACTCTATATATACTTCTCTGATGGTTTTTAGCATTTTATGTGGTTTACTGTAATTGAAAGTGTATTTCTAGAAGCCATATTATGTTTGAACCCCTGGAATTGTATATGGTGTCATACAAGCAAGCATCCAACAGATGGTGATTGAGTTACTCTGAACTCAACTGAATTAAATTGAACTTAAAAGTAAGACATAGTCATTACTTCTGAGTATAAAAGATTGGGAGACCTTTTAAAGTCTGACGTATGATGGCAATGTGCCCTTTTGAGTTCATGGAGGAATGGAGTTTGTGCCTTTTCTCCGGAGCAGATATTATCTCTTCAGAAGCCAACTTAGTAGCCAAGAGCAGAAGAGCTGCTTCCTCTTCAAAGTGGATGTAATCTGGATCCACCAGAAGAAGTTGGATTGATAAGACGACAAGAATATCTATGACTAGAGCAAGATGTTTTCTGACAATGTTATTTTTCCCACATACCACTCAGTAAAAGTCCATGGCTTAGAAAATCCTACAGATAAAACTATCTGTGTTAGAATTTTTACAACCTGGGAAAAATAAAGGAAATTAACAAAAATAAAGAGCATACAAACACATAAGTATAGGCAGGTGAGTATGAGAACCAGTGTTTAATTGCCAATTGTGCTTTACTAAGGACTATCTTTCATTGTGAGAATAAATGCTTTCTGATTTCTTCCTGTTGATTTTTCCTAGTATAGAAGAAACGATGGCAATAGTTATATGTTTATTCTTTGATTGATATGTCTTTGTTCGTTGATTTCTTTTTTTGTTGTGGTTAATTTGGATTTCTATTTTTAAGGTTCTTACTTGAACAAATTAAAGTTTAGCAGCACTCTAGTAGAACTTAAAAGGGTGTTTGAAATTCAACTGATCCAAATAAAAGCCAGTCTGGGAGCAAGAAAGTTCCTGAGAACACAAAGTAAAATTGTTGATAGGTAGTGGGAGAACCATAGGTTGAGAGGCCAGAGGCCAGAGATTCTGTCACTACTTGAATATGTGAATGCCTGAAAACTACTTTGTGTAACTATGGGAACCCAAGCTTCTGCATTTATAAATGAGGTTAGTGTAGCAGGCCGTTGGTTTTTGAGATGTGTTATGAAGTTTCTGGGTGGCACATAGTTATTGCTAGAGCCACAGAAGGAGAGAGGTAACCATGAGTGGAGAGAGTGTTTCTCCACTGACCTCTTCTTAGTGTCTCATTCATATTTTTTACTTACTGTGTTTCCATAAGATTTCTCTGAAGACAAAAACAAAACAAAAAAAACTTGTGTTGTTGACATCTCCACATAAATGTCTAATAGATCATCAAGTCCAAATCAGAGCTTTGAAGTTTATCCCAAATCGGCTGCATCCATAGCCTACTGTGTCTCTGCTGATGGTAACGCCATGCATCTAATAGCTCAGACATGAAATCTGACCAGTCGTTCTGATTCTTCTCTTTTTCCTACAATCCACATCAAATCTTTAAGTATATCATGTTGGCTACATCTTCAAAATCCATTTGGCATCATACCACATCTCACCCCCTCCTTGGAGGCTGCCTCCATTGTCCCTGACATGGATTCTAGGAATACATTCTTCTCTCTGCTTTTATCTTTAAGCCCAACAGTCTATTATCCACAGAGCAACCAGATACCTACTTGTAAAACTTAAGTCAAATTATGTCATTTCTTTGCTCACAGCTCTCCAGTGGTTATCTCACCTAACTCAGAATAAAAGATAAAGTCAATATCATGAGATAAAAAAATTCGAGAGATCTGTGCTGCAGGTGGGCTGGGGCACTGCCCCACTGGCTGCTTCTTCCACTTATCTGTCTTCATCATCCAGTTCCTGCCCCACTTGCCTCCTGGCTGTTCTTTCAGCAAGATGGACTTGCTCCTGCCTTGGGGCCTTTCCATGGCCTTGGATGCTCTCCTATGCTCATGATTAAAATGACTAACTCCCCAACCTCTTTAAAGTCTTTGCTAACATTTTTTGTTGTTGTTTTAAACATTTCATTTTTTCAATGCATCCTGCCTTGGCCACTTTATTTAAAATTCAATCCATCACCTCCTCCAGCTGCTCCTATTCCTCTTATCCTATACCACTTTTTTTTTTTCTTACCCATCATTCATTTTAATTTCCTACATTTTACTTATTGGCTCTAACTTTTTCTTTTTTTTTTTTTTTTCTGATATGGAGTCTCGCTCTTTCTCCCATGCTGGAGTGCAGTGGCAGGATCTCGGCTCACTGCAAGCTGCCCCTCCCCAGTTCATGCCATTCTCCTGCCTTAGCCTCCTGAGTAGCTGGGACAACAGGCGCCTGCCACCACGCCTGGCTAATTTTTTGTATTTTTAGTAGAAACGGGTTTCACCATATTAGCCAATCTCCTGACCTTGTGATCCGCCCGCCTCAGCCTCCCAAAGTGCTGGGATTACAGGCGTGAGCCACAGCGCCCAGACAGCTCTTACTGATTACCCACATATATTTGCTAGAATATAAGCTTCATGATGGAGGGCTTCTCTGCCTACTTTTCTTCATTTTTACATCTTAAATATCTAAAACAATGCTTCCAACTAACTAGGTGCTAAATTCATATTTATGAAATGTTAATAAAATCAAGAAGGAATTTGATAACTTAAAAAAAAAGGAAGACTGTGAGGCCATATGATCACCAAGGGTTTTCCTAGTTCCTCTAAAATACTGTTATTCTACCAGTCAATAAATAAAATTGATGTGATCTCCTAGGCATACTATCTTGACTGTGAAGCCTATCGGCTTCTAGGAACATTAATAAGAAAGCAAGTTTTTTCACGTTTTGGTTGGCCAAACTCACACATTGCTCAAACCATCTTGCACACCACTGGTAGCTGATATACTCTCTCAGCTCCCCATGTTCTTGTCAGCATCACTCACAGAGTGATTTTTAAACTCTCCTGGATTTCTCTATTGCTTATGACATCTGTGAGGTTCAGACACTGGGAGATATTATTTAGAATTTACACTGCTACCATACTCAGACCGGCTAGCCAACTAGTGACCAAAGAAGAGAGATGATTCAGCAAACACGATTCTTCATCTGAAAGTGTGTCTCCAGCCTGGGTCTCCTGAAAATAAGTGCAGCTGAGGCTTGAACAAGCTATAATGACTTCAAAGGAAATCAGCTTGTCAGAAGTTTTGGAGATGGGAAATTCTCTCACTGACCTGATCCAGAAGGGACCTTTCCTCAAGGGAAATACGTTTTCTGCTTACTTTGCACAGGATATTTCTGTTTTACCTCCTTACATTATTAAATCCGTACCTAGGAAACACCTCTAAGTGCTTTCAGTAAAGACAAACGGTTTGCCAAGGATGCTAAGGAAGCAAGTTTAGATATGTGCTCTTCTGTTGCCCCCTCTCATAAATGTATTCTGTACTCATTCCAACAGTTGACTTTCTTATGTGTGTCCTCCTTTTTGTTTTGCTTAAATGAAATATTAGAGATAATTTTCACAATTCCCTTCCTGGGTAAGAAAACGGGTGACATATTAGAAAAAAATAAAAATAAAAGATGGGTAAGACAATGTAGCTTTTGTGGAAACAAATAAAAATGAAATCGTTTTTGTTTCTGTTTGCCGTTATCTATCTGTTTTGTCTTTTTCTTCCTTTTATTTTTTTTTAAATGACTTTAAATTTTTGTTGCATTCTCTTTTTCTCAGAATTTTTATCACACTATAAAGGAAAAGATTTGGAATTTAAAAAGTGAGCTTAAAGTATCTCAAGCTATTTCTTTAATTCATTGAGTGATTATGTCAGTCAACTTAAACCAGTAGTACATTTCTTATCTTCAAAATATGAGTACTAAGAATGCTGATTAAACAGTTTTGTGTGAAGATGAAACAAGATAGTGTAATGTGCTACATTGCAGATATATGCATATATATGTATGTTAAATATATGTAAAATCAATTGCTTGGCAACGTGATTAATACCGAGGATAAGAATTCTTCTATTTGTTTTTATCGTTATTGTTCCTTAAATCCTCCCCAACTAGTATGAAGTTTCAAGACTTTAGAATTTTTTTTCTTATTCAACAGCCTGTTGCCAATGCCCAGGACAGGGACAGCCCAGTGTAGGGCCCTGATACATGTGAAGAATAAATCAATAAATAAGGGGTCTTTTAGGAATTTCTACCTCTTTTTATATTGTCTTGTGAGTTTGGTTAGAGATGGCAGTTTTGGGAAAATCAAGAAACTTTTGAGAAGTACATGACAATTAATTTATTACCCCTCTAGGAATTTTCTTCCTCTATCATTTCCCTATTCTTTATATCTTGATAGATTTCTAAATGTAATTACTCTGCTATCTCCCTAAAAGAAAAATGAAACAGGCTTAGAACTATGAAGAATTGTTTTTCAACACACTAAATTATGCTATATTAAGTGGCATCTATGCCAGTTTTGTTTTCTTTTATATTTTAGTTTTCAGGGCCCAAGATGTGAATGACAGAGAGACAAAGGTCAAAGCCAGGCAGTAAAGGGTGTAATTATACGAAATGAAAGACATTTCTTTATGTGGATAGAATGAAAATCTCTGACATTTTTCTTTTTTAACCTTGGGGAAGTGGGAGGATATTCATCAAATACTGAAAAGTACTCCTGTTCTTTAGACAGTAGTAGAGAGAATTCAGTTGGCTCTTTGAAAAAGTAGTGAAATGACAAAAGCTTGAGGTAAATTTCTTGTTAAGACTCAACAGCTGCAGAGTATACATTGTTATCATCAGCATATGGGACATTCTCCAGGACAGACCATAAATTAGGTCATAAAACAAGTCTTAACAAATTTTAAGACATTGAAATCATATCAAATATCTTTTCTGACCATGATAAATAAAACTGGAAATCAATAACAGAAAGAAAATTAGAAATAGTACAAACACGTGAAAATTAACCAACATGCTCCTGAGCAACAAATGGGTTAATGAAGACTTTTTAAAAATACTTTACTGTTTGGACGAACGGAGGCAAGATGGTGCACTTCCGGGTTCTTCATCACCAACTTTTCCTGCGCGCACGAAAATGCAGCCTGTGCCAGGGAAGGTGCAGACCAACCGGGCATGCGCCAGGTGACGTCAATCTGAAGAGACCAAGATTTACCTGGTCGCACCTGCTGAACACCCCCCCTACACGCCCGTGCCCCGCCTATTGCCCTCCCACTCCCAGAAAAGCCGCTCCCGGCCGGCGGGCCACGCGGACTTCCCAGCCTCCCCACTCCTGTCGGGACTGCAGGAACTCTGTCCCAGAGCTCCACGGGGGACTCTGTTGGCCTCCTTTGCCGGAGGCCGACAGACCTCTCCCCCCACACCTTAGGTGACCAAAAATAAACTTGCAGTTTTGCTCCTACCCTTGCCTACTTGCTGGTTCTTTTGTGCCCGCTCTGGTGGTCTTTAGAAAAAACAAATAATTTGCAATACTTGAGATAAACGAAAATGGAAACACAACATACCAAATCCTATGGGATACAGAAAAAGCAGTCATAAGAGGGAAGTTTATAGCAATAACTGCCCACATCAAAAAACAAACAAACAAACAAACAAACAAAAAAACAGAAAGATCTCAAATAAGCAACCTAATGTTATACCTCAAGGAGTTAATAAACAGGAATGAACTAAACTTAAAATTATTTGGAGAAAAAATAACAAAGATCAGAACAAAAATAAACAAAGTAGATATTTAGAAAAATACAAAAACAGGTCAGGTGGGATAGCTCACACCTGTAATCCCAGCACTTTGGGAGGCTGAGGTGGGTGGGTCACGAGGTCAGGAGATCGAGACCACCCTGGCTAACACGGTGAAACCCCGTCTCTACTAAAAACACAAAAAATTAGCCGGGCGTGGTGGCAGGCACCTGTAGTCCCAGCTAATCAGGAGGCTGAGGCAGGAGAATGGTTTGAACCTGGGAGGTGGAGCTTGCAGTAAGCTGAGGTCGCACCACTGCACTCCAGCATGGGCGACAGAGCGAGATTCTGTCAAAAAAAAAAAAAAAGAAAGAAAGAAAAGAAAAGAAAATACAAAAACAACAAAACAAAGAGTTGATTTATTGAAAAGATAAACAGAATTGACACATCTTTAGCTAGACTATAGACATAAGACAGCACGAGACCAGCCTGGCCAACATGGTGAAACCCCGTCTCTACTAAAAATACAAAATTAAACAGGCATGATGGCACGTGCCTGTGAATCCCAGCTACTTCTGAGGCTGAGGCAGGAGAATCGCTTGAACCCCGGAGGTGGAGGTTGCAGTGAGCCGAGATCATGCAACTGCACTCCAGCCTGGGCAACAGGGCGAGACTCTGTCTAAAAAAAAAAAAAGAAATAAAGAAAAATACAAAAACAACAAAACAAAGAGTTGCTTTATTGAAAAGATAAACAAAATTGACGCATCTTTAGCTAGACTAAGAAGAAAAAAGAAGGAAAACATTCAAATAAATAAAATGTGAGATGAAAATGCAACCCATAATACAGAAATTCAAAGGATCATCAGAGACTATTATGAGACTGTTAGCAACAAGTATATGCTAACAAACTGGAAAATCTAGAGAAAATGGATAAATTCCTGGATACATACAATCTACCAAGATTGAACCATGAAGAATGGACACCCTGAACAGACGAATAATAAGTAATGAGACTGAAGTAATAAAAACTCTCCCAATCAACAAAGCCCAGCACCTGATGGCTTCACTGCTGAATTCTCCAGTTAAAGAACTAACACCAGTTGCTCTCAAACTCTGAAAAAAGTTAAGAAGAAGGAATATGTCCAAACTATTCTTTGAGTCGAGAATTAACCTGATTCCAAAACCCGACAAGAACACAAAGGAAAATGAAAATTCCAGGCCAGTATCTCTGATGATCATAGATGCAAAAATTATCAACAAAATACTAGCACACTGAATTCATCAATAAATTTAAAAATTATTCATCATGATCAATTATAATTCATCTCAGTGATAAAAGGATGATTCAACATACACAAATTAATAAACATGATACATTACATTGACAGAATCAAAAACAATAACCATATGGTCATTTCAACAGAAAAAAAAAGCATTTGACAAAACATACTATCTCTTCACGATAAAAACTCTCAAAAAATTAAGTATAGAAAAAACATACCTCAAAATAATAAAGGCCATATATGGCATACTAAAGGAAGAAAAGTTTTTCTTTAAGATCTGGACCAAGACACGGACATTCACTTTCACCACCCCATTCAATATAGTATTAGAAATTCTAGCCAGAGCAATAAGCAAATAGGGAAAAGAAAGAGATAAAGGGCATCCAAATTGGAAATGAGGAAATCAAACTGACCTTGTCTGCAGATTATATCCTAATATACACGCTATAGATATATAATTATATATTTATATCTTAATATGTAGTATACATGTGAATATATAATTATATATCCATATATAATATAACATATATTCATATATATGTATCTCAAAGAGTTTACCAAAAAGCTTCTAGAACTAATAAATTCAATTAAGTTATAGGATACAAAATCAATAAACAAAAATCAGTAGTTTTTAAACACACTAATAGTGAACTACCTGAAAAAGAAACAAGAATGCAATCATATTTACAATAGCTACAAAAATAAATATGTAGGAATAAATATAACCATGGAGATTAATGATCTTTACATGAAGATTATAAAACACTGATGAAACAAAGACACAAATATATGGAAAGATATCCTATGGTCATGGATTGAAAGAATAAATATCACTAAAATGTTCATACTATGCAAAGTGATCTACAGATTCAACACAGTTCCTATCAGAATACAAATTACCTTCCTAGCAGAAACAGAAAAGTCTTATAATTTGTATGGAATCATAAAAGATCCTAAATAGCCAAAGCAATCTGAAGCCAAAGGACAAAGATGGAGGCATCACACTACTTGATATGAAAACATACAACAAACCCATAATAAAAAAAACAGCATGGCATTGGCAGAAAAACAGACACAGACTAATGGAACAGTCTAGAAAGCACAGAAACAAATCCACACATCTACAGTCAACTGATTTTCAACAAAGTTTGCAGGAATATGCATTGAAGAAAGGACAGTCTCTTGAATAAATAGCTCTGGGGAAACCAGAAATCCATATCCAGAACAATTAAACTAGACTCCTATCTTTCACCATATATAACAATCAACTCAAAATAGATTAAAGACTTAAATGTAAGACCTTAAACTATGAAACCACTAAAAAAATAGGGAAAATGCTTAATGACATTGGTCTCGGCAAAGATTTTTTGAATAGGACCTCAAAAGCACATGCAACAAAAGCAAAAATAGACAAACGTAATCACATCAAGCTAAAAAATTTCTGCACAGCAAAGAAAACAACAGAGTAAAGAAACAGAATGAGAGAAAACATTTACAAGCAATGCAACTGACAAGGGGTTAATATCCAGAATATAAAAGAACTCAAACAACTCAACAGGGGATACACCAAATAATCCCATTAAAATGTGTACAGTGGACATAGAATAAGTGTCTCAAAATAAGACATACAGATGGCCAACAGATACACAAAACTGTGCTCAACACCACTAATCATCAGGGAAGAGCAAATCAAAACACAGTAAGATATCACCTTACCCCAATTAGAATGGCTCTAATCAAAAAGTCAAAAATGAATGTTGGCAGGAATGTGGAGAAAGAGGAACTCTTATATACTGTTGGTGGGAATGTAAAGTAGTACAGTCATTATAGAAAACAGTATTAAATTTCCTCAGAAAATTAAAAATGGAACTACCATATGATCCAGCAATTCCACTACTGGGTGTATATCCAAAGCGGAGGGAAAATCTGTTCGTCAAAGAGATATCTGCACTGCTGTGTTTACTGTAGCACTATTAACAACCAAGAGATGTATTAAACTTAAGTATTCATCAAAGAATGGATGGATAAAGAAAATGTTAGATAGATAGATAGATAGATAGATAGATAGATAGATAGATAGATACCTAGTTGGTGTCAGATAATTGGAAAACAAGTTGTTGAAGTCGGAAAAGATATCACATATTTGGTATGAGGGAGCAACAACAACAACATATATATGTGATATATATATATATATATATATATATATATATATATATGTGAGATATATATATATATTTTCACAATGGAATACTACTCAGCTACAAAAAAAAGAATGAAATTCTGTCATTTGTGGCAACATGGATGAACCTGTAAAATGTAACATTAAGCAAAATAAGCTAGGCACAGAAAGACAAACACCACATGACCTCACTTATATGTAGACTCTAAAACAAAATAAAATGTTCTTATAGAAGTAGAGAGTAGAACAAGTGATTTACCTGAGGCAGGAAATGGGGATCCTTAGATAGCTTTGAGGTCGGGAATGGTTGCCAGAGAGACCAAGCATTTATGAGTAGGTTGGAAGTTTTAGATCCACCTTGGCTCTAAAACCCCATCTCCACAAAAACTACAAAAATTAGCTAGGAGTGGTGGCACACGTCTGTAGTCCCAGATACTAGGGAGGCTAAGATGGGAGGATCACTTGAGCCCAGGCCGTTGAGGCTATAATCACGCACGTACACTCCAGCCCCGGCAGCAGAGTGGTCCCTTGTCTCAAAAGAAAAAACGAAAACAAAAACAAAAAAACTGTGTAATCACGTCCAGAGAGCTGGATTTGTTAACACACTGAGGTGTTGAAACTGTAGCACATCCAGGCCGGGCACAGTGGCTCATGCCTGTAATCTCAGCACTTTGGGAAGCCAATGCAGGCGGATCACAAGGTCAGGAGATCAAGAAGATCCTGGCTAACACGGTGAAACTCCGTCTCTACTAAAAATACAAAAAAATTAGGCAGTCATGGTGGCGGGCGCCTGTAGTCCCAGCTACTCAGGAGACTGAGGCAGGAGAATGGCGTGAACCCGGGAGGCGGAGCTTGCAGTGAGCCGAGGTCGTGCCACTGCAGTCCACACTGGGAGACAGAGCAAGACTCTGTCTCAAACAAACAAACAAGCAAAAAACAACAGTAGCACATCCAGATAGGGCATGGAAGCTACGTGGCCTCCATAATAAACCAGTAATGGCAAGTACAGCACTTTGCTATGTTATGTGATTTGTTCTGGGAATTAACAAACCTGAGAGGGGTCATGGGAACTCAATTTGTAGTCTGCTGGGTAGAAATATAGGTGTCCTGCACACCTCATTTGCAGATAATGCCTGAGGTAGGAAAGTCTTCTGGGGTTCTGCCCTTAAGTTGTGGGGTTTAGGCTAACTCCAAATAGTTTCAGAATTGAATTGAATTGAATTGTTACCTAGTTGGTAACAGAAGTTTTTCAGAAAACTGGAAAACTTGTTGTTGAAGTTGGAAAAGATATCACATATTTGATATGAGGGAGCAACAACAGCAACTCTCTTCTACCTACTTCATGGACCTGGGCAAACCAAACAACTGTCTAAACTTCACTTTCCTCAATTTTGAAATCTGCATAATACTTGCAAAGTTGCTACAAAACACATAATATGTGTATATATAGTTGAGAGGCTGAGGTAGGAGGATCACTTGAGCCTGGAAGGAGGAGGCTGCAGTGACCCACTGCACTTCAGCCTGCAGCCTGGGTGACAGAGCCAGACCTTGTCTTATTTATTTATTTATTTATTTATTTATTTATTTATTTATTATTTTTTTGAGACAGAGTCTCCCTCTGTCACCCAGGCAGGAGTGCAGTGGTGTGAACTCAGCTCACTGCAAGCTCCACCTCCTGGGTTCACACCATTCTCCTGCCTCAGCCTCCCTAGTAGCTGGAACTACAGGGGCCCGCCACCACATCCGGATAATATTTTGTATTTTTAGTAGAGACGGGATTTAACCGTATTAACCAGGATGGTCTCACTCTCCTGACCTCGTGATCCGCCAGCCTTGGCCTCCCAAAGTGCTGGGATTACAGGTGTGAGTCACCGTGCCTGGCCCAGACCTTGTCTTAAGAAAAAAAAGGGATGAAAACTCACAGGCTTAGCATATAGGAAAAAAGGAAAGGAATGAGGTAATTCTTTTCACCTCAGGACTGCTTTGAACAACAGTAGGCAGATGCATTTCACATAAAATGATAGTTCCATGGCCAAGTTTGAACACCAAACAAGTCCTTCCTTCAAAATTAAAATGACATGACCCTACCTTTTGGTTTCAGGTGAGAAGCAGCAGAAACATTCTTTAGGATATGTTAGTCTATCAGGATGTGATAGTCTAGACCATCTATCCCTTTCTTTGGATTCTCTAAAAGGGATAGCTTTGAGAAGTGAAAACCTTCACCCCAATTCATACTCCACCAGGAAAGAGAGGAAGAATAGTCCCAGAAATATCTCAAACCATGATTCTCAAGGGGAATTTTCAGTCCTTCTCCCAGGTCTCACCTTAGTCTTCAGCTATTCTGAAATATACTGTACATTCTAATGAAACCCTGGATTTCAGAATCAAACATGAGCTTGGGTGTACCCTCTATATTCAGGAAATAAACTGTGTTAAATGGCTCCATGCTCCTAACAGATTCAAGGCAGCCACAATGAGGTCTCCCTGCTTGAGAACCAGTGACTTGGGAGATCATAACTCCTCGTGCATGTGGGTGGGCAAAGAGGCTGGTAAGACCATTAGGCTATTTATCACCAGTGACCAAGCTACCCATGGTCCTCCCTTTTCTATGTCTAGATGGACACACTAGAGCCATACTCAGAGGGTTCTACATGATCTGCCTCCCATCTGACCTGCCATTTTGCCTTTCACATCTTGAGTCACGTTCCCATTGTGAAGTCAAAATGACTGAAATTCTGGACAGATTTGGAATCTAAGAAAGGATATGACTTATGCCCTTGTACCCTGACCGCACCTTGAGTTGTAGCAATCTCCGTAAAGTCCCTTAGTCCCAGCAGATTGTGGTATGTCATGTAAAAACAAAGTGGCATTTATTTAGTTGGTGAATGAGGTTTTATACCCATTTTAGAGGTATTTCGTTCTATAAAAATTTTGCCTTTCATAAACTGTGTCTATTAGGCTTTATCCTGAGGTAGCCACAAAATAGTGAGGAAAGCATGGACATGGGCTTTGGCATCTGCCACACCTAGATTTAAATTATAGCTCTCTAACTTACTGTCTATGTGAGCTTAGTAAATGGACTGAATATCCCTGGGCCTGTTTTCCGTGCAGAAAGGTGGGGAAATAACACCTGGATATCATGGAATTTGTTGGAGGTTACCCTGAGATGAGGTAAATGGAAACCCATAGCTCTATATGTCCTATGTGATCTATTGTGCTTTTGAAACCATTAGCACAGGTGAGGACAGGCTCAGCCCAGGAATGAGTGGGCCCTGACAATAACTAGGTCCCAGCATCAGATGATCTCCCATTCTAAATGAGACTGTATTAGGCCACTCTTGCATTGCTATAAAGAACTATTTGAGATTGGGTAATTAATAAAGAGGTTTAACTGGCTCACAGTTCTGCAGGCTTTATGGGAAGCATGGTGTTGGCATCTGCTTGGCTTCTGATGAAGCCCCAGGGAGATTTTACTCATGGCTGAAGGTGAAGCAGGGCAAGCACATCACATAGCAAAAGCAGAAACAAGAGAGAGTGAGGGGGTGGGGGTGCCATATACTTTTAACAACCAGATATGAAGAGAACTCACTCACTACCACAAGTGCATTGCCAAGGCATGAGGGATCCACCTCTGTGACTCTAACAGCTCCCACCAGGCCCCACCTCCAACACTGGGGATTACATTTCGGCATGAGATTTGGGCGAGTATGAACGTCCAAACTATATCAGGACTCTCCAAGTTCCTTTTACATCCAGAGTCAGGAGGATCAGGATCTCCTGAGAGAATGATAGAATGACTGGTCATCAGAGCTGTGTGGTGCTCTTCAGAGCGCTCCAGCTCTTCCTCAGGCCTGGTTAGTTCAGCTTCCATGGGGACAGCTTTCTAATCAACCTTATATCCCCATCAATTCTTTTACTAAATCACAGCAGCTTAAGTATCCTATTATCTTAATTCCTTTGCCTCTGAAAAAATGACTAATTAACTGAATGAGTAACTCATTTAATAAAATTTAGGCATTAAATAATTTCCTTGGTTCACCATCTTAAAATTACTTACCATGTGACAGTTACTGCACTGGCCTACAAGGATGCAAACATGCATAGAACAAAGCCCTCAACCTCAAGGACCTCAAAATATAATATAATACAAATACATACACAATCAATTAGAAGAACATGTGAAGGGTACAGTAAGAGAAGCGTTTTCAGGATGCAATGGGCTTGGCATAAATGTTAGGGAGCAGAGAAAAGATAAAACTACTAATTATTGACCACCTATGTGATTTTCATACCACCTTTAACAACAAAGATTATTGAATCCATTTCAGAGATAAGGACCCTGAGAGTTAAGGAGCTGGTGACATTTTTAAATTCAGTTGCCTAGCCAAACGCAAGGCTAAGAAAAGCCCCCGTGTCAGTCAAAATTCACTGCTTCAAGATCACTTAGTGCCTGCTTGGCAGAAAGCAGCTCAGAACCTTACATCTGAACTCAACTAAACCTCATGCATTTCCTCTGCAGTGCCTTCTACATCTGCCGCCAGATAATTTCTGAAAAGTCCATGAACATCCATAGGAAGGGGCATTACATTTTTTTCAAGCACTCCATTATGAACATCGGTATTATATCATATTTACGCCTTCTCTTGCCAAGTATATTAAATTTGACACATTTACTATACATTTTTATTCCTTCTCTAGATCTGATTGAAACAGAGGGATTTTCTCTAATTAGTTTAGGTATTAGAATTTATGTACCATTCTGGATCTACCCACAGACCTATTGGTGTTACAGGTAGAGTGTAAATGCTAGTCGTTATCATGACAAAACACCAAGAAACACTTAGGCAATGTAAAGTTGTAATTTGAAGAGTTTATAGAAGAATCGAAAATAATTTGAATCATGAAAGATTCCACTATTAGCAGCTTCTGGGATGGTCTCAGCAACACATAATGCTTTGTATATTTCTCCCCTAGCTGTCCTTCTACATGACTCTATTTTAACAGGCAAAAGCAATTAAAGTCAGTATTTTGGAACTTAGTTCATCTTCTTTGTCATTCCTCCTTCTTGTCTTCACCCTACATCCAATATGTCATTAGTACACACCACTCAATGCCCTGGCCTTGAGCAAGTCTCAGCAGAGGTGAAGAGAGAGAAAGAATTTCTAGGAAGGAGGGCCACCTACCAATAGAGTGTGAAGGACTTTGCACCAGGATGCAAGGATCCCAGAGACTGCCCATGCTTTCTGGCCTTTGAAGGTGTATATAGTAGCAACTTAGCCACAAATACAAGTGTGTATTCTCTAATAAGAGCCATTATCATCAAAGAAGTAGAAAGCTGGCCCTTGGTTAAAGGAAGGGGCTTTATGAGATGCTAAAACAAACTGCTTTCAGCTCTTTATAAATGCTGAAAGCCTCGGCAGGGCCAGATGGAAAGAAATTACTCTTGTGGCTATATCAGGGCTTTTTCTCATGTTTATGGAGTAATATGTTGCACATGCAAACAGAAATAGGCTTCTACAGCAGGAACCCTGTAACACTGACATGGGTGTTGGAGAAGAGAAATTTTTTTTTTTTTTTTTTTTTTTTTTTTTTTTTTTTTTGAGGCAGAGTCTCGCTCTGTAGCCCAGGCTGGAGTGCAATGGCACAATCTGGGATCACTGCAAGCTCCGCCTCCCGGATTCATGCCATTCTCCTGCCTCAGCCTCCCGAGTAGCTGGAAATACAGGTGCCCACCACTACGCCCAGCTAATTTTTTGTATTTTTAGTAGAGATGGGATTTCACCGTGTTAGCCAGGATGGTCTTGATCTCCTGACCTTGTGATCCGCCCGTCTTGGCCTCCCAAAGTGCTGGGATTATAGGTGTGAGCCAGCACGCCTGGCCGGAGGAGAGATATTTTACTCGGTTTAACTTACCTGAGCACCAGAATCTTGGCTATAATAGGTATGTTCTAATAAACCAAACTAGCTACATATTTAATTTCTGGACAGGGTGATCTTGTTTTCACATTATTCTCAAGTGATGTCAAGTATACAAATCTTAAATGCACAGCTTGGTTCATTTTTCCGTATGTGTACACCTGTGTATCTGCCACCTTCTTAAAAATACATATTTTCTTAAGCCCCAATGTGTCTCTAGCTCCTCTTTCTGGAGGGATTCTTTTCTGTATGATTGATTGCATAAAGTTGATCTTATTTTTGAATAATAAATAATCTCTCATTCAAAAATGGTATCTAGAAAGAAAAATACAAAGTAAAGATAATCCTGATCTTTTAAAAATTTTCTTTGTTTTAAGTCACCCCACAGATCCTTGTTACCAGGAAACCCATAGCCACTCAATCAGGGTTACAAAGGGAAACATAGTCTGAATTCTCATCTGTCTGACTTTCTTTTTACCTCTGTACCAGTGAGTCAGTGTCTTGAATCAAGGTCTCTCCCAAAGAGTTTTTATGCATTGGCTCAAGATGAATTTCTTAAGTTCCAAGTCTTTTTTCAGTTGATTTGAATGGAAAGAGTTCGTTTCTTTAATATAACCCCCCAAATACTGGAAATGGCCATGGAATGTTGTATCTCTTTCCCCCATAACATGAATAAGCAGTGTCTTTTCTGTGTTCCCTATGACAGTAATGTTCTGTCTGTAGGATCAACATAATCAATGCCTCCTGAGGTGATGAGAAGTATTTTATCCTCATTTGGCAGGAAGTATTCTTCCTGCCTGGACCCTCCATCTTCAGAGTGCTATAAGACTCCATGTGTGATTACATTAAATCCACTCCACCCATCCCACAGCAATAACTTCTAATGATAAGATGGTTATTTGATGCCAAATACCTTGTGAACTCATGAGGCAAAAACAACTATAATTCATTTAACCAGAGTTTTATATTTCACCAGGTAACTCACCATACATTAATTCACACAACTTTCCTGTGGAATAAGGTATTTTCAGTAGCTTCATTTAATGCATGAACTGTAGGAGACTTCAGAAAGTTAAGGAATTCTTCCAACACAAGGCAGAGCTAGGGTCTGAAGTATTCTAATTCCAAACCCTATTCACATCTCATACATAAATGTGCTACTCTGTCTCCATCCAGGATAAATTTTGGAGATGTTGAATCTAGCTGGATGAAATCAGTCTTCTATCTTTATTTCTGTTGCTTGTTGGTAAATAGATTGTGCTGTTGTTTGTTTTCATTTACCTGAGGTTAAAATGCATGAACAAAGTTTTTAGCGAAACCGGTAAGTTTCAAGGTTTAAGGAGAAGCAACGATAGATGCAAAAACTCCTTGTGACACTGTTCTTTCTGCTCTTGTATTGAAAGTGTCTTACTGAATCACAAAGGTGACATATTAGTCTCTTACTTAGTGCTGCTGTTATTCTCTCATCTTTCGCAGATGGAATTAAAAACTCGTAACTAAGCGGAAAGGAGCTTCATGCTCTAACACCTCTCCATATTTATCTACCCTCTTAATGCACTCACATACATTCTCTCAAAAACTGTACTTTAGTCAACCTGATCACCTGATCTTCTTTTTTTTCCCCACCCCCGAGATGGAGTCTTGCTCTGTCGCCCAGGCAGGAGTGCAGTGGCATGATCTCAGCTCACTGTAACCTCCACCTCCTGAGTTCAAGCAATTCTCCTGCCTCAGTCTCCCAAATAGCTGGGATTACTGGCATGTGCCACTGCACCCGGCTAATTTTTGTATATTTAGTAGACACGGGGTTTCACCATGTTGGCCAGGCTAGTCTCGAACTGGCTGGTCTTGAACTCCTGACCTCGTGATCTGCCCGCCTCGGCCTCTCAAAGTATTGGGGGGTTACAAGCATGAGCCATCACACCTGGCCAACCTGATATTCTTTTATTTCCTCACACAGTATGTTCTTTCTCATTTCCAGGCCACTATGCATGCACTTTTCTCTATCCTGTTCATTTCCCCTACTCTTTGCTTAGTTGGCTTTATCACATCTTAGCTTACAAGTCCTTCCTTTGAGAAATTCTCCCTTCTGATTGGTTGTTTTTGGCTTGTCTAATCATTCCTAGCACATACTAGGTTCTAAGTAAATTTTTGATAAATAAAAGAAAATTATCAGGTATAGAATAACATGGGAAAGAGAAGTGCAGATAATAAGTCTGGATTTTTAAAAATTATTTTTAGAAAGAAGGAATGCTAAGATTGAAAATTTGGCAGATGTAAAAAGCTTTTTATAGTTTTCATTCTACGTTTTTAGCCATTTTCTCCCCCTGAGGACCACTCTCTAAACTCCAATAAATCAATACAGTGTCCCATTTCCTCACTATTCAACAAAGATATACTATGCATTCCTGGCTTGGCACTGATCTAGAGGTTGGGGATATGGCAGTGATCAAGACAGATGAAACGCACCCCATCATGGAGCTTAGTCATGGGGAATAGGAGAGACAATGACCAAGTGCATAGTTTCAGATAGTGGTAAATATTATTAAATAAAGTGTGAGGGGAAGAAAATATGATTGATACGGAGTCACTTGGGTCACTTTTAAAGAAGGCCCTTCTGAAGAAGGGCCAACAGATCAAAGACCTGAATCATGTAAGAGCATGAGCCAAGCAAATATTTGGAAGAAAGCACTCCAGGAACAGGGAACAGCAAAAGCAAAAGCTGTGAGAGAAGAATGAGGTGTATGGACGCATCAATCAGAGTGCTATGAGAAACAGAGCAATATTATAACTAGGTTTTATGTATAATAATATATATAAAACCTATGTATAATAGTGTTCTATTTACATATTGTGCTCTCTCTCTCTATATGTGTGTGTGTATATATATATATGAAAATGGTGCAAGCCAATTCCTTGAAAGAAATCAATCGCTCTCTCTCTATCATTCACATTTCATACACACACACACATATGTGTATATTTGTGTATACACGTGTGTGTGTGTCTATGAAATGTGAATAGAGATTGATTTCTTGCAAGGAATTGGCTTGCACCATTGTACACACACACGCACACACACACACACACACATATATATATAGAGAGAGAAAGAGTGCAATATGTAAATAGATTAATATTTTACATAGGTGTTATATATATAATTACACATAAAACCTATATATAATGTTGCTCTGTTTCTCATAGCACTGATTATTAGTGTGTGTGTGTGTGTGTGTGTGTGTGTGTATATATATGTATATATATATATATATATAGAGAGAGAGAGAGAGAGAGAGAGAGAGAGAGAGACAGAGAGAGACAGAGAGAGACAGAGAGAGATTTATTCCAAGGAATTGGCTTGCATTAGGGCCTGGCTAGGTAAGTCTGGAATCTGTAAGGAAGACCATTAGGAAACTCTCTGGTGAGAGTTGACTGTAGTTTACAAGAGGAATTTCCTCTTCTTACAGAAACCTCAGCTCTGCCCTTGAAGTCTTTCATTGGATTGAATCAGGCCCACACAGATTATCGAGGCTAATAGCCCTTACTTAAACCCAACTGATTGTAGACGTTAATCACATCTACAAAATACCTTCACAACAACACCTGAAATGTTGTTTGAGTAAATGTGTGAAGACTATAGCCTGCCCAAGTTGTCGTACAAAATCACAATGAGATGATGTATACCAGGAAGAGCAGTAAAAGGACCTGTAATGTCAGTGAAGCAAGCCAGGAAGAATCATGAGATGAGATAGAAAAGGTGTACAGGGGCAAGATTATGCATTGCCTTGAAGGCTATGGTAAGGAGTTCACATTTTGGGAAAATGTTGGATTTCAAGTAAGAGGTTTCACAGTCTATTAAATGTTAAATTTTCAGGCCAAGAACAGTGGCTCATGCATGTAATCCCAGCACTTTGAGAGTCTGAGGCAAACAGATCACTTGAGGACAGGAGTTCGAGACCAGCCTGACCAACATGGAGAAATTCCATCTCTACTAAAAATGCAAAAATCAGCCGGGTGTGGTGGTGTGTCCCTGTAATCCCAGGTACTCAGGAGGTTGAGGCAGGAGAATTGCATGAATCCAGAAGGTGGAGGTTGCAGCAAGTCAAGATCGCGCCACTGGGCTCCAGGCTGGGTGATAGAGTGAGACTCTGTTTCAAAAAAAAAAAAAAAAAAAAAAGTAGATTTTTAAAAGATTGCTGTGGCTGTAATGAGAAAAATAGAAAAATAGCTTCCAACAGACAAAGTACTTACAAGACTATTGCTTTGGTCTATGATACAAATGTGGATGGTTTGGATTAGGGTGGCAGAGGTGGAGGTAGGAGTATATTATTTCCAGGATATAATTTGAAGGTAGAGACAGCAAGCCTTACTGATAGATTTGGTGTGCTAAGTAAAGGCGAAAAATAAAGAAGCAAGGATGACGTCCAGATTTTGGACCCAAGTCATTAGAATGAAGATATCATAACCAATACAGGAAAGACTAGTGAAGGATGAGTATGTGGGGACATCAGAGGTTGAGTTTTTGATATACTATTTTGAGATGTCTTTTAAGCACCCAGCTAGTGATGTTGAGTCAGTAGTTTGATATATGGATGTGAAGTTTAGGAAGGGTGGTGGTGGAAGGTGAATTTAGGATTATCAGCAAATTCTAAGCCATGAAACCCTCTAAGAATAGAAGGAGAACCTAGCAAAGGAGGCTACTAAGGAACAAAGAAGGAGAGAGAAGAGTCAAGAGAGGATGCTAAGTGGAGAAATGGTCCATGAAGGAATAACAAACTATACAAACACCAAGACGTTAATAGATTTCTAAACTGGCTGACAACTGTATCCCAATTTATGACTCAGACTAAAACAGCTCAAAAGTGTGATAGGCCCAGAAAAAACTGGGGTGGGCTGAAGACTTTTAATGGGTATATCCTTCACACCAAAGTATCCCTTTCATCACTATGTCCATTGCCTATTACTTTTCCCTAGCTTATCTCCTCCCAACCTAAAACCTCTATTATATCTATACTTCTTTAAACACTCTAAATATAATAAGAAATAAAATTCAATTGGGTCCCGTGGCTCATGCCTGTAATCCCAGCTCTTTGAGAGGCCACTAGAGGATTGCTTAAGCCCAGGAGTTTGAGATTAGTTTGGGTAACATTGAAAGACCCCCCCATCTCTACAAAAAATTTTAAAAATTAGCCAGATGTGGTGGTATGTACCTGCAGTCCTAGCTACGGTTGAGGTGGGAGGATCACTTGAGCCCAGGAAATCAAGGCTGCAGTGAACTATGATTGCACAACTACACTTCAGCCTGTGTGTGTGTGTGTGTGTGTATACACACATATATATATTTGTTATTAACTCTACATATATATGTTATTAACTCTAACAAATATATATATTTGTTATTAACTCTACCTCTATCTATGATTTTATGTATGGAAGAGAAAGCCGGGGGAGGCTGAAATCTTGGCAGATTGAGAATGGAACCATTGATGGTGGTAAGGAAGAAGAGTAGAAATGCATGTTGTTATGGGATGGATAGTGTGAGACACAAGGGAAATTACATAGAAAACATGTGTTAAATATATGTAAGCAGTATGCAAACATAAATCAGTGTTGTAATTCTACTGCAGTGAGCTCTCCAGCAGATTCTCACCTCCTTGACACAGGGCTACCTAATGATCATATTTACAATGCCTTATATAGTACTTGGCACACTCTATGCTCTCAATGTTTTTCAGATAAATTAGTGAAGGCTTTGGCATGATAAGAAGCATACCATTTGGGAGCTGCAAGTCATCTTACAGACTCTCTGGTACAACTCCTTTCTTTTATAGTTATAGAAAATTGGTCTTACAGAGATGACATAATTTGTGCAACGCCATCTAGTAATATTGAAAGAAGACAGATTTTATAAAATTTGACTCCAGAAATGGCTTAGCTATTCAACAACAAGTATTCGTGGCAATTAATTATGACATATAACACTTGAAAAACTGCCTCTTGAAATTCTGAATTTATTAAAAAGAATAAACCAGGTTGTATAACCAGACTTTCAGATCCAAGACTGAGGCAGTTTGAATTGAAAGAGGCCCACAGGAAATAGTTTTCTGATGAAAAGTAAAGATGGGAAAGGGGATCGATTTCTTAAAACTTCAGATTATTAGAAATGAGTAATATGATAGAAAAGCCAAAGAGAGGGAAAGAAAAGGTTGTGTTATTTTGTTTTATTGTTTGTTTCAGCAGTAGTGATTCAATACAGTGTGAGTTAAGGCCTTTGTCAAAAGTTCCAAAACATTTTTTCCATGTGTATACCTATTATATCTGTCCTTGAGATATGAGCTATGTGTTGTTATTCAGACTACTAAACTTTTAAACTTCAGGGTCTTCCTCTGGAAAGCTGGAAAAAATAACAGGTATCCACTGGTGAGGACTGAATGTGACAATCTAGGTGAAGTGCTTTATTTGTGCAGAACTCACTCCAGGTAACATTGTAAACAACATTAAGCAAAAAGTAGCTGGCCGCAGTGGGAAGAACACGGGCATAGACCCTGGCATCCTACAGCCTGGGTTCCCATGCTGTCTCTGCTTCTCCAAGTAACTGTACATGTGTCATGTTCGGTCTTTGAAGTTCAGTTTTTCATATGAAATATGGGTGTGGTAATGACTAAATCCCAGGTTTTCTGCAGGAATTGATAAAATGTACATAAGAGAAACTAGCATTTAGTTATTCTTTATGTCTGTTGTCTCCTCTGTCACCCCATTTTTGTCCCTCCCTGATCTTCCTAGCCCCCTTTGTCCTGGTGGATCACCCATGCCTTATTCCCAAATGGCCTGCCCCTTAAGAGATCAGTCAAAACCTCCTCAAATATACGGGCAATAAACACTCTAATATGTTATTCCTCCCCTCAGGTTTGCATTTTAATGGCAATCCTTGAAAACCTAAAAGCCTTAGAAACCAGAAGAAATCAATGTTTAATGATGGAACTTGAAACATTATGACAAAGGAGAAGGAGCTGAAAGGAATTTTTAGACTTCACTGAGTACAACCAATTCATCTTCTGCATGAGCAAACTTAGAAGGAGAGAGAGAAATGACAGGTGTCACACTACAGCCCCAGGTCAGTAACTCAGGCAGGGATTCAGGTTATCAGACTCATAACAGGATGCTCTGCCTAACGTGCCATTTGCTTTGAGGGAAGACTCAGCAGTAGCTACCTTACTACCAGCAGCCAAGATTTGCTGTCCTTTCTACCAAATGCTCATATCCAATAGCAGCTGGATAAGTTCCTGAGCCCAGCACTCTCCTGAGCCTCTCATCCTAGAGAGCAGTATATTAAATTGATTATTTATCACCTAGAAATAGCAAGGGCACTGACAATGCCTTACTAGGAGAATACTCACTAATCAATTACTATCAAACAATTAGCCGTTCTTCTGGGACCATCCTATTGCAGGAAGGGATTAATTGGCTTTATTTATTTATTTTTGAGATGGAGTCTTGATCTGTCACCCAGGCTGAAGTACAATGATGCAATCTCAGCTCACTTCAACCTCCGCCTCCTGGGTTCAAGCAATACTCCTGCCTCAGCCTCCCTAGTAGCTGGGATTACAGGCACATGCCACCACGCCTGGCTACTTTTTGTGTTTTTAGTAGAGATGGGGTTTCACCATGTTGGCCAGACTGGTCTCGAACTTCTGACCTCAGGTGATCCTCCTGCCTCAGCCTTCCAAAGTGCTGGGATTACAGGCATGAGCCAGCATGCCTGGCCCAGCTTTATTTTTATTTTACCCCATTCTGAAGAAGCAGCCAAGCTTTAAAAGCAAATATTTTAAAAAAGGAAAAAAGAAACGTAACAAGTTATCTACTATATTTTTTCCCCATCCCAAGTTAGCTCAAAGGTTGGAGAAGACTCTCTTCACTCTAATTATAGTCTTTATGTTAACTTAGAAACTTGGACTTTAGTTTCTAATGGTGAGAGAGAAAATAAAAGATGCCAGGAACCTGCTGGGTTCTCTGATAATTGGGAGGTTGAGGTGAGAGGGTGAGAGGCTGAGGTGGTAGGATGGCTTGAGGTCAAGAGTTACCAGTCTGGGCAACATAGTGACCCCATCTATACAAAGTAGAAAACACTAGCTGGGCTGTAATCCAGCTACTCAGAAGGTTGAGCCCAGGAGTTCGAGGCTGCAATGAGGTATCATTGCTCCACTGCACTTCAGCCAGAGCAACAGAGCAAGATAAAAATTTTAAAAATGCCAAGAAACTAGAAATCACCTGTATTCTGGAGGGCTTATTTAGAAAACTATGGAATGTAAATGACACATATAACCTACAAAATGATAGAATTTCGCCTGAGTTAAACCTCTTCTTTCAAGTCATACAGCTGCCCTTCAGACCTGACCCTCAATTTGTCATCTCTCAGACCTTGATTTTTGTAAAGCTTTAGGTATTTGGCAATATCAGTTTGGTCCTCCTTTAAACAACTAAGAAAGCCATTCTGGGTAAACAATTCTTTTGTAAAGGACCAATTCCAAACAAAGGAAGGGGGAGAGGCAAAAAGATGAGGTAAGATAATGAATTATTTTAAATTATAAGGCCAAGAATGGGAAAGGGGACATAGGAGTGGAATCATAGAAACAGTAAAAGGAAAGTGGGAGGATCATGTTACAAAGACATAAAAAAGAGTAAAGATGATGAGAGAAACTGTAATAAAGTTGTCAGAGGAAGATCAGAGACAAGGCAAGTTAAGAGAGTTAAATAAAAAATAGAATTTGCATAAGAAGGGATTTACAAGACTTGAAAAAATACAAAGTAAAAGATCTAATAAAGATTATTGGAAAACAAATGAACATGGCAACGACAAGGTTCTGCAAAGAACAATAAATGCATTACAGATTATAAAAGCACTGCGAGAAAAACATCAGAGAGAAACCGCATGGTGAATTAAAAAAAGAAAAATCAAGTTCAGCCACAGAGGAACCAACATGATGAAGACAAAAAGGATAAAAGTGTTGAGGAAGTGACAGATACTAAGACAACACACAGAAGGCATGAGAGCACTACTCATAGCATAGAAAAGCAAAAGTGGGTGATGGGTGTAAGGAAAATGTAAACTGCAAATAGGCTGAGTTTTGTTTTTGTTTTTAAATCTACTGCAAAAGCATTCGATATTGCTTGAAAGAACATCAACAGGATGATAAAAGTATTCTTAAGCTGTAATTAAGAGTTATTTATATATAAAAGCAGCTATTGCAATATTAGAAAAGTTATGTCAGGGACCCTTATATCACCATAAATATCCAGCGAGATGATTCTGCCTGTATTCACAATTTAGCTACATTATCAACCTCCCTGCAGAGGAGAAAAAGAAAATAGTTGTGAACTCTTTCTTTACACATATGACATGAGGTTTTGGACATTTGAAAGAACAGGACTGAGTTCTAAGTACATTGCTATCAAAAACAAGGTAGCATGTTTTCATCTACATCATCCTTCCTCCAACTCCAAGACCTAAGCAAAATTATAAAGTCTGAAGAATTGCCTGCTCCACAATGCTCAGACATTCCTGTCTCATGTACCATGAGCGTTGACACCTATTTATCCAGGGTCTTTCTCTGGTACCCTTTACTTTGGACAATGCCCACATCAGTGCAGAATATCAGATGTCAAAATTGTAGGCCATTGCTTCCAGACAGAACATGAATTCTCTCTTTAATTAACAATGGGTGGAGAACTCTCTTGATTCTACCATTTGATGGCCTTCTAATGATATTTTAAGAATCTTCCAAGTTTATAGTATTACGGAATTCTAGATTGTAAACAGAGTGGGAATATCAAATTCTAGATTGTAAAGAGACTGGGAATATCAAATAATATCAAATTATTTCATAGATGTGGAGAGATCAAGGCCAACAGTGGTGAAGTGACTTAATCCAAAAGGTGACACTCATATATCAGAACCTCTCCTGGGTGCCCTATGAGAAAAATGTATTTTACTTAGACAGATTGTACAAAAAAAAAAAAAAAAAAAAAAAAAAAAAAAAAAAAAAAAAACAAAAACAAACAAACAAAAAAAAAAAAAAAAAAAACCTCTTAAAACTGTCATAGGACAGTAAAGGAATTGACATAAAAATTAAGCAGATATAGAAGATTTGGCTTATGGAAAATCAAACATATTTCATTGCACTAAGCAAGTAGCTCCCAATATTTCTTAATCCACAGTGCTCACAATGTCTCAATAATTTTTTACAGCACACTTGGGCAAAAATGAAGACCTAACAGTTCAGTTTATTAAAGTAGATCCAAACACCTTAGCAAGTATTTATGTCTTAACAATTTATTAGCACTCTGAAAATATAATACACATAAAATTAAAAAATATTCTTATTTCATTCTTATCCCCAAAACTATAGTCGCCTCTTATCCACAGTTATACTTTCACAGTTTCAGTTAACGCCATCAACTGTGATCTGAAAACATTATTTTGAGAGAAAGAGGAGGAGAAAACATTCACATAATTTGCATTACAGTATGTTGTTATAATTGTTCTAACTTGTCATTAGTTACTGTTTCTAATCACTTACAGTGCCTAACTTATAAATTAAAGTTTATTAGAGATGTATATGTATAGGAAAAAACACAGTATGTGTATAGTTTCGTACTGTCCACGGTTTCAGGCATCCATCGGGGGTCTTGAAATATATTTCCTATGGATAAGGGGGCACTACTCTATTTGGGGTTGGCATGTGAGCACTGTTAGGTACTGCACGACTTCTCAAACCTTAGAATCAGATTGCATACAGCCATCTTCATTTCCTGTTCCACCCCAGTTTTCATCCCATATTTGCTTTTTATCAAACCTGCTACAAACTCAACTTCACAAAGATATGTCATTGAAAGGAAGGTGCCATGACATGGTATGGAGTACCACTACACAGCGTTTGGGAAACACAGGTCAAAATCCTCGCTTTGATCTTAGAGGAGTATTCTCTTCATTAATGGTGACAAAGAGGAAGGGATTAAACCCTAACAACACATCAAAAGTATTTTTCTATTATGTTATATTACATTATGCCAAAAAACCCTTTGGGGTCTCTATTTTATGAGGTATGTAAGAATTTCCCAACTAGCCTGCTCAGTTGTCTTTAGAACTGGAGTCAGCCCGGGTTTGGAGCAAAACTTTAAAAATCTCTAACTAGAGTCAGTATATATTCAGGATTTGATTGTTTTCTTTGTTTTGATGAAATTCTAAAGCAGGAGGCAAAAAAGCACATCCTGTAAAATAAAGAACAATTTCAACCTGAATTTCTCTTAATGACCTAATAGGTCTTCATAACATCAGTGGAGTAATTTCCCCATCACACCTGACTTGATCCTCACAGCAATCATATAAAAGGCAAAGGCATTATTAGTATTTCTATTTTACCTACCACGGTTTTGTAAGAATGATAGTAAGTAATCAGTCCATTAATTGATAAATCAAAAGGTTTTATTGGGTACAATGCCAATATTTGGCATTATGCCAAAAACTGCCACATTCAAGAGGAGTATGAAACATGCTTTCACCCCTAAAGAAGACCTATACTAACTGTTGAAAGATGGTCTATATACATTCAACAATTAATAAGTTTATAGAAAGCAATAGTGACAGTAACACTATAGAACAATTAATGAATGAAACAACCTGGCAGTTGTGGGGTGCTGGCAATAAATACAAAGAGTTAAACCACAGAGAGAATAATGTGGCTGCAGTGCTCCTGCAGTACCGAGCTTTATGCTCAGTACTAAGGTCACCAGTAAAGAATCTCAAGGACACTCCAAGTTCACTTACCCGATTTATATCTGGAATGACTGGGAGGACTCAAATAAGCATGGTTTTTAATTTCAGTTGTTATATTGCTGCAGAAAACAATATGGTGTAGTAGACAAAGTTGCTTGTCACTTTATCAGTCTTCATATTGCAATCAAGAAGTTCTAACCCTAAGAAAATAGAAGCAAGTAGATGAATTCTTCCCAGTAATCGACTAAAAATATCTTCAGACTTTATTTAATATAACTAAAATGGGGGCAGGAAAATGGGCAAATATACTGGAATGATGAATAAAAAAAATCTCGGAATTGTACCTTATTTCAACGAAACTTAGCAGGAATATTGTATCTTAAAGATCAGGGATGAGTAATGTAGAACAGGCAATAAACAAGTGCAGGGTCACTTTCAGACACAATCTTAGTCAGCCTCCAGGTGGAAAGGAAACAGCATATAACTCAGGTATACTTGAGAGAACACATTTTGGCTCACCACCAAGGGGCTGAATGGTTTAAGGTACAGGTATAAGGTCCTCACACCCACGATTAGGTCAACAATACAGTCATGGAAAAAAAAAAAAAAAAAAAAAAAACCTTCTCAAATACTCTAAGCTGAGTGTATCTGCTTCTTCTTGCCACTTAAATGTGATATTTTCCACAGTTAGACACTTCGTGCTCCCTTTCCTCCTCTTATTCTACACTGTCTTCCTTGGCCGTATCATATACTTTCACATCTTTAGCTACTACCCAAAATTTAGATTCTGATGAGAAAGATGCCAACTTTAACCTTTAACCCATACATACTGATCTGAGTATTTGACATCTCATTTTATTTTTTCTCTTTAAACACCCTTCTTTCTTTCCTTCCTTCCTTCCTTCCTTCCTTCCTTCCTTCCTTCCTTCCTTCCTTCCTTCCTTCCTTCCTTCCTTCCTTCCTTCCTTCCTTCCTTCCTTCCTTCCTTCCTTCCTTCCTTCCTTCCTTCCTTCCTTCCTTCCTTCCTTCCTTCCTTCCTTCCTTCCTTCCTTCCTTCCTTCCTTTCTTCTTCTTTCGTTTCTTCCTTTTTCCTTTCTTCCTCCTGCCCTCTCTCTCTTTCTTCCTCTCTTTCTCTCCTTCCTTCCTTCCTTTCCCTCTTATTACCAAGATCTCTCTCTCTTCTAGTCTCTTCTGGGCTTTAGACTCACAATTTTCCCCCTCACTTACACCATGGCAGTGTTTATTATTGTTTTTACTGTTTTCGTTATAAACTATTAAAATATATGTAATATTAATCCATATATTTATTTATAAATAGTTATTTTTGCTAGCAAACAAATATAAAAAATGCTAACATTTAGCCACATTTGCTGAATATCTTTTTTACACAAAAATTAAAGTAGCATAGTTTTTATTATTTGATTTTAAATTTGAATTCTAAAATTTTAATGATTTGATTATTCCCCTCACAAAAACTTAAAGATAACATCACAAACTCTTTTTCTTTTTTTTTTTTTTTTTTTTTTTTTTTTGAGACGGAGTCTTGCTCTGTCACCAGGCTGGAGTGCAGTGGCATGATCTCAGCTCACTGCAACCTCTGCTTCCCTGGTTCAAGTGATTCTCCTGCCTCAGCCTCCTGAGTAGCTGGGATTACAGGCATGTGCCACCACGCCCAGCTAATTTTTGTGTTTTTAGTAGAGATGACATTTCACCATGTTGGCCAGGATGGTCTCGATCTCTTGACCTAGGCCTCCCAAAGTGCTGGGATTGCAGTCGTGAGCCACCGTGCCCGAACAACATCATAAACTCTTTCACATAACTTACCACCCTATCATGATCTTTCTCCCCTCTACTTCCTCCTCTCTAGCCTCACTTCTGCCCACCTCCCAGGTGCTCTATCCTCTTACCTACCAAGCTACTAGCAATGCCTTTGCGTGGGCTGCTCCTTTTACTAGAAACATTTTTTCCCACGGTATTCAGCATACCTTTCAAAACTTAACTGACACCTACATAACATAACAAGTGGTATAAAACATATACACATCAAATCTTTCTACTTCTAAACCTCATCTATATTTGTTTCAACATATCCTAGAGTAAGCTTGTGTGATGAGGATGGAGCAGACACAAAAGGTCATCCAGTGCAATGGATACTAAGAAAAGAAGGTACTTGATCCTGTGCGCATATAAAAATATCAAACAGACAAAAAAATTCACAGAACTCCTGGGACATCCGGGAACCAAGGACGAGGTCAGGGGTCTGAAGGAAGACAACATCTATAACAATGATCAAGATAACAGTCTCTAAGGTCAGACTTTCAGAATTCAATTCTAACTCCACCACTCTCCTGCCAGATAAGATTAGGCGAGTTATGCAACCCTCTGTGCTTTGCTTTCCTCATCTAAAGAGGATACCTCCTGCATATTGTTGTTGTAATGGTTAAATATGATAATCCATATCAAACTGATGAAAGAAATTGACACGTAGTCAACTTTAAATAAGTATCAGCTAGTATTTTCATTACTCATTAGATAGCCAAAGATCAGTAAAAGAATGACTTGCTGTGGAACAAGCTAGTCTGATAAAATTCAGATCTTAGACAACAAAAAAACGAGGAAATCATGCAGAAACTTTTTGGAGAAATACAGTTTTCAAAATAATATGCTGGAAATAATTTATTATTATAAAATGGTATATGATAGAAAGGGCCCCCGTGAATTAATATTAAAAAAGAAAAAAGAATTAACTCTGTGAATTAATATTAAAAAAGAAAAAAAAAAAAAAGCTAATGCAAGGCGCAGTGCCTCGTGCCTGTAATTCCAGCACTTTGGAAGACCAAGGCAGGGGGTTTGGTGGAGCAAAGGAGTTCAAGACTAGCCTGGGTGACAAAGTAAGACCTTGTCTCTACAAAAAAGAATATAATTAGCCAGTAATTGAATTGCATGTAACACAAAGGATAAATGCTTGGAAAGATGGATACCCTGTTCTCCATCATCTGATTATTTCACATCGCATCCCCTGTATCAAAACATCTCATGTACCTGGTAAATATTTACAACTACTCTGTACCCACCAAAATTAGAAATTTAAAAATTTTGAAAAAGTTAGCCAGGCCTAGAGGCAGACACTTGTAGTCCCAGCTACTAGAGAGATTGAAGCAGGAATATAGCTTGAGCTCAGGAGTTTGAGGCTGCTGGGAGCTATGATCAAGTCATTGCATTCCAGCCTGGGCAACAGAGCAAGATCTTGTCTCAAAAAATAAAATAAAATAAAGTCAAATTCAACTTTGAAAAAAAAAGAGGTTTTGAAAGACATTTTCTAAAGGAAAAGGTAAAAGATAGACTTTTAGCTTGGTATTGATGACACAGTGATAATGAATGAATGAAAGCTATCTGGACAAATTTGTCAACCCCTCTTTGGCTTCAAAACAGGGTAAGCTTCAAGATAGATAGATAGACAGATAGATAGATAGATAATAGATAGATAGATAGATAGATAGATAGATAGATAGATAGATAGATAGATATACAAGAATCATCGTTAAGAGGACATTGGAGTCTAAGAGAA
Organism: Rhinopithecus roxellana; assembly: GCF_007565055.1. NCBI lineage: Eukaryota > Metazoa > Chordata > Mammalia > Primates > Cercopithecidae > Rhinopithecus > Rhinopithecus roxellana. Next base: position 3,886,818 of record NC_044557.1, on the reverse strand, counting down.
GTAAGGAGTTGAGCTCAAAGTACTGAGATCCCTAAAATATGAGCAGGAAACTTTGAAAATGCATCGTCATGACTGGGAGAGAATGAAGTTGAGGTAACACAATTTCAAGGAGTAGAAAAAGGTAAATTGTTGAAATTATTAAAAGTGAGTTTGATACCCATTCCGGTCCACAGTTTAGAACTCACCGATGGGCCGGGCGCGGTGGCTCACGCCTGTAATCCCAGCACTTTGGGAGGCCGAGGTGGGCGGGTCATGAGGTCAGGAGATCGAGACCATATTGGGTAACACGGTGAAACCCCATCTCTAATAAAAATACAAAAAATTAGCCGGGCGTGGTGGCAGGTGCCTGTAGACAGAGTGAGACTCCGTCTCAAAAAAAAAAAGAAAAGAAAAAAGAACTCACGGATGAAAGAGTGTTCTGTGAGCATTTAGAGAGGAAAGCAGGATTTACCAAGCTATTTGACTGTATCTGTAGAAGAAGACTAGGACAAGGGAAGAGAGAGAAACATTCCATCCTGGGCCTTCACTCTGGGGCACCATCTCTTTAGTGTGATAACCTGGAGGTCACTCAAAATAAAATATCAAAATAGTGAACATATTCAAAGCAACATTGTAAGAGAAGGAACAGCTTAATCAAATTGTTGATGTCCTGCTATTTTTTACAGATTGTTATTTTTAAAATGTAAATTTCTGTATAATTTAAAATATTAGAACTAAGCATTTATGGGAATCAGCGTTCACTTTTTCCCACCTTTCTTTGTTAAGTTTTCATTTTAAACAGCTTCATTCAGATGTAATTAATATGCCATACAACTTACCCATGTAAAGCGGATAATTCAATTTTTTTAGTGTACTCAGAGTCATGTCACCATTACCTCAATAAAATTTAGAACATTTTTATCATATATCTCTTGTTTTGACAGAGATCTCACTGAATAAGTAGGTCAATATGAAAAGTATTGCCATTTTGACAATATGGAGTCTTTCCATCACGAACATGGAATATTTTCTTTATTTATTTAGATCTTCTTTAATTTCTTTCAAAAATGTTTTGTAGTTTTCAGAGTAAGTTTGCACTTTTTTCATTAAATTTATCCCTAAGCATTTTATTCTATTGTTTCCTCAATTCCATTTCCAGATTGCTCATTGCATGTGTATAAATATATAATTGATTTTCACATGCTGATTTTGTACACTGTAATCTTGATGAACTTGTTTATTAGTTCTAATATATTCGTAGTGCATTCCTTAAGATTTTTCTGCATACAAGATTATGTCATCTGATTTTGGGGAGAAAGCATGCAGTCTTTCACCATTAAATACAATGTTGTCTATGATTTTCTTATTTCTATGGTATTATTATTACACATATTATATCTAATAATGGTACAGATCCGACAATGTATTGTTATAATTATTACTGTGTATAATTTTATGTCTCAAAGAAGTTGAGAGGAGGAAAGAGAGAAAATAAAAAAAAAAAAACCTTAGTAAGAACTATAAGTTAGAGATTTTTATATGTAACATTCTTATTTAAGATTTCTAATTATCTTCATTACTTCTTGTGGATTTTAAAGTTGCCATCTGGAGTCATTTCCTCAGCCTAATACAACTTTGCTCCCACCTATTATATCTTCCTTGACTTGTTCAATAATGGTTTCCTTTAGTTATTTAAACATATTTATAATGGCTACTTTTGTTGTCTTTTTTCTTTTAAATCCAACTTCTGGTCACTTTCATAGGCAGTTTCTGTTGCATGCTTTTTTTTGTTGTTGTTGTTCTAGTATATAGGTCTTAGTTTTATAGTTGCATAGCTCATAATTTTTTGTTTTTGGAAACTGGACTCTCTATATATACACACATGTATATATGTGTATATATATACACACATGTATATGTGTGTATATATATACACACATGTATATATATGTGTGTATATATATACACACATGTATATGTGTGTATATATATACACACATGTATATGTGTGTATATATACACACATGTATACATGTGTGTATATATACAGGTATATATATATACACACATGTGTGTATATATACACACACACACACACATATTTTGTTTTTGTTTTTGTTTTTGAGGCAGAGCCTAGCTCTGTCACCCAGGCTGGAGTGCAGTGGTGGATCTCGGCTCACTGCAACCTTCGCCTCCCAGGTTCAAGCAATTCTCCCACCTCAGCCTTGCGAGTAGCTGAGATTACAGGTGCCCATCAACACGGCCGGCTAATTTTTGTGTTTTTAATAGAGATGAGGTTTCACCATGTTGGCGAGGCTCTTCTCGAACTCCTGACCTCAAATGATCCGCCTATGATCCGCCTGCCTCAGCCTCCCAAAGTGCTAGGATTATAGGAGTGAGCCACTACACTCTGCCTAAAATATATTATTTTGACAACTCTGGGCATTGCCTCTCCCCTGAGGCTTATTATTTTTGTTTGCTTATTTATTTTTTCATGACTCATTCTTTTAGTGACATAGCTTTTCCTTCCACAGTGTTAAGCTTCTGATGATGCTCCTCAGTGAGGTGCAGCTTAGGACAGGTCTCAGAGTTTCCAGATAAAAGTATTTCCCAGCCAAACCTTGCTGTCAACCTTGTGGGACCTTAAACAATGAATCCAGCTGTATGGTTTGTCAGTGTCTCCAGCCAAATCTTGTCTTGAATTCCCACGTGTTGTGAGAGGTAATTTAATCATGGGGACAGATCTTTCCTGTGCTGTTCTCATGATAGTCTCAAGAGATCTGATGGTTTTATAAGGTGGAGTTTTTTCTGCACAAGCTGTTTTTTTGCCTGCTGCTATCCATGTAAGGTGTGACTTGCTCCTCTTTGCCTTTCACCATGATTGTGAGGCCTCCCCAGCTATGTGGAGCTGTGAGTCCAATTAAGCCTCTTTCTTTTGTAAATTGCTCAGTTTCAGGTATGTCTTTATTGGCAGCATGAAAACAGACTAATACACTGGCCAAACCCATTGCAATTTCTTACTGGCAGAACTGTGAGCTAATACATGGGTTTTGTTTAAGTCCCTTGTGCATTAGTAGTTATTTCTCATCCGTTAACAGAAAATGAATGCAATGATTAACAGTCTTCAGTACTATCCTCCTCTAATCTATTCTCCAAGCTGCTGTTAGAGAATTATTTCTAAAAACAAAATCTGATTGTAATCCTTCCCTGTTTCCCATTAGCTTTAAAAGAAAATTTAAACAGTGTAATGTCCAAGGCCTTACCACATGTCACCTATGCTAAAATCACATGGTAAAGTTAAGCTCTCATTTACCTCCATGTGACTGCACCTAAAATATCTTTATCCTGCCTGCTTCAACTGCCTCTCACTTTTTTCTAAAGGCTCAGTTTACTCATGATCTCTTCTGAACTTCATGATACCCATAGCATCCTTTACATATCTATAGCATAACACAAAATATTGTGTTCAGATTTTCTGTTGTTACTACAATCAGACTAAGAATAGATATTTCTCCTTCTGTGTTTTAATTACTAGTATTGTGCCTGACCTCAATAGATGGTCAATAAGTTTCCATTGAATGTTTAACATATATTAATCAAATATTGAAAAAAATTAATTATAGCCTCAATCACCCCTTGAGCCCCAAATATGCTTATCAAACAGCTTACTCAGCAACTCACTTGAGTATGTATCTAAAAACAGCATATTAGGCTTAGTATATCTAGAAAATAACTCTGTATTCTACCCATTCAACACCACAAACCTGCTTGTACACTGGACTTTTCTATGTCAGTAAATGACAACAAAGTTTCTTTAGGTGCTTAAGATAAAAACAAAGGGTGCTGGGTGCAGTGGCTCATGCCTGTAATCCGAGCACTTTGGGAGACTGAGGCGGGTGGATCATCTGAGATCAGGAGTTTGAGACTGGCTAACATGGAGACATCCCGCCTCTACTAAAAGTACAGAAATTAGACCGGTGTGGTGGCACTTGCCTGTAATCCCAGCTACTTGGGAGGTTGAGGCAGGAGAGTTGCTTGAACCCAGGAGGCAGAGGTTGTGGTAAGCCATGATCATGCCATTGCACTCAAGCCCTGGTGACAGAGTGAGACTCTGTCTCAAAAAAAGAAAAAAAAAGAGAAGGAAGGACGGAAGGAAGGAAGGAAAGAAGGAAGGAAGGAAGGAAAGAAAGAGAGAGAAAGAGAAAAAGAAAGAAAGAAAAAGAAAGAAAGAAAGAAAGAAAGAAAGAAAGAAAGAAAGAAAGAAAGAAAGAAAGAAAGAAAGAAAAGAGAGAGAGAAAGGAAGGAAGGAAGGAAGGAAGGAGAGAGAGAGAGAAAGAAAAAGAAAGAAAAGGAGAAAAAAAGATAAAAACACAGGGGTTGGTTTTAATGCCTTACTTTCTTATATATAAAATATCTATCCTATATGTAGGATATTAGCATATTCTATTGTCTGTACCTTCAAAATATATCCTGATCACAGCCATGAAGAGCATCCTCCACCATGCCATCTTTATTTCTCACTTGGAAAACAGAAGCAACTATTAACTGGTGTCCCTGCTGGGTATCCTCTATCACTCTATAACCAGAGCATCTTTTAAAAAACATCTGTCAGATCATGTCATTCCACTGCTCAAAAAGCTCTTATCCCTTTATACAGTGTTTAAAATAAAATCTTAACTCTTTACTCTTGTTAGTTACTACACAACTTGCTCTTCATCTCTTTAATTCTATAACTTTATCTAGTATCACTTTTCCTTTGTTTACTAAACTCCAGCCACACATGCTCTCTTCATACAGCCTTGGGACTTTCTGTTTCTTCTACTTAAAATACTCCTTTCCAGAACATTGCTTGCTTGTATACTTCTTATCATTCAGATCTTAGCTTAAATGTCATATTTTCAGGAATACAATTCTTGACCACTTAGTCTAAAAGAGTCCTTGAATCACTTACACATCATACCATTCTATTTTATTCATATCACATAAATAGCTGATATATTTTCTTGTTTGTTTATGTATATCCCTCTGGCACACATGCATAACACACACACACATATGCTGAAATACTTGTTCTATGAAAGCAGACACCTAGGCCATCTGGTTTAATGATGTTCCTATCTTTTAGAAAAAAAGGCACAAAATAAGCACTTAATGTTTGAATTAAATAATTATAGTCATCAGTGTGGATGCAAGGTCATTACGCATGGGAGCACAGTGCAGAACCTGTTCAACCATTCTCAGGACGCAGCTCCCCAGAAGTAAAGCATGCCAAGTAAAACCCTTCCTTATAATCATGATTTAACAATCTTAAGAATGTTATAGAGCCATATATAAGGGGTGAGTGGAAAATTTTCATTTTAATTCATTTTCCCCATATGCTCAAGATTACATTATTTATTACCTTGGCAAAAGTCTTGATCACTCTCATATTAGAACCGTGGCAAGTATTATATTTGCAGAAAGGCAGGGTAGGAGATGAGTAGTTGATTTATTCAGGAGGATAATATAATTACACTAATTATTGTCTTACAATAAATTAGTAGCAATCAAGTTTTGTGATGAAGATGTTCAGTCCTTTTAGTCTGGGAACCAGAGGAATGAAATTCATTGAGCAATCTGTAAAACAGACATATTCAGTATTTTTTTCTAAAAGCATACCTAGCTAATGTTGGCATAAGAAAAAACTGGTCATTAACACCAATGTGAATCACTCAAATTATACAACGTGAATTTTAACTCTAAAAAGACCCTCTAAACTCTAAAACAAATGAAGTGACTACAGTCATAGGTATATAGATTACCAAGAAAATGTGTATTCTCAAAGAAGGGCTATTTAGTGGATTAGGAGTTCCAGAATCATTGGCATAGGAGTGGAAGGTTTTATTAGGGAATATTTTCTTGACAAATGTAAAAAATGTAACCTCAATCATCATTTAGTAATATTGTCTAGAGGAAGACATTAGTGGATCTGGTGTTAGATAATCAGTTGGTGCCTTCACAGTTTTGTACGAGTCTATTAAATTCTGATAGCCTTAATATCTCCTTCTATAACACAAAAACAAAACAACAAAAAAGTTCCTTCCTGTCACTTATGAAAGTTGGGGGCTCAAATGAAAAAACATATGATATAATATTGTAAGTTGCAATGCCTTATTAAAGGTGAGCTATGAATTTTAGGTAATAATGATACGCAGATTTGCTAGACATTGAGCACCCATATGCACAGAAATAATCCAACCCATTTATGATACAACAGAGATTGCTATGAAAATTCAATAAAAATTACATGGAATAACAGCTATTCTAATATTACATTTGAACCTGCTAATTTTTACACCCCAGAGACACTGAGGCCCTGAGATCAAAGGCTAGCATGAATTTCAATAGTTACATTAAAACAACAGATCACAAGGCTGTAAACCTTCAGACCCCCATCTTCAGATCTTGAGAGTACTGTATACATGAAGAGATCCTCCCTGCTCCTGAATGGGTCTTTAACCATAAGGTTATCCCTGTAATGTAGCCTTTTCTTTTTTTTTTTTTTTTTTTTTTTTTTTTTTGAGACGGAGTCTCGCTCTGTCACCCAGGCTGGAGTGCTGTGGCCAGATCTCTCACGCCATTCTCCTGCCTCAGCCTCCTGGATAGCTGGGACTACAGGCGCCGCCACCTCGCCCGGTTAGTTTTTTGTAGTTTTTTTTAGTAGAGACGGGGTTTCACCGTGTTAGCCAGGATGGTCTCGATCTCCTGACCTCGTGATCCGCCCGTCTCGGCCTCCCAAAGTGCTGGGATTACAGGCTTGAGCCACCGTGCCTTTTCTTTTTTCTCTCTCCATTTTCCCTCCATGTGGCATTTCTGTTGCTGCATATAAGTCCCTAGAGGCCTAAGCATCTGTAGTCACAGCTGTCATTGAGTGATTTCTATAAAGCATTTCAGGGTGAAAGGTGCTTCATCCACCTACAATGCTATCATTATCAGTCATCTCAGAAAAATCAGAGCTGAGCCTCCTTCCTGTGTGATAGCAGCTGAAAACTGCTGATATCTTCTTGATACGGATTTCTTGATTGTTAACCTAGAATACAATGTATATTGCTTTGATATTAAATGCATGCAGAAAAGCTTCTTATTTGAAGGATTAAAAGTAAAATCTGGTTTTGTTCTCATTTCCTTCTGTTCTATTCGAACAGCAGGAGTACAGACTTATTTTTACTATCCTGCTTAGGGCAATGGGATTTTGATATTAAACAAAAGAAAGGATTTATTTTAAATATCTAGGTCTAAACCAAGCAAGGAACAAAGGCTACGAGTCAGTGACATGAAAATTGGACTTTGTTACGTTAGAAGCAACTCTAGATATTTTTTCCCTAATTGATTCAGCAACTGCTGAAAAGTTCATTTACTATAATCAATATTACTTTACATTGTACCTCAATCAAAAACTACTTTTCCATGGTCGATAGCAATTAGACAAATGGATAGAAATGACAACACTGATGGTGATGGACTTCAAGATTTATACCTGCCATTCTTTTAAAAAATAATGCCAGGGAAACAGCTAATTGCATTATATTGAATTTGAAACTTTTTAAAAACAACCTAGAAAGGGCTGTGAAAATAAGTCAGAAATATCCTAGGTCAGGAAGCTGAGAAAAAAAAGATACATCTAAATCTTTCTCACTGATGTTTTATTAAGTTAATCAAGGTCTAACAAATGATAGGAAACACATGGAAACAAAACCAAGAAGAACACAAGTGGGATATAAATGGGTACCTTATAGGAATGTTCTAAGAAATGAAACATTTTCACCTGAAAGCCCTTTATAAATAGCAGTCTGTGGTTTTCATGAAGAACTATGGTCTGTGTCCCAATGGAATGGTAGTAAGGAAAAAAGGCAAACTATAGCAGGAGGCATACTAAACATAAGTGATAAGAAATGAGTGTGCACCTGTAAAGAACCAAATGGCTTGTCTGAATGAACAGAAAAAAGGATTTACCTTCTGGTGCAGTGCATGTCAATCCAGCTATGTGTATGCATCCCACATCTCGCATGCTGGCTGCTTTGTGATGGACATTCTCATTTTTCTCTTTGATGCATTTCAAAACCTATGGTGTATGCTTTAGACCAATACTTCCAGGAGAACAAAATTGCAGTAGTACAGAGGGAAAGTTCATTCAGCATTGTTAGAATCAAGATGGGGTGAGTTAAACTAAGGATAGTACTGGCAGTGGAAGCCAGAGGAGCACTTGCAAAGGTGCATGAGGAGTTGCAGCAGAGAGAGATGGAGGCTGGGGTGGAGACCTCATTGGCACAAGAGGTCATCAGTGGGGATGCAAGGTCATTAAATATGGGTGTACAGTGCACACCCTGCTCAACCATCCACAGGAAGCAGCTACCCAGCAGTAAAGCACACTCAGTACAACTCTTTCCTACAGTCATGATTTAATGTTATATCACAGTTTAATTTGATCAAAACACTATGACAGTAAGACTATGTGACCAAATCCAAATTACATAAACACAGCAGTTAGTAAAGTGGCAAGGTCCTGGGACTGGGTATGCAGATGAAGTCTGGTGGATAGTATATCCCAAATTACTATAGGACTCTAAGCCTTGGGGAATATTAATATTAAAAGAGCATAACTGTATCACAACCAATGTAACTTTCTTATTTTTCTGAGGATTTGTCTCTTCAAAATAGTAGTCCTTCCAAAAAAGACCTGGTGGTTGGTATAAAATATAACATATTATATACATAATATATAATAACATAATAAAGCATATATTAAAATAAAAAATAATCTGGTAGTTAGTATATCCCTCCAACCCAAATTACTACAGGACACTAAACCTTGGGGAATATTAATATTAAAAGGGCATAATTATATCACGACCAATTTAACTTTCTTATTTTTCCAAGGATTTCTCTCTTCAAAATAGCAGTCCTTCCAAAAAAAAAAAAAAAAGAATACCTGGAAACACCAACCTCATACTTTTGCTTTCTGATTTGTAGAAGTTTTTGGACTGTGTTACAAATGCCTACAAAATATTCGCACTTTCTTCTCTCATCTTGCTGAAGCGACCCCTGACTTTCTTTGACCATACGCCTTTTAGCATCTATCCTCACCATCCTTCTCCATTCATTACCCTCATAGTTCTCAGAAAAATCCAGCATATAATGAATTGGCTAATACTATTGTCCTATCTGAACCATTTCGATAACTTTCAATTATACTTCAATTTGGTTCCACCATTGTACTAACGGGTCTGAAATGACCTGCAAGATACCCTTCCCCCACAGCCTTAGCTCATACTATTCTCTGTAGTTTATGGTTCTCAATGCACTAAGCACTTTTTTTACCTGAGGAACCTATCCTCTTAATCTCCCTTTCCTGTCTTTCTGTTAAGAGCCATTCCCAGTATCTGAGAAGCTATGAGACAATCTTTCTTAGCATATGATTTATGGGTATTTGTCCTGGAAAAGAGCAGAATTACCCAGAAGCCCTGATAATCTCCCATATTTCTTTTATTTGATGTAAATAGTTATCTATGAGCACTACACTTTGATTCCTAATAGTGTGGTTCATTGATGAGCTTCCGATGAGATTTTAAGAAGCCCCAAGAGGCAAGAAAGAAGGGAGACAGATGGAAAACAAGCAATTATAAGTGTAGTGATGAGTATGAAAAATGAGAAAAGATCCATTTAGAAATAATAAGTTTTAAAAAGCTAAGGAAAGAGATTGTTATCTATAGCAGGAGAAACCTAAGGAAGTAATGAATAAAAAATTCCAAAATTAAAGTACCAGTGGACCTAAAAAGTCAAAGAAGAACTACTAAACATGACATAAACACACATAGAGAGACAGGGAATGCAAGCAAATGAATGAGAAAGTCCAGTGTGAAATATTTTTAAATAATATCTTGACTTACATTATATAAGAATAAGAGAATTAAAAAAGCTAATTTTGAATCTTTGTAAAAAGTTGATTCCTAAAATTTTGACCTGTTATAAAATTAGCGTTGATTCCCAGTTCTCATTGGTCCAAGACTCTGCCACATGAACTTTCTTGTTGTGTCTCAAAGGGACAAAATAGATGTTAGTACTTCAGGCAGGTTTGTTTTCCTTCAATTACGCTATTTACTTTCTGCAATGCAAAGACTTTCATCAATGATCTTCTGTTAAAAATAAAATGCTGTATGTACAATGCACACACATCTTGTTGAAAACAGAACAGAGCTTTTACTCTTTTAGCTTCACTCAGGCATTTAGTACAAGTCTGCTCTTATGTTAAGCTATATTGTGTTCCTACCTTCTCATTTAAGAGTGACATGGAGATCCAATTTATAAGCATCTAGCTGAATGCAGAGGCAGTCATGTCTTGTGAGGACATACACAAGTGTAGTAGGCATGAATGGGTTTGCTGAGCTAGTCACAGTTCATTGGAAGCCGAAGATGAATGAATAACAAAGAGGACATTTTAAATTATCATTTTGATTTCAATTTACTGCTACACCCACAAGTCTCTCTAAGTAATAGAGCAAATAAATAACCACTCTATAACAGGAAAACCACTCATCCTTTACACAAACCAAGAGGACTGTAATAATTACTGGGGACTTGAATAGGGCTAAATTGTCAACTAAAAATGATAACAAGCTGTATGAGTATTATGACTCCAAAATTGAGCTTGTAGAATTTTTAATTTTGCTTACGTTTGTTTTTTTCTTCTACTGAGAATTATGAAACAATGTGATCAGAACAGAGTTCTGATATAGTTTCTAAAACAATTCACTTGGACAAAAACTAGAATATGAAAAAATTCTCTGAACCAGAATAACCTTTTTTATTCCAGTACTTTCAATTATATTTTATATAATCAGAATATATTGCTAAACATACACATATGGATTTCCGTGGGTGAATAATTATGTGTGTATTTGTTCACCAAAGTTTTGGGGTACCTGATATACAACAGATATCAAATATTTAATTTACTCTTTACAATAAACCAGTTAAATGGGTATTACAATTCCTAATTTAGAGAAGAAGGAAGAGAGATTTTGTTAAAATAGACTCAATGAACACAGCTACAGGTTGATGAAGGTGATATGCAATTTGTACCCAGGAATTTTGGCCATTGTTATGGGTTAAATTGTGTTTCCCAAAAACAGATGTTGATGTCCTAATCCCCAGTGCCTGAGAATGTGAACTCATATGGAAATAGGTTCATTGGCAGGGTGCGGTGGCTCATGCCTATAATCCCAGGCTACTCGGGAAGCTGAGGCAGGAGAATCACTTGAACCTGGGAGGTGGAGACTGAAGTGAGCTGAGATCGTGCCATTGCACTCCAGCCTGGGCAACAAGAGCAAAACTCTGCCTCAAAAGAAAAAAAAAAAAAAAAAGAAAAAAGAAATAGGTTTGTTGTAAATGAGTTAGATTAATTAATTAAGATGAAGTCATAATGGAGTAGGGTGGACCATTAATGCAATATGACTGATGTCTTTATAAAAAGACAACAAGGGACACAGAGACAGACACACAAGGACAAAACAAGTAGTGAGATTAAAAAAACGTCCATCATCGGTCCATGATACTTTGTTATTGCAGCTCTAGAAAATGAATATAACCCCCTGAACCCGTGTTCCTTCTCCTGTGGCACACTGCCTCCACTTCTTAGGAATGAAGTGGGACCAAAGAAAGTTTGAAGCCATGGAAATGATTTTACTCTAAAGTTTTCTATGACTTTCAAATGCTCATCTTCTCTCTTCGTTCTCCCTATCTTCCACTTCTTTAACTTTATTGGTCAGACATTGAGATAAACACTATACACACATTATTTTGTCTTATTTTAGCAATAGCCAAAGAACAAGTACTACAATTATTATCTTTATATTATAAATGAAGAAACTGACACTTAGAGAGTCAAACTTGCCAAAGGTTACAAATAAAGTAAGTTATGGAACTGGGATTCAGAGTGGAATCTAACTGATTTCAGAGCCCAAATTCAAGCCATCTTCTCATACTGCATTATTTCAGTCTAATTCAGGCCTTGATAGTATACAATTCACTGTTTATACTTTCGAATAAAGGTAAACAAAAGTAAATGGAAGCAATGTCTAAAAACAATGTCTAACAAAATTATACCCTGTGGAACCTTAGGGAATACGATGAAGAAAGAACTAATATTTGGTGCCAGCTTACACTATATTAGGTAAAAGGTTAAATTGAATTTACATATTTTCTTATTTAATTATCAGAGTATAATTTAGATCCATTGTGCAAGCAAAGCAGTGAGGCTCACAGGATTATATAGAGTGTACATGACAGAGGCAAGATTCAAATCTAGTACTTTATGCCTCATACTTTCCAGTTCCCACTGAAATAGATGAGAAGTTTGTCATTAAAAGCAACTTAGTGCATTGTTTCTTTTTTATCTCCATCTCATTTTCCATACATATCTCTACAGTATTTATAATTTTAGGTCTTCCAATGACCCCTTTCACTTTATGTTTTCTTTTTCTTTTTTTCCAGAGATTTCTAAAATACCACTGGTTGCTTTTCACAGATGTCACATTCTGAAGAATTGGGAGGAATGTCCATATGCATAGGGAAAGATGCCCAGCATACAAGGCAGTGACTGTGCATGTTCTCCCAGGCCATAGGCATCAGCATTCCTTTCCAGAAAGCAATTGGAGAGGATCAACAGAACACTATTTATACAAGGAAACAAGATACCCTGATACCTACATTTCTATTCTCCCATCTATCAAAGACTATAGAAATGGTTCTTGGTTAAGTTAGGAATGGAGGAAAGACTGAGAAGTGTAAGTAAAATGATTCTGTACTCTAACATATCACTGACGGCTGTGAACTGAATTGTGTTCCCATGACATTCATATATTAAAGCTCTAACCTCCAATGTGAAGGTACTTGGAAATTAGTCTTTTGAGATGTTATTAGCTTTATAAGAGTGGGGCTCTCATGATGAGATTAGTACCTTTATAAGAAGACATACCAGAGAGCTTACTTTCTCTCTGTTTCTCCTCCATGCGTAGACTCAAGAAGGCAGCAGTCCTCAAGCCAAGAAGAGGGATCTTGCCTCTGGAACTGTGAGAAATAAATTTCTGCTGTTTAAGTCACCAGTCTATGGTATTTTGTTATGATAGCCCAAGCAGACTAAGACACCACCCAGTAGAAATTTTTGTGGTGATGATGAAAATGTTATATATCTGTGATGTTCAATATTACTGTAACTAGTCACATTTGGGTAATGTGGATCAAGAACTGAATTGTTAATTTTATTCAATTGTATTTAATTAAAATTTGTCTAGCTGTGTTTGGCTAGTGCTTACCATATTGGACAGTGCAGCTGTACAACAAAACACAGTATTGTTGCAATTTGTCCCCCAAAGAAGACTGCAGTATAGCTGTCTGGTCACATCATTCCCATACATACTCCCATCTGCCCCAACAGCTGGTCCTACAGTGACCATGTCCCACTGACAGACCACTGCAGAGTCACCCAGCACGAAAGGTGACCCAACAGCAGCCTCATCTCCTCAGAGAGACAGATGCCTGCCTAGCTGTGCCCATACATGCCAAGCTGGTCATCACATAAGATAACCATAGCACTGTCATCACAAATTCTCACAGCCTAGGCCACTGAGGCAATTGCAGACATTGCTGACACAAAAGATGTTGACACAGATTATAGCTAAAGAGACTGCATTATGCTATCGAGTCTACTCAAAACCAAACTAAATGCAACATAACCAAATAAAACCCCAGAACCGATCTACAGCAAAGAGCCTTCCCATAAAAGCTACTCCATAAAGATCACACCACTGCACTGCAGCCTGGGTAACAGAGCAAAATTTCATTCGAAATTAAATAAATAGGTAATTTTTTTAAAGGTACTGCATAAAATTGTAAAAAGTTTTTATTTCAACAGATATGCAGATATCAATGTAAGGACACAAGAAACATGAATAATCAAGGAAACATGACACCTCCAAAGAACACAATAAGTCTCCAGTAACAGACCCCAAAGAAAAGAACACTAACAAAATGCCTGAAAATAAATTTAAAATAATGATCATAAGGAAACTCATCGAAATACAAGGAAATACACACAAATAATTCAATGAAATTAAGAAAACAATTCATGGTCTGAATGAAAATCAACAGTCATAATTATAAAAAAGAATTAAACAGACACGTTGGGGCTAAATAATGCAGTAAATAAAATGAAAAACACAATTGAGTGCTTCAACAACAGAATAGATCAAGCAGAAGAAAAAAGTGTTTAAACTTGAAGTTAGGTATTTTTGAAATAACCCACTCAGAATATTAAAAATAAATAAAAGTAATAAAAACTGGCCGGGCGCGGTGGCTCAAGCCTGTAATCCCAGCACTTTGGGAGGCCGAGACGGGCGGATCACGAGGTCAGGAGATCGAGACCATCCTGGCTAACACGGTGAAGCCCCGTCTCTACTAAAAAAATACAAATATCTAGCCGGGCGAGGTGGCGGGCACCTGTAGTCCCAGCTACTCGGAGGCTGAGGCAGGAGAATGGCGGGAACCCGGGAGGCGGAGCTTGCAGTGAGCTGAGATCTGGCCACTGCACTCCAGTCCCGGCGATAGAGCGAGACTCCGCCTCAAAAAAAAAAAAAAAACTAAAGGATGCCTACAGGACTCATGGGACACCATAAAATAAACAGGAGTTACAGTGGAAGAAGAGAGGGATAAATGCACAGAAAACCTATTTAATAAAATAATAGCTGAAATCTTCCCCAGTATGGGGAGAAATAAGATATTCAGATTCAGAAAACTCAAATGTCCTCAATTACCTTTAACCCAAATGGATCTGCTTGAAGGCATTTTATACTCACTACCAAATTCAAAACAGAGAGAATTCTAAAACATGAAAGAGAATAGCATCAAGTCACATAGAAGAGAATCTCCATTAGACTACCTGCAGACTTCTCAGCAGAAACCTTGCAGGCCAGGAGAGAATAAAACAATATATTCAAATTCTGAAAGAATAAAAAGAACTGTCAACTAAGAATACTACTTTCAACAAAACTATACTTCAGAAATATAGAAGTAAAGACTTCCCCAGACAAACATAATCTGAGAAAATTTGTAACTACTAAATCAGCCTTATAAGAACTGCTTAAGAGAGTGCTACAACTGGAAACAAAAGGACAATAATTACCATCATGAAAATACAATAAAACAGAAAACTTGCCAGTAGAAGTAAATCCATAAATTGAACTCAGAATACCCCAGTGATGTAACAGTGTAATGTAAATCTCTCAATCCTTTAGTATGGAAGGTTCAAGTCAAAATAGTCAAAAACAGTAAGGTATCATTAGCAGCTAAGGAACACATATTAGATTTTTAACAAAGTAAATTAAGACAACAAAAATATAAATTGTGGAGAGGAGAGAAAATGTCTAGAGTATTTTTATGTCACCAAAGTTAAATTGCTCTCAACTTAAAATATGTTATTACAACCACAAGACTGTTTATGTTATCCTTATGGTAACCACAAAGAAAGAAATTGTAGCAGATATACAAATAATCCAAAAAAGAAAACAAGGCTCAGCATGACAGAAAACCACCAAACCACAGAATAAAAAACAAAGAGAGGAAGAAAGAAACAAAGGATCTACAAAATATTCAGAAAAAAATTAACAAAAAGGAAGGAGTAAATCCTTAATTTCTTATCTATTAATAATAACCTGGAATGTAAGTGGATCAAATTCTCAAATAAAAATACATAGAGTAGCTGAATGGATAAAAACAGCAACAAAAACAAACAAAAAAACAGAAGACCCAACTGTATGATGCTTGTAAGAGATTAATCTCACTGTTAAAGACAAACAAACTGAATGTGAAGAAATGACAAAAGACATTTCATAGAGAAAAAGAGTAGCCACCTTTATATAAGGTAAATTAGACGTTAAGTCAAATATTGTATAAAGAGACATAGAAGTCATTGTATAATGGTAAAGACATCAATTCAAGAAGAGACTATAATAATTATAAATAAATGTGCACCCAACACTGAGGCACTTGGCTACTAAAGCAAATATTAACAGACCTAAGCAGAGAGAAGGACAGCAATATCACAAAAGTATGAGACTTTATCACCTAACCTTCAACAATGAACAGGTGATCTGTTCACAAAAAAATAGACAAAGAAATATTAGATATAAATCATATCATAGACAAAATGAACCTAACAGACATTTACAGAACATTCAGGACATTTCATGCAACAGCATCAGAATACTTATTTTCCTCAACTGCATATGGAACATTCTCCAGGATACATCACATGTTATGCCACAAAACAAGTCTTAAATTTAATAAGACAGAGATAATATCAGGTATCTTTTCCAACCACAATGATATTAAACTATATAAATGAACAATAAATAAAACTTTCTAAACTTTATGAAAACATAAAAATTAAACAACATACTTCTGAAAGATCAAGGAGTTAATACATTTTTTAAAAATTGAAAAATTTGAGACAAACAAGAATGGAAACACATCATACAAAATCTACGGGACCCAGCAAAAACAATTCTAAGTAGAAAATATATAACAATAAATGCCTACATCAAAAAAGAAGAAAGATTTATAATAAATAAGCTAATGATTCAACTCAAGGAACCAGAAAAACAAACTCAAACTAAACAAAAAATTGGCAGAAGAAAGAAATGCTAAAACTCAGAGTAGAAGTAAATAAAACAAAAACTAAACAAAATGAAGAGTTGGTTTATTGAAAAGATAAACAATATTAACAAATCTTTACCTAGATTAAGAAAAAAATGAAAGAATACTCAAAAACGGTTTAAAAGGAGACATTACAATTGATATCACAGAAATACAATGAATCATAAAAGACTATTATAGAAACCTAAATATCAAATAACTTAATAACAGAAGAAATGGATAAACTCCAGGATATATACAACCTATGAAGATTAAATTATACTGAAACAGAAATCTAAACAGACCAGTAATGAATGATGAAACTGAATCTAATAAAAAGTCTTTTATCAAAGAAAAGCTCAGGATATGATGACTTCACTGCTGAACTCTATTAAATATGCAAATAATAATAATATCAATTATCCATAAACTATTCCAAAAAATTGAGGAAGAAGGAATACTTCCAAACTTATTCATGAGGCTGGGATTACCCTGTCTGCAAAACCAGAAAAGGACACACACACACACACACACACACAACTAAACAAAACAAAAATTTATAGACCAGTAGCTCTGATGACCATAGATTAAAAAACTCCCAACAAGACACTAGCAAACCAAAGCCATCATCACATTAAAGAGATCATTCACTATGATCAACTGGGAGTCATCCCAGGGGTGCAAGGATGATTTACAGAAATCGATAAATGTGATGGACAACATTAGCAGAGAGAAAGATAAAAATTATATGTTTATTTCAATAGATGCAAAAAAGTCCTTTGACAAAACTCAATATCCCTTCATGATAAAAATTATAACAGATTAGGCATAAAAGGTGTGTACTTCAACACAGTAAAGACTATATATGCCACACTCACAGTTAACATCTTACTGAATGGAGAAAAGGTGAACACATTTCCTCTGAGATTAAGAACAAATGAGAATGCCCACTTTTGCCACTGCTATTCAACATAGTATTGGAAGTGCTGGCCAGAGAAATTAGCTGAGAGAGAGAGAGAGAGAAAAAAAAAAAAAAAAAAAAAAAAAAAAAAAAAAAAAAAACTCATCCAAATTGGGAAGAGGAAGTCAAATTGTCCCTTTTGCAAATGACATGATTTTATATAAGAAAACCCTAAGGATTTCAACAACTAAACTGTTAGAACTAATAAACAAATTCAGATAAGTTGCAGGACACAAAATCAAAATACCAAATTCATTATATGACAACAGTGAGCTATCTGAAAAATAAATAAATAATAATAATTTCATTTACAATAGCCACAAAAAATAAGCTACCTAGAAATAAACAGGTTAAAGATCTCTACACCAAAAATTATTAAACATTAATGCAAGAAATTTAAAAAGACAGAAAAACATGGAAAGATGTCCCATAGGAATGGATTGAAACAATTAGTATTATTAAAATAGCCAATATAATGGTAGTTAAAACTACCCCAAAAGATCTGCAAATATAATGTAAGCCCTATCAAAATTCCAAGAACACTTCACAGAAATAGAAAAAACAAATTCTAAAATGTATGTAAAACCACAAAAGACTCTGAGCAGCCAAAGCTATCCTCAGCAAAAAGGAACAAAGCTGGAGACATCAAACTACCTGACTTCAAAATATACTACCAACATATAATAACCGTGGCATAAAAACAGACATGGAGGCCAGGCGCAGTGGCTCACGCCTGTAATCCCAGCGCTGTGGGAGGCCGAGGAGGGTGGATCAGGAGGTCAGGAGATCAAGACCATCCTGGCTAACATGGTGAAATCCCGTCTCTACTAAAAATACAAAAAATTAGCTGGGCGTGGTGGCGGGCGCGTGCAGTCCCAGATACTCGGGAGGGCTGAGACAGGAGAATGGTTTGAACCTGGGAGGCGGAGCTTGCAGTGAGCCAAGACTAGGCCACTGTACGCCAGCCTGGGTGACAGTGAGACTTCGTCTCAAAAAAAAAAAAAAAAAAAAAAAAAAAAAAACACAGATATGGGTCAGGGGTCAGTAGAACAGAATAGAAAACCCAGAAGTAAATTCAAGATCTTCAGCAAGCTGATTTTCAACAAAGTTTCTAAGAACACAGATTGTAGAAAAGCTAGTATTTTCAATTAACAGCGCTGGAAAAATTGGATATCTACATGCAGAAGAATGAGAGTAGACCCGTATCTGTCACCATATAGAAAAACCAACTCAAAATGGAATAAAGACTTAAATGTAAGATGGAAAATTATGAAACTACTAGAAGAAACCACAGAGGAAAGGTTGCATGACATTGGCTGAGCAAGGATATTTTAAACAAGACCTCAAAAGCACAAAAATAGACAAATGAGATTACATCAAACTAAAAAGTACAACAAATGAAGCTATTAACAGAGAGAAGAGAAAACCTACAGAATAAAATAAAATGTTTGCAAATTACACATCTAACAAGGTGTTAATATCCAGACTACATAAGAAACTCAGTTAGACAGCAAAAAGACAAGTAACTTGATTTAAAAATGAGCAAAATACCTTAACAGACATTTCTTAAAAAAAAAAAAAAAAAAAAAAAAAAAAAAAAATCGCCAACAGGGATGTTTTTAAAATGCTTAACATCATCAGGGAAATGCAAATCAAATTCACAATGAAGTACCACTTCACTTTAGGTAGAATGATGATTATCAAAAACACAAAAGAAAATAAATGTCAGTAAGAATGTGGAGAAAAGGGTGTGTGTGTGTGTGTGTGTGTGTGTGTGTGTGTGTGTGTGTGTGTATGAATACTATTCAGCCATAGAAAAGAATGAAGTCTTGTCATTTGTGCCTACATGGATGAACCTGGAGGGCATCATGTTAAGTGAAATAAGGTAGGCACAGAAAGACAAATAGTGCTTGATCTCATTCATACGTGGAATTAAAAAGAAAGAAAGAAAGAAATAGAATAGAAACAAAGAGTACAAGAGTAGTTACCAGAGACTTGCAAGGGGACAGGTTAGGGAGAGGATGGAAAGAGGTTGGTCAATGGGTACAAAGTTGAAAGTAGATAGCACAAATAAATTCTGGTGTTCCATTGCACAGTGAGGGGACTATGGTTGACAGTAAACTATTGTATATTACAAAATAGACAAGAGAGGCTTTTGGATGTTCTCAACAGAAAGAAATGATAAATGTATGAGGTGATGGATACATTAAAGACCCTGAAAGATCATTGTACAACATAGATATGCATTGAAACATCAAATTTTACCCCCCAATATGAACAATTACAATGTCTCAGTTTAAAAAATTAAAAATTAAATTTAAAAAGACTAAAGCTAAACAGAACATATGCTAAATTATCTTCTGGAACAGGTGTGGTACCTTAGGTGTAGGCCCAAGGGAAAGAGACTCTAGGACAGAGATGTGTACCCAAAATTATTGGAGGGTGCCCTCAGGACTGATGCCTGTCTGGAAATAGGATTAAGCCAAAGGAGAATTTTAACTGAAATGTTGATCCCATTAGATCTCTGGTGCCAACGAGGCCCTTCAGAAGCATCCTATCCTGGTGGAATGGGGGCTGGGCCTTTAGACCCGTTATCATTCCGCACAATTGACCTGCCATTGTTTGAACTTTGGCCCCAGTGAAGATCATGATTTAGGCAAGAAAGTTCTCTTCCACAGAGGGCATTGAAAGTGACTCATCTGTGCATGGTCATCTGCACAGCTACTCCCAGATGTGGGTGGAATGTTTGTCTCAGTCCTGAAGGAGTAATCTGGGCTGTACAGCATAGTATCAACTATGCTTGATTTAAAATATTATTTTACTTTATTGCCATAAAGATGTTCTTACCTATCTGTTCATAGTCCCAGTTTTTTGTCTCATAAAATATATGTGTCTCCACAAGGGCATTAAGTGTATACTGCTAATCCTGTATGTAGGTTTACCTCCAAAGCAAGCGTTGCATAGAATAACTTTTTTTTTTTAAAAAAAAGACTTATTTTCAGAGCTAGTTATTTTAAATTATCAAAGACTATAAGGGACGATCTTTTCAGAAAGACTTTCTGGAAGGTCGAGAGGTCCAAACTTTAGTGTTCTGCCTGTTTGTTCTACTAATCAAATGCTAAAAGTGGCTAAAAATAAAGTAAGGCTTTCATTTTAAATATTAGGAAAGTACAGCCTAGAAATATTGAGAGAAATGCTTAGTATTTTTATTCGTGTGTCCATTCAATGTGTTATTCATTGAATTTCAACCATGTGCCAGATACTGCTAAATACCAGGATATAAAAAAGTAAGTGGTGAGTCTTGCAGTTGAGGGACTGTAGTCTCATAGAAAAGCCAAGTGAATTATAAAATAATGTAATAACTGCTCTGTATTAGGCTGAATTGTGGTCCCCCAAAGATATGATCACCAATATCATCAGGACGTGACTTTATTTGAAAAAAGAATGTTTGCCGATGTACTTAATTCAGGATCTTCATATGAGATCTTTTTGGTTTTGGCGGTCCCTAAATTCAATGATGAATGCACTTTAAAAAGACAGAATAGGATGATGTTGACTTCGTAAAATGAGTTAGGGAGGATTCCCTCTTTTTTTATTGATTGGAATAGTTTCAGAAGGAATGGTACCAACTCCTCCTTGTACCTCTGGTAGAATTCGGCTGTGAATCCATCTGGTCCTGGACTTTTTTTGCTTTGTAGGCTATTAATTATTGCCTCAATTTCAGAGCCTGCTATTGGTCTATTCATGAATTCAATTTCTTCCTGGTTTAATCTTGGGAGAGTGTAAGTGTCCAGGAAATTATCCATTTCTTCTAGGTTTTCTAGTTTATTTACATAGAGGTGTTTATAGTATTCTCTGATGGTAGTTTTATTTCTGTGGGGTCGGTGGTGATATTCCCTTTATCATTTTTTATTGCGTCTATTTGATTCTTCTCTCTTTTCTTGTTTATTAGTCTTTCTAGCAGTCTGTCAATTTTGTTGATCTTTTCAAAAAACCAGCTCCTGGATTCATTGACTTTTTTGGAGGGTTTTTTGTGTCTCTATCTCCTTCAGTTCTGCTCTGATCTTAGTTATTTCTTGCCTTCTGCTAGCTTTTGAATGTGCTTGCTCTTGCTTCTCTAGTTCTTTTAATTGTGATGTTAGGGTGTCTATTTTAGATCTTTCCAGCTTTCTCTTGTGGGCATTTAGTGCTATAAATTTCCCTTTACACACTGCTTTAAATGTGTCCCAGAGATTCTGGTATGTTGTGTTTTTGTTCTCACTGGTTTCAAAGAACATCTTTGTTTCTGCCTTTATTTCGTTATGTACCCAGTTGTCATTCAGGAGCAGGTTGTTCAGTTTCCATGTAGTTGAGTGGTTTTGATTGAGTTTCTTAGTCCTGATTTCTAGTTTGATTGCACTGTGGTCTGAGAGACAGTTTGTTAAAATTTCTGTTCTTTTATATTTGCTGAGGAGTGCTTTACTTCCAACTATGTGGTCAATTTTGGAATAAGTGTGATGTGGTGCTGAGAAGAATGCATACTGTTGATTTGGGGTGGAGAGTTCTGTAGATGTCTATTAGGTCTGCTTGGTGAAGAGTTGAGTTCAATTCCTGGATATCCGTGTTAACTTTCTATCTCATTGATCTGTTTAATGTTGACAGCGGGGTGTTAAAGTTTCCCATTATTATTGTATGGGAGTCTAAGTCTCTTTGTAAGTCTCTAAGGACATGCTTTATGAATCTGGGTGCTCCTGTATTGGTGCATATATATTTCAGATAGTTAGCTCTTCCTGATGAATTGATCCCTTTACCATTGTGTAATGGCCTTCTTTGTCTCTTTTGATCTTTGATGGTTTAAAGTCTGTTTTATCAGAGACTAGGATTGCAACCCCTGCTGGTTTTTGTTTTCCATTTGCTTGGTAGATCTTCCTCCATCCCTTTATTTTGAGCCTATATGTGTCTCTGCATGTGAGATGGGTCTCCTGAATACAGCAAACTGATGGGTCTTGACTCTTTATCCAGTTTGCCAGTCTGTGTCTTTTAATTGGACCATTAATGCATTTACACTTAAGGTTAATATTGTTATGTGTGAACTTGATCCCGTCATTATGATATTAGCTGGTTATTTTGTTCACTAGTTGATGCAGTTTCTTCCTAGCATCGATGGACTTTACATTTTGACATGATTTTGCAATGGCTGGTACCTGTTGATACCAAAGCCTGGCAGAGATACAAGAAACAAAGAGAATATTAGACCAATATCCCTTATGAACATCGATGCAAAACTCCTCAATAAAATACTGGAAAACCGAATCCAGCAGCACATCAAAAAGCTTATCCACCATGATCAGGTGGGCTTCATCCCAGAGATGCAAGGTTGGTTCAACATACACAAATCAATAAACATAATCCAGCATATAAACAGAACCAAAGAGAAAAACCACATAATTATCTCAATAGATGCAGAGAAGGCCTTTGACAAAATTCAACAGCCCTTCATGCTAAAAACTCTCAATAAATTCGGTATTGGTGGTATGTATCTCAAAATAATAAGAGCTATTTAAGACAAACCCACAGCCAATATCATACTGAATGGGCAAAAACTGGAATCATTCCCTTTAAAAACTGGCACAAGACAGGGATGCCCTCTCTCACCTCTCCTATTCAACATAGTGTTGGAAGTTCTGGCTAGGACAATCAGGCAAGAGAAAGAAATCAAGGGTATTCAGTTAGGAAAAGAAGAAATCAAATTGTCCCTGTTTGCAGATGGTATGATTATATATTTAGAAAACCCCATTGTCTCAGCCCAAAATCTCCTTAAGCTGATAAGAAAATTCAGCAAAGTCTCAGGATGCAAAATCTATGTGCAAAAATCACAAGCATTCTTATACACCGGTAACAGACAAACAGAGAGCCAAATCATCAATGAACTCCCATTCACAATAGCTTCAAAGAGAATAAAATACCTAGGAATCCAACTTACAAGGGATGAAAAGGACCTCTTCAAGGAGAACTACAAACCACTGCTCAGTGAAATAAAAGAGGACACAAACAAATGGAAGAGCATACCATTCTTATGGATAGGAAGAATCAATATTGTGAAAATGGCCATACTGCCCAAGGTAATTCATAGATTCAATGCCATCCCTGTTAAGCTACCAATGACTTTCTTCACAGAATTGGAAAAAACTGCTTTAAATTTCTTATGGAACCAAAAATGACCCCACATTGCCAAGACAATCCTAAGCCAAAAGAACAAAGCCGGAGGCATCACGCTACCTGACTTCAAACTATACTACAAGGCTACAGTAACCGAAACAGCATGGTACTGGTACCAAAAGAGAGATATAGACCAATGAAACAGAACAGAGCCCTCAAAAATAATACCACACATCTACAACCATCTGATCTTTGACAAACCTGAGAGAAACAAGAAATGGGGAAAGGATTCCCTATTTAATAAATGGTGCTGGGAAAATTGGCTAGCCATAAGTAGAAAGCTGAAACTGGATCCTGTCCTTACTCCTTATACAAAAATTAATTCAAGATGGATTAGAGACTTAAATGTTAGACCTAAAACCATAAAAACCCTAGAAGAAAACCTAGGTAATACCATTCGGGACATAGGCATGGGCAAGGACTTCATGTCTAAAACACCAAAAGCAATGGCAACAAAAGCCAAAATTGACAAATGGGATCTAATTAAACTAAAGAGCTTCTGCACAGCAAAAGAAACTACCATCAGAGTGAACAGACAACCTACAAAATGGGAGAACATTTTTGTAATCTACGCATCTGACAAAGGATTTATATCCAGAGCCTACAGAGAACTCAATCAAATTTAAAGAAAAAAAACAAACAACCCCATCAAAAAGTGCGCAAAGTATATGAACAGACACTTCTCAAAAGAAGACATTCATACAGCCAACAGACACATGAAAAAATGCACATCATCACTTGCCATCAGTGAAATGCAAGTCGAAACCACAATGAGATACCATCTCACACCAGTTAGAAAGCCAATCATTAAAAAATCAGGAAACAACAGGTGCTGGAGAGGATGTGAAGAAGTAGGAACGCTTTTACACTGTTGGTGGGACTGTAAACTATTTCAACCATTGTGGAAAACAATATGGCGATTCCTCAAGGATCTAGAACTAGAAATAACATTTGACCCAGTCATTCCATTACTGGGTATATAACCAAAGGATTATATCATGCATAAAGACACATGCACACGTATGTTTATTGCGGCACTATTCACAATAGCAAAGACTTGGAATCAACCCAAATGTCCATCAATGACAGACTGGATTAAGAAAATGTGGCACATATACACCATGGAATACTATTCAGCCATAAAAAAGGATGAGTTCGTGTCCTTTGTAGGGACATGGATGCAGCTGGAAACCATCATTCTCAGCAAAGAACAGAACAGAAAACCAAATCACAAGAACAGAAAACCAAATACCGCATGTTCTCACTCATAGGTGGGAATTGAACAATGAGATCACTTGGACACAGGAAGGGGAACATCACACACTGGGTCATATTGTGGGGAGGGATGGGAGGGATAGCATTAGGAGATATACCTAATGTAAATGACAAGTTAATGGGTGCAGCACAGTAACGTGGCACATGTATATCTATGTAACAAACCTGCACATTGTGCACATGTACCCTAGAACTTAAAGTATAATAATAATTAAAAAAATGACAGAATAGGAAACACACAAAGATAAGGGAAGAAGGCCACATGAAGACAGGCAGAGACTGGGGCTATGCTTCCCAATCTAAGGAATGCCAGGAATCCCTGGAAGCCAAAAAGAACAATAAAGTATTCCTGCCTAGAGCCTTCAGAGGGAGCATGGTCCTACCAACACTGATTTTGGAGTTCAGACCTAAAAAGTGTGAGAATAGAAATGTCCTCTGTCTCCAGTTAGTAAGTGGTGGTTTGTTGGGACAGCCCAAGGAACTCCCTACCTACTGTAACAGAGATAGAAGCAAAATATGTGGTGAAACAGTGTAGAACCAAGCTCTCTGTGGGGCAATGTGGTTTTCCAATGGACATGATACTAGACCCAGAACTTTAAAAAAGAGTCAGTATTTTCCAGGTAAAGTTAGTTTAGGGCCAATCTACAATTTCATTCCTGTTGACAGAGCTTAAGTTGGTCATGCTGGTGATGTTTGGGAATGATAAGCTCACTGCAGTTGACCTTTGAACAAAACAGATTTGAACTACACGGGCCCACTTACACAGATTGTCTTCTACTTCTGCCACTTCTGAAGCAGCAAGACCATCCCCTCCCCTTCCTCCTCCTCCTCAGCCTACTCAACCTTCATCACAAGCATGAAGACCTTTATGATGATCCACTTCCAATCAATAAATAGTAAATATATTTTCTCTACTTTATGATTTTCTTAATAACATTCTGCTGTCCTCTAGCTTACTTTACTGTAAGAATATAGGATATAATACATATATAAAATATGTGTCAATTGACTGTTTATGTAATCAATAAGGTTTCCAGTCAACAGTAGACTATTAGTAGTTAAGTGTTTGGGGAGTCAAAAGTTATATGCAGATTTTTGACTGCACAGGGTGTGGGGTTCAGCAACCCTGACCTTGTTGTTGCTCAAGGATCAACTGTGGCTATCTTAAACTATGTAAAGTTTATTTTAAGGGTAGACATGTAAATAAGTAAACAAGGATTTCAACCATATGCATAGATTTCAAGGGAAGCCAGGCAAAGCAAAGCATCCTAGATAAGAAGGAGCAGAAACAGTAGCAAAACTAGTCTCTGAGCTTGGACAAGTCAGTCATTTGAATCCTAAGCAGCTCTAGAAATATTTGCAGCAAAGCTTCTAAATTTTTTTTCTAACTCTTTACTATTAATTCAAATCTACCTCTATATCTGTCCACTTACTTTTCTGTTAACAATTTGATGATTTCCCTCCAGATTTCCTAATACAAACTGCAGGGAAAGAATCATATTGACTCACCTAGTAATCTACCAAACCCTGTCAGAGGCTACTGTCCCTCCTATTCCACTTTTCAAAGCCTGTCAAAGATGACAAAGATGACAAACAAGTGATAAGACTCTAGAAAAGGCTACAGTTGTGAAGGGCCTTAAATGTCTATCTGAACAATTTTAATTTTATTCTTTGTTTTGAGGTAATTAAAATATTCTTTTGTATGGGGAAATGTCAAGATTAACTTTGCTTTTTAGAAAGACAACTAAAATGCAATGAGACTCATGGTAAAGGTGTTAGCGAGAAGCTTTTCTAGTGTTCAAACCAAATGAGGGCTGAGATAGAACTGGAATCCAATGTTTTTCTGCCATCCACTCCTTAGTAGTTTCATGTAGAAAGCTGTCTAAAATATGAAGCACACAGATCTCTTGAGATTTTCTGCTTTGATCTTTGGTTTTTTATTTAGCTTCATTTATCACCAGTGTAAATCAGTGGAAAAGGGGATTTGATGACTTCAGGTTCGTAGATGGCGATGTACCGTGCTTCCACACCGGAGGGAGGCAAAACTTCAAAACCTTGGCATTTCTATCCATGATTTTAACAGCTTGAGTTATATAAATGCTTTTTGCTGTAGGAAAAAAAAAAAAAAAAAAAAAAAAAAAAAAAAAAAAAAAAAAAAAAAAAAAAAAAAAAAAAAAAAAAAAGCCAGGCATCAACCAAAACACCTTCCACAAAATGACTAGGTAATAAAGATTAAGTATAGAGTAAATCCATTTCACTTTAGGTAAAAGACAACCCCGGATATTTATTATTGCTGTCTTTTTTAATGTTTTCCTTTTCTTTCTCTTTCAATTAAGATACAACTTTGAGTACTAAGCATTCCAATCGTGTCATTATCCAGACACTTTGGAGAGGGGAGGAAGGAGGGTTGGCAAGATTTATACATATACAGTGCATGCAGGTACAATAGGCACAGAGTAGAAAACAAAGGCTTGTGTCAACCAGTCATTTTCCATCTTACATTTCAAACTGTCATTTTAAACAAGCAAATACAAACATTCCTGAGCAATGAGAAAAAGCAAAGCAGGCTGTTTTTATTTTATTTTATTTTTTTTTTTGAGGGGGGTGTTCTTTTTTTTGGTTCCACTTTTTATCTTTCAGTGAGTTTCCCAATAATGCCTTTGACAAGTAACATGCTTTTTCCATTTGCAATAAAACTCACTAAAGAATAAGCGGCCCTCCCTTCCTTTATCAGCTTCCTTTGTTGCTGCTGCCCCAGGAGGCTTTTTTTTTTTTTTTCCAAATAAGGCCTCAACCAAGAGGGAGATGTTTTATAATGAGTAATTACACCAAGATCATTTTATTAACCCTTTATTGTCCTCAAATCTGATTTAGTCTGCTGAAAAAAAGAACATAATTGAAAATATAGGAAATCCATAACAATAAATGACAGAGCTGGAAGAGATATGCTTGCATAGTATGTGATGGAAAAATGTACCTTCAGGGACACTGCCTGACCTTTTCAAGAAACCAGCAGTCATAAGTGTGTTCTAGAAGCACACTGAGTTTTCAAAGATACCAAAGGAAGAAGAGAACAACATATTACAGTTAAATGCACTTACCCTCCATTTACACTGAGTATTATGTGCAGTTGGGAAGAGCATGGGCTCTGTAGTCAGATGGAAAGTTCGGATCTAAATTTCCCACCAGGCAAGATACCTAGCCCATGATATATCTTCCTGAGATAATGGAGATTATGTTGGTTCCTAACTCATGGAAGATTGCAAAGAAGAAATGCAACACTGTATATAAAGCTCTAAGCATGAGGTCTGCTTTATAGTAGTTCCCTGAAAAATGTTAGCTGTTCAAGATAAGATAGACAACAGCATCTTTATGCTCTACATTAAGTGACTGCCCTTGCACTAAAAGAATTTGTCATCTAATATAGAGCATAAAGAGTCCAGAGATATTACTGTTTTCTCTGATGAATTTGGTGGGTTGGTTTTAATTATAGGTCTGTTTGGAAGTGTTCATGTCCTCAATCACTCTTCAATTTGTTGTGATATCACACAATTATTCTTGGCGTCTGTTGTCTATCTAAAGCAGGAATATTTTATTACTATTGTCTGTACCATAAGTAAAAGAGATGACCCAGAGCCCATCTAATTTTAGAATTAAATAACCAAGGAAAGATTTAGCAGTGTAGTATATTGAAAATACCTGTTCATAGTAGTAGTCAAAAACACTTGGATCCAGCATCTCATTTGTTTAGCAATCTTAATGTTGGTGCTTTCTCTTTGGGTTACACTTTCTTCATTTATGAAGTGGGGGTAGTAATATCTACACAATAGTGTTAATGAGAGGATGAAGTATAGAATTTTTTAGAATTTTATTTTGAAATAATATTAGACTTACTAGAGAGTTGTAAAAGTAACACAAATTTTCTTCATCCAGCTTCTCCTGATGTTAACACCTTCCATAGCCATACTACAATTATCAAAACCTGGAAGCTAGCATTGATATCATTCAAATTTAGAGATTCTTAACTAATGTATGTGTATTATACAAATTTCATCAATTTTCTCATTAATGTCCTTTTTTCTGGTCCAAGGTCCAATTCCAAATTTGGTAGTGTATTTAGTTTTCAAGTCTGTTTAGTTATTTCCAGTCTGTGGTATTTTCTCAGTCTTTCTTTGTCATTCATGACCTTAACACTTTTGTCTTGTATAGTACTAACAATTTATCTTTTAGACTCTCCTTCCATTTGGACTTGGCTGATTTATTTTTATAATTAGGTTGAGATTACACATTTCTGTCAAGAATGCAGCCCAATGTGTAGCATTGTGATAATTGTGTGATGAGTCCTCCTCAGCACAACAAAACAGTGAGAACATGATGTTATGGCTTGTTATTAGTGATACTAATTTTGATCACTTGATGAAGATAGCCCTGCCAGATTTTATCACTGTAAGGTGACCATTTATTCCTTGTAATGAATGTCTTATGGTGAGATATTTTGTGACCATACAAGTGTCCCTTTTCTCATACTTCTGTCTACTAATTTTATTATCTACCCATGATTCCTGCCTGCAACCCTTATGTGTTGATTACCTAATGGTCACTTGTTATTCATTATTCCCGCAAATTAATTGGAATTTTACTGTAAGGAAGAGCTATCTCTTCTTCCCTATCTATTTATTTAATTGTTTACTTCCATCAATATGGACTCATGTATATCTAGTTTATTGTATGGGTTATAATCTCTTTCCATCAGTGTATATTCTTTGCTTGACTCTTCCTAGATTTGACCATTGAGAGGTATGTCACATTAGACTCTGAGTTGTTTGAACACGGTCACATCAGTTTTCTGAGTAGTTGTTTACTTTCTGGAACCACAAAAATTCCATGCTTAACTTGTACTTTTCCTGCTCAACTTTGGAATCAACAATTTCTCCAAGGAGTCCTAGTTTCTTTACTGGGAAATTGCATTTAGAAATCAAGATCCAGATGCTAGGTGAGCTGATGCCTACTAAGATATTATTGCTTCTAGGTGTTTGCAATAAATACTCTTAGGAAATATGTGTATAATACAAACACATACATATGCACATGCACATATACACATGGCTATATATACACACACACATATACACATACATATGGTTATATGATTTCTCCAGCAATGAGTTAATTTCATTCATTCATTTTTTGATATGTTCTACAGGTCAGAGCTATAACAAAAGTTGTACTCAGCAAAGTATGACTCCTGCCAATCCTTTTATCTCATTTTCATTTACTCATCCTTTTTACCTTAATGTCATCTTCCCCACCTAGGTAAGCTATGTCATTAGTCTCTGGGTTATCTTTCCTGTATTTATTTTTGCATATATTTTCAGGTATATATATATTTTCTTGTATTCCTCTCTCTTAAATAAAAGTAGCATATCATAGATATTTATATGTGTTTTGATTTTTTTTCACTTAACAATACATCCAATAAATTCATCCATCTTACTTAATAAGATATCTTCTTATTCATTTTTATTGCTGCATAGTTCTCTATTGTGTGGCTATACTTTAGTTTATTCAAACGCTCTTCTATGTATGGCACTTGGGTTGTTTCTAATATTTTGCATTTACAAAGAATGCTGCAGTGAATAACCTTGTGCCTATGTACTTTTGTATTTGCATAAGTATCATAACATTTTTAAAGTGTTGGATACATAGCAAAAGTAGTCACTAATCCTTCCAAATTTGTAGAGGGCCTAGGCTGACATCCAGAAGTGTTTGAGGTATCAGTGTTAGGAGGAGGTTATTATTGACTGTACATGTCTGGTATATAAAGAGGAAGAAAAAGCCTCTGACTGATAAAGCTTGAAAATCAGGAGATGGTTGAAAGCACCAAGTGTATTGGGAAGAAAGAGCTGGACAAAACTTGACCTGACATAAGGGATCTGCACAGTCAGCTAATCAAGAAGTTTTGGAAGAGGAAAATCAGAGTCAGAAGAGAGGGCCTGAGGCCACCAGGAGCAGGATTGTTTTCAGTGCATGGAGAACCAACTAGTATTAAAGATGTAACCAGGGAAGCAAATGACTCTCCTTGCAGAAAACCTGGCAAGTGTGGCTACTTTTTAAAAATATGTAAATTTCTTCAAATTGTTATTAATGAAAATGTAGTAGACAGAGGCTATAGGAAGTAAATGACAGTTTGTTCTCAGTCTTACATTTCTTGTAAATGCATGTAGGGTTTCCTGACCTACATTCCTCCATTTGAGAATTCTTTCTTAAGACCATTTTCTAACTTTCATAACTTCAAATTAAAAGATATTAAAAAGAACAATTTCTGATTGTGTGACTGTTCCTTTTAATTTTATCCTGGTTTGCCTGAAGTCAAAAAGTTATTAAGACTCTATTAATGTAGCAAAAGAAAACAGAAAATCATTGAAATTATCTTTATGGTATTGTCTTGGTTCATTTTGTGTTTCTGTAAAGGAATACCACAGACTTGTTCTTTCATAATCAGCATTAATCTCTGCATGAGGTTGGATCCCTCAGGACCTAAATGCCCATTAGGCCACACCTCCCAACACTGTTGCATTGGGGATGAAGTTTCCAGCACCTGAACTCTGGAGGACACATTTAAATCATAATAGGTATCTAAACATTCCATCCACAAGGTGAAAGAAGTGTTGTGGTATCAATAAATACATCCATCCTCCTTTTCCAAATTCTAAAATCACTGAGAGAAGGAGACACCAGAGAGATAGAGAACAAAATAGTAGCTTCATTACTACAAAACTGTGCAAATCTGGAGAAAGTGATGTAATACCTGTGATACACTGATCTTGTTCATGCTTCATCCCCATGACGGGAAAAACAGGAAAATCGAAGTTCACTTGTGAGGAACTGTCTATCAGAAAATGGAAGTTTCTTGTTGACAAGATCAGCCCCAAAGTGGAGAGCAGGAAGAGCAGAACCAAGCACACTCAAGCACTTCTTCCAAATTCATCAATTAAGAAAGTTACATCTCTTCCCATTGGGTAGGGGTGGTTATATATAGGAGGAGAGGCTAGAGTTCCTCTGCACACCTAAGTTGACAGAAGGGAAATAATTTTTTTTTTTTTTTTTTTTTTTTTTTTTTTTTTTTTTTTAGAGATTGAGTCTTGCTCTGTCACCCAGGCTGAATGGAGTACAGGGGCACAATCACAGCTCACTGCAGCCGTGAACTCCTGGCCTCAAGTGATGCTCCCTCCTCAGCCTCCCAAAATACTGGGATTACAGGCATGAGCCACCGTACCCAGCCAGGATATAGTTGACTTTTTTAAATTTTTTAAATTTTTTTGAGATAGAGTTTCACTCCTGTTGCCTAGGCTAGAGTGCAGTGATATGATCTCAGCTCACTGCAACCTCTACGTCCTGGGTTCCAGCGATTCTCCTGCCTAAGCCTCCTGAGTAGCTGGGATTACAGGCATGTGCCACCATGCTCTGCTAATTTCATATTTTTAGTAGAGATTGGATTTCACCATATTGGTCAGGCTGGTCTTGAACTCCCAACCTCAGGTGATCTGCCAACCTCAGTCTTCTAAAGTGCTGGGATTACAGGTGTGAGCCACCACCCACCCTCACCATTGAGAACTCCCAACCTACACACTTCCAAAGATGAGATTGGAGAGCTACTTTAATACTCTGGATGCACTCATTTCCAAAGGCATACTTTCACCTTCTGATGTGGCCCTCTGTTAGGACCCTCAGGTTTATTGTATACATTTGGTGGATCAGGACTTGCTAAGTCCTGACCTCAGAGGCATGCTTGGTGGCAAAATTCTTAGCAAGGGTGCTATTTAATGAAAATTAAGCACTCCAGAATCCTACTGCTTCCGTCTCTCTCTCTTTTTTTTTAATCTGATGCTGCTTTTACATCTTGAATTAATTATTCTTCCAAAGCCCTTGATTTGTTTGTATCATGCAGGGAGAGACAGGTAGGAGAGTTAATTAAATATCTTCTTGTCAGACAGCTGATGAAATCTTCAGTGACACTAGTCTTGGAGTGTGTTATGTATATATGTGTTTATGTGTGGTTGTTCTTAACTTATTTTTCTGTGAAGAGATTGAAAGTCAATAATGGTCTCCTTATGTATTTTAATGGCTGGGTGGACTTTGCTTTGAAAAAGATCAGACTACAGCAGCACAGAAGCCAAGTGGCTGTAGGGGTCTAACTGGGTGATTTATCAGACAATGCTCATAAGCAACTAGGGCCATGTCATAGTCAAAACCTCTTTCCTGGGCTTTGCACTACATGGTACCTCAAGATCTATTTCACTGCATCTTTTGTGTTAATAGGGTTGGACACAGCCCATTGCCTATAAGGATATAGGAGGTTGTTGGAGAGAATTGTGTTGCTGTAAGAAGAACAAGACTATTACAAGAGCAAATATCTGGGTGAGGAACAGGGAGTGAGCGATTGGGGTGCTCGCCGGGCTTAAATATCATCTGGGAGAAGAGAGTACCATTTTTGGTAACAAAGAATAATTTCCAGGTTTTTTGCATCTACAGTCACAGCTATTTTTTTTTTTTTAATTTTAGACAGTTAGTTTGTTTATATATTCAAAAATAGTGTGTATCTTGTCGTTGAGGAGACAATAATTGGGAAGAAGAAACATCGGATTTAAGATTCTTTGAGATTATCCCTTCTATTATTTAAGCAACAATCTCCTGTCCAAGGGAAGTAAAGCATGGTTTATTATAGGTAGCCAAGTATTTGATTATATGCTATATATAAGCTATGTGATTATGCTCCTTTTACAGGAGAATGTAATTTATTTTTGCTTTTTTTTTTTTTTTTTTTTTTTGGAAAGAGAGTCTTACTCTGTCACCCAGGCTGGAGTACAGTGGCCGGATCTTGGTTCACTGCAACCTCTGCCTCCCGGGTTCAAGCAATTCTCCTTCCTCAGCCTCCCAGATAGATGGGATTACAGGTGCCCACTACCACGCCCAGCAAATTTTTCTTTCTTTTTTATTTTATTTTATTTTTTTAATATATATTTTAGTAGAGACAGGGTTTTACCATGTTGACCAAATTATTTTGAACTCCTGAACTCAGGCAATCTGACTACCTCGGCCTCCCAAAGTGCTGGGATTACAAGTGTGAGCCACCGTGCCCTGCCAACGGGTCGTTTTGTTGTTGTTATTGTGTTTGTTGTTGTTGTTGTTGTTATTTTGAGACAGAGTCTTACTCTGTCCCCCAGGCTGGAGTATAGTGGCGTGTTCTCCCCTCACTGTAACCTCTGCCTCCCGGGTTCAAGTGATTCTCCCGCCTCAGCCTCCTGAGTAGCTGAGATTACAGGTGCACACCATCATGCCTGGCTAATTTTTGTATTTTTAGTAGAGTCGGGGTTTCACCGTGTTGGCCAGGCTGGTCTTGAACTCCTGAACTCAGGTGATCCACCTACCTTGGCCTACCAAAGTGCTGGAATTACAGGCGTGAGTCACCGTGCCAGGTAATGTAATTATTTAAAATAAGTTATTTATTTACTGTTTTCAAGTCTTTAAGGAAAACTGCCTTGAATTTCTTAGTTTGAATGATGGGAAATATTTTTGCCACATAATGAAAGAAATAATAAAATTCTTTGGAGGGCCTTGGCTACCTCACCTGGTCTCTGTTCCATCATTCTTGGATGGCAGCTTGGGGTTCATTTTCAATATGTCTTGAAAAATATTTGCCTATGCTTTAGCCTGAGTGGAATAGTCCCCTTAAATCACCCTCAAGCCCAGATCCTTTGTCAATTAAAGGATCACCTCGATCACAATGCTTTCCTTATTAAATGTAACTAGAAGTCGTCTTTCCTTGACCTCTTCCAATCTGTGGCTCACCTTCACTTATAGTATTTCTTGCACATTGTCTTTCATACCTATTTAGATGTATTCCCTATTTGCTTTACTACTTATCTTTCTTAAGAGTAGGGACTATATCTTAAATACACTGTCACATAAATATGAACATTAAACATAGTCTTGTTTTCCTGGAATGCATTTCTAATTGAAGGTAGGTGTAGAGAAAATAAAAAAATAAAGACGCAAATAAAATAATAAGATAAGCATATTAACACTGTAATCATTTTTAAAAGAAATAAAACAGTCATGTGGTAGAGAGTGACCAGGCAGTGGAGGTGGAGTGCATTGTTATGCATGAGGAGGTAGATAGTAGAGGAGTTGAATAATCAGAAAAAGCCTCTGGGATGTTCAAGCTGAGGCCTGAAGGAAAAGAAAGAACTGAAGATGCAAATATCTCTTATTAGAGTGTTTTATGGACAAGCAACAGAGAGCAAGTCTCTTTCTTAGATAGTTATGACCTTAGAAGGCACGGTAAAGAAAAAGTGGCTAGTATGTGGGTATGTGTTCTCGGTCAACATTAAGGGATGGATAGAAGTTGGGGAAACCATCATAAAGCTCTAGTGGGCCATGAAAAGGAGCGTCTTAAGCAGGTGGGTAACACAGACTAAGTTTCATTGCTAAAGACCCTTCTGAATGTTGTGTAGAACAGGATTATAAGCGTACCAGAATGGCAAGAGGAAGACCAATTACAAGGAGGATGCATTAGTCCAGGTGAGAGTGAAGGCGTCTTGAACCAGGGTGGATTATTTAAAATCTCCGTCTCAGAGACGGAGATTTTAAAAGATGTTTTATTAATGTGTCCCTTGATGGTTTCACCCTGGGGTTGTTGAGGACAAAATATGTAGGCAATTAAATGAAACAAAGAGGAAGTCTTCCTGGAATGAGCATATGTCTTTATTTTGGCAACCTCTATTTATAAATCAGGAAAATGTGGGGCAACATGAATTCCAATCCTTACCTAACCCAAACTCTAACCCTAACACAAGCTAATGGGATTAGCAGGGAAAATTATACAGAGAAATGGCTTTATTCTCTTTTGGAAATTTTGATATAGGTTTGGTAAAGTTGTACTTTTTAAAGATGAACAAAGACTCTGGACTTCCTTCAGAGCAATAAATCTAAACTCTGCGTCTCTACTAGTATTCTTGCAAATGAGGGGCTCACCTCCTTCATTTGGATGAAGCAGAACTGAACTGAAGTGGGATTCTAAGTGGGCACAGTGTTAAGTAAATTAGGCCAAAATGTATAGAAATCAAGAAAATTTCTGTTTTATTATCCTATAGTGTCCTTAATTATATCAGTTGTAGACTCTTAAAACACCCATCTCATCTCAGTACTTCTGTAAAATTGATTTTTCTCTGATACCTGGAAATTTTGTGCCACCTTGAAAAAAGTATTTTCCTGTTTGCCTACGAATTTTACCTTCAAAAATGGAGTGATATCCTCAGGAAAGCACAGACTGGGTCTTATGATATCATTATACACTCAGTGCCAACAAAGTCATTCATACAGTTAGACTTCAGTAAGTATTTGGGGTGTTCTAATGACAAAATTGTTCACCATCCCTAAAATGACTATTCTGTGCCTTGACATGGGGACAAATTTCCTGATGAATACAGGCTTACTAGGTAATCTCTAGTCACACCCCAGGTCAGTAGTTCTTTTTATAGGATTGTAGAAAATTCTTCCTGCTCTTGATTCCAGATCCTTGTTGTTGATCTTGTTTACACTGAGCTTTCTTGACAACCACTGCTCTGTCCAAGGGCAGTGACAGGTTGATATGCTAACAGCTGGTTTCTTCTTGTGCCTGCATTGCTCTTCATAGCGAAGAAGAAACATGCCATGTCAGTAAAATACATTTTTATATCTTTTGCATTAACCAGTGAGAATAAGATGAGCCAAGTCACTTAACTGCCTCAAAGCTGTGCTGTTCAGTGACCCTGACTGCTCCTTTAGCCTGGGCTGAATGTGAACAGTGACCTCAAGGTGAAAACTTTCATTGGCTCCTCCTAAATTCCTAACACTTCAATTCCCCTAGGATCTTGAATGTTTTGCTTTGCAGATAGAAATGTCGAAAGGCCCATCTATAAATTTATATTTAGTGACCCAGTGAAAAATTCTGGCTAAGGATTTATTTACTTAGGGAATCATTCTAAGCTGTGAATCAGCTGGAGGGGTGTGGATACCTGTGTGAAAGATGGCACTGGTTTCCTAAAAGGCACTGCCTTCTGTCTTCTGTCTCACTTTGCTAGACATGCTGGGCAGTACCAAGAGCTGCAAGATAAGCAGTGCGGTTTACTTTGCCTTGGGACAGCATGATGAGAATCAGCTCAGAGACGGAGATTTTAAAAGATGTTTTATTAATGTGTCCCTTGACGGTTCATTTGCTAAGGGTTTACAAATGCTTTATCAATTTTTAATGGCCTTTATACCTGGATTTTAAAAAATCCTTAAAGTTGGGAAGGATATGGGCATTGAATAATTCACACTCACTGTTACTTCTACTAAACAAATGCCTTTTAACAGATAAAGTCAGGATAATCTGGAACAAGTTTGTTTATCTCTGGGTTTGTTTCCTTTTCATTCCTCAGTGAATGAAGATTGCACCTGGAAGAACAGGACATACCATCTAGTTATTAAAATTGGAACCTAGGAACAAGGACATTCATGGTTTCAAGCTAATGTTTCTCCTGACCTTGGATAACAGTTGGAAAGTCATTTAATAGGTCTCTCTTCTTGACATTTTCAGATTTCTCGGGCTCTATTCTGCTACTTATATCTAAATGAATTATTGAAGATGAATTTAGCCAGCCACCCATTAGTTTGCACTTTTCTCACTCTCCACATACCACTTTTGGCCTGGCTTTTTTCTTGTAAAGATGCAAACTATGACTATCTCTGCATCCTGTACTCTCAGTAGATGCGTTTTCTGATTCCTCGATACTTCACACTTAGATTTTGTTGCTTTTAACCAAATGCAGTTTGAAATCAAAGGTCATTTTGCATTCCCTGAATGTGCACGTGTGTATAAATGTGTGGACGTTTCAAGGTCAAGAAACACAGTGAATTTTCAGACAGGCCAACTTCAAAATAGAAAGGAGTTAGAGTAGCAGAGCATTTAGAATGGTCAGCACTCAGTGAATCAAGGTGGAGCCTGTTGGTCAGAGTCCTTTTCTCTGAATTTTATGACACAGTTCTGAGACAATTAACCTGGCTATAGAGATTGGTCTACACAAGTACAGCTAGAAGGTCCAATACAATGAGTTTGTTCCAGGAGATTCATTTCTGATGAGAAAACATACCAATCTCAGATAGAAGGCAAGAATTTACAAAATAAAGCATGATGGTAAATTTTATATGATAACTACTGGAACCAACGTGTACTCAGATTAAATATGTCTGTGTGTGTCTGTAAGGGTGTTTCTGGATGAGATTAATATTTGAATTAGTGATCTCCATAAGTAAATTGCTTTCCCCAATGTGAATGGCCATTATTTAATTCATTGAGGCCCCAAATAGAACAACAGGCAAAGGAAGAAGGAATTATCCTCTTTTGTTTCTTGCCTGCCTGTTTTAGATTAGACATTGATCTTCTTCTGCCCTTGAGTTAAGATTTACACCATCAACACCCTTGGTTTCTAGGTCTTTAGACTCAAACTGAAATTACACCCCTGGCTTTTGTGGATCTCTAGCTTCCAGATGACATCACTGGAACTTCAGCCTCCATAATCAGACAAGCGTTTTCCTAAAAGAGTTTTTCTAAAAGAAAACTCTCTCTCTCTCTCTCCATATATATATATACACATATATCCTATTGATTCTATTTCTCAGAACTCTGACTATATAGGAGTTGTTGCATTTTAGTTATTGGATGTTGTGATATAATAGGACTTCAACCAGTAGTTTAGAATACAAAGAATGAGGACTCAACACAGTGGGGTAGGGAAATAGAAGGGATTGGTATAGTATCTGGTGGATACTATGGACTTAGATGGAATTTCTTCCAATGACCTGAAAGAATCTCAAGAAGACAGTTTCAGATATGTATACTTCAGTACCACACCCAAGGCAAGACAGAAGCAGACCTATGGGTTAACTCAGATCCAGCACAACAGACACGTCACATTGGACCTGAAATTCTTACACTCAGTACCCACTTCTTTCTGTCTTAGCACAAAAATTGTGCTCTTCTCTGATTCACCAGATCAAATTCCTCCTCATCTTGTGCTTGGCCTAAAACCAAAGTTGATCTATTTGTATTGATCCTTGGATTGCCAGTTGTATCTCTCAGAGATTTCATCTCTGCCTTCATTTCTCTGATACTATGCTAACTTTCTGATAATTCCTTCTCTTCAGAACTTCTTGAGAAACATTTCCCAACATGCTGTGTGACTCAGAGACCTGTACAGTCAACAGTGACTACTCTTTATTGTAAACTCTAACCTTACATTGCAGGACTAATCAGTAATAAAACAAATGCTAAGGTTCATAAGACATTGATTTTGAGCCTGCTGATGCCAGTTCTGTTCCTGTAGGGTTTATTCTGACAGACCAAGTCTTCGTTAGCCTAGGTGTCAACAGGAAACTGATCAAATACTCAAATTAGGACATGTCAATAATGATTCATTCTCAAAACATTACCTCCATAGATGGGGTAGGGAATCACAAGAAAGAGATTGGTCATCCAGAGTTTATTTCTCATAAGCTCAAAAGTATGAGGTCAAAAAGGAGTGCATAAAACCAAAGAGGAAAAGAGTGCTGTAGTATGTTGCTCATTTTGAGAAGAATAGTACTTCTGTGGAAGAACACAGGCACCCTGGGGTAGTCACAGGAAGGGAGTTAGAGGGCATAGAGAAAGAAGTACCCTGACCTCAATTCTCTTTTTCCTTTGATCTCTAACTAGGATCCCTATTGGATGAACGTAACTGAAAGCTAGAGGATGTGGAAACCCAGTCATGTAGTCCCCGTGGGCTAGCATCCAACCTCACCACTCTCATCACGCCAACAGATGTGATTTCAGTCTGTGTTCCGGCCCAAATCTCATGTTGACTTGTAATCTTCAATGTCGGAGGAAGGGCCTAGTGGGAGGTGACTGGATCATGAGGGTGGATTTCCCCCTTGCTGTTCTCATGATAGTGAATGAGTTCTCATGACATCTGATTGTTTAAAAGTGTGTAGCACCTCCCCCTTTTCTCTCTTTCTTCTGCACTGACTGTGTAAGACGTGACTGCTTCCCCTTCATCTTCCACCATAATTGTAAGTTTCCTGCGACATCCCCAGTCACGCTTCCTATACCGCCTGTGGAATTGTGAGCCAATTAAATATCTCTTCTTCATAAATTACTCAGTCTCAGGTAATTTCTTTGTAGCAGTGTGAGAATAAACTGATACCAAAAATTGATACCAGAAGTGGAGTGTTGCTATAAAGGTACCTGAAAATTTGGAAGCAACTTCAGAACTGTGTAACAGGCAGAGGTTGGAGGGGAGTGGAGGGCTCAGAAGAAGACAAAAATGAGGGAAACTTTGGAACATACTAGAAACTTGTTAAGTTGTGTCCAAAATGCTCATAGTACTATGGACAACGAAGTCCAGGCTGAGGAGGTCTGAGATGGAAATGAGGAACTTGTTGGGAACACTTTTGCTTTATGTTACCAAAAACCTGGTGGCATTGTGCCACTGCTTAAGGGATTAGTGGAACTCTGAACTTGAGAAAGATGATTTAGGGTATCCAGTGGAAGAAATTTCTAAGCAGCAAAGCGTTCAAGATGTGGCCTGGCTGCTTCTGAAACCTATGCTCATATGGGTGAACAAATGAATGACCTAAAACTGGAATTTATATTTAAAAGGGAAGCAGGGTGTAAAAGTTTGGAAAATGTGCAGGCTGCTCATGTGGGAGAAAAGAAAAACCCCTTTTCAGGGTAGGAATTGAGGCAGGCTGCAGGAATTTGCATAACTGAATGAAAGTAAAGGACCACTAATAGCCAAGACAATGGGAAAAAGGCTATAAAGGCATTTCAGAGACTTTCAAAGCAGTCCCTCCCATCACAGACCCGTAGGCCTAAAAGGGAAGAATGACCTTGTAGGCCAGGTCCAGGGCCCCATACAGTACCCTGTACAGCTTCAGGACACTTCTCCCTACATCCCAACTTCTCCAGCTCCATTCATGGCTCAAAGGGGCCCAGGTCCTCAGGTTGCTGCTCCAGAGGGTGCAAGCCCCAAGCCATGGTGGAATTAAGCCTGCAGGTAGGCAGAGTGCAAGAGTTGAGGCTTGGGAGCTTCTGCCTAGATATCAGAAGATGTATGGAAAACCCTGGATGTCCAGGCAGAAATCTGCTGCAGAGACAGAGCCCTCATGGAGAACATCTATTAGGTCAGTGCAGAGGGAAAATGTGGGGTTGCTGTCCCCACACAGAGTCCCCACTGGGTCACTGTCAAGTGGAGCTATGAGAAGTGGGCCACCATCCTCTATACCCCAGAATGGTAGATCCACTGACAGCTTGCAGTATGCACCTGAAAAAGCCATAAGCACTCAATGCCAGCCAGCCCTTGAAAGCAGCCTTTGGGACTGAGCCCTGCAAAGCCACAGAGGCAGAGCTGGCTGAAGTCTTGGGAACCCAGCCCTTGCATCAGTATTTCCTGGATGTGAGGCATTGAGTCAAGGGAGCTTATTTTGGAACGTTAAGATTTAATTACTGCCCTCCTGGGTTTCAGACTTGCACAGGGTCTGCATCCCATTTCTTTTAGCCAATTTCTCCCTTTTGGAATGGGAGTATTTACCCAATTCCTGTACCCCTGTTGTATCTTGGAAGTAACTAACTTGTTTTTTATTTTGGTTCATAGGTGGAAGGGATTTGCCTTGTCTCAGATGATACTTTGGACTGTGGACTTTTGAGTTAATGCTGGAAAGAGTTAAGAATTTGGGGCTGGGCATGGTGGATCACACCTGTAATGCCAAGGTGGGTGGATCATCTGAGGTTTGGAGTTCGAGACGAGCCTTACCAACATGGAGAAACCCCATCTCTACTAAAAACAAATACAAAATTAGCTGAGTGTCATGGTGCATGTCTATAATACCAGCTACTTGGGAGGCTGAGGCAGGGGAATCACTTGAACCTGGGAGGCAGAGGTTGCAGTGAGCTGAGATAGCACCATTGCACAACAGCCTGGGCAATAAGAGTGAAACTCTCAAAAACAAAACAAAACAAAAAACAAAAAAAGAAATAGAACTTGGGAGACTGTTGAGAAGGGATGATTGTATTTTGTAATGTGAGAAGGACATAAGATTTGGGATGTGCCAGGGGCAGAATGATATGGTTTGGATTTGTGTCCCTACCCAAATCTCATGTCAAATTGTAATTCCCAGTGTTTAAGGAGGGGTCTTGTGGGAGGTGATGAGATCATGGGGTGAACTACCTTCTTGCTCTCCTCATGGTTGTGAGTGAGTTCTCATGAGATCTTGTTGTTTAAAAGTGTGTAGCACCTCCTTCTTCGCTCTCTTCCTTGTGCTCTGGTCATGTAAGAAATATCTGCTTCCCCTTTGCCTTCTATCATGATTGTAAATTTCCTGAGGCCTCCTGACCATGCTTCCTGTACATTCTGTGGAACTGTGAGCCAATTAAACCTCTCCTCTTTATAGATTACTCAATCTCAGGCATTTCTTTATAGCATTGTGAGAACAGACTAATACACTAACCCAACAAGATTGTTGAAGTGTGAAGAGTTGATCTGGAGGGCAAAAGAAAGGGAGTCGACAAGCGTCCAAATCTATAGTTGGGACTCATAGCTTAATCCTCCATGGATAGAGTTAGAAAACATAGAGGCAGGGAAGAAAGCAGAAGTTGATATTAGCGACTCTTTACTCTGCACCAAATCATAGCATGTGCAGTCAACAGAGTTGCTCAAAACTAAAATCAGCGTCTTTGATGCTCTGAATCAGGGGTCACCAAATTATAGCCTATGGGCAAAATCCAGCCCAGGCTTATTTTTCTAAATAAACCTTACTGGAACACAGTCACATCTACTTGTTTACCTTTTGACTTGTGGCTGTTTTCATAATGCACTATTAGATGACTACAGAGACTGTATAACCAACAAAGCTGAACATATATGATCTCTTGACTGTTACGGAAAAGTTTGCTAACCCATGCTCTTCACTGATGCACAAAAGTAAATAATGTGAAGTTTCTCAAATTGTA
The DNA here is from genome assembly GCF_007565055.1 of Rhinopithecus roxellana. Classification (NCBI taxonomy): domain Eukaryota; kingdom Metazoa; phylum Chordata; class Mammalia; order Primates; family Cercopithecidae; genus Rhinopithecus; species Rhinopithecus roxellana. The sequence goes on along the minus strand of NC_044557.1, from coordinate 3,843,616 downwards.
TCCAGGGGTAGTGGTGCTATGAAAGGGGTAGATGGTACTTCTGTGACTCAGACAATATTTGCTTTGTTTTCAAACAAATACATTACAATGCCAGTCTATACATGTTTGATTCCACACTAGTCCTTCACTTTGCCTTTCTGGGGATTGTTTAAGTAGTGAGTAGGTTGGAAGATGCTATGGTTAAAATAGTATGGTATCCTGGCAGAAACCTATAACAATAACAACAAAAATAATAATAGCAATAATAAGTACACACAATGTTTCCTGTGTGCTAGGCTTTATTCTAAATGTTTTAACACTTTGGCAGGCCAAGATGGGCAGGTTGCTTGAGCCCAGGAGTTCAAGACCAGCCTGGGCACCATGGTAAAACCCCATCTCTACAAAAAAAAAAAAAAAAAAAAAACAAACTCGATGTGGTGGCATACTCCTATGGTTCCAGCTACTCAGGAGGCTGAGGTGGGATAATCACTTCAACCTGGGAGGTTAAGGATTCAGTGAGCCGAGATGGGACCATTGCACAGAGTGAGACCCTGTCTAAAAAAAAATTAAGTAAATGATTTAATATAGAGAGTAATTTCTCAAATCTTAAAATAACTTTATGAGTAGGTGCTTTCATTGTCATCACTACTATTTTACAAATGATGGAAAAGAGGCACAGAAGGGTTATGCCATGGGCCCAAGATCATGAAGTGGGTGAGTGACAGCTGAAGTTCAAAGCCAGATAGCATGGCTCCAGAGTCTCTGTTCCTAACCCCTATACAATGCTATTTTAATTTTTGAAGTCTACAGAATGGCTATGAAACAGTATGTTCTGATGATAAACATGCTTCAACAAATGCAAGTAGAATAGAGCAAATGAGAATTGCTATTTAAAAAGATCTTCATAATGAAATCAGAACCCAAACTATACCAATTACACAAATTACTGATTTTAAAGGTATATCTAGAGCTCACAGTTTCGAATTATAAAAATAAACTACTGATTTTTGGCGACATGGCAAGTCCTGCCTAATAAAGGCTTCTAAGAAGGAAAATTGGAGCTTTAACTTAGAGAAGATGCATAATTATTATTTTGTCACATTCCTTGTATTAATAAAAACATACAGTGGGGTAGAGATGTGTATATATGAACAAATGACTAAACTAGTGATTAACTATGTGAAGAGGGATATAGAAACCTCTTCTGGAAATTCACAAGTGTATCCTAAACCAATGCACTGGGCTAGTTCCTAACTCAGTTTATGCAATATTCCTGACAGGTCTCTTTTACTCCTTGTCTTATTTAAGTTGAAATAAATGGTAGACAAGCATCATTGTCCCTGCAGCATTCTAAAAAATGTCTATTACAATGCAGTTGCCAAACTTTTCTTTTCTGTATCGGATTTTAATTTGTTCACCTCTTGTCATTGAGAAATCACTTTTGTTTAGAATTTTAAAGCACCTTTTATTCTTTCTCACACAAATATAATTTATACCTTTTGTTCTCATGCAACAGCATTAAATATAATTTTTTTTTGCTGCTCTGAAATTACGTTTAGTAGTGAGAATAAATTATGTAACTTTAAAATGCTTGCAATGGAAAAGAAAACGTTTTCTGGAGAAATTGAATTTTCATTTGTTTTTACTTTTGGGTCTTTAACATCCCCATTCCTGTTTCATCAGTGACTTGTAAAACAATGCTGGAAATGATTCCCTAACTAGTGTTCCAGGCCCTGTCCTTGCATTCAGAAAGTACTTTATGTAAACCACCTTGGAAAGATCCATTCATTCTTTTATTCTTTCAATAAATATTTATTTAGTGCTTAACAATAAACTGACTGCCCTGTTCAGCCCAAGTGACACAAAGATGAAAAGACATTGCCTTTTACCTTGATGAGCTCACTGTATAGAAGGGAAGACAGATTTTTTTTTTTTTTAAATAAAAGACATTATAATGAGAATTTGTTCAGATAGCTGGGAAAACTCAAAGAACACAGCAATTTATTTGGTCAAAGGGAGTCAGGAGCTGCTTCATCCAGGAATCAACATTTAAAGGGGTCCAAATAAGGCCATTATACAGCTTAACTTTTTTTGAAAATTATATATTTAAAATAAAGAAATGATTAAAAATTAAATTTTCAATTTTAAAAATCAAAAATATGTGTTTTAAAAAACACTGACCAAATAAATGGCACCCACATCTGTGACATTCACTGGAGAATAGAACTCAAGATTAAAGAGATACACTTTAGCTAGCCAAGTACTTACAACTTTTTAAAAATTCTAACAACATTTTGTAAAAGTTGCTAGTTGAAATTAGACTTTCGCTCCAAATTAGCTTTATATTCTTTCTCTAACATGGACACAGAAAGATGTGGATCGGATCTCAGGTCCATTGTCTACCTTTCTGCCTAATTTATTTATTCCTAGGCTCACAACTTTAGGCTATTACAAAAGCTTTATGAAAAGTCCTAAAAGCAAGAACCTTTTTCTACTTCTTTTTGAAAAGAATAGCAAGTTCTTAGCTATCGTTGGCACTTTGCTCTTTCAAATAAATTTAACAATCATAGAATCCAGTTCATAAAAGACTTTTGAGAATTTTTTAGAATTGGTTTGAATATATTGATAAACTTGGGTAGCGTTTATATTATCACACTATTCTTCTCCATAAAATAATATATATTTTGCATTTATTTTGATCTTTTGAAATATCCTTAGTACAGTTTTGTTTCTGTGTTTTTTGTTTTTTGAGACAGAGTCTCATTCTTGTCACCCAAGCTGGAGTGCAATGGCGCAATCTCGGCTCACTGCAACCTCCATCTCCCAGGTTCAAGTGATTCTCCTGCCTCAGCCTCCTGATTAGCTGGGATTACAGGCACTCGCCAACACACCTGGCTAATTTTTGTATTTTTAGTAGAGGTGAGGTTTCACCATTTTGGTCAGGCTGGTCTTGAACTCCGGACCTCTAGTGATCTACTCGCCTCAGCCTCCCAAATCCCCCTGCTGGGATTACAGGCGTGAGCCACCACTCCCGGCCCTTAGTATAGTTTCATAATTATTTTCTCTTCCCTATTCTCTGTTCAGAATTCTTAAAGTAATCTCAAGACAGCAGAGATTTTGCAACCACATCTACACACCTGATCTTCCAGAGCTCAGCTTTCTGCAAATGCCTGAATTCAGTTTGACCTTAATGTCTTTGGTTTTCTTCCAAAGCCTTTCCTGATAAATTCTGTCTCACTATGATCACTTCCTTGCCCTTTTTCCTTCTTCATTTTTTTGCTTACCTCTAGTGTGCATTTGTTATGAGGCCTTTTCACCACTCTTGAGTCATTTCCTGTAATGTGTTTTGTCTCTCACTAAGAGCCTATGCCAGTTTTCCACTTTGTTACTCCTCCACTGTGCTTAGTAAAGGCCTTGACATTAAATTAGGCTTGTATTCAAAATTATTTATTAAAGGAATAAAAGGCTTCAACAAATGATCCTTTTATACAAAGAGTGTTTCATTTTCAGAGTCAGTCCCACTTCCTGATGGATCATGAGGACAGAAATTTCTCCCCTCCCACTGTTTGTCCCTCCTCCGGTCTTGTCAACGTGGCTTTCTTCACGCTGAAGAAAAATAATCTATCACTTGGTATCAAACTATTTGCTTTTCAAACTGAATACCTCAGAATATTAAATTATAAAAGAAAGGCCATGAATCAAAAATGCCACCGTACACATCCTCTACTTTTTTCTCAGTATAGCCCAAAATGACGGCTGCATTAGAATGAATCATCAGATAATCAACACAAAAGGCCTCATTTAAGTTCATTATTCACAGTGAGAGCCTGGCTTTGAGCCCTGATACACTTCAGAACTTTGGTTTACAAAGATAATAAAAACATTCAAAGATATGTCAAACTAACCTGACTGTTCCCATCTCTGTATAAATGAGATGATCCCTCCCCAAACCAGCTTCTGCCTCACCAGGGAGTCACCCCCTCAGGACACATCCCCTACCATAAACAACCTATTTTTCTTGGCTGGACCACCATATAGGGGGCTCACTCTGTGCCTCTGATGGAGCAACACTGCTTCTCACTCAGATGTTCTTTATTTACTCCTCTGTCAAAGCAAATATTGCACATTATTAAAAATTCCCATCCCACCCTACCTAAGGAGAAAAAGTAGGATTATTTGGCCAAGTGTTCATCCAGCAAACACTATTGAAGGTCCAATCTGTCTGCAATAGTGTGCTTAGTGCTGCGGGAATACGGGGTGAACCAGATCATATCTCTGCCCATAGGCAACTTACACTGAAGATGACATGTAAGAGGAAGGGCAACTTTATATACAGGGATGCTTAAAAAATGTCACCAATTATTTGGTGGCACAAAGGATGTCACCAATTAGCACAGGGGATGGCTGCCTCCCCTGTTCTTGAATAGACACTCAGAGCAGTTTGTACTCAGAGGGTAACAGAAAATACCATGGAAGCGAAGCAGTGGGAGAGCACGGTCTCTGTAGATAGGAGAACTGTTCTAATTTCATCCCTACTACTAACTAGCTCAGTGACTGATGAAAAGACCCTGCTGTGCTCAAGAACTCATGTGCTCAAGTTTCCTCATGTAAAATGAGAGGATTTTAGACGATGATTTCTAACTTTATCTCCAGCTTCGATTTTTTATGATTCTGGGAAACTGCATTTTACCATTGACCACTTTAATGATAATGGAACCATTGGATGTTGCACTCCTTGCCATTCATTCTATGTTACATAAATCAAGGCTAGAAAGAATAAACTAGCAAATGCAAACTCTAAACCTTGGTAATCATTTAAGGCAGTAAAATTATAATCAGAGTCCATTAACTGAAATGTGAAGGTACAGCATTCATGGACTATGCGAAACAACCAAAAATAATACAAAAGGTACAGACTTTGAATGCATTTAATTACTTTTTAACAAAAGCATTAATTTCTACATGCATTATATACTTAATATACAGTATTTTCCCTGTTCTTTAAAAGATACTTGCTTGGAAAGATGAAAATACCAGTGATTAAAAATTTCTTCTTGATGCATGTCTATATTTTATAAAATATATATTTAATTTAGACATAAGACTAAACATTTTAAACTGTATTTATTTTTTAAATATGTATTTTAGCGTAGAATGATTTGAGTGGGTCTAATATCAGCCCACTGGTAGTGAGTGATGTCTCCAAGTTCGTGGAATCACCATCATCAAGACAACTAACCAGCGAACCTCCAGCTATGATTCTCTCTTCATCCAGTCTCTGATACATTTGGAGTCTCTACCTTCAGGATCTGCCATCACTTCATAATAGTGAGAAGTTCCCAGGCCATTATGTCCAGGGTCCATCCAAGTCAAGGTGGCTGTAGAAACAAAATGTTCCTTCCCTTGCTCTCTGTTTTCCTACTGTTCCCATTCATCCTCTCCCCCATGATCATCTCCATATTGCTCTGAAACCCTCCCTCATCCTGGCCTCTCTGACTTCCTAAACTTTCTCTCTATGAAATTGCACCTCATGGACCAACAAACATCTCAGTCTTTAATTTCTTTTCTCATTACCTTAACTGACACCTGCTGATCTTCAGAGGGTAATGATTCCTGTAGACTCTCTGAGATGGTGGCAGTTTATTTTCCCCAATCTTCTAGCTTCAAACTAGAAATTGATCTAGATTTATCTTTGCTACTCATTGCTGCTTTCAGATCATCACCCCACCAATATAATCTTAAAAGCCTATCTCTCTAAAGCTCATGATATTCAGCCATATCCTTCTCTCCTGTCCTCTACTGTTATAATTTGCCATGCCTCGGATAACTTCTAATTCATGAATAGGTTCAATACCTGGGATGTACTTTCTCCCTGCTCCAAACTCTGCTGTCATTTGGAACAGCATTAACATGAATTTCTGAGACTTAATCACACGTATCTCAGCTTCTCACCTTATGTCCACGGACATCCTCTGGGATGCTTTGGCTACTTCATTATTTATCATTGCCTCACCTACCAAATCCCAATCTAAGCATCTCACTTCAGCCACGCCTTTGTGTTATCCAGATGCTTCTTTTGCAACTACTACCACCACCCACTTTGACAATTTTTTTTTCCTGGATTATCCCAACTCTAAGAAAGACTTCTAGGTTCCATCTAATAGCTAATCTTCCCTTCGTACTCAGTAACAGAACGTTTGAATGTTGTTTTGGCACATGGAAGTCTGGAATAAACACCAAAGATGTCAACATCTCTTTTAGTTAGTGGTGACTATGTGATTACATTGTGTGAAATTTCAGGAAGTATCATTGGAGAAAGAGCACATGCTCTGCTCACTCCTTCCCCTTTCAAGCTTGTTAAAATTTAGATGTAGCAACTGGAATTCAGAAACTCTTTTGCTTCATGATGTGAATGTGGAAAAAAGCCATACACAGCAAATGAACTAGATAGAACACTGGAGCACGACCGACATTCAAAGATAGAACATCCCCAAAGTCAGTGAATGTTCAGGGAGAGAAAATTTCTCTTTTTCTTAAGCTACTGTTATTGTTATCATAGATTGTTGTTGTGGTTTTGGTTGTTTTTTTTGTTTTGTTTTTTGGTTACTCACAGTTGAACCTTATGATAGCCAAGATATCAATTATCCACTCCTCCATGCCTGTCTCTTAGTAGCTCATTGATCTTGCTAGTAAGAGACAGACAACACAGAAGATGGCATGCATTGTAAATTTGTGATTCAATCTCAAATGATCTTTCAACAGTACTCAAAAGTCCTACCACATTTCTGTTTACTTACTCTACCACCCACTACCTCTTAGACTATTTCTCCTTAAACTATCCATTTAGTTTTCACACCTTCCTGTTTTACCAATAAAATACAATCCGTTAAACAGCAACTTCTTCATTTTCTTTTCTTTTTGTCTTTTTTTTTTTTTTTTTTTGACGGAGTCTCGCTCTGTCGCCCAGCCTGGAGTGCAGTGGCTCGATCTCGGCTCACTGCAAGCTCCGCCTCCTGGGTTCACACCATTCTCCTGCCTCAGCCTCCTGAGTAGCTGGGACTACAGGCGCCCGCCACCTCGCCCAGCTAACTTTTTGTATCTTTTTTTTTAGTAGAGACAGGGTTTCACCATGTTGGCTAGGATGGTCTCCATCTCCTGACCTCGTGATCCACCCACCTCAGCCTCCCAAAGTGTTGAGATTACAGGTGTGAGCCACAGTGCCCAGCCTTCATTTTCAAGATACCAAACAAATAAATCCACGTTCTCTGTCACTTTTCTATACAAGCCTAACTTTATTCAGTTGTTTTCTCAAGAACAATTTCCCAATCAGTTACTGCTTCTCTATTTTATAGTCAGCCTCTCAATCTCTAATAGATTTTTTCCCAATGTTTGTGTTGTTTTTGTTTTGGATATGATTACTGTTGCTGTTGTTTTACTCATTCAAAATTTTCTCCTTTTAAAAAAGAAAACATGCTCACTCAACTTCTCATTTGTGTATCTATTGCTTTTTTTCTCTTCTCCTCTACATATTTCCTTCAGTTTGGAGTAAAGTTTCTCAAAGGAGCTGTCTATTCTTACATTCTTTTATTTCTCACCTTTCTCTCACATATCTACACAATAAAAAAAGAATCTCATCTACCATGCCTCCGAATGAGCTCTTACTAATGATACCACGGGCTGTGTCTCACTACAATCAACAAATATTCCTCAGTCCTCATTTTACTTGACTTCCTGGTAGCACTGGATGTTGATAACCACTTTGCCTTTTTTGAAGCATTCTTTTCCTTTAGTTTTTCTAAAGCAACAGTATCTTGTTTTCCTTTCTACATTTTTGGCAACTCCTCTTCTCTTTCCTTGTTTTTTTAAAATTCATCCATGAGGCATTAAAAATTGGAGTTGTTCAAGACTCAATCCTAATCTTTCTCTTTTCATTCCATATTTTCTTTCTAGGTAATATTATACAAAATCTTAGATAAATTTACCATCTAAATGCAGGTAGTTCATACATTTGTATATCTAGCTAAGCTCTTCTTGGATTTCCAGAACACATTTGAGTTGATATACTCAATCACTTGAACATGGAACATGTTAAATGTTTTATAAGTATTAACAATTATTTTTATTGTATGTACAACTGCACGGATGATGCCTTCTTTTGGATGTATCAGAGGTATCTCAAACTGTATGTTCAAAACAAATCACCTGTATGTTCTCTGCCACCAAAACGGTTTTTCTGCATTGTTTCTGTTTCAGTGAGAGCTACCACCTACCATCTAGCTACACAAGTCAAAAACCTCATAGTCTTCTTTGATAATTGTTGTTTATTAATTTACCCGTTAAAAAATATTTTGAATCCCTCTATCTCTATATCAATCTTTAATTCCCCCATCTTCTCTTGCCTAAATTATGGCAACAGTGTCCTAACCATTTACCCCAAAGCTCTTGTTCTTCTTGCAACTTTGCAGCTGGAGTGATCTTTTGAAAATTAAAATTAATTTGTGTCACTCTTCCTCATATCTTACACAATTAAAAACAGTTCCATGATCTTGGGATAACAGCAAGTGCCTCCTCATGGCCAGGAAGGCTTGTCATTGGCATTGACTTCTCCAGGTTCCTCTTGCCCTTTGCTGTTCTTCACAATCATTCTCACCCATGCCACTGACCTTCTTTCGGTTCATCATAATTTTCACATTTCATCATAGCATAGACCTTTGCACATGTAATTTTCTCTACCTAGAAAATCTCCACTTCCTTACCTAGGTAATTACTATTTTGTTTAAGAAAGCATTCTATGTGCTTCTGTTCTAGGACAAAGTCCTTAGGGCTACCATAGTGCTGGGCAACTTTTACAGCTCTTGACATTATCACGAATTCATGTTTTTGTTTTTGTTTTGAGATAGAGTCTTACCCTGTTAGCCAGGCTGGAGTGCAATGGTGCGATCTCAGGTCACTGTAACCTCTGCCTCTCAGGTTCAAGTGATTCTCCTGCCTCAGCCTCCTGAGTAGCTGGGATTACAGGCGTCCACCATCACATCTAGCTAATGTTTGTATTTTTAGTAGAGACGGAGTTTCACCATGTTGGCCAGGTTGTCTCAGATTCCTGACCTCAGGTGATCCGCCCTCCTTGACCTCCCAAAGTGCTGGGATTACAGGTGTGAGCCACAGCACCTGGCCACCAATTTCATGTTTTTTAATAAGATAAGTTGATTAACATGTATCTTTCCTAATAGCCAGGAAGCAAATGGGTTATTCATCTTTGTGCCTAGGTTGGAGCCAAGTTGCTTTGCATCTAGTTCATGTTCAGTAAATATATATTGAATGGATAAATGAATAACTGCCTAAGTTAATTTATCTCTTATAAATATCATCCACATAAATTTCAGCTATCCTCTTTTCTTTCATTTTTATGTTTTCCTCCAAGAAATCTTTTATAACCTGCTGAGGCTTTTAGATTTATTTTATTTGCTTTAAAACTAAACTTAAAACTGGATAATATTATTTTATAAAAGGCATAGAAGTATGAAAATATTCGATGGTTCATTACTTGAATTATATGTATGTGGACAGATGTTTTCTCTCTTTTCCTTTCTTCTACTTTTTTCTTTTCCTTCTCAACATCAAAACCACTTTTTCTTGAAAGAAAAAATAACTCCCAAGGGAGAGTCAAAGAATATATGTGTAAGGAGAATGAGAAGGGCCATCAAGAGCCTTGAAATGTTGGCAGGTAGCCAGATATTTGTCAGATTCCATGGAAATGATCTTCAGGTACTAAAATGAATGAAGTGCACCAACTAGTATTGCTCCTGTCTAGTGTCTTATCCAGGTCTAGTTTCAGAAAGTAGTATAGTACTAAGTAAAGTCTAGCAAAGGACAGCATAATTCTTAGTTATCTAGCACTGAATGAACCAAGAATTAACACTACTAGGGAGTATTGCAGATGGCAATTCTTATATAAGATTAATTGCCAAATGAGGGGTAAAAACAATAAGTGCTGATTTTGGATGAGAAACATCCATTAAGGGCTCAGGGATACCATAAGGCTTTGCGGGTGAAAGACACTACTAGATCTGGGCCTTGATGGATAGAGCTTTGTTAGGTTGACAGAATTAGAAAGAACATTCTAAACAGAAGCAGCAGAGAGAAACACTGGTCTGAAGAAGCATATTTTTAAGCAGCCATTAAGTGGCCAAGTCTGACTTGGAATTTGAGAATTTACATAAGAGATAGTTGAAGATCTAAATATAGAGATTGTATTGTTGATAAAGAAAATCTATTAAGCATTTGACTAAGTGTATTTTAGGGATATGAACGTAGTCAAAGTTATTGTCAAAAGAATAAAGCAGCCAAAGAATGCAAACAGAACAGGGAGCATTTGACCACGTATTGTTCTAATCTATGCTGAATAAATTGTGAAAGGAAAAGGAAACTCATATTTATTGAGTACCTACTATGTATTCCATCACACTAGATATTTTACATACACTATGCCATTTTATTTTTAAAAAACACTTTAAAATTATCAGGTATTAACACTATTTTACAAAAAGCAAATCAGTACTTAGGTTTAAGCTGTAAAATATTACATATGTAGTAAGTAGCAGACTGAAGATTTAAAACTAGGTGTGTAGGATTATAAAACCTGTATTCTTCCGATTTATGACATTTTGCAATAGAAATGTAAAAAGTGAGGCAGGAAATGTATTACAAAATGTAATATAGAAAAGTATGTTAAATGTTGAGTAATCTGAAATGAAAGTAGAGTTGATAGATAATTTTTAAGTGATGTTTTGAGTCTTCAGAGAAAGAAATATTCAATTAAGGAGTTATATCTAATGGTTTTGGCCATATATCCCTCTAATGTCCAGCTCTGTGATAAGAACTGAATCACCAGCTATTGACTTAGCCCTGTCTTGGGTATAGGTCTCTTAAGCTGTCTCTTGACTGGAATCAGAATTGGTAGTCCTAAAATTTAACATTGAGCTGGAACTTTTGCTGCTATTGCTCTGATCTTTTGCCTCTAAACTTGTGCTTCATTTCTAAAACAATTTTTTGCTTCGTGTCCCAGTTCCAGTAACTTGAGTCTTCTTATGATGTGAGCCCAACCCCTTGCTCTAATTTCTTGCAGGAGTCTCATGTTTTCCTAAATCAGCAATTTTACTTCCTTCTCCTTTTGCCCTTTCAGGATCAGCTATCCTGCACTAAACCCAAACAAGTAGGCTCTCATCTTTCCATGTGCTGACAGTCCTTGCTGTCCACCTTACTGTTAGCAGTTTTGTTTTCCTAAGGAAGCTCATCTACTGTATTATTTCCATTAGCATCTCACATATTTAACTAGCTCCATCTTAAACAACATTAAACAAACAAAAACCCTCTCAACTCCACCTCATATATCACTTTTTTTTTTTTTTTTACTTTTCTTTGCAGCAAAAAGTTTTTAGACATAATAAAAATTTACAGCTCAAATTTTGATATAAAACAATTGGCACTTTGATTCAGTTCTCTGACCAACCTACAGTCTCAAGATGGGGTAGGCTAAAGTTCTTTACCTTGGAATGAAGAATAAGAAGAGTGTTTAGGCTGAGGAATGGCTGGATTGAATTTGGATTGCGGGGAGTAGACACTAAATCCCTAGAATTTTTCCAGCACAATTTCAATCACTCTAATATCAGGAGACATCACAATCACTGCAGATGTCATGGGAGTCCAGACAGCCGCAGGATCCAGAATCATCCCTGTCTATATTTGAACGAGAGTGGACAACTGTTATGTGGTTGCAAATTACAGCCAGAACTTAGATGAATGTGAATCACACAGCTGGACCCTTACAACTACCAGCATGATTGCTGCACAGGTCATTTTATTAACCTTGAAATAACAGCCCTCCACATTTTATACAATTGAAATTTTTGGACCAAGTTCATTGGATTATGGTAGGGTTTCTTGAAACCATGCTCTGTTTCCATTACTCTTTCACCCTCTGTAATCTGGTTTAACTCTCTCTCACTTCACTGAAACTGCTTTTGTCAAGGTCACTTGATGATAACCATAGTGCTAAATTGAATGTACAAATTATTTGTCTTCATTTTACTTGACCTGCATTCAATATACTTGACCACATTCTCTTATTTCTAATACACTCTTCTCTTGGCTTCCAGGACAACATGCTCTGTTTGTTTTCTTCTTTCCTTTAAGGCCATTCTTTCTTAAGTTTCTTTGATTTCTCAGCCTCTTTCATCTGACCTCTAAATGTTAGAGCCTCACAGGGTTCTATTCTAAATACTTTTCTATGCCTACATGATCTCATTTACTTCTATGAATTTAAATAGCATATCTATGCGAATTATTCTTACATTTATCTTTCTATTACAGAATTCTCTTTTGAGTCTTAAGGTTGTATAGCCAGTAGCCATCCACACTTAATTTTTCTCGTAGATACCTCAAGTTTTATTAAAACAAAGTTTTGTCATAATCAATCTTGTTTTCCCACTCTTTTCCCTACCTAATCCCACAAATATCCCCTATTTCTAAATTTTTCATCTCAGCTTTTACAAGGGTGTTAGATCTAGAAACTAAGGGTCAACTTTGATTCTTTTCTCTCCCTTTGCCCTCTATTTAACACATGTGCATATCCTGTTAATTACATGTGCATGTAATATTTCAAAATCATCCACATCGTTTATTTCCAAAATCATCCCCTTAAACCACCATCATCTCTTATCTGAAATAGTGCAATAGACAACAGACTGGTCTTTCAGTGACTCATTCCCCTCCAATCTTTTCTTCACATGTTAGCAAAAGAGAGCCTCTTAAGAAATAAATTAAATAACAATGTCACTCCCTTGCACAAAACCCCTCAGTGGCTTCCCTTTCAACTCAGAAGATAACCCAATTTCCTGAGCCCTCCCTGCAGGATACTGACTCAGAACTGGGCCACTAGCCTCATTTTTCACTGAATGCTAGCTCCACAGGCCTTCTCTAAAGTCCTCTGACATGCAAGATCTTTGTCATCTCAGAAACTTTGAATTTGTCATTCTTTCTCTATAGGATCATTTTCCTCTCTTCACTTTGCTGTAGGTTTCAGCATAAATGTCAGCTCTTCCAAAAAATAAAAAATAAAAAAAGGTTTTGATAATCTTAATTAAAATTGATTTCTTTTTCAGCTGGTCCTGGTGAAGTTAACAAATAAACAAATAATAAAATTAGTTTCTCCAGAGATTTTATATCTCATGCCTTTATGTTTCCTTCTTAACACTAAGCATTATATGTTAAGTGTTTATATGGCTTATTTATTTGAAGGCATAGACTAAAACTGCTGTCTATAACTGTGTCCTTAACATCTTAACATTACCACAATGGCTGACATCGTAGATATTGAATAAATACCTGTTATATCAACGAATTGCAAAAAAAAAAAAAAAAAAAAAAAAAAAAAAAAGAGCTATTATGTAGGGAAAAATGTAGGAAGGAATACTATTAGAGAGAAAGAAAGAAGAGATCCCTCAAACCAGGAAATTTTGATGTATGGTGTTTTCTTTAGAGTATATAAGAAGAATCAGACCTACAGTTAAGAGATAATCTAGAAAAGTTAGAAAGTTACAATCACATTTAAGAGGCTGTGTCCATCTTATTTTCTCTATATAACTAAACAAGAGCAAGGATTATGTAATCTCACCGGTCTGTAGAGGACTTGACCATTACATACCAAATCTTTGCTTATTTCTTTCTGGGAGATACTATGGTGAGAATGGTTAGATAAAATGATTTTGAGTGTTAGGTGTCAGTAGTCGTGTGACTTTACCAAAGTTATGTAACATCTTCAACCTTGAAAAAGGTCTAATTCATTCTTTAGGGGTGATAATAGCATCTGTTCCATGGTCACATTGTAAAAAATTAATGAAGTAGCATGTATAAGTATATTTAACACAGTGTCTGGCATGTGTTAAGCACTTAATAAGTGTTACATGTTAGCCACTATTATTCTATTTATAGTATAAGCCACACTTATGAATTAATCTAGCTTTTCCCTAGGTGACAGTCACAGCCTCAGCTGAGGTCTACTCTATCTCAACTCTCCCTTTGTCAAAGCACAGGAACATCAAACTGTAGCATGTGTCAGAGTCATCACTTGGGGAGATGGTTTAAAATGAGCATTCTTGGCCGGGCACGGTGGCTCACCCCTGTAATCCCAGTACCTTGGGAAGTTGAGGTGGGTGGATCATCTGAGGTCAGGAGTTCCAGATCATCCTGACCAATATGGCAAAACTCCATCTCTACTAAAAATACAAAAATTAGCCAGGTGTGGTGGTGGACACCTGTAATCCCAGCTATTCGGGAGGCTGAGGCAGGAAGATTGCTTGAGACTGGGAGACGGAGGTTGCAGTGAGCCAGGATCGCACCACTGCACTCCAGCCTGGGAGACAGAGCAAGACTCCATAAAAAAAAAAAAAAAAAAAAAAAGACAAGTGCATTCATAAGATGCACCCCAGAGATTCTTTCATACTAAATTTGGGGTAAGATCCAGAAATAAGTGCTTATACAAAATATTCCAGGCTATTCTTCATGAAGAAGCTGTTCTGGGACCTCATTTGGGGATAAACTGACATGGAATAGATAGTTCTATTTTCTCCTTTTAGATGGCTAGTATTGTGGAGTTGAAAAGATATACTGTTTGCCAGTTGAAGTTGAAAGCAAACAAATAGGGAGGAGATTTCTTAAAGAAAAACTTTAAATGTATGAAAAGAGGACTTGAGAGGGCCATGAGACAGGGAAGTCCACTAGGGAAACTCACTGAACATCTGAGCATTAGAGCTTTCTCAAAATAAACCTTAATACTTTTTTTTCTATTTCAGTTTTTGATTACGCATTGGTCTTTTTGCTGATATTTGTTTAGTGGGAAATAAGTATTTATTACACCAGTAGCATCACCTTGAACACAAAGAACAATCTCTCCATGTTGAAAGGCAGCCCAAGGGATCCTTAGTTCATTTGTTGAGGCTGAGCCTGTTTGTAGGGTTCTTCATCCTAGTGAGGGCAGCAGTTACATGAATCATGAATATGCTGTGCTGCAAACGAATCTTGAAAACATGAGAGATGTCTATTTAATTGCACTAGCATTACTATCTATATTTTGCCCTTTCTTTTTCTGTACTATTGGGTGGCTACAGCGAAGTAAATGACAATGGTAAACATAGCAATTACGTATTAAACATAACATTAACAATGTTAAAAATATCCCATAGTGATACACCAATTTTTAAAAATACGAAACATAATGTTCATTACACAACAGCCTTTAAATCATGCCTTTTGAGGTATGAATCAGTGTATTCTCTCCTCAAGTTCATTTACTTCTAATTTATTCACAGACAGACTTGCTTTTATCTTATGGGTTGAATGACATTTTTTTCTAAATCGACTTTATTTAACAACAACAACAACAACAACAACAACAACAAAGATCAGATTTGGTGAGCATTTCTCCATGTGTTTAGATGTCAAATACGACACCCTTAATTTGAAAGCAAAGTAAGATAGGAAACTCTTTGTTCTCCAGCTTTCTTAAGGAAGAGATGTGCCTGTTGATACTTCTTTAGTTGTCTATGATCACAAAGATGTTTGAGGGCGACACAAACAACCCATCAAATTTTAACCTTCCACTTTTAATATGAATTTCTGCCACCTCTTTTGTGTTTGAGAGTAATGAATACTTTCTTTTTAAGTGCAATGGAATATGCATCTTCAATAAAGATCAAGGTTTCTTTGTTCTATTTACATCAAATCTTACCTCAATTTTTGCCATTTAGCTGCCAGCATAATTGCAGATGATATGCTGTGTCTGGATGCCACAGAATCAAAAATGATTAGAAGTAATTGCTAGCTATCCTAACTTTCCTTGCTAGAAAGTTGCCAATAAACTGACCAGAGGGCACTCAGGTGAAGGTAACTTAGGAAAGGAGGTATCCCCTTATTGCCTGCAGCAACTACAGTAGGATTCAATCCCTCAAATACATATCCTCAGATTATCTTCCTTGCTTCGTCACTACTGATGTTTCCTATGGACCTGATGACTCAAAATGAATCAGCCTAACCTGTCCCAGAATGTACTGAGTCACTGAGTCTATGGAGGTACATCTAACCAAGGCTATAATAATGTACTTACTTATTTGATGAATCGTTTTTTGTTCCATCATGTTCCAAGTATTATGCTAAGCACTGGAGATAGAGGGATGAATAAGACATCTGTGATAACTACTGCATGAACTTTCAGTCTAGTAGAAATGAGACATAATTAAACAATCAATGATAATAAATTCTGATAACTACTACTTAGCAAGTATATAAGGAACAATTAGAAAAGTTAAAAGAGCAACTCCTCTTATCTAGTCATTAGAAATGGCATTCTAAGGGCAGTGGGGCTTACATTGAAGCTGGCTTGAGGAACTGAGAAAAGAAAAAAGTAATGTAACTTCAGGGTAAGGAAAAAAACACATGTTCAACTGCCATGAAATAAGGAAGTATAGAACATTTGAATGTCAAAATGAATACAACATGATAAAGTGTAAAATATAAGAGTTCATGGAGCTTGATAAGAGAACATAGAGTTAGGTATAACATAGATTATGGGAGAAATACTCCCACAAAGTTTCAGTTGCATTCCAAGAGCAATGCAAAGCTGTAGGAGAGTTTTAAATAGGAATAATCAAATTATCATTTTCTAACTGTTAAAATGTTCACCCTGAAAACAACATAGTGGGTGACCTGTAAGAGAACAAGACTAAATCTGAGAGGCTTGCTAGGGATTGATGCCATTAACCAAACGAGAGCCAAAGAGATCCCTGAAAAGGATGACAGCAAGTGAGTACTAGAGAAAATGAATGCATTTGAATGATACTTTGTCATTGAATGCAACAAAATGACAATTTCATGTAGAACAATAAAGATTCTGTGCCTAATAGGTGAATGGCTTAGTCTATTAAAGTTAGAATGGTCATAGAATCTTCAGCCAACCAGGCATCATGACAGGGAGGTAAGTGCCATCCCTACTTGCACTTGTACTTCCACTCCTCTGTCCCCACTTCTGTCTCCTCTTCTCTCTGCCATTGCCTCAAAGTGGCCTAGACTGGTGCGTGCCCCATCTGCATTAGAGGCAATGAGACAACAAATTTATTATGACAAAATGAAAGGGTCATGAGAATTTAGGGTACTTTTAAAAGACTTGTTGAATTAGTTGACTCAAAATTGAATAAGGAAAAGAAATCTAGGAGGAGGCTGAGAGACAAGGGGTAGAAGCATGTAGTGAGCTTAAAATCCTGCTATGACTAAAGAACAGGTAGACTGACAGCAGTAACTAAGCAAGACAGAGATGGCTAACTCCATAAGTTCAAAAACAGCTCTTCATAAGGTACAAGACATGGCCAGGAAAAGAAAGGCAAAAAGGAGTAAAGAGAAACACCAGCCAGGTAGGCTGGATGGTTCCCGCTTTAAGACAGTTAAAAGAGAAAAGCATAAAAAATATTTTCTTTTTTTTTTTTTTTTTTTTTTTTGAGACGGAGTCTCACTCTGTCACCCAGGCTGGAGTGCTGTGGCCAGATCTCAGCTCACTGCAAGCTCCGCCTCCCGGGTTCACGCCATTCTCCTGCCTCAGCCTCCCGGGTAACTGGGACTACAGGCGCCGCCACCTCGCCCGGCTAGTTTTTTGTAGTTTTTAGTAGAGACGGGGTTTCACCGTGTTAGCCAGGATGGTCTCGATCTCCTGACCTCGTGATCCGCCCGTCTCGGCCTCCCAAAGTGCTGGGATTACAGGCTTGAGCCACTGCGCCCGGCCTAAAAAATATTTTCAATCAAAGTTTTACCTGACATGGGAGCCCCAAAAAGTGAAATCCAAAACCCACAGAAAACTTTCTATTTTTAGGCTTAAGTTTGATGAAGAATGCACAGCCATGTAGAAATGTGATTGGACAAAATGTGATCTAAGGGTAGCAGACTGAGGGGAGGGGAACCCAGCGAGGCCTCTCTGTTCAGATTCTCCTTGGCCTCTCTGTGTACCATTTCTCCTCCCAGATAGTGGGCAGGACTCTGAAATGAGGGTCCTTCTCAAGGGAGGAGGGAGAAGGGAGAAAGTGACCTTTCTAAGTTGTATGGCTTGCTTTGGGGAAAGCAGTTCTCTTTTCTGCAACCTGCCTTAAGGAAGAGGAATTGTGGTTTCCATGACTGCCTCCAGTGGAAGAAAGAGGAGTGGAATACAGGAAAGCAGGAGAAGGTCAGAGTGACCTTGTTTCTGAGGCCCTTCCAATGCCCTTGTCTTCAAAATGCTCAATATGACCAAACATCATTCTTTAGGATGTCATGTTCTGAGTCTCAACATTTCCCTGACTGAAACTTACCCAAGAATCTTATAGTCAAGAAGTTGGGATGGTGGTGTGTCTCATAAGCCATTGAACCAGTCTCTCAGTCCTGAGAGAGCTAAGTCAAGTTCGACAGTTAACAGCATTTGTGTCTCATTTTAGGAGGTGGTGTGGCAGATGGGCTTCTACCAAAGTCAGGCCTCTATATAGTTTGAACAATTGGGTATTTCATGACAAGCATTTCTACGAAAAAAAAAAAGAAAAAGAAAAAAAGGTTAATGGTTAGAACCAACTATGAACTCAGTTTTGGGTTCTAGAGGGCAACCAGTTAAGATTTCTATATGTTGGGCTCAAAGCATTCTTAATCAGAGTGAGGACAGGCAGTGATATTCTGACAGAGTTTTCTGATTTGCAATTTGTTTCTGGTGTCCCAGTAAACATTCTGAGTAGTTCATATAGCAACAAGCACAAAAGCTGTTCAATATAAGTGGTTGTAGTGACTTCTTGGAAGTCTGTATCAGTCATTTAGCTTTAGTTTGTGGGACTTCAGGAAGAAGGCAGTCTTAATTTCAATGGCCAAGCTAGAAGGGTGAGAGAGAAATTACAAATATTAGTTTAAAGGATCATAGCGAGATATAAGAGGAAACTGGAAGAATTTGAGATCCAGTCAAGATTTCAGGTGGATAACAAATCCTCAGAAACAATGAGCTAGAATTTAATAATCAGTGTGTTTTTTTAAGGTAATTTTTCTCTCTACAATTACTTCCATTTCTGCCAAAGATAATCAAAGTGACATTAATTTGTTTGCAAAGTAAGTCTAAACTCATTAAACTTTGTCTGATCATTTATATAAGTACAGCAAGAATAGTGATTGATCACACAGGATCTCTTTAAGTTTGCTTTAATGAAAATTTTCATAAGAAATTTCAGATTAAACTTTCAAGAAGTCTCTCAAGGATAGGAAGTCAAGCAAAAAACTGATCATCAAACTAATTCATACTGCAGCTGACAAGCAATACTTTTTAAAAAGAATGAAAACAATAACTGAATTACAAATATTTAGAACGACTATGGTTGAAAATCTGATGAGTTTATCAAGTTAATGGTGCAACTCATGAGGAAATTTGGTTATTTTCATGGCATATAAAAACATTTTAACATAATAACCAAAATTATGATTGATAACATATCAGATTCCCAGGAATTTTATATAAACTTTGAGACACTCATATCAATGGCAGGCATCACTTATTTGGCAATGCTTCTCACATAATTTAACATATAAATAAGCCAAATTCATACTATTGCTCTTGTACAAGGTGAGACACACATCCTTTCAGCTTTTCAGTGGCAAAACTGGGAAATTCCAAAGTTAATTCAAGGTCAAAAGACTAAATTTAGAATTGGATTAAGGGAAGTTTGTCAAAAATGTAAATAGGTTTAAACAATGAAATAGGGTCTTCTTGTTTATCTGTTTAATCGAAGCAACAACAAAATATTTTAAAGGCAAAAACAGAAGATCACGTAGTTGCAAAAAACAGCTTACCTCTTTTAACACTAAGAAGACTCACTTTTCTTAAGTAATCAAAGGCCTAATAAAAGACAACAATAATTACAAAAAAATCTTGATAAAACACATAATATTTGTTTCCTAAGCAACAGCTTGTAAAAAAAGAAAACTAAATTTCAGACCAATACTCCGTTTTAACAAAGTTTGACTTCTGCATCTGTGTAATATTAATACTAAAGCTAATTTTTAATGAAATCTTTTAAATAAATTCATTCAATCTCAGTAAGTTTTAATTATACAATATAAAATTTACACAAACCTTTTATAACCTTTTTTCATATGCTTAGCTTTGTTTTTTGAAGAAAAACTAATTCCTCATACTTTTCCTTATCAAATACACCTTACTTTTCTCACATACGTAATTGTTTCCCTTATAATTTCTAGTAATGTAGTCACATTACTTAATTATAATACTTAACTCTTAGTTATCTTTACTTCTAGTGAAAGCTAGCAAGCATTGTGAACTGTATTACATCCGCATTCACTGTTACAATTTTTAGAAACTCACTTTATCTCAATTTTTATTAATAGAACCAAATATATTTAGCTTCCCTATACCATGTGAAAAGAAGAGATGCCAACATATATAAACTTAAATTTATGCTTAGCAATTTATGTTTCAGTATTTTAACTTACTTAGAAATGACCCCGATAATGAGTATCTGTTAATTTCACTTCAAGGTTTTAAGTTACCAAATACATTTTTGAAACAATTTTTAAATATATATTGTGTAAAATAATTGTCCTCCAGCTGGTAGAAATCAGAGTGTGTTCTCACTGGTCACAAAGTCAAACCCTCAGGACACAAAATGAGACAAACAAGAAAGAAAAAGCTGTCCCTGAGAGGGAAAGGACCAATAAGAAATGGGTATCCCCAAACCAAAACCAGATTTACAAAAGACTCATGATCCAAACAAATGATTTTCTCAAGCTAACCTGAATTTAGAAAGGGAGGGATAAAGAGAAATGTTTACTTTCTATTCTCAACCAGGCACTACAGTCTGAGATCCAGGAGAGCTGACCTTAGTACAAAGTTCTTACCTTTTCTTGCCTGGCTATTTGTCAGTTGTTCCAGATTCTCATCTGCAGGCTCTGGATAAAGTCAGGTGTCTCAGCCACCCCGGGTTGTGTGCCAAAACTGCAGGGTTAGAAAGATGTGATCCCTTTCCTCGCCCATCGTAAGTGTCACAGCCAACAGGTATATTACAAAAGACAGGCTCTCAAGAGAAAAGCATAACAAATTTATTTAAGCAAAATTTTATGTGACATGAGAGCCTTCAGAAATGAATACCCATAGACCCAAGAAAACTGCCTAGCAGTGATGTAAAAATGTGATTGGAAAAATCAATATGACCTAATGGTAACAGATGGAGGTAGTGGGGAACCCCACCAAGGCCTGTCTGTTCAGATTCTTCTTGGCTGCTATGTGTAGCATTCTTTCCTCCTGGGTACAGGGCAGGACCTCTCTAGAATGACAGATTCAAGGGAGAATGGAGAAGCAGAGAATGGCCTTTCTAGGTTTATGATTTCCTTTGGAGGAAAAGGTTCTAGTCTCTTTGACCTTGGGGAAGAGGGATTCCGGTTTCTACAACTGACTTCGGAGAGAATGAGGGGTCAGAGATAGGGGGGCAAGAGAAAGTCAGAGAGGCCCTTCTAATCTCTTTTCATTTTAAATATTTAGCAGTCCAGAGCACCATACTTTGAGTATTGTGCCATGAGCCCCAACATATTAATGTCTCTTGATAGATTTTCTGCCAAGATCAAGGGAGACACAGATTTTGGCTCACATGCCAACTTTTATCAATTGATCATCCCTCCCTAGAGTACTGCTTGTTGAGATTTCTTCCAGGCACTGCAGAAAAGAGCATCTTAATGGCCTTAGGACCCATGTCATTGGTTCAGGATTTTGGCATGATGCTAATTGTCAAACATACTTGCCCTTTAGAGCTTTTACACCTATGTTAAAGTGACAATCCTAGTGTCCTCAGTAGAGATATTGGGCTACTTTACCATTTTGAATGTTGTATCTACATTCCAGTTCTCACTAATCTTTCATCTGTGGAAATTCTAAGAGATAATATTTTCTAAAATGTATGATCTAGATTATCAATTACTGTCTATTGCTCTGGATTTATCTTCCTTTACCGACTAGATTGTTAAGCAATGTGAAAGCAAGAATCTTCTTTCCCCAGTTATTAACTATGTGACTTCAGCCAGCATAACTGTATCTGTCAACTATTGTTACATAAAAAACACCCCAAAACTCAGTGGTATGCACCAGTAAACACTGGTTATTATGCTCAAAAGTCTTTTGGTAAATTGGGGTGAATCTGTTTCAAATTGCAGGTCTGCAGATTCCTTAGGTTGTCTCAGTTACCAAGGATTCCAGAGACAGTCACCTAAGGTAGCTCTGCTCAAAATATCTCCAATTCTTTGTGGACAAATGAGCTGCCAAGGTCACATTGTTTTTGTAGCAATGGCAAAAACACAGAAAGATGGCTCTAATGGAGAAGCACATTTCAAGTCTCAGATTGAATCATGTTGTACAACACCTTTTGGCCAAATCCAGTCCATGGCCCAGCCCACTCTCATCAATGAAGCGGAAAAATAAACTCCACCCACAGTAGAACAGAGAAAGGGTGACTATTTGCTGAATTCAAACCCCAATAGGATTCATTTCCTGCAAACTAAAAGCAGTGATAACATGCAGAACTCTGAGGTTGCTTTGTGACAAGTGGAAAGAAAATGCTTGACATACATTGGCATTCAATAAGCATTTGTTGGCTTATTGAATTTCTCTTTCTACCTCACACTATATACGATGTGTGATACGCAGTTGGATTTTAGTGATTTACTAGATTTTGATCCAGAAATGGTTTCCAGATTTTATCTCTCTTTCAGGTTGTAACCTTAGGCAAATTCAGAAATGCTTCACTTGATTTCATCAGGCAGTTAAGTTCTATATCTCCAACATACCATTATCAGAGAATACTTTGGGTTTCTGTAAAATATATAAGTTTCACCAAGTATTCAAATATCATAACTTCTAATCATACCTTAGCAATAATTTTGTGGAAAATGTCACCTATTAAATTACTATTTTTTCTAATTTTAAGTACAAACTACTTTCCACTAATGAAATTAATCTTTCCATCATTCAGACACCAATTCTTGTACCACATAAAAGTCTCAAACTCAAAACCTTTGGTTTTGAAGCTTTATTTTCTTTGAAGCTTTATAAATATAAATAAGTTCTCATGAAGTATTAATACATCCTCTCCAGGCCACAAGAAAATGAGTCATAATAAATAAAATATAATATCTTTACATCTATAAAAGAATGCATTTTAAAAGGAATAATCAGAAAACTAAGATACCAGTAATTTATCACTTAATATTTTCAGAAAAGAAATGCTTTGCCTGACATCTTAGTCACCTATGATAAAGGAGAGTGCAGTGTGATAGATACCAGTTTCTCTAAGCAAAAGGCACCTTCCAAGAGCCTTTATTTAGAGAAGTAACAAGAAGGCAAGCATTTTCACTCTGTAGAATGACTGCTGTTTACAACAGAACCTGTCAATATTTTTTAATGTTGCATTTCCTAAAACCTGGGACAGGTTTGTTGACTGTATTAGGATATTAATAAATATTTGTTCTGTCATCCCACTGTATTTTCACATTTTTCTCAGTATATCTATATCTATTTTGTTTGAGGGAAAATAACAGTAAATAGTAATATTCATAATGTATACATCAGACACTCTTCTAAATGTATTACTTATAATTTCCAACTACTGTAAGGGGGATATACTATTATTTTCTTCATTTTACAGATGAGAGTATTCAGACACACAAAGGGTAAGTAGCCTACTGAAGTCACAAAACTAGTAAGTGTCAATAACCAGGATTAAAACGCAGGCTTTCCGGATTCCAATCTATGCTCCTAACCATAATGTTACCAAGCTAACTTGGAAAATGCATACATTTTTAGAATGGCACCACAGCATGTTGAGTAAGAACATAAGTTTTAGAATGAAAACATCTCCATTAAAATCCTTTTTCTGCTCTTTATTAGCCCTGCAACCTTGGGCAACATTCTTAACATCTCTAAAACTCTGTTTTGTGTGTGTGTGTCAATGAAAGTATATTTACTTCAAAGGATTATTAATGGTGTGAGAATGTATTTAGCAGTGTATTGGCATATAATAAACTGGAATTATTAACACTATTTAGTCTAAGTATCCTGAGAAATTAAATGGCTTGCCCAAGGTCACACATCTAGTTATGGAAAAGTGAAGTCTAAACTACGGATTTCTTCATTCAAAGTTCAGTGCTCTACACTTGCAATGGCCACCCCACAAGGATTTCTTACATTCCTTGACGAGGCGAGATGATACAGAAAGGAAATACACCGCCTTAAAATGTGGTGATAAATCATAAAGTGTGGTTAGGTTTACAAATTCATTGCAACACTTCGATCACTGCTTACAGTTATCATGGTCTATTGCTCAATAGACCAGAAAGGGTAAGTAACAGAATATTTACAAAAGTCAGATTTCTTCATTGGGGGGGCGGGGGCGGGGGGGAGGTTCCATTCAAATTTGAGGCCTCAGTTAAATTTACATCATCAATATCTACATCATTTAGCAAATGCTTCTTTATTTCCAGCTCTAAATCCTAACCTTTATCATTAATCACTTAAGAATTCCAGGTATCTGGCCGGGCGCGGTGGCTCGCGCCTGTAATCCCAGCACTTTGGGAGGCCGAGGTGGGCGGATCATGAGGTCAGGAGATCCACACCATCCTGGCTAACACGGTGAAACCTCGTCTCTACTAAAAATACAAAAAAATTAGCCGGGTGTGGTAGCGGGCGCCTGTAGTCCCAGCTACTCGGGAGACTGAGGCAGGAGAATGGCATGAACCCGGGAGGCGGAGCTTGCAGTGAGCCAAGATCACGCCACTGCACTCCAGGCTGGGCGACAGAGTGAGACTCCGTCTCCAAAAAAAATTAAAAAAAAAAAAAAGAATCCCATGCATCTTTCGATTTTTTTTGTATCTCAACATTTATCTGCCAGTTTCTTGCTTAGCATAGTTTATATCAAGGATTTAAAAAAAATCTACTTGTTACCAACCCATGACATTTTTTTTATCCTCCCTAGTTTTAATAGGAGCCAATATATGTATAAGGGGCATATTTTATTTGCCTGGCATTTGGGCTTTTTTTTAAAGCTATTTACAGGCATTAGAGCACATAAACTATTTCGTGTCCTTGTTACAATTTGCATTATTAAAATTATGTATTTTGCATTTAATTTTTAGGAAGTCAATTAATTCAGCACACTCAAATGGCTTTAGACATCTCTGTGGTTTGCCCAGAATTATTCCAGAAATACCCTAAACACTGCTTTTTAAAGTCATATTTTTGACAATCTCCCTGCCCCCACCAATGCTTTCTGCAAATATTTTCTGTACATTCTCCAAGTCAGATTTGATTTAGCCCCACAGCTTTATAAATGTCCCTGAAACACATGGGGTATAACTGTAATCGATGACTCAGCATGTTTCCATCACATCAGAATCCAATTTCCAGTGGCACCACTTACTGTTTATTGTGCTGAGATCAATAGTTGAAAGAACCCTTAACCCAGACGCCTGCCCCACTACCCAACACGTATTCATAATATCAGTCTATAAATTCAATAGAAATATTAGGTTACAGGGGCATCCATGCTCAGAATAGCAAGATTTCTTGAGTTTTTGGAGTATGCTTCAAACAAGTTGCTCTTCTGACTCACCAAAGTCTTTCGGAATGAAAGTGCACCACAAAGCAGGACTCTCTGAACCACTAGAATTGTGTGTAGCTGAGTACATGGGCAAGGTGAGTTCTGAGGTATTTTTAGGACATAAAAAAGCTCCTGCTTTCCCATCTATTAGGTTGGTGCAAAAGTAAGTGTGGTTTTTGCCATTTGAAAGTAATAGCAAAAACCGCAATTATTTTTATTATTATTATTATTTTTTGAGACGGAGTCTCACTCTGTCGCCCAGTCTGGAGTGCAGTGAAGCGATCTCGGCTCACTGCAAGCTCTGCCTCCCGGGTTCACGCCATTCTCCTGCCTCAGCCTCCCAAGTAGCTGGGACTACAGGGGCCCACCACCACACCTGGCTATTTTTTTTTTGTATTTTTAGTAGAGACAGGGTTTCACCGTGTTCACTAGGATGGTCTGGATCTCCTGACCTCATGATCCCCCCGCCTTGGCCTCCCAAAGTGCTAGGATTACAGGCATAAGGCACCGCGCTGGCCTACTTTTGCACCAACCTAATATTTAGTTGACTTAAGAACTGACATTCTTGTATGTGTGAATGTTTCCTATTTGCCCAACCTTTTCAAATCACTTGTTGAGATTCCCTTTTCTTCTGGGTCATAATGGGAGTCTGCAGCACGACTGTGCAGGGGATTGCCCCGAATTGAATATTCAATGTAGATTCAGAGCTACTGATTTGCTTGAATATCGCTTTTCTTTCCTTCTTCTGTGTGTGTGTGTGTGTGTATGTGTTTGTTTTTAAAGAGACAGAATAGTCTTGCTCTGTCACCCACACTGGACTGCAGTGGCACAGTCTTGGCCCACTGCAGCCTCAAATTCCTGGGCTCCAGCAATCCTCCTGCCTCAGCCTCTCCAAGTGCTGGGATTACAAGTTTGAACCACCACGCCCTGTCATTGTTCTTGTATTGCTTATATATTTGTGGCAAATGCAGCTGCAAATATTTTTTAGGCCCCATGTCATGTCTAAACCCTAGAAAAATGTTAAACTGCACAAGATGTATTTCATGGAAACTTTCAAAACACACAAAGCTTGGAAGCAAGCATTTTTATTTTCTTTTTTCTTTTTTTGAAATGAAGTCTCACTCTGTTACACAGGCTGGAGTGCAGTGGCACTGAATCAGTGAGTCTACATTCAATTCGGTGCAATCCTCTGCACAATCTTGGCTCACTGCAAGCTCTGCCTCCTGGGTTCAAGCAATTCTCCTGCCTCAGCCTCCGGAGGAGCTGGGACTACAGGCGTGTGCCAGCACGCCCGGCTAATTTTTGTATTTTTAGTAGAGATGGGGTTTCACCATGTTGGATAGGCTGATCTCAAACTACTGACCTATGATCCACCTGCCACAGCCTCCCAAAGTGCTGGGATTACAGGCATGAACCACTGGAAGTACTTTTGAACCTTTGGTTTCTTACAATAAGAGAAGCAACTTTACATAAATTTCCCTAGTGGATTTTAATGTTTTCTGACTTAAATTGTTTTAAAA
The DNA here is from genome assembly GCF_007565055.1 of Rhinopithecus roxellana. Taxonomy (NCBI): domain Eukaryota; kingdom Metazoa; phylum Chordata; class Mammalia; order Primates; family Cercopithecidae; genus Rhinopithecus; species Rhinopithecus roxellana. Next base: position 3,816,420 of record NC_044557.1, on the reverse strand, counting down.
AAAGTAAAATAAAGCAGGCAAAATTTTCTTTGTATGCTTTGCTCAAGCTAGTTCACTGGTTACTGAGCTAAATCCCATGTGTTACCCCTCAACCCCAGAGGCTGTGAAGAGATTTTTTACTGAATTTTATCCCAACTAAGATTTCACCCAAAGACTTTATTGTTTTAAAGCAGGAAAATTAGTTTGAGGAGAGAGCAATCTTTTGTTTGCCAAAAAGAATCAATGAGCCATTTTGATTTTAGATTTCAAAATGTGACTAGACAAGGGAAATAAGACCAGGGAAAGCTAAAGCACTATACATAATAAAATAAAGGGGAAAAATAACTTTCTAGGCGTTGCTGGAAAGAGAGGATGAAAAAACCTATAAATGGGGAGAAGATACGAAAACCAGTGAGAGGAGGCCGGGTTAGCCCTGCACAAAGACCAGGAATCTGAAGGGCTAAGACAGCCAGGAGATGGAGGTGAGGATGCCTGAGGATTTCATGAGAAAAGACATGGTAATGCTAGATTTCAAGTTGTTGACTCTATGATGACTGTGTGCAGTCCCATTTATTACTCTTGATCTTCATCAAAAAGTCTGCTACACACAGCTGGTTGTGTGAGTGGCATTTTTAAAAGTCAAGAAACTTTAAGCACCTGGCTGGGCACCGTAGCTCACGCCTGTAATCCCAACACTTTGAGAGGATGAGGCAGGTGGACCCAGAAGTCAGGAGTTCAAGACCAGCCTGGCCAAGATGGTGAAACCCTGTCTCTACTAAAAATACAAAAAATTAGCCTGGCGTAGTGGTACACACCTGTAATACCAGCTACTTGGGAGTCTGAGGCTGGAGAATCTTGTTTGTACCCAGGTAGCAGAGGTTGCAGTGAGCCAAGATTGCGCCACTGCCCCCTACTCTAACCTGGGCGACAGAGCAAGACTGCGTTTCCAAAAAAAAAGAAGAAACTTTAAGCACCCAAAATGTAGCTTTGAGAAGAGCTAAGGGGTGTGGAACAGAGAAGATGAGTCAAAATTAAACAAGGATGAATCAGAAACGAGATGAGAGAAAAAAATTGGTAAAGAAACTGTAAACCCTCCCAAAATACCTGGCATCCCAAAGGAAAAGGAGATGAGATTGTAGGTTTTCTTCCATAGACGGTAGCATGAGAGTCCAAACCAACTTATTTGCTTTATATCAAAGCAAAGTTTGCATAGGTTAATGAGCCTGGGGACACGTGGGCTATCGCATGATCATACAAGGATGTTTACAGATGAGAGACAGAATTTAAGGATTGAAATACAACAAATAGAATTACTTTTGGCCAGTTGTGGTGGCTCACGCCTGTAATCCTAGCACTTTGGGAGATTGAGGCAGCAGGGACACTTGAGGCCAGCCTGGGCAACAAAGCAAGACATTGTCTGTATGAAAAATTAAAATATTAGACGGTCATGGTGGTGCATGCCCGTATTCCCAACTATTTAGGAGGCCAAGGCAGGAGGATCACTTGAGCTCAAGAATTAGAGATTATCGTGAGCTATGATTCCACCAGTGCACTGCAGCATAGGTGACAGAGGGAGGCGCTGCCGCAAAAAAAAAAAAAAAAAAAGAAAAGAATGGCTTTCCTTTCTCTTTCCTTCCTGTTTCTTACGTTCTGCCTGTGCCACCAAATTTTTAGCTTCTCTTAACCCTGATATTTCCAAGCTTCAAGTCCTGGAAATGAAAGGAAGAGGAAGAGTCTTAATGGGGGCTGGCAGATTAGATTAAGCTTGCAGCTGCAATTGCCCTTCCCTCACCCCTTTGTCCCCTGCCCATATCACTACATATACATCCACATCACACATCTACAGACTTCTACATCTTCTAACTCAATTTTTTTAATTTACAGAATTTTATGTATCGGACTTGAAGTGGGTCTTGCCATGGTATTGAGACAATCGAAGCAAATTTAAGGATCAATGCCCTGAGACGGAATAGAAACAATTCAAGAATGGCAAGGCAGGATGCTGACCAGTGTCTTGAGAGCCTAAAGGCAGTTCCTGCTCCTCTAAGGATAGGGTAGGATTATGGGACTGAAGAAGGTGACACAGTCTTCTGCTTTACCTATATGAGTCCATGGCTTGCCTTTGTTTCCTCAAATTTGAGAAGTGATCAGTTTAACTAATAATGTTCCAGGGAAATGTACACATGAACTGAAAGTTGCTTCTGTAAAGCCATCTCTAAAGCACAGTCAGAGTTACTCATTTAAATCAGTGTTATGACCAGGAAGGTGGAGTGATGCCTTGTGGTTTACTTCCATTTGGAAAACATATGGTTCAAGTTATACTTCTGCCCACAACCACCACCTTACTTGGCATGCAGAAAGATGTTTTAGAATGTATACAGAGAATGTGGAGATCAAACAGATTCCACTACTGACTTCTTGTGAAATTTTGGGCAAATTTACCTACCATGTCTGAAACTCCTTTTCCTCATTTGAAAAACAACAGATTAATCATAATCAAGAATGATTTGTGATAGTTCAAATATATTATTTTCAAAGTGCCTTTTAACAAACAAACACATAAATGGTTTAGCGTGCCAGTTAGATTTCTTTCTAGATAGCATTCTGGCTAGATTCCTCATGCTGCTGCCTCTCCCATCCTAGCAAGCCGTGGCTTCTGCCATTTGAAATCAGTGGCTATGCCAAACAGCTTCAGAGGCTAAATGCATTTTGAATGCTCAGAGTCAGCAGTCCTGCTTCTGACTGCATTGAGAGAGATTTTTGGTTCTGCTTGATTGTGGAAATTATGTTTGGAAGAATGGAAAGACTCGAAGCCAGTGTATCCACCAAGCAAATGCCACAAATGACCATCTCTTTTAAAAACAGTTAAAAGCTGTATTTTCTAAGGAAATACACACACACGTACACACATAGCACCACCACCATCGATCACCACCACAAAGCATTAGCCATTTGCTTCCAAATGCCAAATTAAACTATGTACATTTTACTCTTATTGTTGCTTCCTTATCGTGTTTTTCTACAGGAGCCAAATACATCTAATTTCCTTCCTAACCCACACAGACCCTCATCTCTTCTTTCATGACTCTGAAAGGACAGCAGCTAACCTCACTGAGTAGTTGCTAAGTGTTGGACTTTCTCGGTTCTCAAAACCACATTGTGATACTTTACAATGATTGGTAATTTATAAGTACAGAGAAGTTAAGTAACACTTGCAAGGTTCTATGGATGGCAAAAGATAAATACTTTCTCACTCTGTCTGACACCACAGTCCATGCCATTAATCATCATTCCATCTTGCCTTCCAAGTTCTTTACCACCAAAATATTTTGACAGTAGTTAACATTATTTAGTATACTTCTGATACTGGTGAGCTAGGGAAGGTCCCCAGACACCAGTAGGACCTTGATCCAAGCCAGTGTCCAGGCTCTTGACACCATAGTGAGAAGGCATTCAAGGACAACTTGGAAAATAGCGAAAGTACAGAAATTTATTGCAAAGCAAAAAGTACATACATACTCAAGAAAGGGGAGTGTAGGTGTACTCAAGAGAGAGTTGGGCAATGGCGCCTGGGGCTTCTAGATTTATGGGTTTCTTTAACCAAGGGGTAAATTACTCATGAAGATTCCTGGAAAAAGGTGGAGATTTCTCGGAACTGTGTTGCCACCCATTTTTACACCAAGTAAGAGTGTTCCCAGAGCTGTCATGGCACGGGTGGGTGTGTGATCTAAGATGTTAATGAGTGGATAATGAGGTCCTGGGTGAAAATCTAGGTTAAGTCCAGGGCTATGTTGCATCCAGTGTTTTTAGCCAGATTAGTCCATGTCAGGCCTCTGAGCCCAAGTCAAGCCATCACATCCCCTGTGACTTGCACGTATACGCCCAGATGGCCTGAAGTAACTGAAGAATCACCAAAGAAGTGCAAATGCCCTGCCCCTGCCTTAACTGATGACATTCCACCACAAAAGAAGTGAAAATGACCTGTCCTTGCCTTAAGTGATGACATTGCCTTGTGAAATTCCTTTTCCTGGCTCATCCTGGCTCAAAAAGCTCCCCCACTGAGCACCTTGAGACCCCCACTCCTGCCCGCCAGAGTACAACCCCCTTTGACTGTAATTTTCCTTTACCTACCCAAATCCTATAAAACGGCCCCACCCTTATCTCCCTTCGCTGACTCTCTTTTCTGACTCACTCTGGCTGCACCCAGGTGATTAAAAAGCTTTATTGCTCACACAAAACCTGTTTGGTGGTCTCTTCACATGGTTGCACATGACAGTCCACACCCTGGTTTTCATGATTTTATCAGCCTCTAGCTTGTGCAGTTATTTCAACAGTTTTTTCTTTTCTTTTATTCTAATCATGTAAAACTATTGCCTGGATTTGTCTGTTATTCTACGACCACCATATATTATTTCTGTCTCACTTCTAGGTGACAGGCCCTGTTCTAAGTTCTTCATTTCATTATCTCTTTAAAACCATACCATGAGTTTGAAATTGTTTTTATCATTCTCAATTTTCAGATGAGGACACTGAGGCACAATTAAGGAATAACTTGTCAAAGATCACAGTGCTATTAGTGGTGGGAAAGAATGCAGATCCAAATCCTCCAACTCTGTATCCCCTATGTGCCCCACACCCTGTCCCCACGGCCACACTGAAGACAGAGAACCACAGCAACCTGGTCACAATCTACCTTTTCAACCCTCACTGTCACCACACTAGATGCTGGGCCGCTACTCCTGGAATGCTCTACTCACTCCATGCTTTCTCCATTCCTGGGGTTTTCCCCTCCCTCCCTCCCTCTCTTCTCTGGGCTCACCTGGAGAAATTCCTTCATCCTTCAGAGTCTCCAATGCCACTCACTCCCTGTGGACTTCCCTTCCCACTTCCCTGTCCTTCCCTAGACAATGTGTAATTATTTCCACAGCATTAGGATCAGGTTTCTATTGTGCAGTTTGCATGCTATGTCACAGCTAATTGTTTACTATTCTGTCTCTTCTTCCAGATTAAGAACTCCTCAAAGAAGAAATGTCATTTTATTCATCTGTGTTCTCTAATGTCTAACAAAGTGACTGGCATATAATAGATACACATTTAATTATATATTGAATTGAATTGGATACAACTGCTTTAGCTGTCCATTTGATTTCAACCCAATAAGCATAACAACAAAATAAAATCAGAAACTCTTTCACCTAGTATAGGACTTACATAATAAAATATTTTAGTCAATGAATTCACAGCTTTGGTCTTGATTTGGAATAGTTTATTTTATGATTTTTGTTTCTGTGAGGGAATTCTAGTTTAGTAAAAATACCTGTTTGATGTGTCAGGTTAGTACGGGTGAATGTAGAGGGCTTGAGCCTGTGGTTTGGTTGGGTTCTATTCTCTGACATTGCTTTATCTCTCATTTCCTTTCCTTTAATGGTTGATTTCTAAGCCTTTTATAAATTACTTTTGGCTATTAGTAAATTTTACCAATTTTCCTTGAAAGTATCAAGTGTTTTGATTAAGTTACCAATTTTAGAACCATCTACTATAAAACCTTATTTTAAGCATTTCTGTATGATGTTAATGTTATTTTCTTCATCTGTTCCAAATTTTCACTCTTAATATTGTTTAGTTGTATTATAAGATGTAAATAGAGATCAAACGTGATGTTTGATGTGTGAAAATCTAACTCAATATACTGATCCTGCAGCAATCTCTCAAATTGAGGTCCCTTTAAAGAATAGGGGGTAGGGATAGGGACGGTGTTCTGCCCTAGAAACAAGCACTTATGCAGGTCAGATGGAGCAACAGTGCCCATTTTATGGAATTTTGTTGTAAGGGTATTGCTTGCATATATTGATCTAAACACCTGGATATTCCCTGTAGTATTTTGTGCCTCACAGTTACCTTGACTTCTACCTCTCTGTCTCTCTCCCCGGATGTTAACCTACTTTTCACCATCTAATCCATGTTCCCATTAAGGCTGTGATTATATGTGCTACTTGCACCACATTAAATTATACCAGTTAAATCCTTTGACTCTCCAATGCCATCCAAATCTAGATCATCTCATCTGTGCATGGGTCTTTATCTTTGACTTAATATTTCATCCTGAGGGCATGACAATACAGGAGTGATGATACAGTCACAATTTTTCCTTCAGTAACAATTACTGGAATATAATATACCTGGTTTCCATTCTATAAGTTGTTCATAGTAAGGGCTATAAACTTAGGGAAATGATCAATATGATCAATGAAGTATGTGAATCACTATAAACTGTACAACTCTTTTACTAGGTAAACTCTTGTGCTCAACCTTTGACTTACTGAATGGGAATCTCTGAAAACGGAATCCCAGGAATGTATATTTTTCATATACTAGGTGATACTAATTACCACTGTTAGGTTAGAACAGCAATTCAGTTTTGATATCTCAAATGTTCCTTTCAAGGGTAGAACATTTCCCTATCCAAGGTGTTTATCTCCTAAGAATTTTGGAGAATCAGACAGAAATATTAAAAACCAGAATTCATATTAATCTATAACAAATTAATTTTTTTCTAGAATGTACATGCTCCTTAACCTTGTTTCAGCATATTGTTTCAGGAAAATAACATGACCGAGTTTGCATTTTTATTAAAAACAAGAAATGCAGAATTTGAGTCAGCAGGAAGAGTAACACCAAAAATAATTCCTTATTCTGACTAATTGTTGCATTGCTTTCTCAAAATCATCAGAACCCAACATCAATTGTCATTAATGGTAATTAACGGCACATTTTATGACTTCTGAATAACTTATTTTACCTAAAAGACCAATAGGATTGCACCTCATATTATGCCTTATACATTAAGTCACTGTTGTCCCAAGACAAGGTAACCCACAATTTGAGGCATAAAAATTCTGAACAGAAAAACCACTGGTACAAACAGAGCTGCTTACTGGAAGGTGGAGAGGAAATGTTAAAAGGGAAGGAGAATAATTAATTTGCAATTTAGCAATTTAGGAGGGAAAGTTGCATCAAGTCACTGACTTCTCCTTAGTGGTGTGGGTTTTTTTGCAGTTAATACTAAAGTTGAAAATTATTTTCCTCCTGTAAAAAGACAAGGAAGTTTGTATAATATCTTCAACCATCACATCACAGAGCAAAGCAGAGAGAGAGCTGTCATTTAATGATATCGAGCACCTGCAACAGTCATTTTGTAGTGAGGGCATTGAAAGAAACAAAGCTTCTGACATAAAATAAGAAATCAGAAGAGAGATAAGTAGGGCTATGAGTTTATAATTGATGAAGAATGGCTATCCTGAAATTCTGATTTTTTTTTTTTTTTTTTTTTTTTTTTTGCAATTGCAGATTGAGAATTCTCTGCATTTATTTTAAAAGCCACAATCATGGCTTTTATACTTTGCTAAAATGCACTTTAGCAAAAATAAAGACAGCACAGATAATTGACAAATGAAACTGAACCAGAATAAGGTCTAGAATGGACTAAAACAAAGAGAATTCATTACAAATGCCCCTGACTAAAGCTTTCACCAGTCATTAATAAGCAAGATTTCAGGCCAGGCATGCTGGCTCACTCCTGTAATCCCAACACTTTCGGAGGCCAAGGCAGGTGGACCACTTGAGGTCAGGAGTTTGAGACCAGCCTAGCCAACATGATGAAACCCCATCTCTACCAAAAATACAAAAATTAGCCAGGTGTGATGATGCATGTCTGTAATCTCAGCTACTCAGGAGGCCAAGGCAGAAGAATCACTTGAACCCAAGAGGCAGAGGTTGCAGTGAGTTGAGATCACGCCACTGCACTCCAGCCTAGGTGACAGAGGGAGACTCCGTCTCAAAAAAATAAAATAAAATAGATAAAAAATCAACATTTCACATTAATGCTGCTCACTATATATAGTTTATATTTATGTTCTTTTACATGTTTAATTTTAAGTAAACTGAATATAGCTAATTTCATGATGTGATTTCAATCATATTTCCTTATCAATTTTGTTATTATCTATGTGCATTGTGAATAAAGGAAACACTTTCCAGAATCATGCTGAAGCACTGCCTTGTGTTACTTTCTGTTTTCTTGTGTTGTGTTTTCTTTCTGGGAGGTTAGGTTCTCTAAAAGGGTAAAATCTTAAATGAAGAATAAAATCAGGTTTCTTGCTGTAAATTTGTTCTGTTTTGCCCTCCTTTCCCATTCCTCTTTCCCTCTTTAATTCTCTCCTCTCATTCCTTCCTTCATGGCTTCTTTCTTCTCTTCTCTCCTTTACCACTTTCTATGTCCTTCCATTTCTAACATAAGTATCTCTTGAGTAGCAAGCACAGTGTGTATTTTACTGCTTTAGTTTCCTCTGTGCCTAATGAAAAATGTCCAAAAAGTATCATTCGCAGTGGGTTCCTGCTACCAATCCCTGTCTCCCAGGCCTGAATGATGTTCTACGGTGCATAACTTTGCTGAGTTGGACACACACGGCAGCTCTAAGATAACAGGATATGGCAACTATACTGTCTGGTGAACTGAAGTGAGTCAGCTGCAAGTAAGAAGAAGGAAAAAACACTTTAAGGATGTACCGATGCGTGGAGATGAGCAATCCAGCCAGCAGGAGCTCCTCGGGAAGAGCAGAAGCAGAGAGAGTGGCCTGATGTTCACAAATTACAAACTAACTTACTGTGGGCTGAATATGAGTCTATATTTATGAGTTTTATAAGTCTGATACTGAAACTCCACAGGACCGATTTTTTTGTTCCTAAGATGGAATGCTCTCCTAATTGTCACCCTCTCTAGCAATAACTGCATCCTGATAAGTCCTGCAAATATTTAAAAGACAGGTCAGTTTGAAAGATAGCTACACAGCTAACTACGTATTACCAAAGGGTCTTAAGAAGATGTATGAATGTAATGTTTCAGAAATATCAAGACACAGCAGATTAATCCTATTAAAAGTGACCTTGTTTCTTATTTGTCGTGTAGGATACATCGCGCTATACTTGACCATGAAACTGTTTTGTGTGTGTGTGTGTGTAATATATATATGTGTGTGTGTGTAATATATATATATATATATATATATATATATATATATATTACACACACACACACACACACACACCCCTATGTTCATTCTTTCTTTTTGATGCCAAAACCCAGAAATGAAGTACGGGAGGAACTGACATAGAAGACTGGGAATCATGGCCAAGTACTCTGAAATGCGGACAGAATAGTGGACTCTCCATTGCCATATACCTGTAGAATACCACTGTAGGAGATGAGAAAGCCTCTGGCAAAGGCTAGCCATAAGGGATAGAGGTACAGGCTTTAGCCATTAGTTTTCAGCTTCAAACTCATAGTGCCACATTTTCAAGTACATTGAAAACCCAGCAGTTAAAGTAGCTACTTTAAAGGAAAGAAAAGTGATGCATTGGAAGTTAAGATCATTATCACTGCACATTAATTTTTTTATAAATCTCTTTCTTCAAGACATTGAGAATTCAGTTTTCATAATGATTCAATAAATATAAACTGAAGAAAAAATTCCACCAGAATCCCAGAAGCAGAAATAACATTACAATGCTAATACAGTCAGTAGGAGGCCACAGTAATCCAGATTATCATACATAACTGTCTTATGGAAACTAATTTGACTTTTATTGTGCTGCTAAATGAAATTATTACATGATCTATAGATTATTGAGCCCTGTGGCAATGCCAGGGAGTGAGGCACTGAGCTGCATCTTTTACTTTGATGGTTGCAAGATTTTTAAAGCACTTTACACATTAAGAGTGAGTAAAGAAGACTATAATACTCAGAAACAACACAGCTACTAAATAAATTATTACTTGCCAGAAACCATAACGATGGCAGGAAGAATGCAGCAAGAAAAGCATTTCCTCATTAACCATGTGCATCCAATGAAGACAAGGTATTGAAAAGAACTTTCATGTGAGGGTTAGATAATGATGAAGACACAGTTTTCCCTCTGACAGGCATGCCTAGAACAGTGCCCCCAGCTGTTCCCTAAGCAATCCCTCTAATGGACACTGAATATTGTGGGAACTTTGTTTTTTGTTTGCTTGTTTGCTTGCTTGCTTTTATTTGTGTTTTTTGTTTGTTTGTTTGTTTTCTGAGACAGAAGGAGTCTCACTCTGTCAACAGGCTGGAGTGCTGTGGTGTGATCTTGGCTCACAGCAACCTCCGCCTCCTGGGTTTAAACAATTCTTGTCCCTCAGCCTCCTGCCTGAGTAGCTGGGATTACAGGTGCCTGCCACCACACCTGGCTAATTTTTTGTATTTTTAGTAGAGACAAAGTTTCACCATGTTGGCCAAGCTGGTCTCGAACTCATGACCTCAAGTGATCCGCCCGCCTCAGCCTCCCAAAGTGCTGGGATTAGAGGTGTGAGCCACCATGCCCAGCCCTTCTGGGAGCTTTGCCATCTTACTTCATGGCGTTGGAAATAATGCACTGAATATCCAAATCCTACGGCTTTGAAACTATTGGAAATGGTGCAATCTGGTTAAGGATGTGGTTCGTTTAAGACAGTACAGGCTGGGTGCAGTGGCTCATGCCTGTAATCTTAGCATTTTGAGAGGCCAAGGCAGGAGGCTCACTTGAGCCCAGGAGTTTGAGACCAGTCTGAGCACCATAGTGAAATCTTATTTCTACAAAAAATTAAAATTAAAAAATTGGGTGTGGTAGTGCACGCCTATAGTCCTAGTTACATGAGAGGATGAGGTGAATAACTTGAGCCCAGGAGGTCAAGACTATAGTGAAATGTGTTCACACCACTGCACTCCAAGCTGGGTGACAGTGTGATGAGATCTTGTCTCAAAAAAAGGAAGAAAAAGAAAACTTCCAGGGTCAAAAGAAGGACATATGTTTGGAGATAATTAAGTGTTTTCATTACAGAAATTAGATTTAAACACTATAAGGAACACATTTCTTGTTACAGAAATTGGCATTTGAATCATAATTAATATGTTGACAGCAATGATTCATATTAGTAGTAACAACTAAAATTTCATGTCGTTTTGGAGGTCCTCTTTAGACTTCCCACCTCCCAAGTAGAGTTAGCTCCCTCTATTCCACTGTAATACCCACTGTGCTTTCAATCATTACTGGAACATTTGTCACCATTACCGCAGATCAGTATGCATGTCTTTCTCCCATGGTGAAAGCTCTGGTAGTTTGGGGTCTGTGCTATTGGATTATTCTGCTCTATCTTCCAGCTGGGTACACCAACCTACCAGTCACTCATGCCCATTTATTGAAGATTTTATTATTTGATCACAGTCCTCCTCACTACTCCAAGCTGTGAAATCATCCAGGGTGGCTTCAATATCATTGCATATCCTGGATTTATCAGTCTTTGGTGATCTCATCTTCAATGACCTTTTCACTCCAGTTTTGCTATCTGCTCCCATAGATACAGCCAGGACCTGGTCACTTACTGAAATTGTTCCTGTCAAAAATTTCAAATTTAAAAGTATTAATCTATAACTACATCTTTCCCTCCTTCTAGCTATTTTTTCAGTTCTTCCTGATGTCTTTCAGCTCATCAAGTTTTCTTGTACATTAAACCCTTTATCTTCTCCTAGACCTCCAGTTTCTACTTTGTCACTTTCCCCATCATCCAGCTGAGGTCCTAGGGTCCATTTGGCAAGATCCTTTGCTCACTGCTGTTCATCACTTTTTTCAGCCAAACACCAACCGTGAAAGACCCCTGCTATCTTCTTTCTCCACAACTACTCCCTATAGCCAAGTACTACTTGGTACAGAAGGGCAAACTGCTTCCGTGAAGACACAATCATCAACTTCTAATGGGCTCCCCATATGTCTCAACTTAACACATTCTCCCACTTTCACAACAACTATTTCACACTTTCTTCACTGTCCTCAGAATTCCAAGTCATCTGCACCTCTCTCATGCTGTTAGTTGATAATTGTTTTCTATTTTATCAGAGCAATAGAAACAACCAGACAAAAGTCTTTACCTTCACAATAACAAATATTGCACTGTCTGTTTCTGCACTATTCCATCACTATTTTCTGATAAAATAGAGATATTATTTATTTACTTGCCTAAGGCTAGACATTTCATTTACCTGTTCATTGGATCCCACCTGCTCACCACTTCTTAAAATCCCTGAAACTTTGAATATTAATACCTTTTAATCTTCTGGATATTTCATTGCTTCCTTAAGTCAAATCTTCCCTCTGATATTTAAACATGTTGATATAACCTTATATTCATAAAAACTCTTCCTGAATCCCAATAACACTCAAGCCTCATCCTCCATTTCCTTTCTGTCAAAGCCAAACTTTTAATCTCAATGTCTCCATCCTTAATCTTTTACTCAGACAAAAATCTAGTGTGTTTCCTAATCATTGCAAGGAGAAGACTATTGTTAGAGTATTCAAGGAAATCATGTTGACTGACCTGTCAGCAGCATTTGATAGAGTTAACCCCTTTCTTCTTCTTTATATGTTCTTCCATTGGCCTCTGGAACTCTTTCATCCTAGTTTTCTTCCTGCCTCCCTGGTCAATCTCTCTATGCTTCGTGGAAAATTCCTTCTCTACATAGGCATTGAATATTTTATTTTCTTAAAGTTCAGATTCTCACCCTCCTTTGCCTCTACAGTATTGGTTAGGGATTCTATTCCAATCCATACTTTTAGCATTATTATCATACCAATGATTCAGCAAAGGCCTCTCTTCTTGAGTTCCAGATTTATGTGTATAACTGTCCACCAATACTTCTGCCTACTTCCTCAAATATCTTCAAATACGACAAAATCAAAAGCAATTGCATGATTATCTATCCATGTACAGGATAAAACAACCCATTTCTCCTCCAGTGCCTTTTATCTAGTAGAATAGCATCATCATTCACCCAGTTATATAAACCAGAAACTCTCTTCCTCAGCCTACATTTCTCATTCATTCTGGAGGCCCATCAAAGACTTTTTACTGAGAATATCTGTTGAATTTCATTCCTTCTTTCCGTCTTCATGGTTGCTAACCTAGCCCAAGCTGCCATCCTGTCCTACCTGAAGACCTATAGTAGTTCATTATGAGGTCTCCCCCAATCTACTATAATTCATTCTCCAATATCATGGTAAATTGATTATTTCAAAATACAAATATGATTATGTCCTCCCTACCTCACCCCTGTCTAAAACTCTTTAATGTTCTCTATTCCTCTAAAGATAAGAAAACAGAAAGTACTTGTATTAGTTCATTTTCATGCTGCTGATAAAGACATACCTGAGACTGGGCAATTTACAAAAGAAAGAGGCTTAATTGGACTTACAGTTCCATGTGGCTGGGGAAGCCTCACAATCATGGCTGAAGGCAAAGAGGAGCAAGTCACATCTTGTGTGGATGACAGCAGGCAAAAAGAGAGCTTGTGCGGAAAAACTCCCATTTTTAAAACCATCAGATCTCGTGAGAGTTATTTATTATCACAAGAACAGCATGGGAAAGACCTGCCCCCATGATTCAATTACTTCCCACCATGTCCCTCCCACAACACGTGGAAATTCAAGATGAGATTTGGGTGGAGACACAGCCAAACTATATCAGTACTCAAGGCATTGTTTGGTCAAGCTCCTGCCTGCCTTGGAAGCCCCACTTGACATCTTCTTTGCCTAGCCCTGTCACACTCACTCTGCTGCAGTTCCCCAAATATGCCATGTTTCCTTCTGCAACAGGATCTTGACAGATGCAGTTCCCTGTGTCTGCATACTTGTCCTCTCTTTGTTGTTGAATAAACTCATAATCACCCTGATCTCTACTCATGTCACTTCCTGAGATGAACTTTTCTTCCCCCAGAATATTCCTTTTCTTCCAAGCCCCAATCTCATTTCCACATATACAGAGTATCATTACTTAATTTGGTCCATTCCTATCTCATATGACTGAATGTTCCATGAGACCTGGGTAGAGTATATTTAGTACTTGCCCTTTATAAGAACTCAATAAATATTTCTGATTGAATAGATATATGGAAGTATGGATGGATAGGGAAATTTAAAGTGCATTACATGTTCAAAATGTGAGCAATAAACTAAGATACAGTATCTATCTATTTGCTTTATTTTTCATGTTTATTGTATTTTAATCAAGCAAAATCTATTACTGAACTTTTACTCTTTTATTTTTTTCTAATTAAGAAAAAAATTGAATTCTTTAACTTTTTTTTATGAGAATCCTAGGCTTTTTATATTAAAATCATTATTTTAGAATAACCTCCCATCTCCCAAACCACCTACTTTACAATTCAAAATTCTCATAATATTCTACAGCAGGCAAGAAATATTATTTGGTCTAATGAAAATAACTTCCTTTTACTCAAATGTTTGGTATTCAATAATAACCACACAGTTAAAAAGGGAATTGAGATAATCTATTTTAATTCACTTTAATACATATTTATCACACATCTACAATTTGTCACAGTGTTTGTGAGAATATGAAAATGAACAGGACAAGGCCGGGCACAGTCGTGGCTCAGGCTTGTAATCCCAGCACTTTGGGAGGTCAAGGGGAGCAGATAACTTGAGCCCAGGAGTTCAAGACCAGCCTGGCCAACATGACAAAACCCAGTCTCTACTAACAACAGAAGATGAACAGGACAGATATTTAACCTGCTGGTATGAAGTTGCTAACAGAAAAGCTGGTAGTCTAATCATTTTATTGTAACATTTAATTATTTGTTGTTTGAGTTTCCAGGCCTTTCAAAACACTTTACTGAATAAGTGAATAATATTGACTGAGAGTGGTCCCTTAATAGGACAATCTACACTCACAATAATTATTTTAATAAATTAGGGAGCACTCTGCCAAAGGAGACAAATGATAATATATGACCAGAGGAAGATAAACATGATTTTAATGAATGTTTTTAATCATCATTCACTCTTCATAATAATCCTTAGCTTAAAGACTGTATCAGAGTCACAAAATGAAAACAAATAATAATTGACGTCATAACGAACCCCAGGGGAAAAGACAGAAAATATAGATAATATCAATAATACCCTAAGCATGGGTATTGTTTAAAATTTAATATGTTTAAGCATATTAAATTTTGGCAAGAGTAATACGTTAAGAAATGAATGCTTTTAAAAATATCAATAACAGAAAATTTAAAATACATACAATACCTATTGAATAAGACTCTGTCTCCTGACACCTGCTTCTTGAACACCACATTCCTTGAAGGAATGATTCCCCATCCCCCAGTTGGCTTCCATTATTACTTTAAATATTGATTGATAATTTACTATGAGCTAGAAAGGCACTGAGCTAAGAACTTTCTACAAATAATTTCACGTAACCCTATAGGAAACTTACGAGCTAGGCACAGTTGCTATTCCATTTCGCTGATGAAGGAAACTGTGGTGCAGATAAATTAAATAACTTTTTCAGGATCACATGGTTAGTAAGTGGTAGAGCGAGGATTTAAAACCATATTGTGTGACCCCAGTGCTCTTACCTGACTATAATATATTGGTATACTGTTGTCCCTCGGTATTTGCAGAGGATGGCTGCTAGGACTCCCCTTGGATACCAAAATCCTTGAATGCACAAGTCCCTGATACAAAATAGTATAATATTTACATATAACTTATGCATATCCTCTCATATACTTTAAATCATCTCTAGATTACTTATAATATCTAATACAATGTAAATTCTTGCTAAATAGATGTTGTACTATATTCTTTAGGGGTAATGATAAGAAAAAAATGTCTGTACATATTAAGTCCAAATGCAACTATTTTTTTTTTTTCTTTTTCAATCCACTGTTGGTTGAATCCATGGATGCAGACCTATGAATAGGAAGGAATGACTATACTCTCCTCCAATAAAATCTCCTAATAAATGAGTTTAAATTCACATAAGTGAAACAGGCACCAATTTCAGAAGGGTGGTGTGTAATTTAGAAATCAAACAATGATCAATATACAACTCCAAAATATTGTAGAAATCATCACCTTTCTGCCTTGCAGTGAAAAGAGAAAAGTCATTTAGATAAGATCAAAACTGACCATCTGTGCTTTGTTTCATTTATTTTATTTTACTTTATTTTATTTTGAGAAAAGGTCTCTCTCTGTCACCCAGGCTGGAGTGCAGTGGTGCAATCATGTTTCACTGCAGCCTCTTACTCCTAGGCTTAAGCAATCCTCCCACTTCAGCTTCCTGAATAGCTGGGACCACACCATCATGCCCATCTAATTTTAAAAGTTTTGTAGAAATAGGGTTCCACTGTTGTCCAGGCTGGTTTTGAACTCCTGGCTCAAGTGATCCTCCCACCTTGACCACCCAAAGTGCTGGGATTACAGGCATGAGATAGGGCCAAGGACCATGTCTCCCGCCTATGATCTGTAGACCGCATGCCTCCAATTGGGTTTTAGCAATTTTTTTTCTGCTTTTTCCTTTCCAAAAGTTGTAACTAAATTTGTGATCAAACTTTCTAGGCCTTCACTGTTTTGTTTTGTTTTTATAAAAAGTATTGTTGCCTTTTACGGTAAATCTGAAATTGATCTCTCAAGCTAGGGGCAGGGAAAGAATGTTAAGTAGGGGGAGCCACACAGCACTGAGAACTATAAAACAGAGCAAATTACAGCCAAGAGAGTGTGATCTGTAACTGCTTGGTCATAGGTACATTAAAGGGCAAATTCACATGTTCACAGAAAGTGCTTTCATCACTCAAAGGGGCACTTCTGAAAACGACGACTCACTGGAAATGAGAATGAGGAAGGTGAGGCCGAGGTCATCTGCTACAGTTACCTGCTTACTCATTTTAGCTACAGTGGGAAATGCTGAGGATTTCAAATCAAACAATCTTGTCTTTCCCTTTATATTTCTCTTTGGTCAACAAGGAACTTTGTTTTGTATGTGCCAGGCATGAAGGAGAATGTTAACTCAAGATTAATCTACCTAAAATATTAAGACATCTAGTGTGCTCTTGTTAACTACTTGCCCATTTTTGACAAAACAAACCACGCAAACATATACACAAATACATACACATATACAAACACACAGAGTGTTCACAGATGTGCTTTTTACTTCAGTTGTCTGGGTGTGGTAGTTGGAAACTGCAGCACGAGGGAGGAGGGGAGAGAGGAACACATATGGGGTTTACAATGCAGCATGTGTGCAGCTTAATTGTAGACATTCAACCTCCTCCTTCTCAACATTTACTATCAAATGTCCTTCATTTACCTCCCTTTGGGGGCACTTTGATAGCACGCAAGTCCCAGACTCATCACATCACAACATTCTTCTCTTCTTATTCTCTTCACTTCCCTCTCTTCTTTTTTCCTTTCCCTTCCCTTCTCAGGGGCAAAATGCTAAAACAAACAAAAACAGGAAGGAAGGAAAGAAAGAAGGAAGGAAGGAAGGAAGGAAGGAAGGAAGGAAGGAAGGAAGGAAGGAAGGAAGGAAGGAAGGAAGGAAGGAAGGAAGGAAGGAAGGAAGGAAGGGGAAGGAAGGAAGGAAGAAGGGAGAGAGGAAAGAAGGGAAGGAGGAAGGAAGAGAGAAATGGAGAGTGGGAGGGAAGAAAGAAAGGATGGAGGGAAGAAAAGCAAAAAGTCTGAGAGAGAAAGAGAGAAAGGAAGGAAGGAAGGAAGGAAGAAGGAAGGAAGGAAGGAAGGAAAGGAAGAAGGAGAAGGAAGGAAGAAGGAAGGAAGGAAGGAAGAAAGGGGAAGGAAGGAAGGAAGGAAGAAAGGAAGGAAGGAAGGAAGAAGGGAGAGAGGAAAGAAGGGAGGGAGGAAGGAAGAGAGAAAGGGAGAGTGGGAGGGAAGAAAAGAAAAAAGGCTGAGAGAGAAAGAGAGAAAGGAAGGAAGGAAGGAAGGAAGGAAGAAGGCAGGAAGGAAGGAAGGAAGGAAGGAGAAAACGAGAACGAAAAAACAGACGAAGGAAAGAAGAAAGAAAGAAAGAAAGAAAGAAAGAAAGAAAGAAAGAAAGAAAGAAAGAAAGAAAGAAAGAAAGAAAGAAGAAGGAAGGAAGGAAGGAAGGAAGGAAGGAAGGAAGGAAGGAAGGAAGGAAGGAAAAAAGAAAGAAAGAGAAAGAAAGAAAGGAGGGAGGGAGGGAGGAGGGAAAGAAAGGGAGAGAGAAACATAAAAGGAAAGAATGAAAGAAGGAAAGAAAAAGCTAGTGAGCATGCAGGAGAAAGAAAGGAAGTGAGAGGCCAAATAGATAGACAACAGCCAAACCATATATGAAAACAGAATTTTCACCCACAACCTACAGAAGTCAGAAATCTGCTAAGAACTCACCCCCGTACCTACAATAACCAGCCCAAGAAGCTAGCCTGCTACAGGTCAGACTTGTAGGAATCGAAAATGCTATCTCTATTAACGATCCAGGAAGCTAAACAATAACTTTCAGAAGAACAGACCCAAAATTGCCTGTGCTTGATTAATAGCTGACCACTCCCCCAATTTTTATCCCTACTTCAAATTTAGGATCAACCAGGAAAAGCCAAATATGCCCCCCTAACTAATCCCATAGGATACCTTTTTTCTAGTCAGCCCACCTGCAGGTTCCCCATGCCAACAGCCTCCAATCTGTGTGCACCTGAAGCCTTCCCTCCTTTCCACTATGAAGTTTCCCCATTCCTCTGCCTGCCTTTGAGTATCCACCAAAATGCAAGTGATAGTGATTGACTTCCTTAGCTACAGCAAGCTCAGAATACATAGCCTTTGTTTGTTCTCATTTGGTTGATCTTCATTTATTTCCACAGAAGAAAGAAAACAAGAAAGAGAAAAGAAAAAAAATCTCATCACTAATTGGTATCTTTGTACTCTGTTTTCATTTTCTGCATATCCAATAAATAGTATTAATAATTTCTTGAGGGCATGGGTTCTTGTATATGCACATACATATATTTGCATTCCCAGACATTCCTAGTTAAAGGTCATTAATATAGTAGATAATGAATAATACTTTATTAATTATTAATTATACTATGGTATTTTGTTTCATTTAATAATTCTTTTGACTTACATATCAAAAGAACCTTATATATGAATTTAATGCAACATCCATCTCAAATTGGGGAGCTAAATTGCACAAATGTAAAATTGCATCGTATAAATGCCCAACTGTGGGAGACCATAATATGCCACCCCAAATGTTCTTGAGCTGAAAACAATTAAGAAGATGCAGATGCTGGAAGCTCTCTGCCTTACCTCTATCTACTTAAAATCAGGATACAAATTTATTTAAAAAAAAATCCTGCCTCCCCTCTACCAGGAAGAATAAAGGTTAACAACTTTAGACCCCTATCATGTGGAGATTATACCAGAGGAAGCTACATTAGCCAGATTTACTAACCAGCTTTCATCTGCCAGTTATTTGCCTTCCCCCAAGTTCCACCCTTAGAGACTTTTCTTGTCATTTCTCTAAACATTTATGGTTCTTTGTTGAAGATGCTGTATAAATAAGCTGAAATTCAAAGTCACCTCTTTGAGAACTTCTCATTCCTAGTTCTCTCCCATGTATATATGAAACATATGTGTTAATAAACTTCTTTTGGGTTTTTCTTCTTGTTAATCTGTCTTTTGTAACAGGGGTCCATTCCAACCAAGAATCTGTGGGATTATTCTTTCCTTAGCTAATCAGTAACCTTATAAGACTTCTGACTGCTGCTTGTGTCCCTATTACATTATGCTGTTTTTCATACTTAAAACAAGTTCTGAATGTACATATAAATTATATTAATTATATTAATCTATCTCTCATATATATGTATCAATAAATTATTTTATAAATTTGGAAAAAATTATACTTCAGTGTACACATTTGATATGGAAAGTAATATCGTGGATATTATTGTTATGAGGTCTTTGGGGGTGTTGCTTTTCTGGCCGGAAGCCTCTGTGGCCAATGGCACCTTTGTCTGAGTTCTTATCCTTCATTCAGGAAGAATGAGGTATGCAGACTAGTGGAGACTGAGCAAGAGAAAAAGAAGCTTTATTGAATGTTATAACAGCTCAGAGGAGGCCTGCAGTGGATAGTGGGTAGCTCCTCTCCATAGGCAGGTTGCTCTGTCAGGTGTTCAGCTCTCAGCAGAGAGGAGGCACTGGAGTGGGGGCCTCCCCTCCAGGCAGGTCATCCCTAGGAGTGTTCATTTCTCAGAAGAGAGGGTAGCTCCTCTCTGCAGTTGGTCAACCCAACAGTCTGCAGCTTTCAGCAGAAAGGAAGACCTGGAGAAGTCTGCTTTGCCCTGGCTGAGTCCAGGGATTTTCTTCCCTTCAGAGGGAAGTACAGGTTGATTAGTCCGTGAGCAACCATGGGTGGGCCAAAGAAAATGCACCATGAGTTTCTCCTCTGGTAGGCAAGACTGGAAGCCCATTCCCCAGGCTTCAGGCCCTCCCTGGCCTGAAGGTGGGGCTTCACCATGGCAGCCCCCTTCCACCCAGGAGCGAGTCTGCCTCCCACAGCTTCATGGCACCCAGGCTGTTTGTGACAAGGGGAGCCTGCAGGCTGCATCCCCTCGATTTCTCTCTCATGCTTCTAGGGGTCAAAGTCCGGAGGTGGCAGGAAGCTGGCATGTCCACCATTGCCCTGAGCATGCCCACTACGACAGCACCCAGGCACAGCCCCAACCTTGCTCCACAATCAGAGCAGGTCCTGGGAGCAGGGAAAGGCCAGGCAGTGGGAGCAGGCACTTCTGAGGCCTTTGGAGAGCAAGGAAAACTTCCTGGGCCCCGAGCACAGAGATGTCTGGGTCCCCACCAGGGATGGGTACCTGCAGCTGCAACTAGGGAGCTCCTGCCCAACCAATTCAGAAGCGGCGAAGCTCCCCCTTGCCTGACTCTCGCCAGTGCTGGGAGCGTGCAGCCCCGACCTTGCCTCGGAGATTGGAGAGGGCACTTGGAGAAAGGAGAAACCAGACACTGGGAGCAAGCACTTCCAAGCCTGCAGTGAGAAGAAGGGTTCCTTTCCAGGACCCCAAGAGCACAGAGACACCCGGTCTGGAGTGCGACAGGGCAGCTGCAGTGGCACCTGGGGAGGGCAGGGCTCCTGCCTGCTCTGTGGAGTGTATAGCCCCAGCCACATCTCCCTGCTGTAGCCGGTGTCTTGGTAGCGACCACTATAGATGGGTCACTGCTGCCATCTTTATGATCTATTTAAAATGGTTTCTGTTTGGGGGGCAATGTAGTTAAACTCCCTTTTCACCCGAAACTCTTCTGAAGTAAAAATAGTGATGTTGATATTAATAATAAAGCTTGTATAGTTAGGAAGTATTAAAAGGAAATAAAACCATTATAAGATTGAGAATAAAAAGAAGCGTCAGGGGGTTCATTGTTAGACAAGAGATTTTGACGCATTTCTAGAAGACAGAAAGCCAATAAGACCAATGTAGAGAATTGTTGAGGATGTCAATGAGTATTTATGGAGGTTATATGTCTTTACATTTATTATATTAAAATGGATTTTTAAAATGTAAATATCATTTATTCACTTAAAAATAAAAATAAATTCATTAAATTAAGACAGAGCAATTTTATGAAAAATAAATATATTTTCAAAAAACTAATGAGAGAGATACATTGATTTTCATTATTGCAAATCTCTTTTATATCTGATTCAGTAGAAGCCAGCTGAATTCTCATATTTGTTCGCTGCATTAGATCCGCTTGAACCTGGGAGGTGGACGTTGCAGTGAGCTGAGATAGTGCCACTGCATTCCAGCCTAGCAACAGGGTGAGACTCCATCTCAAAAAAAAAAAAAAAAAAAAAAAAAAAAGTGTACTGGCTTATCTTGTAACATGCTCTTTTACTCATAAATTATGATATCACATACACCTGATTTATTTAGAAAATATTGGCACAGAGAGGTATGCATTATTTTCCACATGTTGACCCATTTAATTGCGTAATAATAATTATCACGTTTATAAAAATGATCAGCAACCTGACCAGAAAAGTCTTTTAGAATCTGAAGATGTCAAGGTGTGGTGATAGATACAAGTTTTCTAATATCCTGATTTTCATTTGAAACTCAAATTTTATCAATGGAAACCTATTATTTTCCTTGAAGTGACAGATTCACTTTGTTTATTTTTGAGAAAAAGCCTGCAAAATATCCAAATCTATTTAATCTTTGTGAGTCTGTTGCTATTGCAGAAAAGTAACAAGAGGTAAAGGGTGGCTTTAAGACCACTGTCTTTCTCCTATGATACTGAGATGCTAAGAAGCACTTCCTAAAGTTGATGGAACATGAAACAGTAGTTCAGGAATATTGTTTATATTTGTACACATAACTATAGGTAAAATTAAACACTAAAACTAAACCTGATTTTTTCTTTTTTCTGAGACAGGATCTTGGTATCACTGTTGCCTAGGCTAGTCTTGAACTTTACTTAGCTGTTGGACATATTTTTTAAAATAGGGCAGAGCAAAAAGAAAAAAAAAGTAGGTAAGAGTTCCTATCTCTTACAATAGAGCTGTGTGGCCTAAAGTTGGTGCATCCCGAAATGAAGTTATTATTGTTATATAAGTTATTTTGGGTTAAGGTGACCATCAACTGTAGAAATCAAAACAGAAACAGCAGAAATCAGAAGGGCTAGTAATGGGAGCAGGAGTAAGAAACTTCAGTTATTAATTTAATTCTATTCTATACTGCTTGCTTTAAAATAAAAAATTCAAGCTTTTCCAATATGATGTATGGTGTAATAGTTCGGTTTTATGAAATGGTGTGGTCTAATTTGAAACTATATATTATTATAAAAATATTGAATTATAGTATTTAATGTTATAAAATTAAGTGATTGTAATATTTAAATATTTAATTCATATGAATAACATTTTATATAAATTATTATAATATTAAATATAATGGAGGTAATAAATGGGTGATTATAAAAGTCTGAAATGGAGACACCTTTTGTGGATCTTACATGCATGGGTTCTTTATAAAGTTTTCTTGCAAACAGAATTGTAAGTTAACAAAACAAGCAAATTGATAACATGTGTGCTGAAGTGGTTTGTGGTAAAAAGTAGTTGATTGTGAGAGGTGAAGCCACCTGGACTGCCTGCCCCAAGTGGGGACTTGGAGAACTTTTCTGTTTTACAAGAGGATTGTAAAATGCACCAATCAGTGCTCTGTAGCTACCTAAAGGTTTGTTAAATGGACCAATCAACACTCTGTAAAATGGACCAATCAGCAGGACATGGGTGGGGACAAGTAAGGGAGTAAAAGCTGGTCACCCCCAGCCAGCAGGGGCAACCCGCTCAGGTCCCCTTCCACGCTGTGGAAGCTTTGTGCTTTTGCTCTTCACAATAAATCTTGCTACTGCTCACTTTTGGGTCCGTGCCATCTTTGAGAGCTGTAACACTCACCACAAAGGTCTGCAGCTTCTTTCTAGAAGTCAGGAAGACCACAAACCCACCAGAAGGAAGAAACTCTGAACACATCTGAAGGAACAAACTCCAGACAAACCACCTTTAAGAGCTGTAACACTCACCACAAAGGTCCACAGCTTCATTCTTGAAGTCAGCAAGACCACGAATCCACTGGAAGGAACAAACCCCAGACACAATTCTGTAATTTGATTCTGTAGTTTGAAACGCATCAAAGAAATTAGATGGATTGATGGATAATTAGAAGAATGGACTGGTGGGTAGTATTAAATAAAACAATTAGAATAAAACATTAATTTTAAAACCTAAGTAGAAAGTATGTGTGTATTCGCCCTACTGTCTTTTTAATTTCTCTTCTACTTAACACTTTTTGTAATAAAATAGGATTTTTTTTTTTTTTTGAAAATTTGCAGACAAAACAAGTGAAGTAGAAAAACACATAAAAACCTCTATGCTTTCCTGTCCTTGCTGTTGATAGATCCTGAGTTTATGTCAGCCATGAGGTCTCTTTTCAACAGAAAGTTCAAAATCTGTTCCTGTTAGTATGACAAAGAAGCAATTCTAATTCTG
This sequence comes from Rhinopithecus roxellana, assembly GCF_007565055.1. Taxonomy (NCBI): domain Eukaryota; kingdom Metazoa; phylum Chordata; class Mammalia; order Primates; family Cercopithecidae; genus Rhinopithecus; species Rhinopithecus roxellana. The sequence goes on along the minus strand of NC_044557.1, from coordinate 3,792,494 downwards.
AGCAGAGATGTGAGAGGAAGGAAAATTGTGCTTTCAGACTGGCTCACCTTCCTGTGGCCACTTCGATACAGACACTTATGGAAGAGTTTCATTTTAGCAATTTGCCTTAGCAGTTCTTACAATTTGTCTCCAAAATTGATTTGAGGACTAAACACTATAAAATTCTTGGCCTTGGGAACAAATATTTAATTTTTCTATAAAATGCAAACATTCCTATTTGACTTTTATTGTTATTATTGTTGTTTTTGTGAGAAACTTTAAAATTTAAGACTTACCTATAAGAAGATTACCAAGAGACATCTCAGGGTCTCAGGATTGGAGGTGGGAGTGGGAATTTACATAAAAGAATAAGTTGGTTTCATCAAGAAAAAATAGATTATTCAGAAATTCTGAAGAACATCACATAGATTCACTTTGTGAATCCCCTCTGGTTTCAATTCCTCATCTTCACTATCAATGCTGAGAGACCTTGCACAGACCATTTCATCAAGAATAAGTACAACTCCCCTATCTGCTGTCTCTAATATTTCAGAAACACTAAATGAGAAGAAAGGAAGTGAACATATCATAATAATTTCCCAGTACTATCTTCCATATTTTAGGTTCTAATATTTAGTGGTTCTTGCTTAGAAGTCTACTATACCTGCCTAAGAACTTTCTATATCTTTTCTTTTATCCTACTTAATCCGGCCATCTATTATTACAAAGTGAAAAGGGAAACGCAGGTTCCATGTGTACCACAGTTTTATTAAGTTTTATTAAGTTCAGCATTCTTTTCAACCACTGAGCAAGACCACAGTAGAAACTCTAGCAAAAAATCTGCATTTATCCAGGCAATTGGGTTCAGGGAGATTTGTTTTTGCTTTTTTTTTTTTTTTTTTCCTTGCTTTTTTGGAAATAAAAAGTTTCTTACTCATTATGAATTATGTTGTTACTTTTGTTTTGTAATAGATATAAAGTGAGAAAACATCTTAGTAGCTCTTCACCTTTGCCCGTAGTATTCTCTACTTAGAAATGGAGACATAGAAGTTTTATCTCCTAAGTTAAAAATAACAATGTAGGAAATGCAAGAGTGAATTCAGCAGCAAGGAACTGCTAATTGGCAAGTTTGAGTTTGCTTAGGCAGTGTTAAGGGAGAAGATACATATTTTGAGTAACACAAGAGAGACTCTTTGCAAACACTTCACTTCACTTCAGATTGTGTGGTGTTAAAGCAAAGTGACTCAGTGTCAGGACTAAAGGATCTTAGAAGCTAATAGCTTGCCTGTACCCAAAGCACCCCACAAACCTGTGTAAATCTCCTCAATTAACCTTCATTAAAAAAAATAGATAAGTAAACAAAAATAATCCACTGAGCAGAATCTTCAGAGCATCATGGAAACAATGCAATATGTCATTTTTCTTCCATAAGAACAGAGGAATAGGGAGCAAGGGGGAGATGGAGAAGGTTTACACATGAGTGTGGACAGGGAGGTGTCTAAGGGTATTGAGTCAATAAGTCATATTAACTCACATTAATAACCTTATGTATGTTTTAATCATAGACCTAACCAATCACACAACTTCATAATCTAAGTCCATCACATCCCTGTTGAAGGTGTAATGCCTGGTGTTTACTTTTCATCCTGTTATAGGATAGATTGGATTGAAAATCCAGGGAGCAAAAATTTCTTGTAGATTTGTGTCTTACATTCTAACTAATGAAGCCATCCCCACAAGGTTAATAAGAATTCTGGACAAGAATATAATTATAATTAAGCAGTCCTTCAACCCACTTCCTTGTAACCAAAAGTCACCTAACACTAGTTACTGATCATTTGCATTTCCATTGTTTCTACAGATAGGATTTCTCATGTTAGGATCATAAGGCTTTGGTTTAAGAGTTGCTTAAGCAGATCTTGACTTCAAGCAGAATAGCTGACACCAACCAATTTGAAGACCCCTACAGAGAAAGCAAATCAGCATAAGAATACTCTTTCTTTGTCTCCCTGTCTCACGACTTCAGTATAGCCTCTTGACCAATCAACAATCTCCACATTTTAGTCCATTTCAAAACCCTTAAGAACCCTAACTCTAAGTTCCTCAAGGAGACTGATTTGAGGTTTCCTCCTGTCTCCTCATTCAACAGCCCTATTATTAAATTTATTTCTCTTCTGCAACTTGTTATCATGTATTGACTTGCCATGAGCACAAATCTATTACATTTACACTAAAATCACTTTATTTCACATAGTTTCTCAGATTTTGGTATCTACCACATGGAAGAAACCAGATTCTCTGAGGCTTAAGGCATAACTCCAGCACATTCTAAAAGTCCTAACTTTCTGAACAGGAACTCAGGAGACCTGGGTTGTACTCTGAACTGTGACTCTTACTATCCCATTTATCTTGAGTAAGGTTTTTAACCTTCCTGGAGTCTCAGTTCCAACATTGGTAAGATACGAAACTCAATAGTGGACTACAAAGTTCTATCTTGTACCTTCAGTAAGGGTGTTATAAAGGAGCTGGAGGGAGGGTGATGGTGATGATGGTGATTGCTAACATTGATCAGGCATTTGCTACATTTGAGGACTATGCTAAATAGCTTAAAATAACATTTTACTTTATTCTCACAGATCTCCTATAATGAGTGATCTAAGATTTATCTTACATTGTGGAAGGCGAGTATATTTCAGCATGTTCTCTAATTCTTGCAAAGCAAATATTTTTTACCCACCTTCCTCCCCCAGGATTTCTTGAGATGTCAAAAGGGGTTGGTGTATGTAAAAGTTCTTTAGAAATGGCAAAGCAAATGCAAATATGAATTACTATTTGGCTCACCAGTCAGCACTGTCTGCAAAATTTCAGGCAAGTTACCTTCCTTTTTCCCTGGTACATTTTAATCTTAATTTCATTCACTCTATAGTCATTTCTATTGTTTAACTATCTTTTTAAGTCTCATTTTAAATTTCATTTTATTGTAATAGAAACTTAGCCATTGTTTAGCCTACTATTCAAACTTTAGTGTCCGGAGCCGTGAGGCCTGGAAATTGCCGTGGCCTCTGTTGCTTAAGCTCCGCATTGTGGAGACAAGATGGCGCACTTCCTGGTTCTTCATCATCAACTTTACCCACGCGCGTGAACTTTTCCCGCCCGCGCTTAGATAACCTCCCATGCCCGGGAAAGACTAAGTCTACCGAGCATGCACCTGGTGACGTCTCTCATTATTCTCCTCCCCGCCTGCTCTGAGCCCTTCCTCTTCCCTGCCAGCCTATATAAGGCATTGCACTGCCGCCATTAAACGAGACTTGATCAGGCTATTTGTCTTGTCTCCATTTCTCGTGTTTTCTTGTCTCCTCCATTCCCACTCCCCCTTCCAGGGTCTGTTCGACTGTCCTGCAGGTCGGGACACCTGGCGCCCGGACAGGGAGCTGGACACGGGGGAAGAAGTGAGGAAGAAGGCACTAAAGTTGGCCGAAAGTAAAAGTGGAAGAAATTCCTCTGGACGTCGCGGGAGCCTGCCGCGTTGGAACCAGAGGTGAGTAATAGTGTCTGATTATGCGACAAGAATTAAGCCAGCATCAAATTTATGTAGGGCAATTAAAAGAGGCTTTAAAAACACAAGGAGTAAAGGTTAAAAGTAATGATTTGTTTAAGTTTTTTTGATTTTGTAAAAGAAACCTGCCCTTGGTTTCCACAAGAGGGAACCATTGACGTAAAGAGGTGGCATAGAGTGGGAGACTGTTTTCAAGATTACTATAGTACTTTTTGACCAGAAAAGGTTCCGGTGACAGCTTTTTCTTATTGGAATCTGATCAGAGATATAATAGATAAAAAGGAAAAAGAAAAAGGTTCTGAGGTAATGGCGGTGGTTACTCAGACTGAGGAAATATTAAGAGGCGGCTCCCAAACCGACCTCGAAAAATCTATACCTAATAAAGAAATAGACCTTATATCGCTACAAAGCGATGAGGAAGAGGCTGGGGTCCCCTCAATAACAAATATAGAAACATCAAACAAGGAAAAGGCCAAAAAATACCCAGTTTTACCTACAACTAATGAAAGCAAAAGTAAAAATAACCTTAACCCTTCAGAAGTAAACTGGGATAATTTGGAGGAAGGGGCAGCAAAATATAATTCTGACTGGTCACAAACTCTTACTTATCCCCCTCCCTATAATAAGGCTTCTGCCCCCGCAGTTATGGCAGTAATAGACCCAAAAGAGGAGCTTAGAGAAAAGGTTGCACAGCTTGAAGAGCAAATAAAGCTCGAAGAACTACATCAGTCTTTAATCACTAGATTGCAGAAATTAAGGACAGGAAGTGAGAGCGTTCAATACCCTAAAGGAATGAGAAACCCTCTCACCCTTAGAGACCCGGACAGCATGTCCCAAAAGGAAGGTCACTTGGTAGTAGGGATAGGGAGGATTCCTCTCCTCGAGACGTTTTTCCAGTAACTGAAACTACAGATGCGCAGGGCCGAGCCTGGAGACACCACAATGGGTTTGAATTTACTGTAATAAAAGAACTAAAAACTGCTGTCTCGCAATACGGAGCTACTGCCCCATATACCCTGGCCATAGTTGAATCTGTGGCCGAAAATTGGCTCACTCCCATAGATTGGAATACCTTAGTTAGAGCAGTTCTTTCCTGAGGCGACCATCTGATTTGGAAGTCAGAATTTTATGAAAATTGTAGAGATACGGCCAAAAGAAACCAACAAGCCGGAAATGGTTGGGATTTTGATATGCTAACTGGCTCGGGTAATTATACAGAAACCGATGCTCAGATGCAGTATGATCCTGGACTGTTTTCTCAAATCCAAGCAGCGGCTACCAAAGCCTGGAGAAAACTTCCTGTTAAAGGGGATCCAGGAGACTCGCTCACGGGGGTCAAACAGGGGCCTGATGAGCCCTTTGCAGACTTTGTGCATAGACTTTTAACCACAGCCAGCAGAATATTTGGAAATGCCGAGGCAGGGGTGGATTATGTAAAGCAGCTAGCTTACGAAAACGCTAATCCGGTTTGTCAGGCAGCAATCAGACCTTATAGAAAGAAAACAGACTTAACAGGTTACATCCACCTCTGTTCAGACATAGGGCCCTCATATCAACAGGGCTTGGCTATGGCTGCTGCCTTTAGTGGACAAACCGTAAAAGACTTCCTCGCTAGTAAGAATAAGAATAGCAGGGGGTGCTTTAAGTGTGGAAAAATGGGACACTTTGCTAGGGATTGTAAGGGAGAACTAGCTAAGACCTTAGAGGCAAAAGCTCCAGGCCTCTGCCCTAGGTGTAAAAGAGGAAAACATTGGTCCAACGAATGTAAATCTAAAACTGACAACCAAGGAAATCCCCTAACACCTCAACAGGGAAACGGATTGAGGGGCCGGCCCCAGGCCCCGAAACAAGCTTATGGGGCAGTCAGTTTTGTACCAACCAACAACAATCCGTTTCACAGCTTAGTAGAGCAACCCCAGGAAGTGCGGGACTGGATCTCTGTTCCACCTCCCACACAGTATTAATGCCCGAGATGGGGGCACAAGCTTTAAGCACTGGGATATATGGGCCTTTGCCTCCTGATACCTTTGGATTAATATTGGGAAGGAGTAGTGTCACTATGAAGGATCTACAAGTTTTTCCAGGGGTAATCGATAATGACTATACTGGAGAAATTAAAATAATGGCCAGGGCTGTTGATAATACTATTACTGTCCCTCAAGGGGATAGAATAGCACAGTTAGTCCTACTGCCTCTAATTAAAACAACTAATAAAGTCCAACATTCTAACAGAGGAAAGGGAGGCTTTGGATCTTCAAACATATATTGGGTACAGCCAATTACTAATCAAAAGCCCTCCCTGACTTTGTGGCTAGATGGTAAGTCGTTTACAGGATTGATAGATACAGGGGCTGATGTAACCATCATCAAACAAGAGGACTGGCCCTCTCATTGGCCTACCACAGAGACTTTAACTAACTTAAGAGGAATTGGGCAAAGCAATAATCCCAGGCAAAGCTCTAAATACCTTACTTGGAAAGACAAAGAAAATACTTCAGGCCTCATTAAACCGTTTGTTATTCCCAAATTACCTGTTAATCTTTGGGGCCGAGACCTACTCTCCCAGATGAAAATCATAATGTGCAGCCCTAATGATATAGTTACCGCACAAATGCTAGCCCAAGGGTATAGCCCCAGAAAAGGACTAGTAAAAAGAGAGAATGGTATTCTACAACCTATCCCAATTCTAGGACAACCTGACACGAAAGGGTTTGGAAATTTTTAGCTTTGGCCATTGACATGCCTGCGCCCCAAAGGTGCGCTGACCCCATAACATGGAAGTCAGATGAGCCCATTTGGGTTGATCAGTGGCCATTAGCCCATGAGAAACTTGCTGCCACCCAACAGTTAGTGCAGGAACAATTAGAGGCAGGGCACATTACAGAAAGTAACTCTCCTTGGAACACCCCCATATTTGTCATAAAAAAAGAAATCCGGAAAGTGGAGACTCTTACAAGATTTAAGGGCAATAAATGCTACTATGATCCTCATGGGTGCCTTACAGCCAGGGCTACCTTCTCCGGTAGCAATCCCTCAAGGATATTTTAAAATTATCATAGACCTTAAGGATTGCTTTTTTACAATTCCCCTTCATCCTACTGACCAAAAACGATTCGCCTTTAGCTTACCATCTATAAATTTCAAAGAACCAATGAAACGATACCAATGGAAAGTGTTACCTCAAGGTATGGCCAACAGTCCCACCTTGTGTCAAAAGTATGTGGCTACAGCCATACACTCAGTTAGAGAGACATGGAAACAAATGTATATTATACACTATATGGATGACATTCTTATAGCAGGAAAAATGGGAGAACAAGTTTTACAGTGTTTTGCTCAACTCAAGCAAGAACTAACCACAGCGGGTTTACAAATAGCTCCAGAAAAAATACAACTACAAGACCCTTATACATATTTAGGTTTTCAAATAAATGGACCTAAAATTACTAATCAAAAGGCAGTTATCCGTAAAGATAAGTTACAAACCCTCAATGATTTCCAAAACCTCCTTGGAGACATAAATTGGCTCCGGCCATACTTAAAACTCACCACAGGAGACTTAAAACCCTTATTCGACACCCTGAGAGGTGACTCCAACCCTAAGTCCCTTTACATAGACTATTCACAGCCATTAACCCTTTTAATATTTAACACAACACTAACACCTACTGGTTTATTCTGGCAAAATAACCCTATTATGTGGGTCCACTTGCCTTCATCACCCAAAAAGGTATTACTCCCCTATTATGATGCCATAGCAGATTTAATTATTCTAGGGAGAGACAATAGCAAAAAATATTTTGGAATTGAACCCTCTATGATCATACAACCTTATTCTAAGCCACAAATCCATTGGCTAATGCAAAACACTGAAACGTGGCCGATTGCTTGCGCCTCTTATGCTGGTAACTTAGATAACCATTACCCGCCAAATAAGCTTATCCAATTTTGTAAACTACATGCTTTTGTCTTTCCTCATGTCATCAGTAAAACACCTTTAGACAATGCCTTATTAATATTCACTGATGGGTCATCCACAGGAATTGCTGCATATACCTTTGCAGACACCACTGTTAAATTCAAAACCAGCCATACCTCGGCTCAGTTAGTAGAATTACAGGCCCTAATTGCGGTGCTGTCAGCCTTCCCTAATCAGGCCCTTAATATTTATACCGACAGTGCATACTTAGTTCACTCAATACCTCTACTTGAGACAGTAGCACAAATTAAGCATGTGTCACATACAGTCAAGTTATTTTTACAATGCCAACAATTAATACATAATAGAACAACACCCTTCTTTCTTGGACACATTAGAGCTCATTCAGGATTACCAGGACCTCTATCCCAGGGCAACCAAATGGCTGACTTGGCAACCAAGACTGTAGCTATAACTACGAATACAAACCTAAATCAAGCACAGACTGCTCACACCTTACACCACCTTAATGCTCGAACTCTAAGATTAATGTTTAAAATAACTAGGGAACAAGCTAGACAAATAGTTAAACAATGCCAGACATGTATAACCTACCTACCAGTCCCTCACTTAGGAGTGAACCCAAGAGGACTAGTTCCCAATATGATCTGGCCAATGGATGTCACCCATTATTCAGAATTTGGTAATTTAAAATATATTCACGTATGTATAGATACATTTAGTGGATTTATACTAGCCACCCTACAAACAGGTGAAGCTACCAAACATGTAATAGCTCATTTATTACACTGTTTTTCTGTAATTGGGAAGCCTAAACAACTAAAGACAGATAATGGTCCTGGCTATACATCTAAAGCTTTCCAAGACTTTTGTCTTAAATTACAAATAAAACATACTACCGGTATTCCATATAATCCTCAAGGACAAGGAATAGTTGAAAGAGCTCACCTATCCTTAAAAACTACCATTGAAAAGATAAAAAAGGGGGAATGGTACCCTACTAAGGGCACCCCTAGAAATATTCTTAATCACACACTCTTTATTTTGAATTTTTTAAATCTAGACGATCTGAACAGATCAGCAGCCGATCGATTTTGGCATTCCGAGTCCAAAAAACAATTTGCCATGGTTAAATGGAAAGACCCCTTAGACAACACATGGCATGGTCCAGACACAGTGTTAATCTGGGGAAGAGGCTCAGTTTGTGTTTTTTCTCAAACTCGATGCAGCCAGATGGCTACCAGAACGACTGGTAAAACAGGTACCTAACAATAGTCAATCCAGGGAGTAATTTTCTCCCTGAGAATACTCTTCTCCTCTGTTGCAGAGATGAACTCCAATTACAGATTCCTCTGGACCCTCGTGCTGACCTACAAGGCATTCCAGGCTCATGCCGGTTTCGGTGATCCATGTGAAGCTCTTACGATATTACAACAACGGCATGGTAAGCCTTGTAATTGCGCTGGGGGATATTTTGCCAGCCCACCTAATCCTTATATAACAACTGTATCTTGCTCCTCTCACACAGCATACCTGTCGTCTAATTCCCTTAAGTGGAGGTGTGTATTAACCCCAAGAATATCTAGTGGAGGGGATAACATAACCTGCCCTTGTACCACATTTTGGGACTCTATACACAGCTCCTGTTTCACCGCTTATCAAAAATGTGCCTCTGGCGGTAAAACATACTATACTGCTATCTTAACAAGATCTAGAACCCCTACTATAGGGACCAGCAATGTCCCTACAGTATTAGGAAATACCAACAACCTTATATCAGCTGGCTGTACTGGAACGGTAGGACAGCCTGTCTGCTGGAATATTCGCCCCCCTCTTCATATCTCTGATGGAGGAGGACCATAAGACAAGGCCCGAGAAATTATGGTACACAAAAAACTTGAGGAGTTACAAAGGTCTCTATACCTGGAAATTCACTACCACCCCTTGGCCTTGCCCAAAACTCGTGGGAAAGAAAAAATTGATGCTCAGACTTTTGACCTCCTGACTGTTACACATAGTCTGCTCAATAATTCCAACTCTGGTCTAGCCAATGATTGCTGGCTGTGCTTACCATTGGGAGATCCTGTTCCTCTTGCCATACCCAATAATGACTCAAGTTATACACCCAATACTTCCTGCGCCATCATTCCTCTCCTTCGAGTACAGCCCCTCGAATTCTCTAACTCCTCTTGCATCTACTCTCCACTTCTCAACAATTCCTACGACATTGACGTAGGCATAGCTGAGTTTACTAATTGCTCTATTATCACTAATGTTTCTCATTCGCTGTGTGCCCCAAACAGTTCAGTTTTTATATGCGGCAACAATAGAGCATATACATATTTGCCCACAAACTGGACAGGACTTTGTATCCTAGCCACTCTTCTGCCAGATATAGACATTATCCCTGGAGATGAACCTGTACCTATTCCAGCTATAGATCACTTTTTGGGAAGAGCCATAAGGGCCATACAATTTATCCCCTTACTTGTAGGACTAGGCATCACTACTGCCGTAACAACTGGGGTTTCAAGCCTAGGGGTTTCTGTTACTCAATACACCAAATTGTCTCGCCAATTGATCTCAGATATGCAGGCCATTTCAAGTACTATACAAGATTTACAAGATCAGGTAGATTCTCTGGCAGAAGTGGTGCTCCAAAATAGAAGAGGCCTAGATTTACTAACTGCAGAACAGGGAGGCATCTGCTTGGCTTTACAGGAGAAGTGCTGTTTCTATGCCAACAAGTCCGGGATCGTCAGAGATAAAATCAAGCGTCTACAAGAAGACCTAGAAAAACGATGAAAAGAAATGACTGATAACCCGTTTTGGACTGGGTTCCATGGACTCCTCCCCTATATTATACCGTTATTGGGCCCCCTGCTTTGCCTATTGCTCTTACTCTCTTTGGGGCCTATAATCTTCAATAAGCTCATGACATTCATTAAGCAACAAATCGAGGCCATCCAAGCCAAACCCATACAGGTCCATTATCATCGCCTTGAACAGGAAGATCATGGTGGTCCATACTTACGCTTGCCGTAAACCACCTTCCCTGTGTGCTGAACTGGACAGCCAATGACGGGTAAGAGAGTGTCATCTCTCACTAACCTAAGACAGGAGGGCCGTCATAGCTACTGCCTAATCCCATGACGGGTACCAGTGAAGAGATGTGTCACTCCAACCTAAGACAGGCGCAGTTCCCGAGGGACCATCTTCTAGTCACTAATAATATAAAAAAGGAGGACCTGTCCAGAGCCGTGAGGCCCGGAAATTGCCACGGCCTCTGTTGCTTAAGCTCCGCATTGTGGAGACAAGATGGCACACTTCCTGGTTCTTCATCATCAACTTTACCCGCGCTCGTGAACTTTTCCCACCCGCGCTTAGATAACCTCCCATGCCCGGGAAAGACTAAGTCTACCGAGCATGCGCCTGGTGACGTCTCTCATTATTCTCCTCCCCGCCTGCTCTGAGCCCTTCCTCTTCCCTGCCAGCCTATATAAGGCATTGCACTGCCGCCATTAAACGAGACTTGATCAGGCTATTTGTCTTGTCTCCATTTCTCGTGTTTTCTTGTCTCCTCCATTCCCACTCCCCCTTCCAGGGTCTGTTCGACTGTCCTGCAGGTCGGGACACTTTAGTATCTTTATTTTCAAATTATAAGTAAATTGTCACAGATTATTTTTCATTATAATGGTGTTGGTTTTTTAACAATAAAAATAATTATCATTACAAGTGGTCATGTTGTGTTCACTTGCTTGAGGTGCCCTTAGGGTTAATAGCCATGGAAGGAATGAACGGGGAATAGAATTGGTCCGGGAAGTTGAACTGCCATGTAGTTTTCATGGGAATCCTAGTCAATACTACAGATAATCTGAAGCTGGAATGAAAATTCAGAGATATTCCAAGTCAGTGTAAGACGGCTAGGTCTTTCTATTCCCACACAGTTCAGTCATTAATGCGGGAAATTCCCCTGGAAGGGATATAACTTCAGCTCTTTTCAGCAGATGTAACCCCAAAGGGAGATAACTCCTGATCGCTGGTCTCCTGCAACTTCCCAGCAACGGCCATGTAGTTTTTCATTCCTGAAGAGGAATCTAGATGTGTCACATATCACAAGGTATACCACTTAGGCTTAGAGAAATACAAAAATTTACCTTGAACAAATCTTTGTTTGAAGAGCAGCCTTTGAGTAACCCCCTTTGGTTATGTAAATATTAGTTTAATAGTCACCCAAACTTAACCTTGGAGGATAAGCAGGAAGATCTTTTGTGACCTAAAGACATCTTTTCCAAATATATCCTGGTATGAGAAAGTGGTCACTGGATAAATTTGCCTAAAGCCCATCCTGGAGGAAAAAGATGGAGAATCTGACCTCTTCCCTTTTGAGGTTTATTCTGCACCAAATCTCATCTATCTATAGAAAGGCTCCTCACTGAGATCTGCTGGCAGGAAAGGACCAAGACTGTCCAAAGGGAACTTTAAAGAATAGAAATGGAAAAGAGTCCTGATAATACAGGCTTTTCTTGAGAACTGAAAGGTTTTACTGAAAATACTTGGTGCTGATTCCTGTATCTGCTTGAGGTTGGAAAGTCTCCTGGATCCAGCAACCCTGGTATGATAACCTTGCTTTTAGAACAAAAGCTGAGAATGTGATTAGGAAATGCAAATGGTTGCTGCTTCACAAACTTCAGTGTGAGGTACCATTGCAGACGGTATCAAGATCTGGAGTAATAAAGGCAACACAGCAGTGGCCAAGAATGCTTAGAACTGGATAAGACTTATTTTCATTAGTGACATCTTACAACCCTGTTCAAGGCAATTCAAACATTCATTCACTAAATTTTTGAGTGACTATGACATAATGAGATCTCATCTAGGGATCTGGAAATACAGCAGCAAACAAAACCAACATAATCTCTCACCTTAAGGAGTGTAGGTGGGTGCAGTGGCTCAAGCCTATAATCTCAGCACTTTGGGAGGCTGAGTCAGGAGGATCACTTTAGCCCAGGAATTTGAGACCAGCCTGGGCAATATAATGAAACCCCATATCTGCAAAATTTAGCTTGTGCGGTGGTGTGCATCTGCAGTCCCTGGTACTCAGAAGGCTGAGATGGGAGAATCACTTGAACCCTGGGAGGCTGCAATGAGCTGTGATGGCATCACTGCACTGCAGCCTGGGTTACAGAGTGAGACCCCGTCCTTAACAAATAAAAAATAAAGAGCTTAAAATCTGGTAGCAGAGACACAAAATTTTAAAGTAGCTTAGTAACTAAAGATAATAAGATAATTTAAGATAGGTTATCCACAATAAAGGAAAGTATTGGGGGAACCCACCCCCAATATTTCAACATAGGTTCTTTCTATTTTCCGTAAGCGTTGGCTGGCTGAGAAATAAAGAGAAAGAGTACAAAGAGAGGAATTTTAGAGCTGGGCCACCAGAGGTGACATCACATATTGGTAGGACCATGATGCCCACCTGAGCCTTAAAGCCAGCAAGTTTTATTAAGGATTTCAAAAGGGCAGGGGGTGCAAGAACATGGAGTAAGTCACAAAGATCACATGCTTCAAAGGGCAAACAGGAGAACAAAGATCACATGCTTCTGAGGAAACAGGGCAAGAGCAAAATCGGAAACTCCTGATAAGGGTCCAACAAAGATCACAAGGCAAAGGGCAAAGATCACAAGACAAAGGGTAAAAGCAAAATTACTGATAAGGGTCTATGTTCAGCGGTGCATGTATTGTCTTGATAAACATCTTAAACAACAGAAAACAGGGTTCAAGAACAGAGAACCTGTCTGACCTCAAATTTACCAGGACGGGGTTTTTCCCCACCCTAGTAAGCTTGAGGGTTCTGCGGGAGACCAGGGTGTATTTCAGTCCTTATCTCAACTGCATAAGAGAAACATTCCCACAGTAGCCATTTATAGACCTACCCCCAGGAATGCATTCCTTCCCCAGGGTATTAATTATTAATATTCCTTGCTTGGAAAAGAATTTAGTGATATCTTCCCTACTTGCACATCCATTTATAGGCTCTCTGCAAGAAGAAAAATATGGCTCTATTTTGCCTGACCCCACAGGCAGTCAGACCTTATGGTTGTCTTCCGTTGATTCCTGAAAATTGCTGTTATTCTGTTCTTTTTCAAGGTGCACTGATTTCATATTTTTCAACACACATGTTTTACAATCAATTTGTACAGTTAACACAATTATCACAGTGGTCCTGAGGTGACGTACATCCCCAGCTTACGAAGATGACAGGATTAAGAGAATAAAGTAAGACAGGTGTAACAAGTTATAAAAATATTATTTGGGAACTGGTAAATGTCCATAAAATCTTCACAATTTATGTTCCTCTGCCATGGCTCCAGTCAGTCCCTCCATTCGGGGTCCCTGACTTCCCACAACATGAAAGAAAGCAGAATAGTTTTGTAGAGAGTAGCTAGAGAATGTTACCTCACGACAAAGACAGTTTCCATGACCAAACTTCAGTTAGGTTCCTCTGAGCCCTCTTCCCAACAATGTCTTCATGTTGGTCCCCATCCTCACAGGGTCTGCATTGTTCAATCTTAGCAAGAATTCTGTTAAGTCAGTCCAGCAAGAATCCCCCACCCTTGATATCGGATCATTCTTGATGATGTCTGATGTAATTCTTCATCCTCTACCCTTGTACTTGGTCACTCTGGCCTGCCTTCATCAAGAATCTCTTTAAGTAGGTTTAGCAAGAATCTCCTCTATCCTTGATGTCTCCTCTTAGTAATTTTACACCCACTCATCCTTTCACTGCTCTCATTGGTTGTAAGTCCCCAGCTGTTTTTGCTGTATTTGAAGTTGATTCTGATCTCTCCTCACTATTGTGATGGCTTTGACACCTATCACAATGGTCTCAAATAGTTTTCCTCACTCTTTTAACAAGTGTCAGAGTTATCTTTTCTTTAAAACTTTCCCAAATGTCATCTGAAAAGCATGTTTGTAAGACAAAGGAAAGTGTACTGTTTATTGCATTAAGAGAGACTACTGCTTCAGTGGAATCTGACAGTCTTCCTATCAGAGGTGGAAGAATAAAGTCTATCTACTGAGATACTAAAGTTTGAGTTATGGCAATGAGGATTGGGGAAATAATTAGTACTGAGCAGAAATTGTGATAAAATAGTTTAGGATTTGAAGACAGAGCCAAAGGAAGATTTTGAAGAGAGAAGTTCAAGAGCATTAGGTTGCAAACTGCCCGTGTTGATTCTTTATTAAAGAGCTGATTAGTCATTCTGGAAGTTGGAAGTTGTTGTAATGAATAATAAAGTTATCTACAATTTATTTTCCTGGGCAAGAGTCTCCTGGAATTGTGAAGTTATACTAGTAATGACAATGAAATGATAAAATCATGTTAATGGATATTAGTGGTTGTGATACAGGAGTTAAGAAGAAGTAACTTAGACAGATAGTAAGGTTACAAGAGTCATTGGTAAGGCTTTTCTTTTTAATCAAAAGCAACTCCAAATCATTTTCTAACAAAGAGCAGCCTGTAAAGTCGAGCTACAGACATATACAAGCAAGCTGGGAGCTTGCATGGGTGAATGCAGGCAGGAAAAAGGGACTACACACATTCAAGATGGCAGCTCCATCTTCCCTTCTCTGCCAGCCAACATGTCCAGGAAGAAGCAGACAAGATGGCACAGATATCTTGAAAGCCCATTTACATAAGACTGGGTGGGGGGGCACCAGACTTCCTTGTGCACTATATAAACATCATACCTGATTGAACCAATCTGTAAGCCCTATGTAAATCAGACACTGCCTCCTCAAACCTGACTATAAAATCTTGCACATTAGCTGCCAACCAGTCCTTTCCTCTCAGAAAACCCCTCTCTCTATTGAGAGAGCTGTTTCTCTTTCTCTTCTATTCTGCCTATGAAACCTTTGTTTCTAAACTCCCATATGTGTCCATGTCCTAAATTTTCCTCTTGCACCACAACAAATCCCAGGGTATATACCCCAGACAATGTAGCCACTTCATAATGGGGGCTCATCCAAGATAACAAGATACAACACATATCGAAACAGTGAGTAGAGGAGCAGACTCTGACTAGATGCTTTCATTTTAAGGATCTCAGCCTCCATTTTAATATCAAATCAAACCAAATACTGGGCCCCCTTCAGCCATTTAAAAACAATTAGAGTGGCTGCCAGTCTTACAAGACTTGGGGGACAGGCTTACTGGGGAGAACATGGAGAGTCCCCCAGCACCCACAGGTTGCTGGGCATGTTGGCCATGTTTGAACCAGCTTCTTTCACAGAGGATTTAGCCATCACATGGGGCTGAAAGAAGACCTGGGGCTACAGGATTTCTGGCTGGGGCTACCTTCTGGTGTTATTCAAAGGCTTCTGGATTTTCTATTGCAATTTCCTCCTTTTCTGTCTGTGACAGTCATATCTCTTATCCTCTCTGTGTATGGAATGTTTGAGGAGTTTTACTGTTCAGGGAAGTAATCTTGTTTGAGAAAATCAGAGAATGTTGTAGTAACCAGGGATATAGCTCAAGGGAAGGTGTCTTTTTGATTTTCTGGAACATAGGGTAGCCCTACATGGTGAGCATCACTCTCTGCCCTCGTTCTGGAGAGCACATGACACTTTCAGGTCACTCTCTGACCTTGGTCTGGAGAGAACATGGCATGTCAAGGTCACTCTGCCTTGTTCTTGAGAACACATGGCATTTCAAGGTCAACAGCGACACCTAGTGTAATAGGGATCATTTCCATGAGACACATTGTCACAGTCTTTTAGTGAAACACTCTAACTTCCCAGTTCTCCCTTTTTGGACCCCTCTACTAGAGACAAGGCTTTATGCTGCTTCTGTAAATGGGAAAATTCTGCCTTCAACAATTAGGAGTAAAATATCCTCAAAAGCCAAATTTTAGCCTCAATATGGTCCCATCAGCCGGAAAACGGCCATTAGGTCCCTACATTCTTTTAAGGCACTTATTTTGCTTCCAATTAGGATGGTACTTAATTAGTAAGGGGATTTTAAGTTAGGAAATTAACTGAAACCATTCTCTAAGGGTAAACACTTTTGCACAGGCCATAATAGAAGGATATAGAGCTCAAATCATCACACTTTCTCCATTAAGAAGGGAAGTACAACAGTTGCCCAAATGCCACAGTCACATAGTCTCCCCTGAGATCCACTTTTCAGGGAGGCAGGCTGGTCACAAAAGTCTAGGAAGTCAAAGCAAAATCATGAGCATAGGACAACAGCCACATGGGTGAGCATGACTAACCCTAATCTCTTAATTCCTCTGGTTCCATGGCTGGGGGTCATGCCTCCAACCATGGGCAGCACATTCAACAAGGTGCTGGGACCCAGGAACCATGGAGGGAAAAACAGCAGAGGGGACACCTCCACTGTCTTCCTCTCCACCCTGGATCACACCAAAAGGAAGGACACTAAAGGGACACGTTTTTCTCACTTCTGTTTATCATATTAGGCCTGTAATCCTCTGGAGTGCATTCTGAAGCACAGAGACTCCACTGACCCTGAGACTTTGAAGAAAAAGTTGCTCATTTTCTTTTGCACAGGGCCATGGCCTTCTTACTAGACCTTTGCACGTGTTACGAAACCAACCCAGCCCTTTTAGCAATCATATGAGGCAGGCCCAAACAGAATGATTCCCCAAGACTAGAAAAGCAACTTCTGGGGGAACCATCTGAGGCAGCTATTGGGTGTCATAGCCCTTCTAGTCCCTCTTATCTGGGGCCATCTCCAACCACACCACAAGTTCTTCCATCTCCACCATATCCAAAATTGCCTACTCCCCACTTTCACTCTTACTCCTACAAGAAATGCCCAATGGAGGTAATGCCACTAGGTTTCATTTTCCCTCCTCATTGCAGGACCTTAGGCAAGTAGAGGGAGACTTGGCTGATTTTCTGGTGACCTGCTAGGTATATAGAAGCCTTCCAAAATTTAACTCAGGTATTTAACCTCTCATGGAGAAATGTTATGCTGCTCCTAAACCAAACCCTAACTGCCGCTGAGAAGCAGCCAGCTCTGAAAACAGCAGAGAATTTCAGAGATGAGCAATAGGTCTCCTATAGTAGGCCATAATAGAAAAGAGAAAATAGGGAAGGTAAAGAAATAGGGGAAACACTAATTCCAATAGGAAGAGGAGCAGTACCTCTTGACAATCTTATTGGAATCTCCAGACTTTTCTATGGTGTTTTTTCTTCTTTTACAGTTTAAAATTGCTCCTATCTCTTCTTTTATAATATTCCTCAAAACTCTGAAAAGTTAATTTTGCCAAACCTTAAAATGCTTCACTTAGAGTTGATCTAGGGGGAAGGGAACCCAGATGCCTGACATGCCGGCAAAAGGGTACAAGTTTACCAGTTGAGATTTTGGCTTCTCTCTCCCTATTCAAACTGGCAAAATGGATAATAAACATCATTGTTTATATTTTCTGTAAAGTTTTAATTTGTGAGGTTGGATTTGTGAGTTTGGTCTTAAGCTGTAGCCATTCTGGTGTGCTTTTTGTGTCTTTCTGTATGCTTCTGTCAAAAGAAAGGGTACGTTATGTTAGAATGGAGACCCAGGACCCCACGAGCCTGCTGTTCAAGTCAGCCCAAAAAATGATCAGTAATAAACTTTGCTGCAGTTCTCCATCTTATTTTATATTCTTGGGAACATGACCTGCAACCAAGTAGCAATACTTTGTTAGAGTCTCTGCCATTTTGCAATGGTGGCTGTCTTCTTGTACTTAGTCAGTTCCCAGGTGGGGGGAAAAATCAGATAAACTAGTTTATTGATCTAGGTGGGGTCAGCTGATCCATCAAGGGCAGGGTTTATAAAATATCTTAAGCACTGATCTTGAAGGCAGTTTAGGGAGGGTCAAATTCTTGTCCCCTCCAGCTGCGTGATTTCTGGGCCATAGTTTCTAATTCTGTGGCTAAGTTTTTGGTCTGGTCCCCAGGCAGAAGGGAAGTATATCTTAAGAAGGGGCTGTTGTCATCTTTGTTTTAGACTATAAACTGTAAACCAGGCTCCTCCCAAAGTTGGTTTGGCCTAAACCCAAAGATTGGCAAGGACAGCTTGGGGGCTAGAAACAAAATGGAGTTGTTTGGGTAGATGTCTTTCACCGTCTCAGTCACAGTTTTGCAATGATAGTTTTAAAAGCTGTTTATCGTGTCTTTAAAAGTATCTTTTACACTCATGGTTAAACCATAACCTAATTAGGGATTGTTGGTTTCACCTGTTAAATTACTTTTTGTAAAGTTCAAAAGCCAAAAACTTTAACTGCTTGGTGTAGCTAATGCAGAGTAACAAGGAATTTAAAATAATTTTCTTAAAGAGTGCTCAGCTTAATTAAAAATGGATATTGAAGTTACAGGTATACTTAAATACTTTTATGTTCTTATGTTCTTGGATCTTTTTTTTTTTTTTTTTTAAGAAAAAGTTTTTTTCTTCTCACCCGATTGAATTATTTTTCTCCATTTTTTTGTCTTTCCACTCTTAATGCAAGCCTGAGAGGCCCTCAGATAACTTCTTGTACCCTGGGACTCCTTGGGAAAAACAGGAGGTGACACAGACCCTGTTTTGAGATAAAAGAAACCTATATTTTCCTCATGAAATCCCAGGAATTAGAAGTGGATAGCGTTCTCTCAAAATCAAAGGCTCTGCTCTGTTTTGCATTGTGTTATCTGACAGTTTTATGTTTGGGGGTATCAAATTATCTTGCATTATGAGAGAGCTTCGGTGTGCAATAATTAGGTAGGAAATATACTTTAAGGGATGACTAATAGTAGTTATGGAGGGATACTTAACTCTGCATATTTGAACCAGAGAAGCATGGTCATTGCCATCTGAAAGCTATGGAAACATCCCCACCCCCCACTGAGAGATGATACTCCCATGAAGGATGAGTTGATTACAAAATAAGGTGATTGGTTTTGGGTTGCTTTGCAATGAAATGCATGGTAGAAGCACCGTACTGTCTTCTTCCACAGTATCTCCCCTTTTTTCGGGGATCCAAGATCCAGTACAAAATGGCACCCTTAATTTTGGGGATCTGTCTTTGCCTTCAGTTGTGTCTGCTTATTAGGCCCTAAAAATGCATGCTATCCTGGCCCTTTTCCTCCAAGGGCTCCACCCTGAAGCCAGTAAGCCAATTAAGAAACTGGAAAATGAAAAATCTTGCAAATGCTGAATCTTGTATCGGTTTGTGGTGATATATATGTGTTGCGTGTAATGTCTATAAAAATAGCTCTAACTGATTGACTTAAAGAAAAATAAGCACTGAAATCAAATATTTTTTAGTTTGTGTTCCTTAAATATTCAAGAAATAAAAATAGTCTTAGGGATTATTCGCAAAATGCAAGTGTTGTCAAACTGCAAATAGTCTTAATTATACATCTTAGATACTAGGTTTGCTAAATGCTCCAAGGTTGTATATTACCTGCTTTACAGCTAGGTAAGGCCTGGGACATGTGGAGTTAGATGCTAAAAGGAAGCAGACTTTATCTGTACTTCTGTCTGGGTCCTTGACTCCACACCTTGTACATAATTAAAATCAGTAACTAACTAGGTTTTTCACCAAAAGTAAAATTTGCTAAGAGTTAATCGTGCAACATGTATTTGAGATCACTAAATGGTTTCACATGCAAGGTGTATAAAAACAGTAGTATGTGGTTTTTAGCAAAAGATTATAAGAAAGCATGGAAATGTAAATTTTTTGCAGGGATAAGGAATTATCTTAAATTTGATAAGATAAAGCTAAACGTTCAAGTAAGTTGTGGAAAGATTATAAAAATTAGTCTTGCAAAAAATGTGTAAACATTAACTAAATTCAAAAAAGTATTACATGGTCTTTTTATAAGTTGAGTATTGAAATAAAAGCACAGAAGATTGTCCTAAGATGCTAATCTGCTTTGTAGCAAAGGGTTTATGAAGGATTTGTAAAGATTTTACCTCATGGTCAAATAGGTTATGATTAGATGAAATTTTCTATGAGGTTTCATCAAAAGGTGGTTTAACTTTAATAAACTTATTCAAGTGTAAAATCTGGCTTTGCACAGGATTTTCATGTAATAGTAAAGGCTAATAAAGATTTTTGTCTTTTGAGTCATCATTTTGGCAAAATATATAATTGATAGCAATTGGAATTCTATTTCATAACATCAAGTGTTCTAAACCTTCGATATTTAACAGGTGTCCCAAAACTCAAACTCCAAGTTTCAAAATTGTGTTTCCTGATGCCTGGCTTTCTGGATGGTCCAGATGGCCCATGAAACATCCAGAGAAGTTGTAAACAGGATTATTTGACATGTTTAATTGTATAAGATTGCCAAAATGATGTCCAATCTTCTTTAGGTTATATTTTGATGAGTAACACTAACATATGTTCCAAAATTGTATGTGATTTCTAAAATCTAATGTCTAAGTATATGCCATCAATCATAATTAAAGTTAAAGTCATTGTAAACCATGGGAATAGCTAAACTTCTTTGTCAGTCATGTTTTTAATTTTAACTACCCTGGAAATTTTGTCATTAGCAACAATTATTGTTTTTCATTGTTCCTTCTCAAAAGATGGTTTATAATCAAGCTATGGGAACTTAACATGTGTTCTCAAATGCAAGTTTTTAATAGTTTTGAAGATTATAACATTGGAATAGAGAATAAAAACCTACAGGACTCATGAATAACTGAAATGTTCACAAATTATCAAGCAAAGCAAGAGTTGACTAAATGGACTGCACTAAGAAAGCTAAAGCAACCTGTTCAACTTATGCTTGGAATATTGCTGATCCTTGTTTGTTTTTCAGAATCAAGGAAACTTACTTTGATCTATTTATGGCCTTTAATAATTTAGTAAGTCAAACTCCTGTGAACAAAACTTGGAGCATGTTTGTTTCTCTCTGTCTGGTTCCTCTAGAATTTGGAAACTATCTGTGAGTACTCTTAACTTATGGCAACACAGTTGTTTGCATCAGTGCAATAAGAATCCATTTTTCTTTTGCAACAGGACACAATTGGAAATAACTGGTTATTTTACCAAGGCTTTGACTGGAAGGTTGTGTTTCCCTTTAAGGAGTCAATCTTGACTCACAGAGCTGACGAAACCCCATGGGGAGAATTGGCCTCATATCCCTGCCTACACAGTCCCTGCACAGGGTTCCTGACCTGTGGTCAGTAAAGAATGTCACTTTCTAACAGGTATAGGAGCTCCAAGTTTATCATGTGACCTTAAGAGAAAAGGGTCACTCAACTCACAGGTATTTAAGGATATAAACCCATGGCAGGGCTCAGTTAAAAGAAGCCTTATGTGAGATTCTTTGTGGAACAGAGTTCCATCAAAGTCAATCAAAAAGTACTATGTAGAAATAATTTTTCTTGCTCCACTTTATGCAAATAATCAGGCCGAGTAAAAGACTACAGTTTATTCTACGAACAACAGGGTCCTATCACAATTTGTTTTTACCAAAAATGAGGACTGCAGAGAGAAATTGTGCTCCAAAGCTTATTATACATTTGCCATTAAATCCTATTCCCATTAATGGTTTTTAAGCTTTCTGCCTACATTGTAGACTAACACTGCTTATTCCTGTGAATCAAATGGTGATCTCCTGCAGCTTGGAAGAAATAAAAAGGGATGAAAATGTAAAAATCTGGATTAATATGCTAGTTCTGGGCAATTAACCTGTAAATTCTGATAGGTAATGAAAGTGAGTAGAATGTCCATAACCTGGAGGTTTCCTTGGGAAAATAAAAAACAAGGAACTTCATAGACTCCCAAATGGAAATTTTACATCTTGACAAGTAAATTCTTAGATGGAAATACTCTACTATGTCACCCTTGCGGGAATTGCTATACTCACTCTGCTATTTGTAGTAGAGCTATACATGGTAGCACCTTTTAACTGAAATATTGGACAGAGAGTTCCCATTGCTGTAGTATTTTGCTTAATTATTATTTTTATACCAGGGATAATAGTTACCAGCATAAAGGAAGCATATAAGTTTTACCATCACTGAATCTTCTAGAGCTTCTTATTGGGTTTGGTAATATGTCATATCCTGGCTATGCAAAGAAAGTTATAAAGAAAAGAGATTTTATATAAAAAAGGATCTTGTATGGTAAATACTTTTCCTAAAGAGAATAGTTGGCTGTTTAAAAGAAGGATGTTTAGGACAAGACAGAAAGTTTAAGCATGCCTTAGATGGTCTGTGGAAGTCATGAAGGGATTAATAGTTGCAGGAAAGATTTGGCCAAGGTTAACACTAAAGTTACTCTAGCCACCCAAATCCAATGCTACTTATCCTAAAAGGAATGTTATTTTTTAAAAGTTGTTTATTTATTCATTTATTTTGAGATGGAGTTTTGTTCTTGCTGTCCAGGCTGGAGTGCAATGGTGTGATCTCAGCTCACTGAAACCTCTGCCTCCCAGGTTCAAGTGATTCTTCTGCCTCAGCCTCCCGAGTAGCTAGGATTACAGGCATGCGCCACCTCACCTGGCTAGTTTTGTATTTTTCGTAGAGACAGGGTTTCTTCATGTTGGTCAGGCTGGTCTCAAACTCCTGACCTCAGGTGATCCACCGTCCTCAGCCTCCCAAAGTCCTGGGATTACAGGCGTGAGCCACTGCACCCAGTCAGAATGTTACTTTTATCTTAATGTTTCAGCAACATCTGGTGGTGGCAAACCAGTGTTACAGCTCATCAGGATGGCTGACTGCAATCAATCTTCAAATGATGTTGCAGACAGAACCACAGATAGACACACTTTTCTTCCAAGGACCCTTAGATCAACCACAGGAGGAGCCCTAGCTGCTGTTCCCTATACAAGTGCCCTTTTCATCAGGAAGTAGTCAGAAGAGTCGTAGTCCAGCACCCCATAACAGCAGTTAGCGTTACCACTCCAGAGAGGCGAATGATACAGAAGTTAAGAAGAAATTATTTAGGCAGATATTAAGGGTATGGGAGTCCTCAGTAAGACTTTTCCTTTTAATAAAAAGCAGCCACAAATCATTTTTTAATGAAGAGCAGCCTGTAAAATCAAGCTGCAGACATATACAAGCAAGCTGGAAGCTCGCATGGGTAAAAGTTGGCAGGAACTAGGGACTAGACATGTTCAAGATGGTGGCTCCATATTCCCTTCTCTGCCAGCCCTGTGTATGGGAAAAAGCAGACAAGATGGTACCAATCAACTCAAAAGAACATTTGCAGAATAAGATTAGGGTGGGCTGACAAGCCTTCTGCATGCACTATGTAAACATCATACCTGATCAAACCAATCTGTGAGCCCTATGTAAACCAGCCACCTTCTCCTCAAGCTTGACTATAAAATCTGGCACATATGCCACCAGCCCGTCCTTTCCACTCAGTGACCTCTCTCTATATAGAGAGTTATTTCTTCTTCTCTTCTCTTCTGCCTATTAAACCTCCACTCCTAAAATCCTCATGTATGTCCATGTCCTAAAGTTTTCTGGCATGCGATGATGAACCTCAGGGCATATGCCTCAGAAAACATAGCTGCTTAGTCAGCAAACTTTTTCTTTAAATGATCAGATGGCAAATATTTAGGTTTGGAGGACCACATAAGTACTCTATTTTATATTTTTTCTTGCTTTTGTTTTTGCTTTTATTTATAACTTTTTAAAAATGAAAACAAACAAACAAACAACTATTCTTTGCTCATGGGTTATACAAAACCAGGCCACAGGCTGGATTTGCCCCACAAGCCATAACTTGCCAACTCATAATACAGACAGTAAATTGTGTGGGATAGGTGGTTTTACACTTCAAGGGAACTATTTAGAATTATTAGGGAAGTCCTGAAACTAGGTAATCCTGGGAACAATCAGGTTCCCATTCTTAGAATTATAAATACTATACTTGTTGGGGCTCAGAACACAATATCCCCAAATATGGCACCTTGGCATGTGGAGTATTTTAAGCTGAAGAAAATTGAGAAAATGGAAAAAGCAGGGTGCTCTTTCTGAACTTTTCCCAACCCACTCTCTCCTGAAGTAGAACAAAGAAACTGAAATGTCCTTGACCCCTTTATCCACTGAAATAGGCCATAGAAACAGAATTCCTCTTGCCCATTCTCCCCTGAAATGGGCCATGAAGTCCAGCTGAACTTGCCCTGAAATAGGTAATCATAAGACCCGCCTTCCAAAAGGGGTCCTACCAATGCCCAGAGGGAAGGAATGTCATTATCTCTGAAGACAAAAAGACACAGAAGATAGTCTGAACAAACAGACCTTGCTGATTTATCCCCCAGTTTATGACTCAAATCCTAACCCTTTTTGTTCATTTGTTTCTCTCCAACTATCCACTTCTTTATCAGATTTAGCAGACAATTCCCTTAGCAGACAGAATTCCCTGTTTCTTTGGGTCTTTATTTCCTGATGGAGGTTCACATGTCAAGTAAAATTTATTAAATAAATGCTTATGCTTCTCTCCTGTGTCTGTCTTTGTCAGTTTTATGTTCAGACCTCGCCAGGAACCCTAAGAGGGCTGAGGAACCCTTCTTCTCCTATGTCCTATACTCTGAGGAAACCCGTTGAAGTTCTTGGATTGTTTGATGATGGAGGATGTTATTAACAGGCAGGCACTGAATGGTCTGTTAATAGTAATAGGAAGTGGAGTTTCCAAGCAATTAACCGAAAACAATAAAAGTAGTCTTTCTTGTACTTCAAATGGTGAAGCAGATTATGGATCTTACATCAAGAAAAAAATTATGATCTGGAGGGACTGAGTCTTTGAGAAACATGCTTCTCAGTTAAAAGGTCCAGGTTCATCTTCCCTGCTCCTTTCTCACCCCAAACTTAGATTAATATGACTGGAGAAATAATGCTGCACTGCTGAATATTTTACAGGCCTGGGGAAGGTTAGTCATTACATGCTCCTGGATGGGCTTCATTCACACACATTCAAGCTAATTATAAAAGAACTTTAAAGCTATGTGTGGATGCTAAGAGGTGGACAGATGAAGGGAGCCCCTATTGCAATATAAATAAAACCCTGTAAATATATATAAATATTGGAAAAGGCAGAATTGGAAGAAAAATGACTATAGTTTAAATTCAATCTCACAGAACATGTAGCATAATTGTTTGCATACAATAGGTGCTCAATGACCATTTGGTGAATTAAAGCACAAAAGCAAGAATAAGCAATGACCAACATCATGGGGTCCTCCACCAGGAATTATTAATATGTCTCCTGATTTTCTATTCACCAAGCATAGGTTCTCAACAGACTGTTTTCTGTTTCTCTCCGACCCTTTCCAGTTTGACATTTCATTGTTTGCTATGTAGTTTCTTCCTAGATGGAAAAAAAACAAACTTGTGTATCTCTTTATTTCAGGAGTTGTTATGGTGGGTTTAAGCATAAAAAAAGGCTGATATAATAAGGTACAATGGGGATTTGATGATTTCACTGATCTTTATTTTTTCTAGCTATCCTACTTTAGCAATATAATTTCAGAGTGGTCCCAGCAATATAATTCCAAGATAGTAAATTGCTTTAAATTATGCTATCTGTTTCAAGCTGAGTTAAACCTCATTCCATGGTGAGCTAGTTGCTACATGGAAGTGAATACTTTGTGCTTGCTTTAATCTTTTTGCCATGTCTTCATGCAATAGAAGAGATAATTCATCAACCAATAGAATAATATCATTTAAAAAGCTCTGGGAAAGTTTGATCTTACCTTTAGGAAAAGTGGTATTTCATGTTAGTGTTTCACAACTGCCCTTTGGCCATTCTTTCCTTGCCTAGGAATCTGACCAGAGTGCTGAAGTCTTCTATCTGTGCCCTTTATCTTTAGCCTCAGGCAACTTTCTATCCAACTCTTTCTCTAGCCCTATGACAATGTCCCCATTGAGAAAGAAAAAATAAAATATTGACCGAAGGAATCCCCCCTTTGGCCAAGGAACCCCAAAGAAACCCTAAAAATTGAGTTCCTGACCAAGAAAAGACAGGTGAGTCAACTTTCAGTGCATAAAAGAACTTTAGAGAACAACTTTGTCTTGTTCTTTAGGAGAGATAGTGGCAGGGAGGTCAAAGAGATCTTGAAGTTTCTTCTTCAATTCAGAATGTTAAAGAATCATGTTTTAAGAGATCAGTTTCCAAGCTACAACATCTGCAATTTTGTATGACAATCGTAACGATAATGGAGCTGAGGATCATACAGGAAGAACAATTGAATAACAGCATGAAGCTGAAGTTGGTGGTAGCAATGCTTTCTTATAAGTAAGATATATGTTCACATTTAAAGACACTATGTTATCTCACTTCTGCAAATGTTTAGTAAATCATTACCCCTAGAACACTTAAGCAAGAAGAGTTTGTCTACAACTTCCCCTAGCAGCTTTCTTCTCATAACGCCTTGAGAAATTAAATTGGCAAAGGGAAATATCTCTGCAAAGACAAGACTTATCTGCCCCTATTTTAGTACTCTACTCAGAACCAGCTACCTAATTTGCAGGACATAGTGCAAAATGAAATGCTGGTTCCTTTGCCCAAAGAGTCTTGAACCAAGCACGGGGTCCTCCTACATATGGTGTCCTGTGTGACTGCACAGGTTGCATGTCCGTGAATCCGGCCCTGACTATGCCAGACCCTTTTCTCTTCTGTCCTCTGAAGTACAGCATTCTTAGTCAATTTAAATGAGCAACTTAGCGTCACAAAAGCAAGAGGGAATTTAAAAAACAGATTACATAGAATTAACATAATTTAAAAGTGCAACTTTATGTCACTCTACTAACTCAGCATACACTTAATTTATTAAATGAGACCTCTGTGCTTTCACTCTTCTTTCTGTTAACAGGTGCTTGCTATCTCTAAAGGTAAGTTTTAGATCACTTGCCTATTTATGCCCCTAAGCTGAAAATGATTTGTGTATTTTCACTCCCTATAAAAACATTGTCGTTTCTTCTCTTTCACCCGGTTCATGCTCTCTTAATTTTAATTTGCTTTTAAATAAAAATTTTAAGCAGTCTTTATTTCTATTTTAGTTTCCTTTTATCTTTGTTCTAAAGCTATGTTTCCTAACTTTTATTTCAATTTTATTTTCCCCCATGGAAGATTTTTTAGACAATTTTTTTCTAATTGCACCTCCCATGAAATTTTAACACTATAGATATACTATTTATGAAGTCACATAGAAATATATATATATATATATATATATATATATATATATATGTGCATATGTATAGCATATACACTTTTTCAACCCACAAAAATAAGACTCAATTCTATCCCTTTGGGAGTGATAGATTCTTTGAGAATGCATGATCTAAAGGATTCATGATCTAAAGAAACATGTCTCAGAATCTATTTCTATTCCACCCTCACATTGTTTCTCTGTAAAAAAAAAAAAAAAAAAAAAAAAAAACAAGATGTCCACAACACTAGCTTTCACAAGTCCAAACCAATTGACTAAGCTGAGTTCCACATCATCAACTGGGAAATTAGCCTACAAACATTTGTGTACTAGGACAGAGTATTCTGTGAATCTATCTGCATTTTAACTACAATTTCATTTTCTTCACTTCTGAGATCAATTCAGTTCACAGCTACCATTTGAAGGGGATGGTTTTAGGGATAGATGTTAACAAGAATATAGCAAATTATCGCCTGCAGCCATGAAAGGGCAATGATACGCAAGCTCTACAAAGGCACGCTTCCTTCCAGCTTGTCAACTTCAAGATAAATATGTAGATTGACATTTTCTGGACATATAGGTACATCTCATAAAGTCAACTTCAAAACAGAATGTGTTTTTCTCAATAAATATGCCAAAAAGTGCTGCTGGAGCAGCACATCCCTGGATTATGGTGCCAACTATGGAATGATGAGGTTCATAAATTTGGAAAAGAGAGTTTTATTTCTCATAAAGGGTTGCAGCCAGCAGGTGGCCATTTTGACTGACTGGGAAGGGCACCCTCTGGCCAGAAATCCAAAAATAAGGACTTCAAAGGTCAGAAGAATAAGACAGGGATTTATGCTGAATAGGGTGGCCAAATATACTATTCAATAAGCCATAGGAGAAGTCATTATTTATGAAAGAAGGAACATATTCATGCACAATTGAGCACCATGCCTCTTCATGGGTTCCATGTTCCAAAAAATAGGGCAATAGCATGATTGGAGGGTGCAGCTATTGGCCCTCTGACATCAAACGCTGAAGCAGGGAATATGAAAATCCACACTGCAAATCCTCCTAGACTGGCCACAACCACTCTATGGTCAGTGGTCTCTAATATTATTAGGAAGGATGCATTGTGAAACCGGGGAGCTACTACACTGGAACCGCAAAGAAGGAAGGGAAGTCAGTTGTGACCTTGGATCATTGGCTAAAGGTGATAAAGAAATGAGTTATCCATTTCTTGTTTTCTAGAGCTGGTTTCTGCTGACCCCTTAGGAAAGAATTCTGGTTAAAAGTTGCTAAGAAAGGAACATACTGAGGTGACGAAAAATAAAAACAAAAGAGTTGTTTTCCTTGGTGAGTCAGCTTTAAGTGGAAGCTGTTTTATTTTCCGGCCCCCGCCAGGAACCCTAAGAGGACTGAGGAACTGTTATCTCATTATCCATTGCAGAAAAGAAGACCAACTATGTAACTACACCTGAACAGACCTTTTCCCAAGGTGATGTCTGTCTCTCAGTATCATTCAAATTCCAAAGAGAGCTATTTACAAGTTCCCTGAACCATTCATTCTGTTCTGTTCATTCTCTCTAGCAACCATTTATTGCCCCTCAACAGAATTCCTCTTCTGCTCCTCTTGTAACTTGTTTTGCCAGGGTGATAGTCAAGCTTCTAAACTCCATTGAGAGATGCGTAATCACTCTGTAATTTTCCCCTTGTACACATTAATAAATTTGTATGCTTTTTCACCAATTGTAATCGCCTAATGGGTTCTTCCTGCCCACTGCAGATGAAACTGCCATTGCAAAATTGTAACTGAAACAGTGAAAGAGATTTGGCCTAACCAACTCCATCTTGCTTCTAACCTCCAAGCTATCTTTGTTTATTCCTGGGCATAGGCTGAACTAACTTTGGGAGGAACTTTGTTTATAGTTTAAAAGAAAGACAATAATAGCCCTTTCCCAAAACAAACCTCTTTCTTGCCTGGGAACCTGGGAACTAGACTGCCTTTGTAGGGCTAACAAATTAGCCACAAGATAAGAAATTATGGTTTAGGAGTCCTGCAGCTGGAAGTTACAAGATTCTGACCCTCCCTAAACTGCTCCTAAGATCAGTGCTTGAGATATTTTGCAGACCCTGCACTTCAGGGATCAGCTGTCACTACCCAGATTGATTAACTGGCTCATCTGATCTTGTGGCCCCCACCCAGGAACTGATTCAGTGCAAAAGGACAGCTTCGATTCCTTATGATTTCATCTCCTACCTAACCAATCAGCACTCCTGGCTCACTGGCTTCCCTCCACCCACCAAGTTGTCCTTAAAAACTCTGATCCCTGAATGCTTGGGGAGACTGATTAATGTTAAAACTCCAGTCTCCCACCCAGCTGGCTCTTCATGAATTACTCTTTCTCTATTGTAATTCCCCTGTGTAAGCAGTGGCAAGGTGAACCCATTGGGCGGTTACACAAAGACAAAACCAATTCACTGAGATTATAGCATTGCAATAAAGACTTTAATTGACACAAGATTGGTCACAACATGTGGGAGACAGTAATTACTCAAATCAATATCCCCAAAAATGTGGAGGCAGGGTTCAAGGGTAGTTTAGTGGGCAGGGGGCTAGGGGAATGGGTGGTGCTGATTGGTTGGGAATGCAATCATAAAAGTGTGGAAAATGGTCCTCATGGATTGAATCTGCATCTGGGTGGGGGGGCCACAAGACAGGTTGAGCCAAGAGTCATCTGGATGGGGCCATTTATTCAGAAATGCAAAAGCCTGAAAAGATATCTGAAAAGACCAATCTTAGGTTTCACAATAGGGAATTGGGGAAGTTGCAAATCTTATAACCTCCAGAATAACAGCTGGTAATTGTTTAATTATACCTACATTTTAGCAGAATTCAGGTCCCTCATCCACCCAAACTGGTGGCCCTTCATTAGTTTTATAAAGGTGGCATAGAATTGGGGAAGGGCTTGGCCGAAGTCTGGGAATCACCTAGGGCAGTTTGGAGGTTAAAGGCAAGATGAGGGCTGATTAGATCAGATCTCTTTCATTGTCATTATTTTCTCACTGTTACAATTTTTGCAAAGATGGTTTCAAAATTAACCTACTTTCGTAAGTTAATTTTTCAGTGAAACTTCAGAGGTTAAAGGGAAAGTTTATCCGTTTTCTCCCTACATGGGATAGAGATTAAAGAAGTAATGTACTAAGTCAAATACAGCATATGCATAATTGGCCTTATTTTTTGGCAACTTTGTTCATATAAGGTCACACTTTTATTATTACTTTCATAAATAAATTCCATGAAAATAAGGCTATCCCAAAAACTTTGCTTCTACCCACTTAAAATTCTATTATATTATGATATAAAGAGTAGGAGACATTACAGATAATTATGAGAGATTTGCTTACTCAAATTAAGTGGGCTAAGAAGAAGTGAGCGGGCTAAGAAGTCTCTGCCTACAGTGTTTAGAAAGCTGTCAGCAAGATCAAGCTGGAGCAGCTGTTTCCATTGCAAGATGATTGTTTTTCAAAAGCTGATGAACTTTAGTTAGTATAACTATGGCAATGGCAAAGACATATGCTCACAGAAAATGTTCTCTTTCCTTCCATGTGAATGCTGCCTGTCCTAAGGCCTCTCAGGATTAGAAACTAGATCCCTTTTCATGGCATCAGCCCTATTCAAAGATGTCAGCAGGGAGCTAGGAAAGAGGCACTCTGCAAGTGGAGCTGCCTTTCTCCCCCAGGGAGTCCGCTGCTTTTTGCAGGTGATGAGGAGGAGGTGTAATTCTCACATTTAATGAAATCCCTGAAATTTGAAGCTTTCAGTTAACATCTGGTTGTGAAAGAGAAACACTTGGCTGGCTATTTTCTTGCTGCTGGCTAGCTGGCTGGGTTGAAGGGACTTCCTGTTCACCTCCTCAGTCAAGGTAGCATGAGAGAATGGTTCAGTTTCATTCACCCCAGCAGGGGGAAAGCCGGCAGGAGGAACCCACTCAAAGTGCAGGAGACTCATGACAGCTGGTTCCTGCCGTTCTCAGCCTGTGCCCTCTAATCAGGTGGCTGTTCAATTATGTCCAATGAACCCTAGCTGAGCAATTAAAAAAGCAAACGCTTCCCCAGAATGGCATGGCTGCAAAAATTGATAAGTTCACCTTTGCTTGTGACTCAAGCAGAGTGTAAGCTGTTTAAATGTTACCCTGGAGCTGTAGCTTAGGAGAGCTTTAAAGAGGGCTTAGCCTGCTCAAAGGGAAGAGGCTACAACTAACACACACAGGGCAAGAGGAATTCTTGAACCATCATTACATCTTTCTCTCCTGACTTTCCCTTCTCAGTGAAAATTGTATCTTTCTGGTTATAATGGAAAATATCATTGCAATTGCTTTGACTGGCCAGTATTACAGTAAAATTTCATGCCCCACTGTATTTCTTTATTTTGCTTTTAAACAATGGTGTTGTTTTGATTCCAGAACTGATAGAACAAGGGGTTATTTTCTTGGTCATTGGTTCTCTCTTATATTTTGAATTCTTTTCTCCCTCCTTTCTCTTGTCTGATCCCTAGTCACTTCAAATGATCCCCAGGATTTTCAAAACAAGAAGCTTAAAAAGAAACCATGCAAATAGAATACAGTGGCACAAAACAGAGCCTTAAGCATGCCATCTTGTTAATGCATTGAAGTAGTTAGTAATAGATCACTGAGGACAGCTTTTCCTGAGAACAGCTGGTAGTAGATATATTTGTATTTTCAGAAAGAGATGCTATTATATTGTTACCAGAAAAAGTCCTGATCCAGGTCCCAAGAGAAGGTTCTTGAATCTTGGGCAAGAAAGAATTTAGGGTGAGTTCATAGAGTAAAGTGAAAGCAAGTTTAATAAGAAAGTAGAGGAATAAAATAATGGCTACTCCATAGACAGAGCAGCCCCGAGGGCAGCTGGTTGCCTGTTTTTATGTTTTTTTTTTGATTATATGCTAAACAAATGGTGGATTATTCATGCCTCCCTTTTTTGACCATATAGGGTAAGTTCCTGATGTTCCCATGGCTTTGTAAACTGTCATGGTGCTGGCTGGAGTGCAGCAGTGAGGATGACCAGAAGTCACTCTCGTTGCCATCTTGGTTTTGGTGGATTTTAGCCATCTTCTTTACTGCAATCTGTTTTATCAGCAAGGTCTTTAGGACCTGTATCTTATGCTGATCTCCTACCTCATCTTGTGACTTAGAATGCATTACGCTCTGGGAATGCAACCCAGTAGTCTCAGCTTCATTTTATCCAGTCCCTATTCAAGATGGAATTGCTCCTATTCAAATGCATCTGATAATATTGTATCAGAATCTTAAGAATATTGGCAAACTTTTGACTTAGGAGAATCCATATACAAAGCTGTAATATCAGGGGAGAACTGAAGAAGTGTGTAAAGTCATTACTTGTTGGAAATGTACCAATGTCATGCATAGAAGTAAAACAAAAAAGTAGGATACAACCTAAGTGTTACTTAACAGTACTGGGTACAGAAATTATAGGAAAATTGAATATCCCACCCGAGAATATGCTTCTTTGCCATAAATATTATTTTGAGTGGATTATTTTGAGAAACTATACACTCAGGAGAAATTGAATAGAAAGGTATCCTTTTGTAAGAGAAATTTACACTACTAAAGGAAATCTTCATTTGTGAGGAATGAAGATTCCTCTCCTTACCAGGAGGAATAGAATGATTCTAAATAACTGGAGACTTTAGAGGATGGTGTCAGCAAGATGGCAGAATAGGATTTTCCAGTGCTGGTCCTTTGCAGAAAGATTGATTTGAACAACTTATCCATGCACAAAAATATCTTCACAAGAGCCAAAAAATTCAGGTGACAAATTACAGCATCTGAGTGCAACAAAGAAATAAGAAAACATACATTGAAGATGGTAGAAACACTGTTTTACATTACCCTTTTCATCCTTCCCCTAAGCCTGGGCAACATACTGCAAAGAAAGACACCCTTCATGTGGGTCAAAGAAAGTGAAGTGAACGTGACTATACACTGCAGACTCTATCACCAGGCCCATTTTAGTACCAGAGTTACCCTTATGGCCCCAGCTCCAGGCCAGCAGCTGCAGACAAATATTCCAGTAGACCCTGAGTCCAGGCTCACTCCAGCAGACCCAGGGTTCAAGCCTGCCCCATAAGATCATAGCCTTCGGGTCCTCTCCAAAGTCAGACCAGCCCCTGTGGCTCCAGGCTGTAAGCTAGTCCCCATGAGCCTAGCCTTATGTATGGTTCCTGCAGATCCAGAATTCAGGCCATTCCCTGTGGCCCCAGGCACCAGGCCAGACCCAGGGTCCTAGACTTTAGGTCACCTTCAAAATACCCATGCTCCAGTAGACTCAGGGTACAGGCCCACATTATTAGAGCCTGACTTTGGCTGGCATCCACAGACCCAAGCTCCAGGACCAATGCTGTGAACCCAGACTACAAAACAGCTTTTGTTGACTCAAGCTTATAGGCCTTCCGCACTACCAGGCTGGCCCCAGGTTCCAGGTTGATCTCTGAAGGTCCAAGTTCCAGTTAACTCAGGATCAATATTTGCTCTATCATAGGCAAGACACAGGCCCAGCCTCATGGACTCAGGCTTCAGGACCATCTGAGTACCAAGTCATCCCTTGTGGACTCAGTCTTAAGGTTCAGCCTAGCACCAGGTTGGTCCCCCTAGACACAAACTTGAGACTG
This sequence comes from Rhinopithecus roxellana, assembly GCF_007565055.1. Taxonomy (NCBI): domain Eukaryota; kingdom Metazoa; phylum Chordata; class Mammalia; order Primates; family Cercopithecidae; genus Rhinopithecus; species Rhinopithecus roxellana. Next base: position 3,758,159 of record NC_044557.1, on the reverse strand, counting down.
GCTTCCACAGAGGATCTAGGCCCACTCCCACAGATGCATAGTGGGGGAACCCACCCCCACTATATTTCAACTTAGGTTCTTTCTATTTTCCATAAGTGTTGGCCAGCTGAGAAATAAAGAGAGACAGTATAAAGAGATAAATTTTACAGCTGGGCTGCCGGGGATGACATCACATATCGGTATGACCATGATGCTCACCTAAGCCTCAAACCAGCAAGTTTTTTATTAAGGATTTTATTAAGGATTTTTATTAAGGATTTCAAAAGGGGCGGGGATGTAATAACAGGGAGTATGCTTCAAAGGACAAAAAGCAGAACTACTAATAAGGGTCTAGCAAAGATCACATGCTTCTGAGGGAACAGGACAAAGGGCAAAAGAAGAACTGCTGATAAGGGTCCAACAAAGATCACAAGGCAAAGGACAAAAACAGAACTACTGATAAGGGTCATGTTCAGCGGTGCACATATTGTCTTGATAAACATCTTAAACAGCAGAAAATAGAGTTTGAGAGCAGACAACCAGTCTGACCACAAATTTACCAGGACAGAGTTTTTCCCCACCCTAGCAAGCCTGAAGGTACTGCAGGAGACCAGGGCGTATCTCAGTCCTTATCTCAACTGCATAAAACAGACATTCCCAGAACAGCCGTTTATAGACCTACCCCCAGGAATGCATTTCTTTTCCAGAGTATTAATATTAATATTCCTTGCTAGGAGAATAATTTAGCAATATCTCTCCTGCTTGCATGTCCATTTATAGGCTCTCTGCAAGAAGAAAAATATCGCTTTCTTTGCCCGATTCTGCAGGCAGTCAGACCTTATGGTTGTCTTCCCTTGTTCCCTAAAAATTGCTGTTATTGTTTTCTTTTTCAAGGTGCACTGATTTCACATTGTTCAAATACACATGTTTTACAATCAATTTGTACAGTTAACATAATTATCACAGCAGTCTTGAGGTGATGTACGTCCTTAATTTATGAAGATAACAGGATTAAGAGATTAAAGTAAAGACAGGCATAAGAAATTATGAAAGTATTATTTGGGAACTGAAAAATGTCCATGAAATCTTCATAATTTATATTCCTCTGCCACAGATCCAGCTGGTCCCTCCATTCAGGGTCCCTGACTTCCCACAACAGATGCAGTAAATAGGTCTGCTTCATGAACAACAGCACCAGGCAGTCCCTCATGAACCTAGAATCTGAGCACACCCCAGGAGAACCAAGCTCCAGGCTCAATCACATAGACACAGAAACCAGACTATGACCTGTAAACCCAGTGTCATTCTTGCCTATCTGCTTACCCAGGCACCCTACTCATCTGCCCAAGGACTCCAGCAGTAAGCCTAACTGCAGACACTACCAGACAGCTTGCCAAGAATATATGGATGAGCTGACTAGTGAAGGGCTTTTCCTGATGAAGCCCTTCTGTAAGGACTGAAATAGGTGCCTACTTCTTCCAATGGACAAAAATCAATACTAGGCAATAAGGATCACAAATAATCAGGAAAACGTGACATCAACAAAGGAACAAATTAAAGCACTAGTTACAGATACTAAAGAATTGGATATCTATGAACTGCCTGAGAAAGTTCATGATTGTCTTAAAGAAGCTCAAAATAATTGTCTTAAAGAAGCTCAGTGAGCTACAAAAGAACACAGATAGAATCCTAAACAACATCAGAAAAATAATATACAAACAAAATGAGAACATCAACAAAGAGATAAAAAACATAAAATTCTTCTGCTAAAGAACACAATGCTTAAACTGAAAAAATTTCTTAGAGAATTTTGACAACAGACTCAGTCAAGTAGATTGAAGACTCTGTGAGCTTAAAGAAATTTGAAATTAGTCAGGGGGAAAAAAAAAAACAAAGAAAAGATGGAAAAAGCAAAGAAAAGCCTGCTGAACTTATGAGATACCATGAAGTGAAACAATATACACATTCTAGGGATGCCAGAAGAAGCAGAGAAAGAAAAAGAGGAAGAAAGCTAATTTAAAGAAACAAATGACAGAAAACTTCCCAAATTTGGAGAGGCAAATGAACATCCGTGTCCATGAAGGCTGTGTTAGTCCATTTTGCATTGTTATGAGGAAAGACCTAAGACTGGATAATTTACAAAGAAAAGGGGATTATTGGATTCATAGTCCTGAAGGTTGTACAAGCAAGGTATTAAAATAAGCATAGTTAAAATAACTTATTAATCATACATAATATATAAAAGATATAAATTGTGGCATCAATAACATAAAATGAGAATGGGAGGAGAAGTTAAAAGGTAGAGTATATGTAAATTGTTGTCATTTTAAAACTGAATGTTGTAACTATAAAATATTTTACATACATCCCATGGTAACCATAAATTTAAAAACCTGTAGTAAATACACCAAAGAATAAAACAAGGAAGCCACCACAAAAAATTACCATAAAGGAAGACAAAACTGGAAAACAGTTGAAAAATAATTAACAAAATGGCAGTAAGTCCTATTTCTGGTTCTAAAATATATGATTCTTTATGTCATAATATTTTAATTAGCAGCCCCAACGGAGTATTATTTTGTATTTTGGTCACTGTGACAGACAACTGATGACTATATTTTTGGTGAATGTCTCTGTCAGCAATCCTTATTAGAGTGCTACATCACAGGGTACAGGTAAGCATTCTCCCTCTTAGCCACACATGTAACCAACCCTGGCAATATAAGGAAGAGAGAACAACCCTAATGAATAATCATCTTGAGATGTTTCCAGATGAACATCTAAATAGTTTCCAGCAGTGTACAGAGTATTTCTCTGATATTTAGATGTTTATGAGCAAACTTATCAGGTATCATCAATTATTTATCATTGTCAACAGTCCAAAGGTTTGCCTTACTTCAAGCTGAGGAGAAGGCACAAAATCCAATAAAAAGAAAAATTATGTGTTGATGGGTGTGTGGTTGTGTGTGCATGCCATGTTAAAGAAGAGGTGAAAATTATCTTGTCTTTACCCAGATATGTTTCTCTCTACCTTTCCTTCTGAAATTTATTTTCTTCCCCTGAAATTCTGTACTTGAATTATTTCTTCTAATCCTAAGAAATACACGGCTTAATTAGGTTCCTGATTCTGAACACAGTTACACTCATAGTATCAAACTATCCTTTTGATTGTGATCCAATTAAACAAAGAGATATGGTCATATTAAACAAGAAAATATTATACTGACTTTGCATTGTGCCTGCATGAATTTCACAATCTTAAAACTATTTCATTATTTCGTTTTCATGAAGATGAATGAATTTTTGTGGAAGGTGGTGTCTCATGGCTGATCTTGGACATGTATTTTGCAGACTATCCTGTCACACTGGTCCCATTGGCCCATAGTTATTATTATATCTTCCACAGTGGAAGAGCACAGACTTTGAGTGAAGACAGGATGGTGGGAAGCCTGAAGGCTAGCTTTAAATTAGTTTCCAGGGATGCCTGGAATTGTCCCATTGGATTCTATTCCATTGGGAATATCTCACATTAACACTCATTTTCTCAAGAATGATAGAGGTCAATGTTGCTATGGTAAAATTCCTTGAAATAAATTCCTTTGATGATTCACATGTAGTTTGTGTCAACCACACTAGTACAGCAGGTTGGCTTGTAGCCAAAATGGCTATAATGCCTCTCAGAACAACTGAGGATGGTCAATGGAGTATGCTAAGTCTTCCCACAAACTTCCCCACAGAAAAAGCCAGAATGCTCATTCCTGTTAGGCTATATTAACTTATAATAGTTTCCTTCATGAGGACCTGAAGGTGAGTGAAGCAAAAGGCTTCAAAAGAGAGTGTTGGGACAGGACTCGGCTTCCTCTTTTTCTAGTATAAACATTATTTCCTTCAGAAATTATCCTTTACTGGTATCATACGCTTCCCATTTGGTCCACCCTGAGATTTTCAGGTGATGTTGCAGAATGGCTAGATGTTTAGTTAGCCCTCCCATTTAAATGAACAGTCTGCCCTCTGATTTGGGTTGGGTGGACAGGAGGGATGACAGGGGACACAGCTCTCTTCTGCACGTGCTCAGTGTCCCTTCAATCTTTCCAGGTGGTGTCTTGGGACCTAGTTTGACCAGCATCTAGAAAATACTTTCCAACCTCGAGTCTTTTCACAATTGGCTGTTTAGTCCTTAATCAGTAGATACAATGGAAACTTCCAGACATGTCTCTTTCCTTTTCCTTTTCTTTTATTTCAACCATCTCAAACTTTCCTATTTCCTCTTTCTAACATTAGAGATTGTATAATTCATCACAAAAAGCTAACAGCTCTACATTTCATATACAAAAATTATATACATGTATGTGTGTGTGTCTCTCTCTATATATATGACTGTGTGTGCATGTGTGTATGTGTATGTGTGTGTAAAATCGAAAATGTGTGCCCAAGTATGCAAGGCCCATGACACACACTAGAAAATTTGGCCCAATATATTTCTGCCCCCCAACTTAGAGACTCATGCTTGCATTTGCATATCAAGGGAACTGAAAAATCCTGTAGTCAATCTTGTTAATTTATTAATACAACACAGAATTTGTTCACTTATGTGTATAACATCATATAGAACTAATATTATGCAGGCATATTCAAAAACATTGTTACAAAACAACAAATAGAACATCGTAGAGCTGAGTCCCAAGAGCTTAGTTTTTAAAGACAATGCCTAAGGTAAAAAAGCTCATATGACAAAATATTTTAAAAAATTGGAGGGGGGCGGAGCAAGATGGCCGAATAGGAACAGCTCCAGTCTCCAACTCCCAGCGTGAGCGACACAGAAGACCGGTGATTTCTGCATTTTCAACTGAGGTACTGGGGTCATCTCACTAGGGAGTGCCGGACAATCGGTGCTGGTCAGCTGCTGCAGCCTGACCAGCGAAAGCTGAAGCAGGGCGAGGCATCGCCTCACCTGGAAGCGCAAGGGGGAAGGGGATCCGTTTTCCTAGCCAGGGAAACTGAGACACACAACACCTGGAAAATCGGGTAACTCCCACCCCAATACTGCGCTGTAAGCATACAGGCACACCAGGAGAATATATCCCAATCCTGGCCGGGAGGGTCCCACGCCCACGAAGCCTCCCTCACTGCTAACACAGCAGTCTGCCGCGATCTATCCGCAAGGCAGCAGCGAGGCTGGGGGAGGGGCGCCCGCCATTGCTGAGGCTTAAGTAGGTAAACAAAGCCGCTGGGAAGCTCGAACTGGGTGGAGCTCACAGCAGCTCAAGGAAGCCTGCCTGTCTCTGTAGTCTCCACCTCTGGGGACAGCGCACAGCTGAAGACCAACAGGGGAAGTAGCGGGAGCCGGTGCAGACGCGAATGACTCTGTCTGACAGCTTTGGGGAGAGCCGTGGATCTCCCAACGCGGAGGTTGAGATCTGAGAACGGAGAGACTGCCTGTTCAAGTGTGTCTCTGACCCCTGAGTAGCCTAGCTGGGAGAAATCCCCCACTAGGGGCAGTCTGACACCCCACACCTCACAGGGTGGAGTACACCCCTGAGAGGAAACTTCCAAAGGAAGAATCAGACAGGTACACTCGCTGTTCAGCAATATTTTATCTTCGGCAACCTCTGCTGCTGATACCCAGGCAAACAGGGTCTGAAGTGGACCTCAAGCAATCTCCAACAGACCAACAGACAGTCCTTCTGACTGTCAGAAGGAAAACTATCAAACAGGAAGGACACCTATACCAAAACCCCATCAGTACGTCACCACCATCAAAGACCAGAGACAGATAAAACCACAAAGATGGGGAAGAAGCAGGGCAGAAAAGCTGGAAATTCAAAAAATAAGAGCGCATCTCCCCCTGCGAAGGAGCGCAGCCCATCGCCAGCAACGGATCAAAGCTGGTCAGAGAATGACTTGGACGAGATGAGAGAAGAAGGCTTCAGTCCATCAAACTTCTCAGAGCTAAAGGAGGAATTACGTACCCAGCGCAAAGAAACTAAAAATCTTGAAAAAAGAGTGGAAGAATTGACAGCTAGACTAATTAATGCAGAGAAGATCATAAACGAAATGACAGAGATGAAAACCATGACACGAGAAATACGTGACAAATGCACAAGCTTCAGGAACCGACTCGATCAACTGGAAGAAAGAGTATCAGCGATTGAAGATCAAATGAATGAAATGAAGCGAGAAGAGAAACCAAAAGAAAAAAGAAGAAAAAGAAATTAGCAAAGCCTGCAAGAAGTATGGGATTACGTAAAAAGACCAAATCTACGTCTGATTGGGGTGCCTGAAAGTGAGGGGGAAAATGGAACCAAGTTGGAAAACACTCTTCAGGATATCATCCAGGAGAACTTCCCCAACCTAGTAGGGCAGGACAACATTCAAATTCAGGAAATACAGAGAACGCCACAAAGATACTCCTCCAGAAGAGCAACTCCAAGACACATCATTGCCAGATTCACCAAAGTTGAAATGAAGGAAAAAATCTTAAGGGCAGCCAGAGAGAAAGGTCGGGTAACCCACAAAGGGAAGCCCATCAGACTAACAGCAGATCTCTCGGCAGAAACTCTACAAGCCAGAAGAGAGTGGGGGCCAATATTCAACGTTCTTAAAGAAAAGAATTTTCAACCCAGAATTTCATATCCAGCCAAACTAAGTTTCATAAGTGAAGGAGAAATAAAATCCTTTACAGATAAGCAAATGCTTAGAGATTTTGTCACCACCAGGCCTGCCTTACAAGAGACCCTGAAGGAAGCCCTAAACATGGAAAGGAACAACCGGTACCAGCCATCACAAAAACATACCAAAATGTAAAGACCATCGAGGCTAGGAAGAAACTGCATCAACTAACGAGCAAAATAACCAGTTAATATCATAATGGCAGGATCAAGTTCACACATAACAATATTAACCTTAAATGTTAATGGACTAAATGCTCCAATTAAAAGACACAGACTAGCAAACTGGATCAAGAGTCAAGACCCATCAGTCTGCTGTGTTCAGGAGACCCATCTCACATGCAGAGACATACATAGGCTCAAAATAAAGGGATGGAGGAAGATCTACCAAGCAAATGGAGAACAAAAAAAAGCAGGGGTTGCAATCCTTGTCTCTGATAAAACAGACTTTAAACCATCAAAGATCAAAAGAGACAAAGAAGGCCATTACATAATGGTAAAGGGATCAATTCAACAGGAAGAGCTAACTCTCCTAAATATATATGCACCCAATACAGGAGCACCCAGATTCATAAAGCAAGTCCTTAGAGACTTACAAAGAGACTTAGACTCCCATACAATAATAATGGGAGACTTCAACACTCCGCTGTCAACATTAGACAGATCAACGAGACAGAAAGTTAACAAGGATATCCAGGAATTGAACTCATCTCTGCACCAAGCGGACCTAATAGACATCTATAGAACTCTCCACCCCAAATCAACAGAATATACATTCTTCTCAGCACCACATCACACTTATTCCAAAATTGACCACATAATTGGAAGTAAAGCACTCCTCAGCAAATGTAAAAGAACAGAAATTATAACAAACTGTCTCTCAGACCACAGTGCAATCAAACTAGAACTCAGGACTAAGAAACTCAATCAAAACCGCTCAACTACATGGAAACTGAACAACCTGCTCCTGAATGACTACTGGGTACATAACGAAATGAAAGCGGAAATAAAGATGTTCTTTGAAACCAATGAGAACAAAGATACAACATACCAGAATCTCTGGGACACATTTAAACAGTGTGTAGAGGGAAATTGATAGCACTAAATGCCCACAAGAGAAAGCAGGAAAGATCTAAAATTGACACTCTAACATCACAATTAAAAGAACTAGAGAGGCAAGAGCAAACACATTCAAAAGCTAGCAGAGGGCAAGAAATAACTAAGATCAGAGCCGAACTGAAGGACATAGAGACACAAAAAACCCTCCAAAAAATCAATGAATCCAGGAGTTGGTTTTTTGAAAAGATCAACAAAATTGACAGACCGCTAGCAAGGCTAATAAAGAAGAAAAGAGAGAGGAATCAAATAGATGCAATAAAAAATGATAAAGGGGATATCACCACTGACCCCACAGAAATACAAACTACCATCAGAGAATACTATAAACGCCTCTACGCAAATCAACTAGAAAATCTAGAAGAAATGGATAAATTCCTGGACACTTACACTCTCCCAAGGCTAAACCAGGAAGAAGTTGAATCCCTGAATAGACCAATAGCAGGCTCTGAAATTGAGGCAACAATTAATAGCCTACCCACCAAAAACAGTCCAGGACCAGATGGATTCACAGCTGAATTCTACCAGAGGTACAAGGAGGAGCTGGTACCATTCCTTCTGAAACTATTCCAATCAATAGAAAAAGAGGGAATCCTCCCTAACTCATTTTATGAGGCCAACATCATCCTGATACCAAAGCCTGGCAGAGACACATCAAAAAAAGAGAATTTTAGACCAATATCCCTGATGAACATTGATGCAAAAATTCTCAATAAAATACTGGCAAACCGGATTCAGCAGCACATCAAAAAGCTTATCCACCATGATCAAGTGGGCTTCATCCCTGGGATGCAAGGCTGGTTCAACATTCGCAAATCAATAAACGTAATCCAGCATATAAACAGAACCAAAGACAAGAACCACATGATTCTCTCAATAGATGCAGAAAAGGCTTTTGACAAAATTCAACATCCCTTCATGCTAAAAACGCTCAATAAATTTGGTATGGATGGAATGTACCTCAAAATAATAAGAGCTATTTATGACAAACCCACAGCTAATATCATACTGAATGGGCAAAAACTGGAAAAATTCCCTTTGAAAACTGGCACAAGACAGGGATGCCCTCTCTCACCACTCCTATTCAACATAGTGTTGGAAGTGCTGGCTAGGGCAATCAGGCAAGAGAAAGAAATCAAGGGTATTCAGTTAGGAAAGGAAGAAGTCAAATTGTCCCTGTTTGCAGATGACATGATTGTATATTTAGAAAACCCCATTGTCTCAGCCCAAAATCTCCTTAAGCTGATAAGCAACTTCAGCAAAGTCTCAGGATACAAAATTAATGTGCAAAAATCACAAGCATTCTTATACACCAGTAACAGACAAGCAGAGAGCCAAATCAGGAATGAACTTCCATTCACAATTGCTTCAAAGAGAATCAAATACCTAGGAATCCAGCTTACAAGGGATGTAAAGGACCTCTTCAAGGAGAACTACAAACCACTGCTCAGTGAAATCAAAGAGGACACAAACAAATGGAAGAACATACCATGCTCATGGATAGGAAGAATCAATATCGTGAAAATGGCCATACTCCCCAAGGTTATTTATAGATTCAATGCCATCCCCATCAAGCTACCAATGAGTTTCTTCACAGAATTGGAAAAAACTACTTTAAAGTTCATATGGAACCAAAAAAGAGCCCGCATTGCCAAGACAATCCTAAGTCAAAAGGACAAAGCTGGAGGCGTCACGCTACCTGACTTGAAACTATACTACAAGGCTACAGTCACCAAAACAGCATGGTACTGGTACCTAAAACAGAGATACAGATCAATGGAACAGAACAGAGTCCTCAGAAATAATACCACACATCTACAGCCATCTGATCTTTGAGAAACCTGAGAGAAACAAGAAATGGGGAAAGGATTCCCTATTTAATAAATGGTGCTGGGAAAATTGGCTAGCCATAAGTAGAAAGCTGAAACTGGATCCTTTCCTTACCCCTTATACGAAGATTAATTCAAGATGGATTAGAGACTTAAATGTTAGACCTAATACCATAAAAACCCTAGAAGAAAATCTAGGTGGTACCATTCAGGACATAGGCATGGGCAAGGACTTCATGTCTAAAACACCAAAAGCAACGGCAGCAAAAGCCAAAATTGACAAATGGGATCTCATTAAACTAAAGAGCTTTTGCACAGCAAAAGAAACTACCATCAGAGTGAACAGGCAACCTACAGAATGGGAGAAAATTTTTGCAACCTACTCATCTGACAAAGGGCTAATATCCAGAATCTACAAAGAACTCAAACAAATATTGAGAAAAAAACAAACAACCCCATCAAAAAGTGGGGAAAGGATATGAACAGACATTTCTCAAAAGAAGATATTCATACAGCCAACAGACACATGAAAAAATGCTCATCATCACTCGCCATCAGAGAAATGCAAATCAAAACCACAATGAGATACCATCTCACACCAGTTAGAATGGCAATCATTAAGAAGTCAGGAAACAACAGGTGTTGGAGAGGATGTGGAGAAATAGGAACACTTTTACACTGTTGGTGGGATTGTAAACTAGTTCAACCATTATGGAAAACAGTATGGCAATTCCTCAAGGATCTAGAATTAGATGTACCTTATGACCCAGCCATCCCACTACTGGGTATATACCCAAAGGATTATAAATTATTCTACTACAAAGACACATGTACACGTATGTTTATTGCGGCACTGTTCACAATAGCAAAGACTTGGAATCAACCCAAATGTCCATCTGTGACAGACTGGATTAAGAAAATGTGGCACATATACACCATGGAATACTATGCAGCCATAAAAAAGGATGAGTTTGCGTCCTTTGTAGGGACATGGATGCAGCTGGAAACCATCATTCTTAGCAAACTATCACAAGAAGAGAAAACCAAACACCGCATGTTCTCACTCATAGGTGGGAACTGAACAATGAGATCACTTGGACTCGGGAAGGGGAACATCACCCACTGGGGCCTATCATGGGGAGGGGGGAGGGGGGAGGAGAGAGGGCTTGCATTGGGGAGTTATACAAGATATAAATGATGAATTGATGGGTGCTGACGAGTTGATGGGTGCAGCACACCAACATGGCATAAGTATACATATGTAACAAACCTGCACGTTATGCACATGTACCCTAGAACTTAAAGTATAATAAAAAAAAAAAAGTGAATCATACTTATTGTGGTGAGATACTCACATTAGAGGTGGCAGGAAGTAAAGGAGATTGCCTGACAAACAGATCTCTGTGTCTACCTGCTTGCTTGTTGGTAGACATACGATCACTGAGGGAACAATGGAGTAAGATACCTGTGATCTTAAATAAAATTTCTCTATTGTTTTCTGATCATATATGTATTTGATTTTTAATACATTACACATGTATATGCTGCAACCTCACACTAGTCCTTTGAACAGTGAACATACTCTCCCTCATGTAGAAAAGTAGTTACTCTTACTAATCATTAGTAAAACCTCTAACATGTATTTTAAAACCAATCTTTGGCAGAATTGTGGAACTTAGAAATATCATTTTAGAGTTGAAGCCTTTCATACTCTGGTGAAAAGAACAGGGAATTTAAAATCAGAAGTGATATGATTTGGCTCTGTGTCCCCACCCAAATCTCATTGTATAGCTTCCATAATTCCCATGTATTGTGGAAGGGATCCAGTGGGAGATGATTGAATTATGTGGGGTGGGTCTTTCCCTTGCTGTTCTCTTGACAGTGAATGGGTCTCATTCAATCTGATGAAATGAGATTTTCCCTACATAAGCTCTCCTCTCTTTGCCTGCTGCCATCCATATAAGATTTGACTTGCTCCTTTTTGCCTTCTGCCGTGATTGTGATGGATCCTCATTCATGTGGAACTGAGAGTCCATTAAACCTCTTTTTACTTTCTTTCTTTCTTTCTTTCTTTTTTTTATTTTAAAGAGAGAGTCTCACTTTGTCGGTCACCTGGAGTGCAATGGTGAGATCTTGGCTCACTGCAACCTCCACCTTCCGGGTTCAAGCAGTTCTTCTGCCTCAGCCTTCTGAGTAGCTGGGACTACAGGTGCATGCTACCACATCTGGTTAAGTTTTTGTATTTTTAGTAGAGATAGGATTTCACCGTGTTAGCCAGGATGGTCTCAATCTCTTGACCTCATGATCCGACCACCTTGGCCTCCCAAAGTGCTGGGATTACAGGGGCAAGCTACCACTCTTGGCCTAAACCTCTTTTTCTTCCCAGTCTAGGTATGTCTTTATTAGTAGCATGAAAATGGACTAATACAAGAAGACTCTGGGTAAGTCTCAGCTTTATCACTGTTTAGCTGCATAAATTTGAATAAGCTATGTAAATTCTCCCTGAATTTCAACTTCTTCATAAGTAAAAGGAGAAATTGTTATTATCTGCATCAGAGGATTATTTTGAAACAGGAGCTAAAGGAAAATGAATTGTGAATATCCAAGATCCACATAAACAGCATTGTGTCTGGAAAAACTTCAGCTAGCTAGGGACCCCACTATGTGTCCTAACCTAGACCAAAAGCCTAGGTAGTCTCTCAGGTACAAAATGCTCCTTTCTGTCTTCCATAATCTCAAATACCCCCACTTCCTTAGTCACAGATAACTATGCACAAGAGAAGCAAGTTGATAAAAAAATGTCAATCCAGGTATATGTTATAGTGAATAACTAAGTGTTGTAACAGGGTGGCATACTCTCAGAGAAGTGTTACCTTGAGGAAACCTAAAGGACATGATGGTAAAATTTATGGCAACTGGGAGCCATACAGGAGGAATATTTCCGTGTTTATTCCCTGCACTCCTCGAGTCACAAGTCGTGGATTACCTCTACACACACAGTGGAAGAACTGGGAAAAATACCTCTGGGATGTTCCACCCAGATACACACTATTTTGTTCATATATGAAATCATGGGGAGATGCTCTAACTCTGATTTGGTGAAAGAATCTAAGGGCTCAGACATGAACTTATTGATAGGGGTCAACATAGAGATCAAGAATAAAATAAGACTGGGTGAGGTGGCTCATGCCTGTAATCCCAGCACTTTGGGAGGCCGAGGAGGGCATATCACCTGAAGTCAGGAGTTGGAGAACAGCCTGGACAACATGGCAAAACCCCGTCTCTACTAAAAATACAAAAATGACCCAGGCATGGTGGCACATGCCTGTAATCCCAGCTCTTCGTGAGGCTGAGGCAGGATGATTGCTTGAACCCAGGAAGTGGAAGTTGCAGTGAGACGAGATGGTGCCACTGCATTCCAGCCTGGGTGACAGAACAAGAGTCCACCTCAAAATAAATAAGTAGATAAATAAATAAAAATAAAATAACAAGATTTTTGAAGCATAAATATTTGATATCCTAAATGTTTTGGGATTTATCTATTAATTAACATTTCCACAGTAAACTTGTGGAATGCTTTTTAGATGCAAATTCCTCTTTTTATATTTGAGGATTGCCTTTAACTTCGGCCCTGGGCACTGTCCATTATTAGCTTCCAACTTTCTCCAATTGCTTTTCTAGTAGATTCCAGGTGATACAGTAGACTTACAGATAAGCAGATTGCAAAGGATTTTATCTGTGAGAAAACCATGATGGCTTTTTTATTATTTCCAATTCTCTCCAAATATTCATTTATCTGCCTCTTCTGTCTTCTTTTCAAACAAACAAAAAAAGGAGTTCTTTTTTGTTTTGTTTTTTAATCTTTTTTTTTTTTTTTTTTAAATCATCAAGCCTGCATATTACGGTGGCTAGAAGGAAATACTCCTCCAAATACTAATAAACAGTAATTCTCATCTCTCTAACATTTCATGCAGTTGGGAAATAGATATTCAAGAAAAGTACTCCACTCCTTCCTCTAGTCTAGAGACACATGGCAGAATTTTCTTCAATATACACTTGACCTTTGAACAACATGGATTTGAACTGTGTGGATCCACTTACATGTGGATTTTCTTTTGCTACTGACACCCCTGAGACAACAAAACCAGTTCCTCTTTTTCTTCATCCTTCTCAGCCTCTCCAATGTGAAGATGATAGGCAGGCACGTGGTAGGCCTGCAATTCTAGGTAATGCTGAAGTGGGCGGATCACTTCAGGTCAGGAGTTTGAGACCAGCCTCACCAACATGGTGAAACTCCCTCTCTAACAAAAATACAGAAATTAGCCAGGTGTGGTGGCTTGCATCTATAATGCCACCTACTTAGTAAGCTGAGTCAGGAGAATCACTTAAACCTGGGAGGCAGAGATTGCAGTGAGCCGAGATCAAGCCACTGCACTCCAGCCTGGTTGATAGAAAGAGACTCTGTCTCAACAAAAACAACAACGAAAAATCAATGTAAAGATGATAAGGATGAGACCTTTATGGTGATCCACTTCCACTTAATGAATAGCAAGTATATTTTCTCTTCTTTTTTTTTTTTTTGTTTTTTTGTTTTGAGATGGAGTCTTGCTCTGTCACCCAGGCTGGAGTGCAGTGGCGTGATCTTGGCTCACTACAACCTCTGCCTCCCTGGTTCAAGTGATTCTCTCCTGTCTCAGCTTCCTGAGTAGGTGGAGATATAAGCACACACCACCATGTCCAGTTAATTTTTGTATTTTTAGTAGAGATGGGATTTCACCGTGTTGGTCAGGCTAGTCTCGAACTTCTGATCTCGTGATCCACCCGCCTCGGCCTCTCAAAGTGCTGGCATTACAGGTGTGAGTCACCACACCCGGCCCTATGATCTTCTTAATAACATTTTCTTCTCTCTAGCTTACTTTATTGTAAGAAGAGTGTAAAATATACACAACATACAAAATATATGTTAATAGATTCTTTATGTTATGGATAAGCCTTCTGGTCAACAGATGGCTATTTGTAGTTATGTTTTTGGAAAGTCAAATGTTATACGTGAATTTTTCACTGCACAGGTTGCGGGGAGGTGGCACCCCCAACCCCCATGTTGTTCATGGATTAACTGTACTTTATAAAGTTCTTTATTTTTCTGTTTTGTTGTATTTCTCTTTAGGAACCAAAACTTTTTTTCTCTAAACACTTAAAACATTTCAACAAAATTAAAATGTTTTTTTAACAAAGTTTTGTAATGACTTACTCATTCATGTGTGTCAAACTCATGGTTGATGAGATTCTTAGCCAATATGTGAGTAGTTCCTGATCCTTCACTTCTGGGTTGACCTAACACTTGGATATCTGTTGCCTATGGCACTGGGTGTATAGCTTAATTGAGCTATCACAACTAACACAGAATAGTATCTAAATTAGCACAGTCTATGAGGTGATTTCATGTTACTTCATCATTTGATATGAACCTTCTATATTGAAAGACCATAAACAGACATAGACACAAATTTATATTATTATTATTATTATTATTATTATTATTATTATTTATACTTTAAGTTCTAGGGTACATGTGCATAACATGCAGGTTTGTTACATATGTATACTTATGCCATGTTGGTGTGCTGCACCCATCAACTCGTCAGCACCCATCAATTCATTATTTATATCATGTATAACTCCCCAATGCAATCCCTCCCTCCTCCCCCCTCCCCCTCCCCATGATAGACCCCAGTGTGTGATGTTCCCCTTCCCGAGTCCAAGTGATCTCATTGTTCAGTTCCCACCTATGAGTGAGAACATGCGGTGTTTGGTTTTCTCTTCTTGTGATAGTTTGCTAAGAATGATGGTTTCCAGCTGCATCCATGTCCCTACAAAGGACGCAAACTCATCCTTTTTTATGGCTGCATAGTATTCCATGGTGTATATGTGCCACATTTTCTTAATCCAGTCTGTCACAGATGGACATTTGGGTTGATTCCAAGTCTTTGCTATTGTGAATAGTGCCGCAATAAACATACGTGTACATGTGTCTTTGTAGTAGACTAATTTATAATCCTTTGGGTATATACCCAGTAGTGGGATGGCTGGGTCATATGGTACATCTAGTTCTAGATCCTTGAGGAATTGCCATACTGTTTTCCATAATGGTTGAACTAGTTTACAATCCCACCAACAGTGTAAAAGTGTTCCTATTTCTCCATCCTCTCCAACACCTGTTGTTTCCTGACTTCTTAATGATTGCCATTCTAACTGGTGTGAGATGGTATCTCATTGTGGTTTTGATTTGCATTTCTCTGATGGCCAGTGATGATGAGCATTTTTTCATGTGTCTGTTGGCTGTATGAATATCTTCTTTTGAGAAATGTCTGTTCATATCCTTTCCCCACTTTTTGATGGGGTTGTTTGTTTTTTTCTCGTTGTATATTGTTTGAGTTCTTTGTAGATTCTGGATATTAGCCCTTTGTCAGATGAGTAGGTTGCAAAAATTTTCTCCCATTCTGTAGGTTGCCTGTTCACTCTGATGGTAGTTTCTTTTGCTGTGCAAAAGCTCTTTAGTTTAATTAGATCCCATTTGTCAATTTTGGCTTTTGCTGCCGTTGCTTTTGGTGTTTTAGACATGAAGTCCTTGCCCATGCCTATGTCCTGAATGGTACTACCTAGATTTTCTTCTAGGGTTTTTATGGTATTAGGTCTAACATTTAAGTCTCTAATCCATCTTGAATTAATCTTCGTATAAGGGTAAGGAAAGGATCCAGTTTCAGCTTTCTACTTATGGCTAGCCAATTTTCCCAGCACCATTTATTAAATAGGGAATCCTTTCCCCATTTCTTGTTTCTCTCAGGTTTGTCAAAGATCAGATGGCTGTAGATGTGCGGTATTATTTCTGAGGACTCTGTTCTGTTCCATTGGTCTATATCTCTGTTTTGGTACCAGTACCATGCTGTTTTGGTTACTGTAGCCTTGTAGTATAGTTTGAAGTCAGGTAGCGTGACGCCTCCAGCTTTGTCCTTTTGACTTAGGATTGTCTTGGCAATGCGGGCTCTTTTTTGGTTCCATATGAACTTTAAAGCAGTTTTTTCCAATTCTGTGAAGAAAGTCATTGGTAGCTTGATGGGGATGGCATTGAATCTATAAATAACCTTGGGGAGTATGGCCATTTTCACGATATTGATTCTTCCTATCCATGAGCATGGTATGTTCTTCCATTTGTTTGTGTCCTCTTTGATTTCACTGAGCAGTGGTTTGTAGTTCTCCTTGAAGAGGTCCTTTACATCCCTTGTAAGCTGGATTCCTAGGTATTTTATTCTCTTTGAAGCAATTGTGAATGGAAGTTCATTCCTGATTTGGCTCTCTGCTTGTCTGTTGCTGGTGTATAAGAATGCTTGTGATTTTTGCACATTAATTTTGTATCCTGAGACTTTGCTGAAGTTGCTTATCAGCTTAAGGAGATTTTGGGCTGAGACGATGGGGTTTTCTAAATATACAATCATGTCATCTGCAAACAGGGACAATTTGACTTCTTCTTTTCCTAACTGGATACCCTTGATTTCTTTCTCTTGCCTGATTGCCCTAGCCAGAACTTCCAACACTATGTTGAATAGGAGTGGTGAGAGAGGGCATCCCTGTCTTGTGCCAGTTTTCAAAGGGAATTTTTCCAGTTTTTGCCCATTCAGTATGATATTAGCTGTGGGTTTGTCATAAATAGCTCTTATTATTTTGAGGTACGTTCCATCAATACCGAATTTATTGAGCGTTTTTAGCATGAAGGGCTGTTGAATTTTGTCAAAAGCCTTTTCTGCATCTATTGAGACAATCATGTGGTTCTTGTCTTTGGTTCTGTTTATATGCTGGATTACGTTTATTGATTTGCGAATGTTGAACCAGCCTTGCATCCCAGGGATGAAGCCCACTTGATCATGGTGGATAAGCTTTTTGATGTGCTGCTGAATCCGGTTTGCCAGTATTTTATTGAGGATTTTTGCATCAATGTTCATCAGGGATATTGGTCTAAAATTCTCTTTTTTTGTGTGTCTCTGCCAGGCTTTGGTATCAGGATGATGTTGGCCTCATAAAATGAGTTAGGGAGGATTCCCTCTTTTTCTATTGATTGGAATAGTTTCAGAAGGAATGGTACCAGCTCCTCCTTGTACCTCTGGTAGAATTCAGCTGTGAATCCATCTGGTCCTGGACTTTTTTTGGTGGGTAGGCTATTAATTGTTGCCTCAATTTCAGAGCCTGCTATTGGTCTATTCAGGGATTCAACTTCTTCCTGGTTTAGCCTTGGGAGAGTGTAAGTGTCCAGGAAATTATCCATTTCTTCTAGATTTTCTAGTTGATTTGCGTAGAGGCGTTTATAGTATTCTCTGATGGTAGTTTGTATTTCTGTGGGGTCAGTGGTGATATCCCCTTTATCATTTTTTATTGCATCTATTTGATTCCTCTCTCTTTTTTTCTTTATTAGCCTTGCTAGCGGTCTGTCAATTTTGTTGATCTTTTCAAAAAACCAACTCCTGGATTCATTGATTTTTTGGAGGGTTTTTTGTGTCTCTATCTCCTTCAGTTCGCTCTGATCTTAGTTATTTCTTGCCTTCTGCTAGCTTTTGAATGTGATTGCTCTTGCCTCTCTAGTTCTTTTAATTGTGATGTTAGAGTGTCAATTTTAGATCTTTCCTGCTTTCTCTTGTGGGCATTTAGTGCTATAAATTTCCCTCTACACACTGCTTTAAATGTGTCCCAGAGATTCTGGTATGTTGTATCTTTGTTCTCATTGGTTTCAAAGAAATCTTTATTTCCGCTTTCATTTCGTTATGTACCCAGTAGTCATTCAGGAGCAGGTTGTTCAGTTTCCATGTAGTTGAGCGGTTTTGATTGAGTTTCTTAGTCCTGAGTTCTAGTTTGATTGCACTGTGGTCTGAGAGACAGTTTGTTATAATTTCTGTTCTTTTACATTTGCTGAGGAGTACTTTACTTCCAATTATGTGGTCAATTTTGGAATAAGTGCGATGTGGTGCTGAGAAGAATGTATATTCTGTTGATTTGGGGTGGAGAGTTCTATAGATGTCTATTAGGTCCGCTTGGTGCAGAGATGAGTTCAATTCCTGGATATCCTTGTTAACTTTCTGTCTCGTTGATCTGTCTAATGTTGACAGCGGAGTGTTGAAGTCTCCCATTATTATTGTATGGGAGTCTAAGTCTCTTTGTAAGTCTCTAAGGACTTGCTTTATGAATCTGGGTGCTCCTGTATTGGGTGCATATATATTTAGGAGAGTTAGCTCTTCCTGTTGAATTGATCCCTTTACCATTATGTAATGGCCTTCTTTGTCTCTTTTGATCTTTGATGGTTTAAAGTCTGTTTTATCAGAGACTAGGATTGCAACCCCTGCTTTTTTTTGTTCTCCATTTGCTTGGTAGATCTTCCTCCATCCCTTTATTTTGAGCCTATGTATGTCTCTGCATGTGAGATGGGTCTCCTGAATACAGCAGACTGATGGGTCTTGACTCTTTATCCAGTTTGCCAGTCTGTGTCTTTTAATTGGAGCATTTAGTCCATTAACATTTAAGGTTAATATTGTTATGTGTGAACTTGATCCTGCCATTATGATATTAACTGGTTATTTTGCTCGTTAGTTGATGCAGTTTCTTCCTAGCCTCGATGGTCTTTACATTTTGCCATGTTTTTGCGATGGCTGGTACCGGTTGTTCCTTTCCATGTTTAGGGCTTCCTTCAGGGTCTCTTGTAAGGCAGGCCTGGTGGTGACAAAATCTCTAAGCATTTGCTTATCTGTAAAGGATTTTATTTCTCCTTCACTTATGAAACTTAGTTTGGCTGGATATGAAATTCTGGGTTTAAAATTCTTTTCTTTAAGAACGTTGAATATTGGCCCCCACTCTCTTCTGGCTTGTAGAGTTTCTGCCGAGAGATCTGCTGTTAGTCTGATGGGCTTCCCTTTGTGGGTGACCCGACCTTTCTCTCTGGCTGCCCTTAAGATTTTTTCCTTCATTTCAACTTTGGTGAATCTGGCAATTATGTGTCTTGGAGTTGCTCTTCTGGAGGAGTATCTTTGTGGCGTTCTCTGTATTTCCTGAATTTGAATGTTGGCCTGCCCTACTAGGTTGGGGAAGTTCTCCTGGATGATATCCTGAAGAGTGTTTTCCAACTTGGTTCCATTTTCCCCCTCACTTTCAGGCACCCCAATCAGACGTAGATTTGGTCTTTTTACGTAATCCCATACTTCTTGCAGGCTTTGCTCATTTCTTTTTCTTCTTTTTTCTTTTGGTTTCTCTTCTCGCTTCATTTCATTCATTTGATCTTCAATCGCTGATACTCTTTCTTCCAGTTGATCGAGTCGGTTACTGAAGCTTGTGCATTTGTCACGTATTTCTTGTCATGGTTTTCATCTCTGTCATTTCGTTTATGATCTTCTCTGCATTAATGAGTCTAGCTGTCAATTCTTCCACTCTTTTTTCAAGATTTTTAGTTTCTTTGCGCTGGGTACGTAATTCCTCCTTTAGCTCTGATAAGTTTGATGGACTGAAGCCTTCTTCTCCTCTCGTCCAAGTCATTCTCTGACCAGCTTTGATCCGTTGCTGGTGATGGGCTGCGCTCCTTTGCAGGGGGAGATGCGCTCTTATTTTTTGAATTTCCAGCTTTTCTGCCCTGCTTCTTCCCCATCTTTGTGGTTTTATCTGTCTCTGGTCTTTGATGGTGGTGACGAACTGATGGGGTTTTGGTATAGGTGTCCTTCCTGTTTGATAGTTTTCCTTCTGACAGTCAGAAGACTCTCTGTTGGTCTGTTGGAGATTGCTTGAGGTCCACTCCAGGCCCTGTTTGCCTGGGTATCAGCAGCAGAGGTTGCCGAAGATAGAATATTGCTGAACAGCGAGTGTACCTGTCTGATTCTTCCTTTGGAAGTGTCCTCTCAGGGTGTACTCCACCCTGTGAGGTGTGGGGTGTCAGACTGCCCCTAGTGGGGGATTTCTCCCAGCTAGGCTACTCAGGGGTCAGGGACACACCTGAGCAGGCAGTCTGTCCGTTCTCAGATCTCAACCTCCGCGTTGGGAGATCCGCGGCTCTCCCCAAAGCTGTCAGACAGAGTCGTTCGCGTCTGCACCGGCTCCCGCTACTTCCCCTGTTGGTCTTCAGCTGTGCGCTGTCCCCAGAGGTGGAGACTACAGAGACAGGCAGGCTTCCTTGAGCTGCTGTGAGCTCCACCCAGTTCGAGCTTCCCAGCGGCTTTGTTTACCTACTTAAGCCTCAGCAATGGCGGGCGCCCCTCCCCCAGCCTCGCTGCTGCCTTGGGATAGATCGCGGCAGACTGCTGTGTTAGCAGTGAGGGAGGCTTCGTGGGCGTGGGACCCTCCCGGCCAGGTGTGGGATATATTCTCCTGGAATGCCTGTATGCTTACAGCGCAGTATTGGGGTGGGAGTTACCCGATTTTCCAGGTGTTGTGTGTCTCAGTTCCCCTGGCTAGGAAAACGGATCCCCTTCCCCCTTGCGCTTCCAGGTGAGGCGATGCCTCGCCCTGCTTCAGCTCTCGCTGGTCAGGCTGCAGCAGCTGACCAGCACCGATTGTCCGGCACTCCCTAGTGAGATGACCCCAGTACCTCAGTTGAAAATGCAGAAATCACCGGTCTTCTGTGTCGCTCGCGCTGGGAGTTGGAGACTGGAGCTGTTCCTATTCGGCCATCTTGCTCCGCCAAGTCACTTAATTTTTACAGTAGCCGCATGAGGTAGAAACTGTTACTATCTTTGAGTTAGGGGGAAAACAAGCAAAAAGAACTTGAGTCACAGCGAGGTCAGTTACTTGCCTTGGATCGTAGCATTTAGCACCAGGATTGAAATCGTGATGGATCTGACCTCAAATCCTATGCCCATAACCAATAATGTGCGGCTCTGTGTCAAGGCTGAAATGAGCGGTACGACAGGGCCCACTCAAAGTCTGCTGGGCAATGATGGGTGTGGTTTCTGGAATGAATGTCCCGACTCCAGCCTTCTGTCCAAGAGACTCATCATTGCACACTGTTGCCTTGTATCATCTCTCCTTTTTTCAGACTGTGTGGGAACTGTTTCTCTGGTGTCAGAGTGAAGTAACAGGGACAGACTTGAAGTGAAGTAACAGGGACAGGCAAGATGTACATGGACAGGAAGGAAGGAGAGTTTTCAGAGGGGAGCGTATCACCAGGATGAATTCAGTTGCCTGGAGGCATTTTCAATGTGTGTTTCTTTGTCTTCTCTGTACTCACCCTCTTCTTTCTGACCCACACATCCATCCCTTGGCCTTTTCACCCTGTATGTCAGGTACTCATGCCCCTTCCTTGCCATGTCTACTTCATTCCAAGGGCAGTCATTTCTACTTCTCCCCTTGACCATATCAGCCACTCTCTGGTCCCGTCATCCTTCTGTCCCAAAGAACCTGTAAAGCACAGCCATATAATTATATGTATGTATTTAGACAGAGCGTGATTTATGTAATACATTCAAAAAGTGAAAAGTCTGGATCAAAGTGTAAGAATGACTTCTGAATGGTTAGGCATATTGCAGAAAATTAGACTCACACACGGTTAGTGGAAGTGTATATTGGTATCAATATCATTGAAAATCCTTAGGAAAATATCACTTTATGCTTAAAAGTACTCATGTGCTTCTCCTGGGAAACTGTAGAGCAGGGACTCAAAATCGTAGACCCACTTTGAAGCCCTGGCTGTGTTTCACCGGGTTTTTTGGCCACCCCCGCTGGAGGTGCTCTGCAACCCTGGTCAATCTGTGGATATTGTTCCATTACTTTTGTGTACAGGGAACTTCATTACTTTCTTATTTTAAAACTGTCAGTTCAAATATTAAAACACCGAGAGGTAAAAAAGAAAAAAAGCACTGAAAAGCATATTCTGAACAAGAAACAAAATTTGGCCATATATAATGCATAACACATGAAAAGAAATGTGCAGTGGGATCCAGTGTTGTGTGGCAACGTGTTTACCAACATGAGTTGGAGTACGCGTATCTGTAACCTAATTGTAGAAGCATGTAATACAAAACACGAACGCTTGCATGGGCAACACGGACACACAGACCACACATTCTTCCCTTTCTCTGAGACAGAGATGATGATGCTTCCTGTCTGTCACAAGGCTGAGTGAACACAACATGCCTTTAGGTCCAGAACATTCTTCCTACAGAGACCAGATGTCCAGAAAGCTCTGTCTGCTGGATTCAGGGAACGCCTCTCCTCATTTCTGTCACCACTATTTGCAAAAGCCTCCTTCTCTGAGATCTTCAAAGCTGCAGTTCTAGCCACAGTCTGCAGGGAGGTACTCAGTTCTATTTCTAAGGATACATTAATGAAAAAATATTAATGTTGCAGAAGAAAAAATTAATTCATTCTAGTTTTGCAGGCAGGTTATGAAATAGTTCTGCAGCCCGAATAGCTCTGGAACAAATATAAATAGAGGTCGGTAGAAATGGTTCAGATGGATGTATTCTCAAAAGTGGTTTTGTCGATGATCTCAAACCTACATCACATGCATTCATTTAACAAATACTAATTAGGTCCTTCTTCTGTGCCAGACACTACCAGCCCAAAGTGACTCCTAATCTGAAAACCCATGGCCCAAACAGATTACACCCATCTGGTCCAAGACAGAGATCTCCACCTTATCCAAGACACCTGGTTCCCACCCCAACAGGAGTGACTAGCACAAAACATCACCCCTGGCCTGCTCACAAAAAATCTGTCGATGAGACCTGAAAGCTTGCCATTTCAGGGAGAACCAGTGCAGTCTCTGGAGGAACACTCAGGGTATGGAGGCAGACCAATATACATGAGGACATAATTCCTGTTCTGCCACTGACTTGGCTGGGAAATGTACCCGACATCTGTGAACCTTTTAAATATTCATGATCTGAAAAGGGACTGTGGATAGAATTATCATGGGTTTTCTGTGAGGAGGTCAAGAGAAACCTAGTGAGTCTGCCCAACACTGAGCAAATGTTGGTTGCCACTGGGCAAGGGTTGGTTTTCTTCGTATCCCGTTCTTTCCGTGCCATAGCAGGGATGCTGATGCCATGCACTCAGTGGCATGGCAGTGATGTAGGCAGAATTCCAGACTAACACAGGAAGTACCAGTAGGAACGCACGTGATGTCATAAAGGGTACCCACTACTATGTCTGTGTGGGAGGATCAGCCAGTACATGGTGGGGCCTGAGCGGAAACCCAGGCGGTCTGGATGAGAAGTACTAGCTGCTTTATAATACTCTTGAGATCACCTGTAATTCTGGCAGCACAACTGCGAGACAGGGATTGTGCTGAGTTGCCAGAGTTCAGCAAGTGGACGTGCGCCTGTGTGTGTTTTGTCTTCGGCATCTCTCTCTGTCCGGTCCCTCTGTGGCTTTTTATCACATGTGCTCTTGTCCAACACAAGGCCTTGCCTGAGGCTGTAGCTGTAGCTGTTGGCTAGCTCACTTTTACACCTTCTTCCCCTCAGTGACGTTATTTCTGAAGTAACGCGTGTTCTCAAAATGACTCTGACTCAGGAATACCTGTGCTCCATATATTGACCATGTGCCCTTAACCCTCACTTTAATCTTTGATTTTTTTCCCTTTCATCTATGGACTTTCATGAAAATGAGTTGGTTTCTGGACATCCTCCAAATGTCACCAATAGGGGTCTTTGTTGTTGTTGTTGTGTTGTTGTTGTTGTTGTTGTTGTTGAGTACTGTTATGGACTCATAGCTTTTTAACATACTGATGGGCTCCAAACCCCGGTTAAAGCATTTTGAGTAAAGGAATGACAAGATTTGACTTACACCTTAAAAAGTCACTCTGCCTCCTGTGTTGAAAATAGATGGTAGGGGAGTCAAGGGCGAAAGCAGAAGGACAACTGGAAGGCAGCATAATCCAGGAGACAGATGTTGGTGACCTGGCCAGGGTAGGTAGCAATGGAGCGGGTGAGAAGTGGCCGGACTCTGGATATCTTTTAAAGGTAGAGCCAAGAGAAGATACATCCATCCTGATCGGTTGGATGTAGAGTGTGAGAGAAGAGAGCACTCCAGCCCCACCTCCAAGTTGTGGGGACCAAGCATCAGGAATGTCTAGGTCAGACACTCTGCCCACATTTAATTTCACTTCTAATGGCACACAGGGAAAGTCCCAACAGTCGAGAGGAGCAGGACTGTCCTGACAGTGGGTCACACACGGTGAAAGCAATGACCCCCCCTACAGAAGTTCATCTGAGGCCTGGCCGTAATCAGTACGTTGCAGAGAGGTCAGCAGTGACCGAAATTTTATTCATAAGGGTGCCCTGAGACAAGGTGTAACATTTTGAAATTGGTTGAGGTCTGCTTGACGGTCCAGGAGATGGTCTACCTTCGTGAATGCTGCAAGACAGTAGAGGGGAAAAGAAAAGCGCTCTGTTTTCATTGTTGGCTACAGTTGTGTTGGGTACAGTGTTTTATTTATGTCATTTAGATCCTGTTACTGTAGTGGTTTTCAATATCTGCTGATTTTCTTTCTAGTAATTCTGTCACTTGCTTAGGAAGAGTTGTCTCTTGGGCTGAAAGCATTTCAGGCTGGGCAAAAAGAAAGCTTGCTCTGGATATTTCAAACTGAGTATTGTTGAGGGCAAGGCTGGAGGCAGGAGGGCAGCTTGAGAAGCTGTTACATCAGACCCACCTGTCATTAAAGCTTGTACTACCCGGCAAAAGAAGTATAACTTGCTGATTGTTCACAGAATGCATTTGGAGATTGGATTTGGAGGTGCGAGAGAGCTTGTCTCCCAGGTGTTGGTGTGGTTGTTAGGTTAGAGAAGCCTGAGAGAAGGCAAGATTAGGACCCCTTCCAGGTGTGTGGCTAGTGTCTAGTCAACCCATGGACACATGCACCTCTGTTCTTTATAATTCCTGCTCCATTTCTTAAAGGTCCAACACAGTTGCTTCCTCTCCCAAGATTCCTCCCTGATTGTGCCACCTGTGAGATAAGGCTGTTGTATCTGGACAGGCAGAGGAGTTTGTTTCTGGGGTTTGTGTGGCGGGTTGGCACTTTACTTGCCCTACCATGGAGTTAGCTCACGTCATGGTAAGTGGACCATTGATGTGTCTCAAACGTGTCTTTTGTTCTCAGTTGCAGAATGCCATGACCATGGTAGCCCTTTTCAAGGAAGAAAGAAAGGTGGGAATTCTTTCCGGGATAATTTTGACAAGAGGAACTGTTATCATGAACATGGTGGGTATGAGCGTCCACCTTCACACTGCAGGAGAATGATGGAAGCGTGGAGATGCGGGGATGGTCCACAAGGACCAACAACTAAGACAGTAAGTGACCAGGCAGCTTGGTTTGCAAGTAGCAGCTCCCAGGACTGTGCAACCCTTTCATTCTCTGTGGTCTTCCTTTTCTTCTCTCATTAAAGCACTGAAGAATGCTGGAAGTGGAATAGTGGCTGAGCAATCCTAATTGTAGCCCTGGCGTCAGTGAGTGGAGCATGTAGAGAAGATGTTCTTAGATTTAATGGATACCCGCCTTCTCTCCTCTTCCCCACAGCACTCCTTATAGCATCCGATGCGACAGAAGAATGAAATGGCATAGTGAAGACGAAATCTGTATTACCACGTGGAGAAAGAGAAAACCTCCAGAGAGAAAAATGAGGCAGAACACACAGGATGGATACACAAGGAACTGGTTCAAGGTCACAGTGAGTATCTGGGTGGGGTCTGCATTAGATAGACTATTCTGGAACCTGATAGAAGGAAGACCACTTAAAACACCCTAAGCTGATTATTCGGAGGAGAGCTTCGGAATAGGGGGAAACGGAGTTTAGGGAATCCATATTTGGCACAAAAATAAGAAATCATGTCAGCGGTCCTTTCTTTAGAGGTCTAAGCTAAGTAGAAGGTCGGAAAAAAAGAAAAAAAAAAACAGCTGGTTGGTTCTGTTCTCCATCCTTAGTTCCATGTTGTCTCTCCCTTCTCTCCTATTTCTTCTTTTTCTTCTTTACTTTAGATTCCTAACGGGATAAAGTATGACAAGTCATGGCTAATGAATTCAATCCAGAGCCATTGCAGTGCCCCCTTCACTCCGGTTGATGTAAGAGAGGATGGTGAAGCCAGATGAGTGGGCACGGGGGACGAGGAGAGGCCTAGCTCAGCAGGGGCCATTGGCCTCTGATGCTGTTGCTCTTGCCTTCACTCCCTGTAGTTTCACTACATCCAAAATCGGGCATGCTTCTTCATCCAGGATGCTAGTACTGCCTCCGTATTGAAGGATGTCAGTTATAAGATTTGTGATGACGAGAACCGAAAGGTGTGTGTTGAGGGCATTCCCTGTACTTAGTCTCTGGGCAGGAAGACAGGCCAGGGGGCTGGTCGTCCTCTTTGGGATTAGAGGTCCTGGTACTTACCACGCTGCCTCCCTGCAGATATGTATATTTGTCAATCATCTACTGCGCCCTACTCTGTGAAAGAATAAGTGAAGCCAAGCCAAATGGAGATGCTAAGGTAATACAGACTCAAGGATCATTGTATGCTCACTTCCTGGACCCACCTCTTCTTCCCCTGGCCCCCTCTTTCCCTGTCACTCACTACCACCACCCCACCCCACCCACCACCACCACCCACCACCCACCACCACCACCACCAGAGCCTCAGAGCCTCTGTCTTCATCTCTATCTCTGCAGCTGACCATAACAAACGGTACAATGTCTCCCAGCGCTCTTGATTTCCAGAATCTCCTCTTTGACCCAAGGTATGGCTGACAGCAGCAATTCTCAGGCAAGTGGGGGCAGAGCGGTCTGCCTGAGAGGGAGACTTAGGGATGGCAATTTATGGAGCGGTTGGTGCTGGCTCTGGTCCAGCCATGGCCCTCCCAGCCTTCTGATTCCTTCTCCTGGCTTCTTCAAGACTTGATAGGCCGTGACATTGATATAATCCTGAATCGAAGAAACTGCATGGCTGCCACCCTGAAGATCATTGAAAGAAATTTCCCTGAGGTGAAGCCTTAGGCCCAGTGCTGGTATTTAGTTAGAGGGGTGGAATAGATAGGTGGAGGGCAGATTTGTCTCCAAGGCCCAAGATAGTAGCCCCCACTCTAACTCTTCTGACCCAAAGCTATTGTCTTTGAACTTGTGCAACACAAACTGTACCAGCTGGATGGCCTGTCTGACATTATAGAGAAGGCTCCCAAAGTCAAGACCCTGAACCTCTCCAAAAATAAGGTGAGAAGGGGGAGCCAGATCAACTTTGGATGGAGGGTGGATGGCAGTACACATCAGGATAATGGCAACAGGCAGGCAGAGGTACCTGTGGGTGACTATGAGGGCTGGGGGAATTCGGGACCCATGGTCCCAGGTGTCTCTCTTTCCCTGGCCCTCCTTCTCCAGTTTCCTCCCCATCTTTCTTAGCTGGAGTCGGCGGGGTTGGGCAAGGTGAAAGGGCTGAAGCTCGAAGAGCTATGGCTAGAAGGGAACCCCTTGTGCAGCACCTTCTCGGACCAGTCCGCCTATGTAAGGTCAGTGGCAACCCCTATCGCCCTTCCTGGGCACCTTTGCTCCTTGGGTGACTGAGCTGTGTCTGAAAGTGCCCTTCTGCAGGAAGAAGCAGCCTTGGTCCTCTAGGACCACAAACCTCCCCTCCTACACACACACACACACACACACACACACACACCACACACATTCCTTTCTCTGTGTTACTCACTCATCTGTGCTTAGAGGTCTCCTTCCTTCCTCGACATGCTCCCCTTTTCACCTGCTTCTGGGGTGCGTTTCCTGCCTGTCTCCACCAAGCTTCCTCCAGCGTGCCCTCCGTGAGTGTGCTCCAGGAAGCGGGGGCTCCCCCACCTCCCCAGGACCAGCAGTGTTCAGATCCTGGTGCCCTGGACTGAGAAGAGTCCTTTAGTCCAGGGCCTCATGCTGAGACAGGCCTTCCTGCCTCCATGCTGAGATGGGGCTTCCCTCCCCTGTCCTGAGAGGCGTTCTCTTTCTCTTGCTCCAAAAATGTCCACCCACCTGTCCTGGGCTGGCATGGGGGCTTCCCTGTTTCATACTGAGGGCCGAGGCCCTGGGTGGCTGCTGTCATGCCATCTCTTCCTCTGGCCCAATGCCAGGAGCTGGGCCCTCCTTGGGGAGAAACCTGGGTTTCCTGAGTCAAGGGACCAGAAGCGGGCCACGTTCCTGAGGCAGGAGTGGAAGGCAGAAGGCCGAGGAGGTTGGGGAGGACAGAAGGACAGGCCTCTCAGGGCACTGCCTCTCCTTCCCTCCACACCTCACATTGTCCTGCCTGGGCCCTCAGAGGAGTCCTGGGTAGCCCGAGACGGGTAGCATCCCCTCGGTCAAGGCGTCAGCACAGATGGGCACAGGAGTCAGTTGACCATCAGAAGAGAATGCAGTGGTCGGGAGAGGGGATCCCCAGGCTCTGAACCCCCATGCTGAGCTGGGGGCCTGACCCTTCACTCCTCCTGGGAGAAGGTTCTCCTGTCCCCGTGGCTGCTCTGTTTCCCATGCGCAGCTCAGACTGAGCTCACACAGGTGAGAAAGGCTCCAGCTGCATCCAGTGGGCCCCAGCCCAACAGGTGCATGTTTTCCTTCCTGCCTCAGTCCCCAGGGCCAGCCAGGGGGCAGTGAGAGAAAGGGCTGCAGCAGGGGAGCCCTTTTCTCCTCTATTCCTCCCCTAAACTCCACCTCCGCAGTAGAGCGTCTTTCCTTTCCCTTTGTATTGCATCCTGTTTCTCCCTTGTCTCTCCTCTCCTATGTCTCACCCATCTCTCCCTCCCCTACCTTCACCCCATTTCTGATGTCGTCCCCTCTGCCTTCCCCTTTCTGCCTCCTGAGCCCGGCCTCACTCACCTCCCTGTCCCAGCATTCCTGGGCCATCCCTAAGGGCTGACGTGGTCTTGGCCAGGGCCTGGTCAGGCAAGTTGATGGACAGCCGGTGAGGTAGCAGAGCCCTGGGCTCCCACCCCATTTTCTGCTCACTGCAGAGCCTTCCACGGTGACTTGGACAAAGGGGAGGGAGGGAGGGAGGGAGGGGAAGAAAGCCCTGGAACCTGGGCTCCCAGTGCTGTTTCGTGTGGCACTGGAGTAAAGGGAGTCAGGGACAGTCTAGATGGAAGCTAACCAGGAGGAAGGAGAGGGAGGAGAGTGAGAGGGAGTGAGGGGAGAGAGACTGTGCCACCCTGAACTGTCAGTCACTTCATTCAATTTTTGGTTTTTGGACAGTGCCATCCGGGATTGTTTCCCCAAGTTGTTACGCCTGGTAAGTATGTATAATACCGTCATCATTGTCTCCTCTTACTCAAGAACATGACCTCCACACCTGCCCTTAAGTCCTTTGGGTCTTGCCTAGATTACATGCTTGTATCAGACCCTCATCCATTTTACAGGCAGGGATTCCTGAAAAAGGCAAGAATATTCTCCCTGAAAATGTGTACACACACACACACACACACACACACACACACACACACACACACACACAAATTTTCATGTAATAGTAGAGATGTCCAGCACTCCATGAGAAAGCTGCCCACTGGAATTTCCAGGCCCATTTCGCACCTGGCCTCTGATGCTTGTCTCCCTGGGCATGTTCATCTTATTGGTCATCGAGCTCCACCTCCTTGGTCTCCACTGCTGACTTCCTCTTTCCTTCTCCAGGACGGCCGAGAGTTATCTGCACCAATGATTGTTGACATTGACAGCTCTGAGATAATGAAACCCTGCAAGGTGAGGAAGAAGGACCAAGCAAGATTTGGGGTGTTGTAAGGGAGGCTTTGTCCACCGCATAGATCCAAATTGTCTTTTGATTTCAGGAAAACTTTACTGGATCTGAGACCCTAAAGCATTTAGTCCTGCAATTCCTGCAGCAGTGAGTATCCCTGGAACCCTGGGACCATGAGGAAGGGGAGGGCTGAGGCAGGCTGGGCCACCCATGCACAGGTCAGCTCATGGGAGTTTTCAAGTCTCATCAGAGGTAGCCTATCCTCACTGCTTCCCCACAGGTATTACTCGATCTATGACTCTGGAGATCGACAGGGTCTCCTCGGTGCTTACCACGATGAGGCCTGTTTCTCCTTGGCTATTCCTTTCGACGCCGAGGACTCAGCCCCGTGAGTATCACGACTCAGACCCTGCTCTGGGGCTGTGTGTCTCCCCAGCAGACACAGGCCAACTCCTGGAAATGCCCGCACTGGGCGGGCCACCCACTCCTGCTCCTCTTTTTCTCCTAGGAACAGCTTGCGCAAGTACTTTGAGGATAGCAGGAATATGAAGACACTCAAGGACCCCTGTAAGTGTGTGATGGGGAAGAGTGGGCAAGGTAAGGGGGTGTGATGGGAACAATCACAGGGGCCAAGGACCAGGGTGTGGCAGCCCCCTGCCCCGCCCCGCCCCACCCTGCCGTTCCTTGCTTCTCTTCTCCTCTACAGACCTGAAGGGGGAACTGCTGAGGCACACAAAACGTGACATTGTGGACTCCCTCAGTGCGTTGCCCAAAACTCAGCATGACCTCAGCTCCATCCTGGTGGACATGTGGTGCCAGACGGTGAGCACCTGCTTCCTCCCTTGGGCAGGCCCAGAGAGCCAGAGGTGGGTAGGAGGTTAAGGAGGATCCTGAGCACCTGAGCTCTTCCCTTTCAGAAATGGATGCTCTGCTTTTCTGTCAATGGGGTTTTCAAGGAAGGTGAGTGTCTGTATAGTCCCCTCCCCAGATCTCCCCGCTGCTCCCTCCCCCTGGCTGGGCTCCCTCTCAGAACTCCCCCAGCTTCCCTGATTTCATTCCTTTCCTTTCCTTCCTCTTCTTCCCTCCGTGTTTTCCCACCCCCACTCTGCCCTCAAACCACCCTGCTCTGACCTAGGTCCATGCCTGTCTGCCCTGCACAGCTCAGGCGTGTGTTAAGGACACAGACTGTGGAGTTTGGCAGCTCTCATCCCAGGTCCTTACTCTGTGAACTTGTGGTTGGTTACTTAACCCTTCAGTTTCCTCATTTGCAAAATGGGGCTAATGACCTATCTCTTGGGCTACTGTGAAATAGGCATTAAGTGAACTTGTGGTTTTCACAGGGCCCCACACATGATAGGGGCCCTGTCACTGGGAGCGGATTGTTCCTGTTGCTGCCCTCCCCATTCCTGCCACATCCGCCTGACTCCAAGTGAACAATTGTCCTGGTCTGCCCCGCCTTCTGTGTGAGTGTCAAGCAAGACTCTGACGGGGGATCACCGTGTGAGCATGTTAAAGCCTGTGCAACTCTAAGGTGGTGGTGTTTGTTGTCTTTGAAGTGGAAGGACAGTCTCAGGGCTCTGTTCTCGCCTTCACCCGGACCTTCATCGCTACCCCTGGCAGCAGTTTCAGGTTAGTGCTGTGTTGTGGGTGGGAGCACCCATCCAAGCTTGGGGCCCATGTCGTGGAAATGTGGTGGGTGCAGTCCTCGGGGTGTTCTCAGTATTGTGGAAGGCCAACAGGAAGATCCAAGGAACAGTCTAGCCTAGTGTTTAAGAGTGTGGGCCCTGGAGTCAGAATACAGATTCTGTTCCTCACCGCAACATTCACAAACTATGTGACCTTGATCAACTTACTCGACCTCTCTGTGATTCAGTGCCTTTTTCTGAAAATTGGAATAAGACTATCCACTTCGTTGGACTGTTGTACAGGGTAAATGCGTTGGGGTTAGAGCTAAAGGTCTAGTGAAGCTGGTAGACAGCCTCTCCAAAGGTGGACTCTGTGGGAGGGTTAGAGGGCACCAGCCAAAAAATCTGGGAGGCAGGCACAGTTAGGGATATGGAAGGAATTTGGTTGTTGAGTGGCAGTGGTTAAGAAGGATCCTGTTGTTGGGGGTGTGGAGTTATCTACCTGTCCAGTATGAGGGTGCATTTTTCTTTCCTGCAGTCTGTGCATCGTGAATGACGAGCTGTTTGTGAGGGACGCCAGCCCCCAAGAGACTCAGAGTGCCTTCTCCATCCCAGTGTCCACACTCTCCTCCAGCTCTGAGCCCTCCCTCTCCCAGGAGCAGCAGGAAATGGTGCAGGCTTTCTCTGCCCAGTCTGGGATGAAACTGGAGTGGTCTCAGAAGTGAGTGCTGGGGGTACATGGGGATGGGGAGAGTTGGGACATTAGAGGAATGAGTAGTGGAAACTCACATGCAATTTGGAAAAATAACTATCTAGATATTTTGCTTCCAAAAAAACAGGGGGGCCCATGAAAAAGGTATCATATTTTTATACTGATATATGTAAATATTTTTTAAAATGGCATAATGCCCAGATGACATTACCTTCCATTTGTAAAATCTGAAAGAATCAACCACAACAAACTACTGATAAACCAGTTCAGCAAGGTTGAAAGATACAGCATACAAAAATCATTTGTACTTCTATGTAGTTGCAATGGACAATCCAAAAAATGAAATTAAGAAAATAAGTCCATCTACAGTAGCATCGAAAATTATTAATAAAGTATGTAGGAACAAATTTAAGAGAAGAAGCACAGATCTTATACTCTGAAATCTGCAAAACATTGCTGAAAAAAATTAAAGAAGACCTAAGTACATGGAAAGACATCCCACGTTCATAGATTGGAAGACTTAATATCATTAAGATGGCAGTACCACCCAGAACACTCTACAGATTCATTGCAGTCCCTGACAGAATCCCAACTGACTTCTTTGCAGAAATTGACAAGGTAATCCCAAAATTCATGTGGAAATGCAGTGGACCCCAAACAGCCAAAACCATCTTGAAAGAGAACAACGACGTTAGAAGACTCACACTTCCAGATTTCAGAACTTGCTACAAAACTACATTAATCAAGATCGTGTGGTACCGACATAGGAACAGACGTGGGAATCAATGGAATATAATTGAGAGTCCACAGATAATCTCACATATTTATGTCTAGTTGATTATCATTCAGGGTGCTGAAAAAATCCAATGGAGAAAAAAAATAGTCTTTTTTAGCAAGTGGTGCTGGGAGACGTGGCTATCCACTCGCAAAACAATTAATTTTGACCCCTAACTCACATCATGTGCAAACACTGGCAGAAAATGGATCAATGACCTAAAATAAGAGCTAGAACTGTAAAACACCGTAAGTGTACATCTTCATTACCTTGAATTAGGCAACCGTTTCTTTTCTTCTTCTTTTTTTTTTTTAATATTAAAGTTCTAGGGTACATGTACATAACGTGCAGGTTTGTTACATATGTATACTTGTGCCATGTTGGTGTGCTGCACCCATCAACTCGTCAGCACCCATCAATTCGTCATTTATATCAGGTATAACTCCCAATGCAATCCCTCCCCCTGCCCCCCTCCCCATGATAGGCCCCGGTGTGTGATGTTCCCCTTCCCGAGTCCAAGTGATCTCATTGTTCAGTTCCCACCTATGAGTGAGAACATGCGGTGTTTGGTTTTCTGTTCTTGTGATAGTTTGCTAAGAATGATGGTTTCCAGCTACATCCATGTCCCTACAAAGGATGCAAACTCATCCTTTTTTATGGCTGCATAGTATTCCATGGGGTATATGTGCCACATTTTCTTAATCCAGTCTGTCACAGATGGACATTTGGGTTGATTCCAAGTCTTTGCTATTGTGAATAGTGCCGCAGCACAAGCAACCAAAGAAAAAAATAGGTAAATTGGACTTCATCTAAATTAAAAGCTTTTGTGCATCAGCAGACACTATCAAGAAAGCAGAAAACCGACTGATGGGAACAAGGGAAAATATTTGCAAATCACATCGCTGACAAGAAGAATCCTTACAACTCAACAACAAAGAGACAAGCCACCCAATTAAAAAATGGGGAAATGATTTGAATAGACGTTTCTCCAGAGAAGATGTACAAATGACCAAGAAGTGTGTGAAAATCTTCTCAACATCATTAGTCATTAGGGAAACGCATATCGAAACCACAGTGAGTTACCACTTCATAGCCACTACGATAGCTTTAGTCAGTAAAAGGAAACATTACAAATGTCAGTGAGAGTGCAGAGAAATTGGAAATCTCATGTATTACTACTGGAACCATAAAACGGAGCAGTTGCTGGGCAAACGATTTTGGTAATTCCTCAAAATCTTAAACATGGAGTTACCACATGATCCAGTAATCCCACTCCTAAGTGTATACCAAAAGAAATGAAAATATATGCCCATTCAACAACTTGCACATGAATTTCCATAGTGGCATTATTCCAAATAGCCAAAAAATGGAAACACATCGATTGACCTTTAGCTGAATGGATAATATGGTACATCCATACGGTGGAATATTATTGGAATATTATTCATTCATGAAAAAGGATGTAGTTGTGATATACGCTATGACGTGGATGAACCCCGAAAACATTATGTGCTAAGTGAGAGCAGCCAGTCACAAAAAGCCACATAATTATATGATTCCATTCATATGAAGTGTTCAGAATAGCCAGATCCGTAGAGACCGAAAGCAGAGTAGTGGTTGCCAAGATCTGGGGAAGAGGGAGAACAGGGAGTGATCTCTAACAGTTAAGGAGTTTCTTTTTGAGATGATAAAAATAGTTTGGAATTAGATCGTTGTGATGGTTGCACAATCTTGCGAATAGACTTAAAAGCACTGAATTGTACACCTTAAAATGGTGACTGCTACAGTATGTGCATTATATCTCAATAAAAAAGAAACGTATTATTGAATTTCCACTTGTTATTTCTTGAACATCTTTCTTTATCAATGTGTATTAAGCTCCCTTGTTCATTTGAATACCCCTGTGTTTCTGATTTGAATTCCAGTGGGCATTAATGTCAGGGATAGGCGTTTTGGTTTTCCCTAGGCCTTTTTTCATTGTTACAATAGTGCTCATATTGGTACATGTGACCCAGCAAAAAGGTAGCATAGATTAAGGGTGGCATTGCATAGTCAGCGTGTCTGTCCTGGGGTAGTAATGGAGAGCACCTGTTGTTCTCCCACCCCAGGTGCCTTCAGGACAATGAGTGGAACTACACTAGAGCTGGTCAGGTCTTCACTATGCTCCAGGTGAGGTCTGGGAATCAAGTGGGTAAAAGACAGCTGTCTCTGGGTCGTCAGGAGGGCCAAGAAGATGGAGGCCGGGTAGTGTGGGGATGGAACTCAGGGCACTTGGCTCTACTAACATCCCAACTCCTGTTCTTTACTTTCTCTAGACCGAGGGCAAGATCCCAGCGGAGGCCTTCAAGCAAATCTCCTAAAAGGAGCCCTTCGATGTCTTCTTTGTCTTCGTTCACATCCTCTTTGTTTCCTCTTTTCACCAGCGTAAGGCCTGGCTGACCAGGAAGCCAGAGTTAACTTGCAGGCCGCATGACATAACCACCCAGAGAGCCAGTTGCTCTGTGTGTTCGCCCCACTCATGATCAACGTTTTATTTTCATAATAAAGAGTGACGTTACACGTTGTACTTTGTGTGCCCTGGATTGCTCTTCCCCTGCCCCAACCGTGAGCCAGCGGGGCCAGGACTGAAAGCACTGCATCCCTGTTCATCCCTGGCTGGCCTTAGCAAATACATCAATCTGGCTTGCCTTCATAGGTAATTTTGTCAATAAATCCTGATGAAAAAGGACACACGCTCCTTCCAGAGATTGGCCTTGAGAGACAGTGGGACTCTGTCAGATGCTCGACCTGGAGGCCCACAGAAGCAGGCATGTTACCTTGGCACACCAGGGGCTTCCATCCACCGTCCCAACCCCTCCCTTTCCCGAAGATGCACTTTTCAAGGAGGAGTCTCAGGGTAGCACCTGCGGTGGGGGTGATGGGGGGAGACTCAGGCCATCTGCCCAGCACACTCCTCAGAGAGCTGACACCGGGTGCTCCATGTCCATGTTCTTGAAGGGGTTCAGCCATTTATTTTCACTTCTAAACAAACAGTAGTAGCACAGAATCTCACCCTATGGTCAGTTCTCAACAACTGGCATTTATAGCAGTTCCGAATTGCAGGCAAGAGTTGAACGGAACATTTGCACAATTTATTGTCCACACTTCTGTGATGCTTGCATGTTAGACAATCAGCAGGCATACTTTTTGAAATTAAAATAATAGCAGTGTGACGTTTTCAAGTCACAGTCCTATAAATGGGACATAGGAGAGGTACCACCAGTTTACAAATTATGCCTCCACTTTCGTGTTTGGCATACGTTATTTCCTGCCACTTGCCACCTTCCTACCACTTGCCACTTTTCAGTTCTTTATGTACGTGTACATTAGGGAGCCATATGTTGGAGTGTGAATTTCATAAAACTAGGAACTAAGGGGATAGTTGCCATTACAAAAAGAATAATGCCAACCTTGTTCTTCCCTGTAGTGCCTCAATAGCCAAAGACAAGCTCCTGTACCTCTCTAAGCCTTGGTCCTCCCACCCAGGGAACAGAGACCACACTGTGTGCTTCTCAGACTCATCGTGGGGACTAGAGATCATCTCCCATGTTACCCATCAACCACAGTGTCTGTTCAGCTCAGGCTCTCAGAGCTGCCAGGGGTCCTTTGTAGATAGGACCCATGGAACCCATCACATGGCCCCTATACTTCCTTTCTATACGTCAGGCTTCCACAGCCTTGACCTCCTTCCCTAGCCAGCTCGGACGCCTTCGTCTTCCAGTCACTCATCCTCCTGCCAATTCCCACGATTTCCTGTGGTCCTGTGCTCCCAGCACATGCTAACTCTGACACCTGAACTCACTCTCTCATCTCTCATGCGCTCTACCTCTACACACACACACACACACACACACACACACACACACACACACACACACACGTCTCTCTGCAAATGGTCCATTAGGACACAATCTTGGAAGTTTAAATGGTGAGGCAAAGTGTATGCTTCCCAAGATTATTTGTGAAGTTAGAGGGAGGAGATATGAGTACTCACATACATTGTTTCCGAGCATTTAAATTGACATAGCCATTTTTCAGAATCATTGAGAACAATTCAGTCATAAATACTTGAATACATATATATGTGCACATAAATACATATATGCACACGTTTTTATGTAAAAGTAATCATAATGCAGATACAGTTTTATATCCTTTTCATTTTAGTTAACAAAGTCATTAACATAAAGCTATTCATGTCATCATGCTATAATTTTATGTAGATCTGCAGTGATGACTTTCTTTTACTCTTGACATTTTTCATTTATGTGCTAATTGTGTGGAGTGTGGAGGGGAAACTTTGATTAGGACAGAAAGCAGCATATGGCAACCACAGCCAGGAGAGTCCATCCACAGC
This sequence comes from Rhinopithecus roxellana, assembly GCF_007565055.1. NCBI lineage: Eukaryota > Metazoa > Chordata > Mammalia > Primates > Cercopithecidae > Rhinopithecus > Rhinopithecus roxellana. Next base: position 3,720,353 of record NC_044557.1, on the reverse strand, counting down.
TGCTCTGTTCTTTTCCTTGGGCCTTGGCACACTCTCCTTAGGGACAGGGTGGCAGGGTGGCTGGGGCTGTGGAATTCATAAGGACTCATCCCTGAGAAGAGACATTTCCCATATGTCACTTGTTTTCCTGCCCATTGCATATGATGGCATCAAGTTTATAGACACCTCCAACAGGGTGTACTTTTTTTTAGAGTTGGGGTCTCATTATGTTGCCCAGGCTGGACTCTAACTCCTGGGTGTAAACTCCTGGGCTCAAGCAGTCCTTCAGCCTCAGCCTCAAGAGTAGCTGGGATTACAGTCACCCAGCAAAGTAGCACTTCTTACAAGGGTTGCTGGTGTGGGTGGGTGGTGGACCCCTCCCTGTCCTCATCAGAGCACAGGAACCTCCGTGTGGAAGTAGTCCAGAAGCAACTGCAGGAACTCCAGGGTGAGTGGCCTCGATGATAACCTTTTCTATCCCTCATCTCCAAGTAACTTTTGTGCCTTCCCTCAGAATACCACTGGCTCCTGTGTATTAGTCTGCACTCCTAATAGTTTGTCTCAGAACTTGCCTCCAACTGATTCCCTTGCCCCTGGGGTTCCTGCCTAGAGCTCCTGCCCTCAACCCTCGTGCATAACTGCTGCTGATCTTTGCAAATATGGATTCCATTCATCCTAGTTGTCTGCTCATGAGGCCTTAATGGCATTACTCCCTTAATGATCTCAGAATTCCCCTCCATGCAGCACTCCTTATGATCCCACCCTCCTGTTACTCCTGTGCTGGAGAAAGCCAGTTGTTGGATATGAACCCTTCTCCCCTTCAATGGCCATATCCAAGAGCAGAAACCTCAAACCTAGGTCATGCAAGGTTAGGCACTGTTCTTCACCCCCACCAAAATAAAATAAAGTGGGGAGAAGTGGCGTCTGGGTGTTCTTAGCACTCTAGCCTGCATCAAAGAAAGGTGCTGATGTAATGACAGGAGGACACAGTTTGTGGGGGCTTGGGGATGTGATTGTCTGTGGCACGGCCTCAAAATCTGCATTTGTAACAGGATCCCAGGTATGATGGTTAATTTTATGTGTCAATGTAGGCCTACTTAGGTAGGCCACATACCTATCCACCTGCCCAGATATTTGGTCCAACATTATTCCAAATGTTACTGTGAAGGTATTTTTAGATGAGATCGCCATTTAGATGTGTAGACTTTGAGTAAAGCAGATTACCCTCCACAATGTGGGTTGGCCTTATCCAGTCAGCTGAAGGCCTTCAGGAATAAAAAGATTTACCTCCCTTGAGGAAGAGGGAATTCTGCCAGCAAACTGCCTTCAGACTTGAACTGCAGCTGTTCACTGGGTCTCCAGCCTGCCAGCCTTCCCTGCAGGCTTTCCAGGCTCCACATTCATGGGAGCCAATTTCTAAAAAAGTACACACATACACACACACACACACACACACACAATGTTGGATCTGTTTCTTGGTAGATCCCTAATATACCAGGTAATGCTGAAGCTACTATTTCATGGATCACACTTTGAGCAGCAAGGAACTAGGGAATGTCTGGCATGTCCATACATGGCCTCATCTGTAATCATGGTAACTTCAGCATTGTCTGTGAGAGCAAAGCTGTAGGAAAAACAAAAATGTTCGTCACCATTAGTCCAAAAAAATACATATGGCTCATTCTTACATTGGAATATTCTATAACCATGACTCCCCATTTGGATGGTTGGGAGTCATAACAATAAACACAATGAATGACGCAAACGTGTATTCATCACTAGAAGATGCTGAGCATTTGATACGGTTTGTCTCTGTGTCCCCACACAAATCTCATGTTAAATTATAATCCCCAAGTTTCAGGAGAGGGGCCTGGTGGGAGGTGATTGAATCAAGGTAGCAGCTTTCCCCCTTGCTGTTCTCGTGATTGATAGTGAGTTCTCATAAGATCTGATGGTTTAAAAGTGTGGCACTTTCCTCTCTCTCTCTCTCTCTCTCTCTCTCTCTCTCTCTCTCTCTCTCTCTCTCTCTCTCTCTGTCTCTCCTGCCACTATGTAAGATGTGCCTTACTTCCCCTTTGCCTTCTGCTATAATTGGAACTTTTCTGAGGCCTCCTCAGCCATGCATCCCGTACAGCCTACAGAACTGTGAGTCGATTAAATCTATTTTCTTTATAAATTGCCCAGTCTCACGTAGTTCTCTATAGCAGTGTGAAAATGGACTAATATATCATTGCTCTGCTTGCTTTCAATGCAATGATCCATTTAATCCTCATGTCAACATTAAGGGGCAAGTACCATCCCAATTCCCATATAGCCCACGAAGAAAGGTGAAATCCAGAGAAAGAAATTGCTTACTCAAGATTAAGTGTCTCTCAACTAAAGGACAAATCCACATGTATCTCACTCTACAAACCCCACACCCACAACCACTGTTTCTGTATTGCGTCTTCTTCTCTGTTAGAGCTGAGGCCAGCACAGGAGGAGGGACTCACCCGAGGGACTCACCCAAGGTCCTCTGGTTCACCATGGGGGCCAATATTGCTTTATTCTCATTTATGCTCTTTTTTAGAGACTTGGTGGGAAATGCTCCTCTGGTATCGTTTGAAAGGAAATAAGAAGATTGGAAATCACCTGAAATAAAAGCAAATTATTTTCTTCTCCTTAAAATTCCTTGCTTTTCCCAAGACACAGAAATGACACCAAAAACTCATACATTAGGTAAATATCTGTATATTTCTCTTTTCTGGCTATATTTCCAGATGTTCTCTAAGACAGTCATGCTCTATAGTTTATTTGAAAGACATCTCTCTTATGGGAGGAAGTGAAATGGGCAGTACTAATGATTTTCCAAGTCTTACAATGTGCCAGGCATTTCTATAGGGTTTCTCCTTTTTTCCCCACCAGAGCTCTCTGAGGAAGGTAACCTTATTCCCATTTTACAGATGATCAAGGATGGACCCACAGAACACTATACTTTTTCAGGGTCACACATCAAGTCATGAGCAGGAATGGGCTTCTCTCTCTTTCCTTCCTCACAATATGCCCATTATCCTCCCTTTTAGATGATGGGCTTCCAAAGCTTAAGGAGTGATTGTTTTAAGCTGTCCTAGAATTGTGTCCACATGGGTACTCCCTCAACATGACATTCAGTATAGGAATAAAAACCTTGCGCCAGGAAACCTGGGTGTAGGAGCCACATGGTTGAGCTGGTCCCTGAGGTGTTAAGCAAGGCTTACGTGAAAACAGAGTTGTTACTCTCTCTGGAAGGTGGCCTGCGAAAGATTATTGATGTTTGCACAAGGATTTTAATCAACAGGTAATTTATCTAATTTAATTCTTACAGCTATTCAAGTTACTGTTCATTGTTGATATTATTCAGATCAGGGTACAGGGGTTATGGGAAGTTAAGTAACTTTCCCTAGAGAAACAAACTTGTAAATTAATGTCCAGGAACTCAAAGCCTATAATTACGCAGAGTACCATTGTTTTTCCGCTCCGTTATCTGGGAAGACAATCAATAAACCTAAGTGTGCTGTTTAGGATTTCTCGTTAACAATGAGCATTACTGCTTCTCTCTGTCTCTCTGTCTCTCTCTCTCTGTCTCTCTCTCTCTCTCTCTCCTCTCTCTCTCTTTCTCTCTCTCTCTCTCCCTCTCTGTCTTTCTCTCTCTCTCTCTCCACACAGTGTTTCAGTTAACGATGGACCACATATATGACAGTGGTTCTATCAGATTATAATGGAGCTGTTCTATACAGGTGACTATTTTGTATCTTTTACACCATATTTTTATTAAACCTCTTCTATGTTTATATACACAAACACTTAGCATTGTGTTACCATTGCTTAAAGTATTCAGTACAGTAACGTGCTGTACAGGTTTGTAGCCTACGAGGAATAGGCTATAGCATATAGCCTAGGTGTGTAGTAGGCTATACCATCTAGTTTTGTGCAAGTACACTCTATGATGTTCATGCTGTTACGGGATCTTTGGGGTGTCACTTTTCTGGCTGGAAACCTCTGTGGCCGGTGGTACCTTTGCTTGAGTTTTTCTTGGGCCCACTGGGCTCATTCCACCCACTCGACCTGGCAGGCTGCGCTCAGCCCATGCTACCGGCCTGGATCACACGCCTGCCACGGGAGACTGCACGGAGCAGCGAGGGGTGTGTGAGCAAGTGTGTTGTCCAACCACTGCACAGTCAGAAATGCCGGCTGCTGCAGCGGGTGGGGAGCTCCAGGTGCCAGCATGGGTGCCAGCTCTCCACTGGGCTGCAACTTGACCAGCTGCACCACGGCTTCCGCAGTTGGCACCAGGGAACACTGTGGTGCCTGGAAGCTTGGAGATGCCAGGAACTGCAGTGCCTCAAAGACAGAGTCACAGCCCTGGCTCAGTGAGCTCCTCAGTCTGGGCTCCCCAAACGGCCGCAGCTCTTCTTTCCTTCTCTTCGCCTGCAACATGGTGAGCAAGGGGCATGTCTCAGCCCTGTTTGTGTTACAGATCCTTTGGGTCCTGAGTTCTCATCTGTGCCCAGGAAGAATAATGTATGCAGACAAGTGGAGGGTGGTCAAGACGAAGAGGAGCGTTATTGAGCAATAGAACAGCTCAGAGGATACCCGAAGGGAGCAGCTCCTTTCTGCACCCAGGGTGTCTCAATGACTGTTCAGCTGCTAGCATAGAGGGTAGCTTCTCCCTGTTAGGCAAGTCAACTCGACAAGTGTTCAGCTATCAGCAGAGAGAGTAGCTCCTCTCTGCAGCTGGTCATCCCATCATCTGCACAGCTCTCAGCAGAGAGGAGGCCCTAGAGAGTGGGTGGCTCCTCTCTGCAGGCAGGTCATCCCATCATCTCCCCATTGTCTCTTCATCGTCTCTGCAGCTCTCAGCAGAGAGGAGACCCTAGGATCGGTTGGTCCTCTCTGCAGCTGGTCGTCCCAACGTCTGCTCAGCTCTGGCGTATCCCAGGGCTTTTATGGGCCTCAGAGGGGAGGAAGTGCATGCCAATTGGTCCATGGGTGGCCATGGGCGGGCCCAGAAAGGGCACCACAAGTTCCGACTCCAGTCCGAAGGTCTGGCAGCCTGATCCCAGCCCAAGTCTGGGCTGCCAGTCCCCAGAAAGAGCACCACAAGTTCCCGCTCTGGTCCATGGGACTGGCAGCCCAGACTCTGGGCACTGACGATCATAGGAGGGAAGCTAAGGGGTGGCTGAGGGCAGCTCAGTGCTGGCCTGCAGGGTGCCGCTTGGCAACTACAGCCTGGGCAACATGAACAGCAGCAGGAGGCAGACAGGTTCCTGGGGAGAAAGGGGTGGGTCCCCGGTGAGGAACTACAGATTTATCTGAGTTGTAGCCGCTCCACATGTAACCAGGCAAAAAGCCATAAAAGCAGGCACCCAGAAACAGTTCCTCTTCCAAATGTCAACTTCTCTCCAATCTCTGCTTGCTTTCAATCTTTCTCAAGTGCTTTAAAATAATGAACAATAAATAGTAGTTATTCTGTGACACAGTTACAGAAAATAAGCACCACTAAATCTTAGCATGAAGCAACAAGAATGCAAATGTCATTATTAAGGTATGAAAATGTATACATCATACAGTGCTCTAAGCAAACAATGGTATAAAAGTATGTACCATGATAATCTCATAAATATTCCAAGGAGACAAGTAGGTATTAATGGGAAATTTTAAAAAAAAAGCTTTATTGACACATAATTATTATACACATTTATGGGGTACATGTGATGTTTTGGTGCATACCTATAATGTATAATGATCTAGTTAGGGTATTGAAAATATCCATTGCCTAGAACATTTATAATTTCTTTGTGTTGGGAGTATTTAAAATCTTCTAGCTATTTTGAAATATACAATAAATTGTTAACTATAGTCAGCCTACTGTGCTATCAAAACAGTATGGAGAGTTCTCAAACAACGAAACATAGAACTACCATATGATCCAGTAATCACACTACTGGGCATTTATCCAAAGGAAAGGAAATTGTTATATCAAAGGGATACCTCTGCCCCTATGTTTATTGCAGCACTATTCACAATAGCCAAGATAGGGAATCAACTTAAGTGGCCATCAACTGATAAATGGATAAACAAAATGTGGCATATATGCACAATGGGATACCATTGGTTAATGGGTACAAACATACAGTTACCAACCGATCCTAGGGTCTCCTCTCTGCTGAGAGCTGCAGAGACGATGAAGAGACAATGGGGAGATGATGGGATGACCTGCCTGCAGAGAGGAGCCACCCACTCTCTAGGGCCTCCTCTCTGCTGAGAGCTGTGCAGATGATGGGATGACCAGCTGCAGAGAGGAGCTACTCTCTCTGCTGATAGCTGAACACTTGTCGAGTTGACTTGCCTAACAGGGAGAAGCTACCCTCTATGCTAGCAGCTGAACAGTCATTGAGACACCCTGGGTGCAGAAAGGAGCTGCTCCCTTCGGGTATCCTCTGAGCTGTTCTATTGCTCAATAACGCTCCTCTTCGTCTTGACCACCCTCCACTTGTCTGCATACATTATTCTTCCTGGGCACAGATGAGAACTCAGGACCCAAAGGATCTGTAACACAAACAGGGCTGAGACATGCCCCTTGCTCACCATGTTGCAGGCGAAGAGAAGGAAAGAAGAGCTGCGGCCGTTTGGGGAGCCCAGACTGAGGAGCTCACTGAGCCAGGGCTGTGACTCTGTCTTTGAGGCACTGCAGTTCCTGGCATCTCCAAGCTTCCAGGCACCACAGTGTTCCCTGGTGCCAACTGCGGAAGCCGTGGTGCAGCTGGTCAAGTTGCAGCCCAGTGGAGAGCTGGCACCCATGCTGGCACCTGGAGCTCCCCACCCGCTGCAGCAGCCGGCATTTCTGACTGTGCAGTGGTTGGACAACACACTTGCTCACACACCCCTCGCTGCTCCGTGCAGTCTCCCGTGGCAGGCGTGTGATCCAGGCCGGTAGCATGGGCTGAGCGCAGCCTGCCAGGTCGAGTGGGTGGAATGAGCCCAGTGGGCCCAAGAAAAACTCAAGCAAAGGTACCACCGGCCACAGAGGTTTCCAGCCAGAAAAGTGACACCCCAAAGATCCCGTAACAGCATGAACATCATAGAGTGTACTTGCACAAAACTAGATGGTATAGCCTACTACACACCTAGGCTATATGCTATAGCCTATTCCTCGTAGGCTACAAACCTGTACAGCACGTTACTGTACTGAATACTTTAAGCAATGGTAACACAATGCTAAGTGTTTGTGTATATAAACATAGAAGAGGTTTAATAAAAATATGGTGTAAAAGATACAAAATAGTCACCTGTATAGAACAGCTCCATTATAATCTGATAGAACCACTGTCATATATGTGGTCCATCGTTAACTGAAACACTGTGTGGAGAGAGAGAGAGAGAAAGACAGAGAGGGAGAGAGAGAGAGAGAAAGAGAGAGAGAGGAGAGAGAGAGAGAGAGAGACAGAGAGAGAGAGACAGAGAGACAGAGAGAAGCAGTAATGCTCATTGTTAACGAGAAATCCTAAACAGCACACTTAGGTTTATTGATTGTCTTCCCAGATAACGGAGCGGAAAAACAATGGTACTCTGCGTAATTATAGGCTTTGAGTTCCTGGACATTAATTTACAAGTTTGTTTCTCTAGGGAAAGTTACTTAACTTCCCATAACCCCTGTACCCTGATCTGAATAATATCAACAATGAACAGTAACTTGAATAGCTGTAAGAATTAAATTAGATAAATTACCTGTTGATTAAAATCCTTGTGCAAACATCAATAATCTTTCGCAGGCCACCTTCCAGAGAGAGTAACAACTCTGTTTTCACGTAAGCCTTGCTTAACACCTCAGGGACCAGCTCAACCATGTGGCTCCTACACCCAGGTTTCCTGGCGCAAGGTTTTTATTCCTATACTGAATGTCATGTTGAGGGAGTACCCATGTGGACACAATTCTAGGACAGCTTAAAACAATCACTCCTTAAGCTTTGGAAGCCCATCATCTAAAAGGGAGGATAATGGGCATATTGTGAGGAAGGAAAGAGAGAGAAGCCCATTCCTGCTCATGACTTGATGTGTGACCCTGAAAAAGTATAGTGTTCTGTGGGTCCATCCTTGATCATCTGTAAAATGGGAATAAGGTTACCTTCCTCAGAGAGCTCTGGTGGGGAAAAAAGGAGAAACCCTATAGAAATGCCTGGCACATTGTAAGACTTGGAAAATCATTAGTACTGCCCATTTCACTTCCTCCCATAAGAGAGATGTCTTTCAAATAAACTATAGAGCATGACTGTCTTAGAGAACATCTGGAAATATAGCCAGAAAAGAGAAATATACAGATATTTACCTAATGTATGAGTTTTTGGTGTCATTTCTGTGTCTTGGGAAAAGCAAGGAATTTTAAGGAGAAGAAAATAATTTGCTTTTATTTCAGGTGATTTCCAATCTTCTTATTTCCTTTCAAACGATACCAGAGGAGCATTTCCCACCAAGTCTCTAAAAAAGAGCATAAATGAGAATAAAGCAATATTGGCC